>NC_069372.1:33782500-34407500 GCF_021730395.1 Mercenaria mercenaria | reverse complement strand
GGTAAGGGAAAGACATCTACATGTATTAGTTTAGGAACAAGTATCCTAAATGTCGAAGTCACTGGCTTAAATATTGTGATAGTGCTGGTTAAAGTTTCATGATAAGCTTCTCAGTTTCACAATATAACCTCACATAAGGATTGATCTTAGAACGTGGCAATCTTTTTGTTTAGGGTCACGTTGCTTAAAGGTCAAGGGTACTGGGGTCAGATTTTGTAACAGTGTTGGTTAAAGTCTTATGGCACATTTCTCAATTTGACTTATATCTCATAACGTTTCCTAGAACTGGTATCCCTCATGTCCTATCCTTTTTAGCTATACCCACACTTCATCTACATTCCCCCCGACACCCACCCAAAAATGCGTTCCTTACAAAAACTTTTATTTCATGTTTCCATCAACTTCCCTACTCCGCTGTCTTTACCTACCTCCTCCACCCCATTGCACTGAACCTTTACCCTCGTCCTTAACCCCCGCCCCCTCCATAAAAAGGATAAAAAAACTCCTTTTCGATCTCCCACACTTACTTATAATAATAACAATATCTTGTTAAACATTTTCCTTATAGTCGAGCAGACACAATTAACGCAGATCACTAGGTTCTCGGTCAAGGTTACACCTAAATATCAAAAGTCATTATGGCAACATTTTACTTTCCCTTTATCAAAGTGAGGTCTGTGACGACTTCAGTGATAGCCTTAGTTGATCAGGTTTTAGTGGCATAAATGTGTAACATTTGTTTTATTTGTGGGGGTTAGGGAGGGGGCTAGGAATGGTCTCCGTCCGTCCGTCTGTCCGTCCGTCTGCCCGTCCGTAACACTTTCGTGTCCAGGCCATATCTCCTAAACCCCTTGAAGGATTTTCATTAAACTTTGGTCAAATGATCACATCAAGACGATGTGCAGAACTCATGAGTCTGTCATGTTGGCTCAAGGTCGAGGTCACAACATAGGGTTAAAGGTTTGAGCCTTCCATTTTGTGTCCGCTTTGTATCTCCTAAACCCCTTGAAAGATTTTCATGAAACTTGGGTCAAATTATCACTTCATCAAGCCGATGTGTAGAACTCATGAGTCAGTCATGTTGGCTCAATGTCGAGGCCACAACTGGGATCAAAGGTTTGAGCCTTCCATTTTGTGTCCGCTCTGTATCTCCTAAACCCCTTAAAGGATTTTCATGAAACTTGGGTCAAATGAAGATAATCATCAAGATAATGTGCAGAACCTATGAGTTAGCCATTCCGGCTCAAGGTCAAGTTCATAAAGGTTGAGTCTTCCATTTTGTTTCAAATCTATATCTCCTAAACCCCTTGAAGGATTTTCATTAAACTTGGGTCAAATGATTACCACATCAAGAACTCATGTTCAGCTATGTCAACTCAAGGTCAAGGTCACAACTCAAGGTCAAAGGTTTGAGCTCTGTATCTCCTAAACCCCTTGGAGGATTTTCATGAAACTTTGGTCAAATGATCAATTCATCAAGATGATGTGCAGAATTCATACATCAGGCATGTCAGTTCATTGTTAAGGTCACAGCTCAAGGTCAAAGGTTCAAGTTACCCTTTCACTATTCATAACAGTGGCGGGGGTTTTAGATGTCTTTCAGACTGCCATGTAATAATTGATTTTAGGACGGGAGATATTTGTTTGTTTCAGTGTAAGATCGATCAAATCATTCTAAATACATCTCGCGAAAATGTAAACTCTAGTGTTCAAGCGTGAAAAATAATCAATTTTACTATAAATCAAAGGAATTTTATATTATGCAATTAAATATATGTGTACTATTAATCAAAGAAATTTTATATTATGCAATTAAATATATGTGTACTATTAATTAAAGAAATTTTATATTATGCAGTTAAATGTATGTGTACTATAAATCAAAGAAATTTTATATTATGCAATTAAATATATGTGTACTATAAATCAAAGAAATTTTATATTATGCAACTAAATGTATATGTACTATAAATCAAAGAAATTTTATATTATGCAGTTAAGTATATGTGTACTAAATTGTACACATTTTACAAGTATAACATATTACCCAACGCGCAACGTTACGCTTAAAATTATGGCAATATATATGTTGGAAAAAGTTATATAGTTCTACTAGATTGATTTCTTTTACGTTTTAATATAATTATTTTTTAATGTTTTTTTTTCTATAAAAACAGATTATATGTAATTCATATTCTTTCGCGTTAAATTGATGTTGCGTGCAAGTGAAAACTGTATTTGGATTTCTTACTTCTGAAACAGTGGGTTTATCAGGGTTTAATCTGTCGTTTTATTTCAACAATATCTGAAAACTTGGCAAGAAATTCAATATTTAAAACTATAAAATTTAGCGATAAAATCATAGCTCTTTTATTTATTCAAACACACTTTCTACTGCTCTGTCTGGTTGGTATTAATGTAGCTTTTAAAAGTAATTTTAGCCTCATTTCTTGTTCACTGAATTTTACACTGTTTGGTATAACTCTTAATTGACACCTAACTTTATGCACTAACATTAACTTTTGCGGCTAAAATGACTTTTAAAGCAACTCTGTCTATTATCAGGAACAATGTGTTAAACTGGTAAATCTTTAGGAACGATGGGTAGAAAGATTAGCTGATAAAATATTTAGTAGAATTGTTGGCAAACTTTTAGGTTTTTAGTCCTCGCTTTAAATAATTTCTGGGATATAACGTTAGATTATAACATGATAAACTCATTGTTTCAAACGGAGAGAAATCCAAATATGATTTTTCACTAGTACGGAACAACACTTGAACGCAAAGGGATATGAATTGTATGTAAGGACTGGAAATCTGCTTCAAATAGAAAAAAAAAGGATGCGTAATTCTGCTTACAAAAACACGAAAATAATACACGCCAAACTATTAAAATCTGAAAGAAACATGTATAAGAATTAAAATTAACGTGCAATACATATATACATATATAAATCTGGTATAATAATAATAGGCCTAATAATGATAATAATGATGATGATGATAATAATAGATAAGTTTTTCAATTAATTAAACGTTAAGAATAAAAATGAACGTGCAATACATATATACATATATAAAATTGGTATAATAATAATGATAATGATTATAATAATAATGGATCAACTTTCACGTAATGCCGAATTAACTTTCACTCGGGAACACCAGTTTTCAGTTTATTCGGTGAAAGAAATTTCGGTCTTATACGGAAACCAACACATGCCCCATTTCTATATATTTTTACAGCAGTAGTAGGTAACAAACATCCATATTTTGAGGAGATACGGCTTAAAAGTAAAGTTACACAACCTTGGACTGAAATCATTTTAGCTGTTGTTAGATATTTTTTTGTTTTATGTTCCCAAGATATTCCCTTGAAGAAATTTAACTTCACATTATTATTCCTCAAGACCAGGTGACATGTTGAACACATCACCTATGCCTGATGGTCAAAGGCCCAAGGTCACAATTCAAGGTCAAAGGTCAGATATTTGTTTTTTGATCCATAACTTCCGTGCCTAGAAGGGCTTTATTACTTAATGGATTTGATTCAAACTTGAAATAGTTGTTCAACATCATCACCCATATCATATGACACAAGGTCCATAACTCTTGCACCAATATTTCATAACTTATGCCCCCCATTTTTTTACTTAGAATTTAAGGTTAAAGTTTTTATACACTTTCACTCTCAGTTATTACTAAATGGATTTGACTCAAACTTAAAATAGATGTTCCACCTTATCAACCACATCATTTGACACAAGGCGCATAGCTCTGACACAAATTTTTCATGAATTATGTCCCCTTTTACTTAGGATTTATGGTTAATTATGATGCATTTTCACTATATCTCATATATATAACTTCTATGCCTGGAAGGGTTTTATTACTGAATGGATTTGATTCAATCTTAAATTAGTCGTTCCACATCATCACCCACATTATATGACACAAGGTACATAACTCTTGCATCAATATTTCCTGAATTATGCCCACTTTTGGTAAAATTTTTACTTATTTCATGTTTTGATACACTTTATCAGTACCTCTCTTATAATTTGATATTTTTAACACAGACTCAAGCTATTGTGCAACATTTATTCACCATTGGAGTCATTAAACACTACAGTGACAGTTCTTAAGAGATTTAAATGTTTTTGGTACACAGGTGTAACATCATAAAATACAATTTTGATGCATTTTCACTATATCTCAGTTATTACGAAATACATTTGATTCAAACTAGTAGTTGTTCCACATCATTACCCACATCATAAGGTGCATAACCCTTGAACCAATATTTCCTGAATTATGCCCCTTTTTGGTTAGAATTATATCTATATAGTGTTTTCATAACATTATCTGTACCTCTCTTATAATTTGATATTTTTTTAACACAGACTCAGGCTATTGTGCAATTTTCATCCACCATTTGAGTCAAATCGAACACTTCAGTGACAATTCTTGACAGATATAAATGTTTTGTTTTTTGTTTTTTTTTTTATTGTACGCAGGTGTAACATCATAAAATACAGGTCAAGTTCGATTTAAATTGCACCTTCTTTTGGCCATTTCTTTCTTATGATTGCCATACTTCTGTGACAAGACCGTATTGTGGGGGTATTCGTCACTCCTGTGACAGTTCTAGTTCTGCTTGCTGGTTGTTTCTTAATGACAGTCAAAACTTTATATATATTCCTTCGATTACATTTTTTTCTGACGGAGTTTTACGTTTTTAGTGAAAGCATAGTTCAAAGCAATGATGTTATTGTACATGTTTTAAATTTTAAAAACATTCATCAGATTGAATATTTTCATTATGATTATACTTTACAGTGTCATTTGTGACTACGTGTGCTATTTATTGCAGCTTGAGAAATGAATAAAATACCATACAGTTGTGTTGTTTATTTTGTTTAAATAAAATAGGACACAAAGTTGCATTGATTATTGATGTTCCTTTCGTTTAATATGTTTATTTCCTCCATACCATTTGCAAAATGCAGGTGTGTTCAATTGGTCATACTTCCTTGTCATTTGCAAACTAAATATACAGAGAAGAGTATCCTTAACAACTAGCGTTTTGTCATCAATAGTTTCCCTTTTTTTATTGACGCCATTTGCATAATTCAGGGCAGGTCACTCTAAACGACCTTGGTTTTATTTTCAATTAAGAGTTCATTCCCTTACCCGCCTTGACGCCATTTGCAAAATCAAAGGGAGGTCACTAACCGAGATTGGCTTTTTTCCATTAAGAGTTACTTCCCCTACCCGCCTTGACGCCATTAGCAAAACTAAGGAGAGGTCACTAACCGAACGTGGCTTTTGACGCCATTTGCAAAATTAAGGGGAGGTCACTCACTCTAACCGACCTTGGTTTTATTTTCCATTAAGAGTTACTTCCCCTACGTACCTTGACGCCATTTGCAGAATTAAGGGGAGGTCACACTAACCGACCTTGGGTTTAATTTTCCATTAAGAGTTACATCCCCTATCTACCTTGACGCCATTTGCAAAATTAAGGGGAGGTCACTAACCGACTATGGTTTTATCTTCCATTAAGAGTTACTTCCCCTACCCGCCTTGACGCCATTTGCAAAATTAAGGGAAGGTCACTCACTAACCATCCTTGTTTTTATTTATTGATAGTTACTTCCCCTATCTACCTGATGCCATTTGCAAAATTAAGGGGAGGTCACTAACCGACCTTGGTTTTATTTTCCATTAAGAGTTACTTCCCCTACCCGCCTTGACGCCATTTGCAAAATTAAGGAGAGGTCACTCACTCTAACCGGCCTTGGTTTTATTTTCCATTTAGAGTTACTTCCCCTATCTACCTTGACGCCATTTGCAAAATTAAGGGGAGGTCACTAACCGACCTTGGTTTTATTTTCCATTAAGACTTACTTCCCCTACCCGCCTTGACGCCATTTGTAAAGCTAAGGGGAGGTCACTCTAACCGACCTTGGTTTTATTTTCAATAAAGAGTAACTTCCCCATCCCGCCTTGACGCCATTTGCAAAATTAAGGGGAGGTCACTCTAACCTACCTTGGTTTTTTCCATTAAGAGTTACTTCCCCTACCCACCTTTACACCATTTGCAAAATTAAGGGGAGGTCACTGTAACCTACCTTGGTTTTTTCCATTAAGAGTTACTTCTCTTACCCGCATTGACGTCATTTGCATAAGGGCAGGTCACTCTAACCGACCTTGGTTTTATTTTCCATTAAGAGTTACTTCCCCTACCCGCCTTGACGCGATTTGCAAAATTAAGGGGAGGTCACTCACTCGTACCGGCCTTGGTTTTATTTTCCATTAAGAGTTACTTCCCCTATCTACCTTGACGCAATTTTCAAAATTAAGGGGAGGTCACAAACCGACCTTGGTTTTATTTTCCATTAAGAGTTACTTCCCCTACCCGCCTTGACGCCATTTGCAAAATTAAGGGGAGGTCACTCTAACCTACCTTGGTTTTTCCTTTAAGTGTTACTTCCCTTAACCGCCTTCACGCCATTTGCATAATTAAGGGCAGGTCACTCTAACCGACCTTGGTTTTATTTTCAATTAAGAGTAACTTCCCCTTCCCGCCTTGACGCCATTTGCAAAATTAATGGGAGGTCACTCTAACCTTCCTTGGTTTTTTCCATTAAGAGTTACTTCCCCTACCCGTCTTCACGCCATTTGCAAAATTAAGGGGAGGTCACTCTAACCGACCTTGGTTTTATTTTCAATTAAGAGTAACTTCCCTTTCCCGCCTTGACGCCATTTGCAAAATTAATGGGAGGTCACTCTAACCTACCTTGGTTTTTTCCATTAAGAGTTTCTTTTCTTACCCGTCTTGACGCCATTTGCATAAGGGCAGGTCACGCTAACCTACTTTGGTTTTATTTTCAATTAATAGTAACTTCCCCCTCCCGCCTTGACGCCATTTGCAAAATTAAGGGGAGGTCACTCTAACCTACCTTGGTTTTTTCCATTAAGAGTTACTTCCCTTACCCGCCTTGACGCCATTTGCATAAGGGCAGGTCACTCTAACCGACATTGGTTTTATTTTCAATTAAGAGTAACTTCCACTTCCTGCCTTGACGCCATTTGCAAAATTAAGGGGAGGTCACTCTAACCGACCTTGGTTTTATTTTCCATTAAGAGTTACTTCCCCTACCCGCCTTGACGCCATTTGCAAAATTAAGGGGAGGTCACTAACCGACTATGGTTTTATTTTCCATTAAGATTTACTTCCCCTACCCGCCTTGACGCCATTTGCAAAATTAAGGGGAGGTCACTCACTCTTATCGGCCTTGGTTTTATTTTCCATAAAGAGTTACTTCCCCTATCTACCTTGACGCCATTTGCAAAATTAATGGGAGGTCACTAACCGACCTTGGTTTATTTTCCATTAAGAGTTACTTCCCCTGTCCGCCTTGACGCCATTTGCAAAATTAATGGGAGGTCACTCTAACCTTCCTTGGTCTTTTCCATAAAGAGTTACTTCCCCTACCCGCCTTGACGCCATTTGCAAAATTAAGGGGAGGTCAATGTAACCTACCTTGGTTTTTTCCATTAAGAGTTACTTCTCTTACCCGCCTTGACGCCATTTGCATAAAGGCAGGTCACTCTAACAGACCTTGGTTTTATTTTCAATTAAGAGTAACTTCCCCTTCCCGCCTTGACGCCATTTGCAAAATTAAGGGGAGGTCAATGTAACCTACCTTGGTTTTTTCCATTAAGAGTTACTTCTCTCACCCGCCTTGACGCCATTTGCATAAAGGTAGGTCACTCTAACAGACCTTGGTTTTATTTTCAATTAAGAGTTACTTCCCTTACCCGCCTTGACACCATTTGCATAAGGGCAGGTGACTTTAACAGACTTTGGTTTTATTTTCAATTAAGAGCACTTCCCCTTCCCGCCTTGACGCCATTTGCAAAATTAAGGGGAGGTCACTCTAACCTTCCTTGGTCTTTTCCATAAAGAGTTACTTCCCCTACCCGCCTTGACGCCATTTGCAAAATTAAGGGGAGGTCAATGTAACCTACCTTGGTTTTTTCCATTAATAGTTACTTCTCTTACCCGCCTTGACGCCATTTGCATAAAGGCAGGTCACTAACAGACCTTGGTTTTTTTTTTTAATTAAGAGCAACTTCCCCTTTCCGCCTTGACGCCATTTGCAAAATTAAGGGGAGGTCACTCTAACCTTCCTTGGTCTTTTCCATAAAGAGTTACTTCCCCTCCCGCCTTGACGCAATTTGCAAAATTAAGGGGAGGTCACTCTAACCTACCTTGGCTTTTTTCCATAAGAGTTACTTCCCCTACCCGCCTTGATGCCATTTGCAAAATTAAGGGAGGTCACTGTAACCGACCTTGGCTTTTTTCCATTAAGATTTACTTCCCGTACCTACCTTGACGCCATTTGCAGCATTAAGGGTAGGTCACTCACTCTTCACTACCTTGATTTTATTTTCCATTAAGAGTTACTTCCCCTACCTACCTTGACGCCATTTGCAAAATTAAGGGGAGGTGTCTCTAACCGACCTTGGTTTTATTTTCATTAAGAGTTACTTCCCCTACCCGCCTTTGACGCCATTTGCAAAATCAAAATATCACTCTAACCGACCTTGTTTCATTTTCCATTAAGAGTTACTTCCCCTAACTGCCTTAACACCATTTGCAAAATAAAAAGGGAGGTTACTCTTACCGACCTGGTTTTATTTTCCGTTAAGAGTTACTTCCCCTACCTGCCTTGACGCCATTTGCTATATTAAGGGGAGGTCACTCTTACTGACCTGGTTTTATTTTCCATTAAGAGTCACTTACCCTACCCGCCTTGACACCATTTGCAAAATTAAGCGGAGGTCACTCTTACCGACCTGGATTTATTTTCCATTAAATGTTACTTCCCCTACCCGCCTTGACGCCATTTGCAAATTTAATTATACCACCACTAATACGCAGACATGTTCTAAAACTAACACCCGGGCTTTTATTAAGGCCCCTTCAATCATATAAAGTACACTAATTATGATTTGGAACACATCCAGTCCAGCACTCTCTTGCACACCGGTTACATTAGCATTCACCTCTGTAGTAGGCTCAGAAAGTAGTTCCAAATCACGTGATAAAATCGATCACATGACCGTGGGTTCAAAATGGCTTCTCGAACGCCGGTGAAAGAAAAACAGATAGATTGTTTCGTTTGTTTTACTGCAAATTCGAGGTCAATCAAGCTGAATGGTCGTAAATCCACCAACGAAAATTTTATAAGTAAGCTTGATGTAGTTTTAGGGGACAATAATAATTTTGTTTACATATTTATGCGCATTAAGTGTAAAGAGGCATGAAAATAGTTCCATATTTATCTTCAAAAATATCATCTTTTTGTCTGATTTAACATAACTCGGATTCAACTATTCGCCAAGCCTTGCATTTGGATAATTAAAATTCAACTTCCATTTAAATAAAATGCAAATTTCCAGTTTTGCCAAGATTCTTGACATTTAGCCTGTTGCAGAGGTGTATGGTGAGGAACGAACGACAACTCTGCTTGGAGATTGCCAGTCCAGATCTACGATAAAGATATACAAGCTTGCTAACATAATAGTCTGCCAATGTATTGAGAAAATGTGACTTCTGATGGCATTTTTTGTTAATGCTCGGATATTAGTATAAAAGTGTTCTTAGGATAGAACATGAAATTTAAAATGGGCTGTCGCCTTCTAGGTTTCCTAATTACAGTACAATTGGGTCAAAGGTCAAATAAGTGCATTTACAAATAAACTATGCCGCTATGCATTCGTTTTATTTTTATATACCATCTAAATTGGTTTAAAAATTGTGTCTCAACTTCCTTTAGTATTTTGTAAATAAAACTGATGAAAATATACAAACTATATATATAATATATATAATATTATATAGAATAATATATATCTGGGAAAAGTGGCATACGATGGCAAAGTGTGTTTTACTTGACATATTTGGTAATTTTTATATGTGGATGAACTAGAGAAATGTTTTTGGAACTGTCGTATCCAAGGGTCATTTCAATGTAATTTTAAGTTCACAGACATGTCAAGGTCAAAACTGAACTTTTAAAAATGACTTCTGTGTTATTAAAAATAGCAAAATAGTGCGTATATTAATAATATACTCAACAACTTTTCTAATTCCACACTTGTTTTATTCCCTTCATCGCCAAATTTTAACAGATGTGAATGAATGTTTAACACAATGTTAAATGATTATTTTATTATAATATAACATAAAAACGATCATAGCATGATGTAAATTCATTTAACTGTAAGGGTAACAATAAGGTAACCCTTAAATTAAAAGTCACATAATTAGGAAATTCCAAATCACAGTAGTACACTTTGATCCTATTAATTCAATAAAATTCAAATTATTATATTCTGAATGTTCAACTCTGTTTGGTTCTAATGGAACATCCGTCTATATTTTCAATATGAACATGTTAATTTTTTATCAGGTTTGTGACATCATTAATGACACCACATTAATGGCAAAATTGACTAATCCCGCTGATGGCAGTACTTACCGCATACAGACCAGCACCAAGTTACATTCATTCTGTGACATTTATTTGGGAGAGGTGGGGGGTACCTTATTTGAACGAATGTACGCACAATTGATATCGCCTATTTTATTAAACTGGTCATTAAACATTGTGTCCAATTTTCATTCAAATCTTTAAAAATTTGGCAAAGATAAAAACAAAAGTCAGGTGTTGAGTTAGAAATATTCACTATAAAAAGAATATTTACATATTGTACACCTTTTGAGAAACGTGGGCGAAAGAGAAAATATGATAGGTTTTGAGGAAGAAGACTATAGCGGAAAATGAATTACATATAAATGTATAAAATTCTCATGTAAATAGTTAAAATCACTTTACTGTCATGTATACAAACAAGTATTTTTAGCTCAGTCAGTAGGGCGCAGATCTAAGGATCGCGGGGTCGTGAGTTGGCAGTTACTTGCGGGGAAAAGGCTACTACTTTTAGCGACTCCAGAACACTGATTAGGTTAACTGATCGCCGTTAAATGACTGAAATACTGTTGAAAGTAACACATATTATATGGAATCCCTCTCCAGCCCCTAAAAAATGTGGTGATGATTCATTACATGATATATATTTATGTTAATTTGTCCACGCGGGTGATGGTTAAATAGGACCATTTTAGAAGAATAACTGAAATACTGGCCACAACATAGGTGTACACAGTACATGTACAGTAATGAACTAAACAGAACAGATCTGTAGGATTTCAACTAGTTAATATATACACTATTCCCTTGATTTTCTGTAATATAGTTCTATTTTTTTACTATCGGTCAGGCATTTATCATCATATTTTATGTATTTGCAATTAAGTAGCACATTTCAAGAACTAGATTTTCTCTCAGCGAAGGTCTTAATGCGATATTTGCATCATTTTATTCTGAAAATTCAGCACGCTATTTCTGTTTCGATTCTTTTTATCTTTGACTTTGCTTCTACACTCTTACTTCCTGTTCAAAACAAAAGTTGAAAACGAATCAGATCGTAACAATTTACAGATCTGACACTTGGTTTCAGACAAGATGTCCTTGATAACATTGTGAAAACAAAGCTTGTGTTTTGACACTGAAACATTAGTCATTCAGATGTTTTACAAATAAAAATGTAAAAATTAAGGTATAAAAACATCAGAAGATTGATTTAGAATCTTTTATAATACTAACATTGAGGCTCATTCAGTGAAATATTGAAGTTATACCCTCCGATATTTTCATGATTACTGTCAGATGATGGTTCAGCTTATCAAAATGATGAAATATAGTGGTTCGATAGTTACATATACAATGCGTAAAAATAACTTCCTGCCGATTAAATATGTCAGGCTAAAACGTATAGCTTGCGAAGTGTTATGGGGTTTATTTATTTTTTACATAAGGGTAAGAAGTTATTTCTATATAAGGGTAGTTCATTCTAGCATTCCGCACTGAATCTACTGAATTGAAAATATATTTATTTTACAAGTTTAAGGCTACAATAGCGTTAGCTCACATTTGTTTATCTTATAACATCTGTAGATTCCTTTGTGATACATTGGTAATTTTGCTCTACTCGGTTCTATCACCAACCAATCACTCGGAAATCTAAAGGTGTTTTAACAGGAAAACAAACATGCTTTGCTCCTATATTCACAGTCATAAAGATCATACTAATAACATTCAATATACTTTCAAATTCACTGACAATTATTAAGCCTTTTTGAAGTTATGACATCTATAAAACAAACATAAACAAATAGTTACAAAATTGTAGACATTGGAAACACTTGAAGAGCAGTTACCAGTTCCAATAATAGCCTAATGTTAATGTGCAAAGAAATATTTTTTTACCTGATTCAAAAATATGAAAAGTACCATTTTCATGCTAATGGAATGAAAAAATATATAAAAAATTAAACACACAAAAAACATAACATTTGCGGTTATTTAATATTTTATATTTATACTTTGAAACATAGGTAGTATTTCTAAACGCCCACACATTCATGAAATTGTTACAGCACACGCGTAAACCACTGGAATAGGGTTTGATTGACAGCATAGATCGTTTTAGATAATGCTTGCGAGAATTTGCACATCTCACAAACAGACTTAATCAAACCGAGTTTGCTATTTTTCACGTCCTTGAGTTCTATGCTTCCGAATGAAACTTTAGATTTGTTAACAGTTAGTACAGTCAAAATATCTTTGCTAGAGCTCGACGGGACAAGCAAAATGTGTTCGAAATATCAGTAGTACAAGCAAACGTGAAATGCACATTATATAGACCTGACGCTGAGTTCGAGCCAAAAGTAGTAATTGGATAATCCAAATTCGAGAAAACGAAGTTTGACTGTACTAGACTTTATAAAATACGCGCCATAGATTTCCTTCTACCTGTACTGTTCATACAGACAATTATACAGGTAACCAACCAGCCTTTATGGAAATTGTTAGCCTGAAAACGGAAGTTTTAGAAACACGAGAAAGATAATTTCCATTAATGAACAAAATATCAGAACGTACGAAAAGTTAAGCTTATTCTTTTGAAACAACCTTAGTCGTTTTAAATGTGCCAGTCTCAAATGCAATAAATCTATTTGAAGTAACTTATTTTACTTCTCAGATTCATAATTATCACCAAAAAATTTCAAGTTTGTATAGAATGTAGCAAAAATAGCGAAAATCTGAAGTTTATAACAAAAATGCACTTATTGACCTTTGACCTTGTGCTGTGACCTTACAATGTCCCTTAGAAGGCGACAGCCCCCCCCCCCCCCTGAAAAGTTTTCATTTGTTATAAAGTTAACAATGAATATGGCTGTCGGGCATTAACAAAATTGCCATCAAAGGCAATTTCTAGGCCTCTTTTTTGGATATATAGGCAGACTATAAAGAATTCAACGCTCTGAGTGAGGCTCGAACCTACATTGGTGTATGGCAAGTGATTCGAAGTCAGTGACCTAAATCACTTGGCCACGGAGGCCCCTTGTATTTGTGTTGGACAGTGCGCACGCACATATACTGCAACTATGCGTATGACATGTATAAGACATCTTATATCGGAAACATTCGTCTAATGAAAGAACGCTATGAAATAGCAACTTAATTCTTTTTATCATTTCGTTATATTCAGCAATAGAAGAAAAACTAAATTAGAATTAATTTAAATCAGGCACGTCATTTTGCGCAGTCTTGAAAAGATGACGTCAGTGTGGTCTTGTTAGAAAATATCAGGGACATAAATTGATACATTATTCCTGAAGATATACAGTAGAGAAATTGAGAGAAAAAAAAACACTGGAAAACATCTGTGAAATCTGTGTCTAGAGAAACGCATAATATTTTTGTTGCTTTCACTAGTATCGGTGAGAATCACATTAGATTTAGTATTATCAAAGAACTATAACATATTCGTTTTATATCTCTTTGGTATTATACATATCACTTTTAAATATTTCTAATTGCCAATCTTTATATTGGATTGAAAAACTTACAGAAGACCTCTCGGTAGAACAATCAAACAACAAAACTGTCGTGTATACAACATCAAACAACAAAATGTTGCTTGTACCAAAATATTTTTGCAATGGAAGGTTTTAAAAGTAGCAGATAAAAATCTTAAATAAGAGTATAAATTTTTGTGTATTTACAAATCAATAAACATCCCGTAAAGAGTTTGTTTTGTACAGGAATTACTTTTTCATGCAGAGCTACGATTTTTTCGTCACTATAAATTGGCACTTTACCTTCAATAACTTTTTAACAAACAATGATAAACATGTAAGACAAAAAGCCGAGTGAAGATAAATTATATGGCCACCGGCTGGGCGTTTTCGTTTGACATTTTGTATATAATAAACACATTTACCACTGCAAAACGTGTCCTCTGTTAGGTCAAAAGGTAAACAAATAACGCCATTTTGAACTACAAACAGCATTTTCCTCGCCTAAAAAGCAGCAAAATGCAAAACACGTCCACCCCCCTGCATAATATTAATTTTAGTTCAATAGAAATGTTGAATATGATTAGAAACCAACACATAAATTGAAACACACAACTTATTTTTATATTGGCCTACAAGAGTAACTGTGACGTATGTATTGTGGCAATATGAAACTATTGCTGTTTTTGTTTGAAGTTGTTCAAATTGAAACGGGGCAAAGCTCAAACGGAAAGTTTTTTAAAACAGGTACAGGAAAATTTTGTAGAAATTTATAACACCTTAAAACCATTAAAGCATGGGGTCATTTTATAAGAGCTTGTCCAAATGCTGTTTTTGTACATTTTAGTAAAAAATTTTAAAACAGAAATTTTAAAACAATTTGTAAAAGAAAATTCCTAATTAGAGATAAACTTTTTTCAACGGGCTTAGGAGCAAAAACCCCTATCTTTCAACGTAAAAACTATTCTTTTTGTTACAGAGTATACTATATCCGACATATCCCTTTAAATTTTTGTTATGATCGGGAAGGTGCCCTTTTGGAATTTTCCGATGTGCCCCACCCAACCACCTGTGAAAATCATTGTCTTAAACTTTCGTTAACTTTCCCTTGTCAAAAATATGAGATTCGCCTACTTCGGCAAAGTTGTCAGTTTGAGCCCGGGGCTGGGCCCTTTGTAAAAATTATTTTTTAAAGACGTTATCCAGCAAGCCTGCGACGTTTCTGGTTTTTTCCAGTGTGTTTCTTACACAAACAGACGATTATCGACGTTTTTAATTTAAAAAATTTAACTAACCTTTAAAAAAATGACCCATTACTGATAAAAATTTAAGATGTTCGGGTCTACGATTTTTTGTAAAAATTTTGATGTTAAAATTTTGGGGGTAAATTTTCTAACTTTGAAAAGCCCCAAAGGGGTCAATTTTAAACGGGGTAAAAATTTTTGTTACTTCTTTCCGAATAAAAAAAAGGATTGGCTGATTCAATGGTGAAATTTTTTGATTTTCAGCAATTTTGTCTTGATTTTTTTGTTTATATCAAGTATAATCATAAAAACGAGTTTTTTTAAAAAAGTAAAAAAAAGTGCATTTATTTAGAAATGTACAAACAATACATCACATCTGACATTTTATGGCTTTTAATTTTTTATTCATAAGGGTATAAAAAGTTTTAAAGCTAAAACCGCCCGTGCATTATCAGCTATACCAACCGTTTTTTTTTCCAAGCCTTTTTTTTGTAGGCCCCGTTGTCCAAATGGTGTTCGGTGCCCGTCCGTATTTCGTTGTCTGACCCCAAGTTTGTCATTTTTTGATTGGGGGTTTTTTAAAAAAAACTTACACAATTTCCCAATCTTTTGACGGGTGTGCGCGAAAACCCCCGGTAGCATCTTACGGTCAAGGCACACGATTTAAAAGGTAAAATAGGGCTATTTTTGACTTTGTCTGGAAAATAACTTCGTCTTAAATGGGGGGATTATAAATGCCCTGGAACAATTTGTTCACCTGTGGAGGGTGTTTTTTGCTGCAACACCAGGTCAATATTTTAATGGCAAGGTCACACTGGATTTTAAATGGTAAAATTTTGCTTAATTACCTTGTCATTAAATGTGGGTTTTAAAATAATTTGGCAAATTTTCACCACCATGGTGGCGTATCGCGCGAAAAAGCCTGTGTCAATATTAAAAGGGTTAAGGTCAGATTGAAGTTTAAAAGGTCAATATGGCTTAATTGACTTGTTGGACAAAAATTTTGTCATTAAATGTGGGTTATAAAAAAAACCGCCCAAAAATGTTTTTTTGGGCACAATGTTTGTCTCGGTGAGACAGGTTTGTGTGCAACCCCCCGTCCTTTTTACACCCGGGGTCGACATGTTGCCCTTGGGCATCTCGTTTTCAAAATATTTTGTCTAATACTAAGACCGCCCCTGCGATTTCCGGCTTTACCGAAACCCCTGTGATTTCAGCGTTTTTTTTTAAGGTTTTGGGCTTTATGCAGACGCCCCGATTTGATACGCGCCTGTTTCCCAATTTTTTTTACCCGTTTATGCAGAAAACAACCTGAATAATATTATTTTCTAATGGGAATATGTCTAAAACTAAGACCACTGTGCGTTTCAGGCTATACCCGAAAAACCCTTTGGGGTTTTCACGCCGCGCGTAGTTATCGCAAGATACGGAAAACCTTAAAACACCTTTTAAAATGAAATATTTTTTACTTTTCCCATTTTTTTTTTCAAAAAATGTTGCTTTGATGCCACTTTAGAGTTTTACGCCCAGAATATTAAATTAAAAAAATAAATACCCGCAAAAAATGCTGTCCCGCCAGGGCCCGGATTTTTTTAATAGTTTATTAGTCGTGGTTTTGCATTTCAGTCCATTTAGGAAAAAAAATTGAATAACTGAAAACTATTTTTTTAAAAAAAAAGGCCTATTTTTATGAAAAAAAAACAACTTTTTTTTTTAAGGTATGTGGGTTTGGCCACCTCCGATTGTACGCGCCCGAATGCCAAATTTTTATCCCCTTGATGCAGAAATCATTTTTCCCGAACATTTTATGATCATTTTGGAAAATATGTGTACAAAAAAAACCCCCGTCGATTTTCCGGCTATACCCGAAAACCCTGTGATTCTCCGCCGCCGGTTTTATCACAATTAAGGGAACCTTTTAAGACAAATTTTAAAATGAAATACTTTATTAATTTTCCCTTTTTTTAAAAAATGTTGCTTTTGGGGCTACACCCCAGTTTCTTACACCTGAAAAATTAAAAAAAAAAAAAAAAAAAAAATACGCGATTAAATGCTGGAATTTTTTCTTGAAAAAAAAAATCTTTGTACCGTATTTTATTAAAAGTCTTAAACGGGGGGTCTAAATGTATCAGTTGTTCCAGTTGCTAACAAAGTCCCTTCGTTTTAACGGCCCAAAGCCGAAACCCCAAAAAAAAAAAGTTAATGCACTACACGGAAAAATCACGTCGAAAATTATTTCCACAGGAGCTGTGTTGCCCCGCAGTAATTTTCAAAAAGAATAATTATTTTTTTAAATAGAAATAAAGATATTTTCATCAAATGTTATTAATTTTAGTGTACACCTTGCGATGCTCAAGCCCGCTCGGGAAAAAAAAGTTTTAAAAATAGATGCGAAGTCTTTTGAATCATTTTTCATTTATAGGTAATCATATTTCCCACAATTTTTGCCGCCTGCCAGACATTTTGTGTATCTCCTCAAACCGCCCCCGGGTTTTTTTAAAATTTGTATCGTTATAGCCGCCCCTGGTTTATTGATTGTATAGTTCCCTAATATTCGGTTTTTTAAAAAAAAAAAGTACGGACACGTGTTAAAATTTTTTTAAAAGGGTTTAAATTTTGTTTTTGAAAAAAAAAACATTTCCTTTTTCTTAAAACTATGTTGCTTTGATGCCACACCGAGTTGCTACGACCTGCATATTAAATATCATTCCCGTAAACCCTTTTACGTGGTTTTTGTATATATGCTAAAACTAACAACACCCGTATGATTTAACATACGCTGTACGTCATATTTCTCTATCAAAAAGGCGTCAATTATAATCCGCCCCTGGTTTCTATAAAGACCTATTAGCTCATCATAAAACATTTCGTTTTATTGCAGTACACAAACATATTTATAATTGATTTCGAAGATAGATAGATTTCTTTATTTCTTTCAAAAAAGAAGAGCGTGCAATGCTATAATTATGTTTCCACGCACATAAATAGTCCGCTTATACAGAGTATAATTGTTTCCCTTAAATAAACATTTTACCAAAATATTATTATATTTTAGTATGCACGCACGTGTTTTCCCCATCATTGTCCGCCCCTGGATTCCTAATATTCATGTCAGTCCAATTCAGATAAAATATTGAAACTATTCTAAAAAGAAAGACTTAATTATATTTATGAAAAAAAAAATCCCATTTTTTTTTCAAAGTATGTGGCTTTGATGCACAACCTCGAATTGATACGCGCCTGAACACCCAATTATTTTATACCCATTGATGCAGAAATCATTCCTGAATAATTTTATGTATCATACTGGTATATATATCTAAAGCTAAGACCGCCCGTGCGATTATCACGGCTATATCCGGAACCGTGCGATTCTCACGCCGCCGCGTAATTATCACACGCGTGGTAATATTACCACGCGTGTGATATTCACGCGACACCGGCAACAAGATTAATTGAACTGTTTCAAATTATCTGTACCAGATTGAAAATTTCCTGTAGAGCTATGTTCCAGCCTTTATAGTTTTTGATGTTAAACTGTTTTTTTAAACATTCACGTCCTTCAAATGTTTTAGTTATTTTCATTATGATGGACAATATGACAGGAGTTTATGTTTTTATTACGATGTCATTAGAGCTGATTTTGAAATCAAAAGTTAGACTTTATGAAATCGTTACAAATGAAAAGTACTTTTTCAAAAACAAGATATAAATTGATGCATAAGATCAAGGTCGCCATAAACAACTTTTTTCTTTACCATTTGGTAAAACTACTTAGGGTTTATAGTTATACAATAATAGTATACTACGATTTACTAAATTGATTTTACAGAAGTATAATTTAATTTTCATACTGTTAATATATTTTCTAATTAGTAACTGTGGCACAGTCTATGTAGCAATTTAAATGTATAAATGTTTAAATGTATAATTTCATTTAATTTCATGATTATCTAATAGCTTATATATTTGTAAATAATTCAACATCTCCCTTCTTTCAATGTCTCAGATTAAAGACACATTTGATCAAATCTGAATTTGACAGATGAAGTAGTCAATGATTCAGTATTGTTTTAATGAAATATTTTTGAAGTGTTTTTTTTTTATTTTTGGAGGTGTGATGTGGGGATAGAGTCACACTGTAACAGTTTATATGGCGGCACTTAATGGTAGAGATATACCCCAGGCATTATTTTAGACATGGACATACATCAGCATATAACCACCAGATGAAGAATGCAAACACCTCATGTGAGGTTTCGAACCCAAAGTGGTGAAGACAAGTGTAAGAAGTCAGCGAACTTTACCATTCGGTCATGGAGGCCTCTTGAAATCATGTAGACAGTGCAAAAGTATGATAAAAGTATTTCACGAAAGTTTCGAAATAAAATGGCCGCCAGTTATTGTTTGACCGTTCTGTTAATAATCAATATTTGCTTGGTGTTGTCATCATACAGGTCAAGTATTAACTATATGAGCCGCGCCATGAGAAAACCAACATAGTGGGTGTGCGACCAGCATGGATCCAGACCAGCCTGCGCATCCGCGCAGTCTGGTCAGGCTCCATGCTGTTCGCTTTTAAAGCCTATTGGAATTGGAGAAACTGTTAGCGAACAGCATGGATCCTGACCAGACTGCGCGGATGCGCAGGCTGGTCTGGATCTATGCTGGTCGCAAACCCACTATGTTGGTTTTCTCATGGCACGGCTCATATACGTTACAGGAAATTACAAACATGATTTAACATAACATTAACTTATTAATTTTGTCTTTTTTTAAGTAATTACTCCATTTAACATGCTAACGATAACTCATATGTCTATTTTATTTACATTTTAAGATTATACATTTATAAAAGATTATTAGGGTAAAGTTGATTAACACCGCTACTATTCATCTGGTAATAAAATGTACTCACTGGCAAGCACTGTAAAAGCCGTTAAGGATTCTATGATTCATAGCATTAGTGTCAACCAAGGGTTTCATTATGAACAAATTTACAATAATTTCCGATTTTTCTGCCGGGTTCAGATCGCATTTGTCAAATCGTCAGAGTCAGATAAGAGATATTGTTGTTTTTTATTTCTTCAGAAAGTGCCATTTAAGGGAATTTTATGACAGAGATGTTTGTTTTAAAGGACTGATGCCAGTCTATCTCTAACCCTTAAATATACTTTTTGCTGCTACAAGGTAAGATCAACGAGATCCCTTTTCATAAAATGTAGTCTCGTTTCAAATCGCCATTTTTCCTTGTCAATATCTGTAATGTTTGCTCACTTCTAATACTCATTGTCTCCGTTTACTTACCAAAACATTTGTTGTGGCACTAATAAGCTTCAAAGTCAGCTTCAATTAATATGTCACCGACTACTAGAATCTTATTAAACATATATCCTGGACATAAATCTCTTACATTACTGTTTATTAATTAGTAAACTTTTCCACGTAAATATAATCTGTAAGCTTCTTAGAATAAGCTGCTGACCACGATGGGTAAATCCAATTGGATAATTGGATTTGTGTTGCAAAATATTTTCCACAAATACACCGAGTTCAAAGTTGAAAGGGTAGGGATGAAAGAAAACACAGTATTTAAAATCTTTATGTTTTCAAAAATGGCCTATATAGTCTTCAGCTTTACTTTCGAAATCTATATTTCCGCTATCTATCAAAACAAGGAAGGGTATCCAACAGGGAAAGCCACGTTCCAAAAGCGCAGCCTCCCCAAAGGCACACACGAACAACACTCGCACCGCGCGCGCGCACGCACACACACAAACACACACACACACACACACACACGCACAGACACACAGACACACACACACACACACACACACACACCACATTTCAAAGTTATGTCTGATAGTAAAAAAAAAAAGGAAAAAAAGAAAAAACTATGATTTTAAGCTTGTTCCTTCCTAGTTTCAGAGCATCGGTTATTGAAAACATTTAGCATACTTTGAAGGTCCTGCTCAATTCCAGATATGTTGACAATATCATTTAACCTTTAGGTACGCACATTTGCTGTCAATACCGATCCCAAGTTCGAATAATTTTAAAGCAATGACCATCTCTGCTTCATGTCTTAGAACTTTTATTAAGAACTTAACAGAAAACATTATGTCACATCTGTTGCAAAGATTAATTTACTATGATATCTCATCTACTTTATAATACATTTACTGTACAAAAGTTCCTTGTTTATTGTTAAAATTAATGAAAGCATAGAAATATACCAGTCGATTTTTAAGAACGACAGTTCTTAAAATAAAAAAAAAACAAAAACGACATCCTCAAACTGAATCTGAAACTGATTAATTTGATTAAACATCTATGCCTCATTGTTATCCCTATACAATGACATATTCAATGGCGTTGGTCATTTGATTTAACAAACCTTAAGCTATTAATTATGAAATGTAAAAACTCACATGAAATTGAAAACTAACACCTGCTGTTATCGCATACAAAACAAGTATCATAAACATTTAAAACAATGCCATGAAGTCTCTAAAATACACTGTCTTAAGATTTTTAAATGGCAGTTTATTCTACAGTTTTGGACCAATAGTACAGACACTTCTGTCATTAAATGTTTTGAACAACATAACGACATTCAGAATTTTCTCACGAGCTCAGACCTTGTCTACTAGGAACTTACTTGTAAGTAGTTCCGTTACATACAAAGGTGTTCTGCCAAGTTAACAGCTATACATGAAAGAAAATATCTTAACCCTGTGTTTTCTTCGGTAACCAGAGTAAGTCATACAATGCTTGTTTGGAACTGTCAAATTTCCTCCTGTTAAGGACAAGTTTTGCGATACGTTGCACCTTACGCACCTCATCTTTAGCTACACCTTACAGTATGACATTGCAGTAATCCAGATGTGAAATAACTAGAGACAAAACTAAAATTTCAGCGGCTGCTTTGGTTAAATATTTTAGGATGTTCTTAATTCGTAGGTAATTCAACATATCTGTACGACATTTGCGATTTACATGATCTTTAAAGTTAAGGTTTCATCAAGAAATGCACCAAGATATCTGATTTTGCTTTCACGTTTGATAACATCACCAGCAATGATCATAGAATTTGTAAAATATTATTTCAATTGAGGTCGGCTATCAAACATAATAAATTCAGTTTTTGAAGTGTTCATTTTCGGTTTGTTTCTAATCAATGACACCAAGTCATTGATTTTAACTGTACACCGTTCGAGGTCTCCGACCGCTTGCAGATGTGGGACGAAAGCTTTTATTAAGCAAAACCTTAGACTGATATGGATTTGGGAATGACATCAAAAAGAGTTCCAGCATAGGTGAGATATAGCCACAGACCAAAGCAGCTGCCTTGGGGCACGCTGCATTCAAAATGGCGGTCTGAAGAATATGTATTGTTTGAATTAACCTTAAAAGTACGAGGCCTTAAGAAGAGTCTACCCATTGCAGAGCTGTTTCACAGACACCATACTGTGCTTTTAGGACACCTGGCAGATTGTCGTGTTTGACAGAGTCAAATGCCGCACTTAAGTCAATTGCAGTAAGGGCCATGACTTCCTGTTTCTCCATACCATTGAGAAGATCATTAACCAACCGAAGCAAATTCACTAGAGTGATATTTTCTATATGCACACTGGTTCTTAGACAAAAGACTGTTTTGATATACATGTTCGTTTAATCTGTAAAGAACAGCGCTCTCAATAAGGTAAGTTGGAAAGCTTTAGTTCAAGACCTGCTTTTTTTGCAAAGGTCTAACAACAGCTTGTTTGTATTTCACAGGAAAAACACCTTGCTGTAATGAGAGATTCACCAACTTAGTGATACCAGTCTAGCTCTAAAGACATACATTCAATTCACTAAGGAAATTTTTCACTTCAACTTGAGCGAGTTCAGTAAATTTATCTAAATTTTGTACACCCCTTACTTGGGGTTCAAAGTTTTGGTATTCACTTAGGGATTGGCGTATTTTTGAAAGTTTTGCCATGAAAAAGTCAGCAAATGTATCGACCAGTGAATTATTAGACTCTTCTTGAGGCAGTAGGTTTTCAGCTTTGGTACCTGTTAGTTAGATACTAATCCAGAGTCTTGGAATCACCTTTAGCGTTCTCTTTCTTTTCACTGAGTGTGTTTCTCTTTTGACGTTTGATTTCAATCAGTTTATTATGGCAGCATATTTCTGCCACGAGATTGACAGAAATATGCCATCACACTATCGCGATACTTAAAACAGTTATCTTGATAAAGCGAAGTTTTCTGAAAAAAATATATTTATCTCAATAGATGAAAGTTTCCTGGAAATATTATTGCGATAATTTACAGTATCTCAATAGTGTTTTATAAGTGCCCACAGGTGTCATTTATTAGTAAGACAGCTATCACAATACTTCCAGCAATTATCTTTATGTTTCGAACTTTTCTGAAAACTTTATCTCAATAGCCTAAAGTTTCCTGGAAATAAAAGGTATATCTTGAAAACAATAATGTATTGCGATAATGTTTTCAGAAAAATGCACAACTTTTTTCGAAAGGTAAGAATATTATTGTGACAGCTATCAAGTACCTTGTGGCAGTTTCAAGCACTAACGCGAGAGTTTGCGCTAAAATATTTTCAGGAAACAATTAAAATACCTAGAAAATATTATGGTTTGCTGAAATGTTTTCAGAAAAATGAATAAATTTCTTAGAAAGTTTTAAAGTTTGCAACAGTATCGTGATAGCTACCTAGCTATCTCACGGCAGAAATATGCCACCATAGTTTATAGGGTGAAATCGTTGAGTGAACACCGTTCCTAAATCTTAATCCTTTCCATCATGTATTAGGGCAATGGAAAAATAATCTTATTATGATGTTACCTGGTAGGTAGGTAGGTAGGTAGGTAGGTCGGTAGCAAAGCTTATTCTCTTCCATCAGTAGATTTGTGAAATCCTATGGGTTTTAACTTTAAAAAACTTTCTGTTTATTCAGAAAATGTCAATCTTGATCTTTACATACTTTTCTTTTCAAACCACTAACCACTGAGCAATCAAAGGCTTTGCTCAAGTCTGTCCTTAGAGATTATATAGGTAAAATTCATGGTTTCTTGAAGATGAAAAGTACAGAGTTATCTAAGCCTACAATGAAGTTGTAGCGGTGTTTTTTTCCGTTTTTTCCCTCAGATATTTTACTGAGTATTATTGTTTTCAGTTCAAATAACAGAAAAAGATCTCTTATTTTTCCAGATTTTGCAATTTCACACAGTTTACTACACACATAAAACATGTAGTTTCATCTGAACTTTGTATTATTAATTCCATTGACTACATTAGCATAATCCTTATTTTTTCTATTATAAAAAAGAAAGGAGCGTCTTGGAATGCACAGTGGAAAAACACCACGTTAATTTTACACTTTTATATAGTGACTTTATCCCCAGGATGTTACAAAGCTACACCAAGCTATTCCCGCCTGATGAATCCCTTAAGAATGTAATGGTAACAAAAAGCATGATATGTATACAAGTGTAAAATATATAAAAATACACCCTTAGGAGCCATGTACGCATGTACTCGATGTCATTGCAGAAAGCAGGATGACGTGAAAAACATTACAAAACGTTCTATGTACAGATACATGGTCAAGTGAACGGTAAAAGTTATTTTCAGGAAAATACAAAAAAGATGCAGCCTGGCATACATTCATAAACGTGAGGGAGTAATATAGTCTGAATAACAAGCAAAAGGTTCAGCATCAATATACAGTTTCTGATAGACAAAGATTTTTTTAAATATCAGATGCATATACACAAAAAAAACATAATTAGATATACCACAAATTCATTTACCAAGATGTAGCAGATGTGTTCTGTCGCTAGGCGATACTTCGGGCTTTTTGATACCCCTAATTATTGGCTAAGACACAATAATTAAGTATTGTATTCCTTTTGGCCTCATCATGACCTTATGTGATAATTAATTAAAGAAAAATCATATATCAAACATGTTACATGAACGGGTTAAACGGATTTCACCACATTTAATGCCTCGTGGTTGATCGGTTTACGTATCTTTAATATCTATCATCCTTTCAGAAGCATTTTTCAGCTACGTATGAAACTATTTTGCTGGAAAATTGGAAACCAATACGGTATAAAAAGGCAGTGTCTTGTCTGATTTGCCGAAGCTGTTACATAAATTGCTAACCGTGTGCATGGCGGTGACATAATCTGAAGAAGAGAATACAGGCACAAAGTAAGTCTAATTTTCTGTAACTTTTTTAAAAGCTGATTGTAGATCTGTCAAATGTTTTGTAAATACGGCATAGATTAAAGTTTTTTTCAGTGTATTTGATATTAAAATTGAACATCAAGAACGAATCTTATAGACGTACTCTGATAATTTTGTAGCCTGTTTTACACCAACTGGAATTCTTCTATTTACATTTGAATAAAACATACTCAATATATGCAATAAAACTAATATAAGACAGTATGTTCCGGAAAACAAGGAAACTGTACGAAAAGTAAATGCTCATTGTTTATGTCCAAGTAACTGGCTGGACTACCGCTCCCTTTGATACGGCAGTATTATCTTTTTTTCTTCCTTTTTATTCAAAGTTAACACATTCACATTTCCACCAACTTAATTGTTTATAATTTACATTTTATAAATGTCAGTTCTGAATACAATTCGTACCAAGTTCTGGTTTGCGGTTTGCGGTGAATCATTCTTATGTTACTAATAATGTAAGCCACATAACAAAATTAAAGTTATTTTCTTCATTTCTTTAGTCAAAACGTCAGTTGTTTTAGTACATTGTATATAGATTAATCCTTAGTGTTTATGCCATGTTAGTATTACAAAAAGGGTTTGAAGGTCGTGAAAAACTATAGTTTTAGTAGGTAATGTGACACATATTCCTAGTTTAGCGTTTCTAATTCCAGACAATCCCACTTTAATGCAGGAACTATTCTGTTTGAATGTGTAAAAAAACATAATGAATTTTAAAACAAACAAATATGAAGATAAATTTTTCATATTTTGACTGTTTTGCACTTTAAAAAGTAGAGCATTGACTAATTTCTTTATGCTGAATATTCAATTATGATACAACAAAATTTGCAGAAAAAATAGTTGTCGCAGTTTAGACATAGCTGACTTTACAGCCATAACGACAATGTCGCTAAACATTGACAAAACTGTATTACAATTTGACTGGGTTGTTCCCAAAAAATGCCATAAGTCAGGGCAATATGGCAAAATGCGGATAATAATAATGATGATGATAATAATAATAATAATAATAATAAATTCTTTATTTTTAGAAGGTAAAATGTACAGACATGCAAATGAAACATTTACAACATCTTAATTCAAACATTGCTTTCTATAACAAAAATGTACAAACGTTAAATTTCACGACAATCATTCGGAAAACATAATCTAAAATCGCCTTCATACTTATACATATTATACATAAAACAGAGTAAGTTTTATAGTCAAAGACTTCATATAATCTAAAACCGCGTCTGGTCAAGCAATCCATGCTGGTTCAGAAACGAGTTTCGTGCTCCAATTCCCATATAGGCATGGTTGACAGGACACGCGCTAACAGCCTCAACAACGAACGCTGGAGCCTGACCAGACTGCGCGGATGCGCAGGCTGGTCTGGATCCATGCTGGTCGCATACCCACTATGTTGGTTTTCCCATGGCACGGCTCATTTGTAGAAGTGTTATTCCAGTAATGTGCAGAGATATATGAAAAAAGAAGGTGAAATTAGTTCGTTGTTTAGGTGTTTGAATCGATCTAAGGCTATATGCGTTATTACTGGAAAAGTTGAGCAAATGTTTCATATAATCGGGTAATAGGTTTTTCTGAGCCTTATACGTGATAATGACACCCGTTTCATAATGACAACCATTTCAGTTCATTAAATAATATAGAGTTCGGGTTTTTTTATTGATTGTGTCATTCTTGTCTGAAGCTTATATATAAAGTTAATGCACTTATTTCCTGTCCCCATCCCCCACGGTACTGGCAACAATAATCTAGTGCCGATAATATATATTTGAAATTTAGTACATTATCTTCTTATCATAACTTAAGTAATATATTATCTTCTTGAAGAGCGCTATTTCATTATAAATTCTGATAATACTTTGTTGAATTGTAGCTTCCATGATAATGCATTGTCTACGAATATACCAAAAAGAATCGTTTGTGAAGTTACATTTTCAATTTCAGAGCCGGCTACATTTAACTTTTTGACTTTTTAATTTGTGGTTCGTGGCTAATATCATACATTTGTTTCTATATTGTTTTCGGTTATTTTGCCTCCCCAAATGTAGCCGTGTCTACTACCAGAATATATCCAAGCGGCAGGATGTAAGGAGTACACCGATTGGTCACACTAACATGCTTCGGTTCAACGGGCGTTTGCGCATTATGACAGTCTATTGTTAATTCGAGGGTTTTTCACGAACAATAATATGATAACAAAATGTAAACCAATTACATATATTAAGATTTTATTGAAAATGAAGATCGTTTCATTTCTGACTTTATATATTTCAGTTTTTTAGTTACTAAAGGAATTTATGGACATTTATACCTGTCATAGTAAACACACCCCTGAATTAATGTATTCTGCCAAATGGGTATCTCGGAGGAAAATTTGCCGCAACTTTCTGCGCTTACGTTGTAGACAAATCTATTAGTATTTAAAGGGGTATTTTAATTAACAAAACATAAAAAAACTTTATACAACTTGATTCCTACTACACCTAAACTAGCCAAACCATTCATTTTTAAAAGAAAACTTCATTTAGGGTGAAGCGACATATTATTTGGCATAATTTATTGATAGCATTCAAGTTTATTTGAAGTTTATTCTGTAATACTAGAATATCAGAGTCAGATTCATATAGTGTAAAGACGTCCGCGTAAAGATCTATATTTCCAGTATCCGTTTCCAAGACAAAAGTCAAAAGGTTTACTAAGGTCAAGAAACACTGACACAACATACTTCCCAGAATCTGTATCTCTTAAGTGAATAAGAGCAGTGTGGCATGAATGATGTTGATGAAAACCTGACTGTGTTTACTCGGCTTAAAATGTTTGAAGCTGGGAAGCAATGGGTCTTTCGAAAATTTTAGCCATATTTGTTAAAATTGAAATCGGTCGATAATTATTGGGGTCATCTTTGTTACCGCTTTTAAAATTGATATAATTATAAAAGCCTTCTTAAATGCATCTGGAAATGTTCCGTAACGAATGCTTTCATTTATAACATGAGCTATAGCAGGAGTAATATAGTCACCGCAGTGCTTGATTATTCTCGGACCAATTCCATCAGTTCCTGTTGATTTATTTGGATTTAATTTATCAATGAGTTTTCTTAACTTTGAGGGCTGATATATAGTCAATAGTAAATGTGGCATAATTAAGTTTGTTATCAATATTTTCCTGGAGTTTTGAATTTTTTTTTAATAAAACATCTATTTTCCATGATATTCGAAATATTGACAAAATGCTCATTCATTGCATCTAAAATCTGCGATTGGTCTTTTATGATCATATCTTTATAAACAAATGCGGTAGGTATTGAATTTTTATGTTGTACATCTCCAGAAATGTTCTTAATACTTTTCCATAAATAACTGGTTGTTGTATTATTTTTAATGGCATTGTTATAAAAGTTCTTTTTATTTTCTTTATCATACTATATATTTTATTTCTTTTAATTTTGTATTCGTCAAATGAATTGTTTTATGTAGGTTATTTCGTTCATTAATAGCGTCTTTAATTTCATCCGTGAACCATTCTAGCGGAACGTTGTGTTTTACTCTCTTTTTTTTCGTTTATTGGTGCATGTTTAGATAATTTTACATTTATAATATCGTGTAAAAATTGCAAAGAAGTGTTCGGATCATTGTGCATTTTTACAATATCAAGACCCGTATTTAAGAAATCATTCTTAAATGCACATTCATCTTCTTCTTAAAACATCTATATGTGATTGTATTATGGCATGATCTACTAAGACTATGTTTCACTGAATAAGTAAAGCAAATCGGAAAATGGTCGCTTATACAGTAAAACGGAACTTTTATTTCAGTAATATTTTCTGTGCTATTTGAATAAACATTGTCAATAATAGGAAAAGATTTTTTTTTGTTATTCTTGTTAGGTTATCTTTCAGTTGTACTATTAAAGCCATATTTCATTATAAGACCATTCCATTTTATGTTTTTAAAATAACATAGTGAATTATCTGCAGAATAATTAATATTAATATCACCTTGAATATATGATTCATAATTCGACAAATCGATTTTCTCAAGTAATAATTCAAAAATATCTATCCCAGACTGTGTTGAATCCGGCGATTGGTAAACAAAGGTAAGTAAGACTGGCATAGAGTTAAAATTAACCTCAATACAAATGGATTAAATGTCAGAATGTTCTATATCGTATCGGCTTTTATAGGGGATATTGTCTGCAATGTATACCATTTATTCTTTCGATCCTTTCTTTCAAAAGCAAAAGATGTTTCGGTCTCGGGTTCGAACGACAGGTAGACCTTGCTATGGTTGGAACAGTATATGTTTTTAAATTGTCAGAAATTACCTCTATTAGTTTATGAAAATACAGTTCCTTGAGAAATAAAATTAATTTTTATAAGTATATATGCTTTAAGTCTTTGCCAGTGTGTCCTTGTCATTTAGCACTTTGTGTGTTTTAGATGTCATTTGGTTATTAAAGCATAAGCATTTTGTGTTTGGCATTTGGCATTAATATTTGCATTTAGCATTTGGCAGTTGTATTCCAAACATACCCACATTAACATTAGCGCTATAGTTTTTTCTTCTCCATCGCGCTGGAGGTATTTAATCTCCTATTATGGAACCAAGTATATGACATTATCAATTATTTCACTGTTTTGTCTAAAACGACAGATCTTTCAATTCTTAAACACATGATTTGGTAAACGAAAAATAGTAAAATCTTTTAACACACGTCTTTAAAGGGAAAACAATCCTATGAACGACCGTATCTATATAAAATGTTCAGAGTCAGGGAAAGAAAAAAAAACAGCCTATCCGAATTTGCTTCAATATTTCAATTAATGAAGATTATTAATGCCTCGCCACGAGTGATGGGGGTTATAGAATTGGTCTACATCCGTCCGCCCTTCCGTCTGTCCGTAACACTTCGTGTTAGCTCTCTATCTCCTGAACCTCTTGAGGGTTTTTCATGAAACTTGGGTCAAATGATCACCTCATCAAGACGATGTGCAGAACTTATGAGTCAAGGTCAAAGGTTTGAGCTCTGTATCTCCTAAACCCCTTGAAGGATTTCCTTGAACCTTGGGTCAAATGATCACCTCAAGACGATGTACAGAACTCATGAGTCAGCCATGTGGGACTCAAGGTCAAGGTCACAGCCCAAGGTCAAAGGTTTGAGCCTTCAATTTTGTATCTGCTTTGTATCTCCAAAACGCCTTGAAGGATTGTCAAATTCTTTGATGTCGTCATACAAGGACTATAAAATATACTTAACAACGTCAATGTTTCTGGCCAATACCATCAACCCTTTCACTATTCATAATAATGGCGGAGGTATAGCTGTCTTTTAGACTGTCTTGTTTTATTTCGTATAATGTAACGCTAAATATCCTTAGTCAAGAATTATTTTTACCTAAACATCATTGACTATACGTTTTAACCTATAACCTGCTAAATTTCTAAAATGGATTGGTCTATCATTCAATTTGGGCAGTACCACTTTTTATCAAAGGGGTGTTCACCGAAACTTTACTGACAATAGCGAATAGAAAAGACCGTGATCAGCCTGCACGGACGAACAGACTGATGTTGGTCTGCACTGGCCGAAAAGGCAGAATCAAAGACAACGAACTGAAAACCGAAATTGCTGATAATCCGCAGCACTAAAGTATCAACTGTTATTTTTTTAAACATTTTACTTGCATGCATACTGTAAAACATGTTCCAGCCAAAAACTCAGTAACAGTTGTAGAAAAGTTTGTAAAGTATTTCCTAATCATAAAATCAAGTAATGATTAAAATTGAAACATTAACTATGCCTTCTTACTTTTTCAAGGGTCTCTAGTCGGATTGTATGAGGTTGCATTTGAACTGTTCGAGACGAATTTTAAAAGAGATGAGTGCAGGTGTGGCCCCTAAACTAAAGGGAGCTAACTAAAGGTGTAGTGGTTAACGTGTCGGCCGTTTGTCCCGGCGTCGTGGGTTCGACCCCTCCTAAGGTCACGATCGTTTCTTCTTATATGACACCAGTACTGGTATTCACAGGAAGCGAACACGAGAGTGGTTCAAATAAGCTTGAAACTTTCATCATAAATAAACCAAACTAAAATACGGCTGACATACAGGAATATATCTATATGTTATTATATCTATATAAATTCTGTAAAACAAGTCGGCTTGTATTTCACAGTTAAATATGAACAGACAGAAAAACATTCCGTATTGTACCTTCCGTATTGTACGCTGCCGGACTACTTTCATAAATATGCATGACCTTACAAAGTTCTATAAATAGCGCACGTAAAAGAACATAACTTAGTTCCATTTGAATATCGATAAACATTGAAGATTTCGTTCAATAACAAAGGTAGAGGTATATAATAAAACGGTCATTATAACAGTAACTAGATTCGGCTCTCGTGGATTTTGCAAGGTCGGATCACACTCGGCGCTTGCGCGCCTCGTGAGATCCGATCTGGCAAAAATCCACTCGAACCGAACACCGCATCCAAGATCGAGCTACTGTCATAATAACCCCATTATATTTCAAGTTAGAATAAAATGTGGGTACTATGGCTGACAATATGAAGTCCTGTTCTATCTTTCTTTACAATTAAAATTTTAGTTGAGGTGTGAGACGTTACTATAATGGATACGACGACTTCTTAACCAATGAAGATTTTTATAACGTCTGATTTTTGTAAAGGATGAAAAATAAATGAATCGGTATCTGCAGTAGTTCTTTGATGACTTTATCCTGAAATATAAATTGTAACAAACTATCAGCAAATACTCTTCATTTTTCACGCGAATTATCATGGAAGAAGATTTCCCACCAGTCCTTTGAATACTTTTATTATTTTAGTATATTAAGCTCCACGGATGTGTTTACGAGGGTCGTTCACAAAGTACGTCGACTGTTGCTATAACTTCAAAACCAGCCAATACAGCGTTTAAAATTGAATTATTAGTCCCCTAATGGTTGTAAAACAGTTTTGAGGACTGTAGGATTACTCATTTTTGTCCGTCCATTCGTCCGTCTGTCATTATGTCTTTATATCCGTCCGTCCACAATTTCGTGTCTGATCCACTTTGCCATGCATCAAGAGATTTTAGTTTTAGCCTACTTGGCACCAATGTTCTAATGATAAAACAATGTGTCATGCGCAAAATCCGGAACCCAAGCCCAAATGTCAAGGTTATACTTTGAGGTAAAATGTCAACAGGGCTTTTTTCATGTCCGGTCTGTATCTCAACAATCCGTGAAGGAATTTTAATATTACTTGACACAAATGTACCCATTATTGAGACAATATGCAATGCGCAAACCCAGACCCTAGCTCAAAGGTCAAGATCACACTTGAATGTCAAATGTTCCTATCTAATCTGTAAAATATTCTAATATAAGCTCCCTGTTTCATATGGATCCAATCAAAAAAAGAATGTTGGTGTATTTTCTTCAGAATTACTTTCCTTTAATATGGTGATTTATTGCAATTGTTGTCACATGTCCCCACAGTTTCAAAATTAAATGTCATCAGAATTGAAATTAAATACTTTTTATATTTATAGATGTTCTTATATATGCAAAGAACAAAATTCACTTAAGCCTTAATGGCCTATGCAATTTTGAATATTTTCAAATTGGCTGTAATTTGCAAGAACTATATATTGTTTGCTACCAAAATGTCTATCTACTATAAGGAATTTAGTTTTTATAAACAAATTTATTATTTTGTTCACAACATGTCAATGAATATTGCTGAAATCGCAGAATTTTGGGAAAACTGGCAATTTTTACCATATTTAGGTCATGGGAAAGTTTTTAGTAGTGAGCACACTCAAGGACCACAGAAATATTTTGACCATTGGTCCACCTTATTTCACAGAATTTACGGTTATTTTTTATTGTGGTCGACAGCTGTGCTCATAGCGAAAATTTCATACATGATTGAAAATTAGATTAAAAACTGAAGATTTCCCATACCCATAATGTTAAAATTATTTTCTGGTACGTCCGATATTTTCTTCTATAATGAATCTATTGTAAAATATTTTATGCAGTTTGATTAAACAATACTACTTGATGAAAGAAAACATGTTCTTTACTAAATTTACAGACTTTCTGTTTATAGGCCAATTTGGTGCAAAAGTGAACCTTCTCCTTTCAATCCAAACTTTGTATTATAACATATCGTATATAATATTGTTTATACATCATTGACAGATATCAGATCATTATGTTATACTGCAAAAGAGAAAAATAGTTGCCTTCCAGTAGGGGAATTGTATTGCATGGCAATACTTATGCTACAAATGTACCAATGAAATTGTTAATTTGCGTTATATTTGTTTAGTGGTCATTTGTTGAAGTAAGGAGTACGCACCTAAGACCACGTCGACGTCAGTGACGTCTTAATAACGTCAATCTTGTTTACGATAACTTTCATCGTCAATTTAATTGTTTTGATTTATGTTATTGTTTAAAACGGTAGATCTTTCAAAGATTAAAAATGTAATTAATTTTCAATAAGATAAATCAATATCATTTAACGTAAACATTTACATTTACAGAAGCATGTAAATATTGGACATTTTTGTTATATATTTTAACCGAAACAACAAAACAACATAACTATAGGTGTATTATGCCTTATTGTTAGTTGATACCCGAGTTATCATTTTTTATAAAAGGTGCAATGAAAAAAATTAATTTTCTTCAATACGGTAATTAGTTTCAGTTAGTGTTTTGCCGACTTTTAACATTACGTCATTTTTATGTCAGACAACGTATGGCTTCCCTTTACAAACTTCAGTTTATGGCAGATCCCTGGCCGACTGATGTTTAAATTTTTAGAAGACTTCACCTGAATGCTATAAAATATATTTGCGGAGTTGAGGACATTTTCTTTACAGAAATTCATGTAATTTTATTCGCAAATATTTGTGAATTAATGATTTTAAGACGTCTACTGGGACGCTAGCGCGTCTCTATGGGTCTAAAATAATTAGTAATTCTATTTTAAAAAGTACATTTGCTAGCAGACATGTCATTGGTTATAACGGTAACAGTTAAAACAAATTGCACATGGCAGGAACCAAGTTATAGATCCAGTCTACATACTTATTTATTGAACATCCCTCGTTTATTTGTGCGTTCAGATGCAATTATATGATAACTGCATATCTCTTTGTCGTCATTTATAAATGAAATAAATATTCAGTGACGAGATCACAATGTCTAAATTTATATAACAACATAAAATCAAAATGACTCGGGGTTGTTATTTTTTCTGATCGAAGGATTATGGAATTTTCTCAGTTCTGCGTTTAAGCCGGTGTTAGAGGTGCGAGGGGTGTTACAATTATTTGCACGAACATACTTAATCAAACTGAGTTTGCTATAATTTTGCTTCCGAAGTACCATTTTACAGCTGTTATTATCTTTTGTACCTTTATCATTGTGTATATTCTATATTCATTAAAACTTAGCATAAAGTATATCATCTATGAACGGATAAAAGACTGTAATTATCACATTACTATATCCTGTGGTACATGTATTGCCTATTAAAATAAAACATACATGTACATACATGTATTGTTTTATCTTCTGTAAATCAAACGGAGTGTATTTATGTCTTCCGAATGTTTTGCATAGGAAAGTTTTCAGTGTTATATGTGTTTGTTTGTTTTGGGTTTAACACCAATTTTCAATAGTATTTCAGTCATATAACGGCGGGCAGTTTACCTTACCAGTGTTCCTGGAGTCTGTACCAGTACAAACCTGTTCTCCGCAAGTAACTGTCAACTTCTCCTTTAGTGTTATATAACAGTATTGAGAGGAATATCTGAAAACTAAACTGAACTCAATACAACACTGTATAAAATATAAATCTATATTCCCATACAATTGCAGATAAAAGTTGTTGATGTCTTCCTTTCTGTAGCAAACGTAACTCACTAATATTGATGTTGAATACGATGGCACTAACGTATTTATTGTAGTGTATTTCAGCCACGATATGACTAGGTAGGAATCATGATCATATTCGATACTTTTGAGGAATAGCATTTTCTGAAATCATTACTGCAATAAATAATATTTTTGTACAAGGTACATTTACTTAAAGGCGCACAATGCCTTTGTTTATATGTGGCTGCCACATTTTTGTTGTCATAATAAAATATATAAATTTCTTGTTAAATTCTATTTTCAGTAATTGTTTTATATAATATTTTGCCAAAGGTTTGAACACTGATTGACGTAATAGGAAGTTCTATCAAATACACTGTTTCTGATTACCTCCCTTTACGGTTCTAGTTTTATAAATTCATGTACAGTATCGAAAGAATTGCTTTTCTGACCATGTTATTATGCATAACATCTATTTCAGTCGCATTTTTAATTGCTTTTAACATAAAATTTTTAGCCTTATGGGAATTTAAGAATACAATGCAAATTTATTCAACACATAATACGCAGATTGGTAATTTAATTTGACTTACTTGTAACCGGATATCTCTAGCACTGCAAATACTAAAAGGACATTTAACAAAACCCCGTTTTCAAATGCCTGTGTATACACGTGTAAGCCAAAATACTTAGATACTCATTCATAATACAGTTTGCTTTAAAAAACATTATGGAATTCAATTCATAGCACAGCTGACTGCAAGTATTTGATATATCAAAAATACCAGATTTTTTTCCTCGTCTACGGGGATACATTTACTCTGAGTTATTTGTGCCACCTTTTTTAACTTACTTGTTTCATTACTATGACAGTTGTGGTGACTTTTCGAGAGAAATTATATCGTCTTCAAATAGCCGTAACATTACCCTAAAAGGAAAACATTTTCTATGAATGATGTCCATAGTTCAAAAGCGATTGACTGAAATAATTATCGAGTTTCTCTTTAAAAGCGTATGGAACCTTGAATTACTTTTCTCTATGTAAGCACTTATTTTTATAAAAAAAAGAGCTATGCAGAGATCAATGGTCAGAAAGACAAACATGTGATTATATACATAAGTAAAAATAGCCACACTACCAATGGCTTTCAAAGAGACCGGCTTCTGCGGAAACGTACGTTTAAACAGGCAACACTAATCTTTATTTAAGAAGGCTTTAAAGGTACATAATATATATATATATATATATATATATATATATATATATATATATATATATATATATATATATATATATATATATATATATATATATATATATATAATAAGTAAGCAGTCAATACTTAGAATAACAAAATTCACAAAAAGTACCTCGAGATGACACTTCTTAAAGTTTGTGTATTGACAAGGAGATAAACCCTTAGATTTATGGTTGGTATTATATACAGCGGAAACTCGCGGTATCTCGAATTCCTAAATATCGATCGTATTTTTTTAGATAAGCAAATTTCGACTTAAAATGGTACTTTGTGTACGTGTTACTTAAAAATGTCTTCGAGGTGACCGGAATTTTGAGATAAGCAAGTTCGAAATATCGAGTTTCAATTACATTCTTCTTTAGCTAGAGTTCATTCAATGTAAGTTAACCTATTATAGTTACGCTTAAGCCGACCGTAAGGTTGTTGCTTATTAATCCCCTCCTAATCAATTATTTTGATTAGTTCTTTTTATGCACCCAAAGAATAGATTTGACCGTCATCTGATTTAAATGTTAGCTTGTTTTTCCTGCCAATATCTGGTAATGAGGAATCCCAATGGTTTCATGTATTTAGATGCGTAATGGCTTGCTAAATGGTGTGTAAAAGCTGATTAAATATACTTTTACAAACCACCACTTTAAATAGCATCTGTTTACGGGAATTGTGACAGGATTGTCATACAGATGTTGTTATAGATAAAGAAACAAGTCATTACGCATTTTCTTGTCGTTTTGTCATCTCCAGAGGCATCGAGTACACGCGTATACGGTATTTTTATGCTTTATCGTTAATTTTTTACACTAGCTTTTCTATGAACTGAACAGACTCAATCAAACCGAATCTGCCATTATTCTTCTTGGTTGCATTCTTTGCTTCAAATGGAACTTTTTACAGATTTTATTAACTATCACAACATCAATCTTTAAGTACTGTGTGGCGGCTGTAAAAAGTCTCCCCGTACTTGGATTTAGCGTTGTTATATTTTCTGGTTCTTTGGGATCATGGAGTCCATTCAACATGTGTGTAATAATGTTCCACATAAGAGTCTGCTATTATACCTCTTGGCTGCATTCTTTGCTTCCAAAGGATCTTTTTACCTGTTTTATTATTTGTTACCATAACGTGTGAAATGGATTCATTTGGCAGGAATAACTTTACTTTACACAGTCCTTTAACTCTGGGTTGATTCATCATTAACCATTTTAAACTCAAAAATGGCGTTTTGCCACTGAACTTTCCAAGGCGGTGCCCTAATACGCTCCTTTATATGTTTGTTTTACGATGCCTATATGTTTTAGTTTACCTACATATCTATCATGCAAAATATGCATGCACTACTATGAGTTTTGACTTGAAGGGGATGTGTTCTTAGAAATATGAGTTTTACATTGTCTATATGTTTTTCTTTGCCTACATATCATTGAATACGTCTATCATGCTAGACATACATACACTGCTGCTAGTTTTGATTTGAGGGAGCTGTGTTCTTAGAAATATGCTTTTCAGGTTGAGTCTTTGTTTCGTTTATGAGTTTTACTTTGTCTTTATGTTTTGCTGATATCTATGTATCATTGAACATGTCTACCATGCCAGACATTCATACACTGCTGCTAGTTTTGATTTGAGGGAGCTGTGTTCTAAGAAATATGCTTTTCAGGTTGAGTCTTTGTTTCGTTTATGAGTTTTACTTTGTCTTTATGTTTTGCTGATATCTATGTATCATTGAACATGGCTACCATGCCAGATATACATAAACTGCTATGAGGTTTGGTTTGAGGGAGCTGTTTTACGTTGTCTATATGTTTTACTTTCTTATTTATTTTTGAACATCATGCAGACAAATATATATTGCTATGAGTTGTATGTGGGTTGAGCTCTGTTCATGGATATATGATTTCCCCGTTAAATGGTTGTTCTCATTTTCATTAATCAATTACTCAACACAATCGATTGATATCTGTCTACATGAAATATTGTCTATTAATAATTACAAACTGACTGTAAACCTGAGTTATTAAAAAATATATTTTCAAAACATGTATAACAAAACATTGAATTCCAAGTTTCCAAGTTTCAAGTTTATTCAAGCAAATGTTAAGTCCCACTTATGTGGGCAGCATTAACAGCACATAATATATACAAATACATACATTTTACAAACAGTGACACATTGGAAAACGGCCATTGTTATTGTCTTCCATAATTTTTATTAATCTTATTCGATATTACATGTATAATGAGTAATAAATGAAAATTTTAAACTACATGTATAACAGTTACTGAAACATGTTGCTGGAGAACAGTAGCAATGAAAATTACTGTTATAAGTATGATTGAGGGAAACATGTTGCTGGAGAACAGTAGCAATGAAAATTACTGTTCTAAGTATGATTGAGGGAAACATGTTGCTGGAGGACAGTAGCAATGAAAATTACTGTTATAAGTATGATTAAAGGAAACATGTTGCTGGAGAACAGTAGCAATGAAAATTACTTTTATAAGTATGATTGAGGGAAACATGCTGCTGGAGGACAGTAGCAATGAAAATTACTGTTATAAGTATGATTAAAGGGAACATGTTGCTGGAGAACAGTAGCAATGAAAATTCCTGTTATAAGTATGATTAAAGGGAACATGTTGCTGGAGAACAGTAGAAATGAAAATTCCTGTTATAAGTATGATTAAAGGAAACATGTTGCTGGAGAACAGTAGCAATGAAAATTCCTGTTATAAGTATGATTAAAGGAAACATGTTGCTGGAGAACAGTAGCAATGAAAATTCCTGTTATAAGTATGATTAAAGGAAACATGTTGCTGGAGAACAGTAGCAATGAAAATTACTGTTATAAGTATGATTAAAGGAAACATGTTGCTGGAGAACAGTAGCAATGAAAATTCCTGTTATAAGTATGATTATTAATAAAGGAAACATGTTGCTAGAGAACAGTAGCAATGAAAATTACTGTTATAAGTATGATTAAAGGAAACATGTTGCTGGAGAACAGTAGCAATGAAAATTCCTGTTATAAGTATGATTAAAGGGAACATGTTGCTGGAGAACAGTAGAAATGAAAATTACTGTTATAAGTATGATTAAAGGAAACATGTTGCTAGAGAACAGTAGCAATGAAAATTACTGTTATAAGTATGATTAAAGGAAACATGTTGCTGGAGAACAGTAGCAATGAAAATTCCTGTTATAAGTATGATTATTAATAAAGGAAACATGTTACTAGAGAACAGTAGCAATGAAAATTACTGTTATAAGTATGATTAAAGGAAACATGTTGCTGGAGAACAGTAGCAATGAAAATTACTGTTATAAGTATGATTAAAGGAAACATGTTGCTGGAGAACAGTAGCAGTGAAAATTACTTTTATAAGTATGATTGAAGGAAACATGTTGCTAGAGAACAGTAGCAATGAAAATTCCTGTTATAAGTATGATTAAAGAAAACATGTTGCTGGAGAACAGTAGCAATGAAAATTCCTTTTATAAGTATGATTAAAGGGAACATGTTGCTAGAGAATAGTAACAGTGAAAATTACTTTTATAAATCTGATTAAAGAAAACATCAGATGAGTTTTTCTAACAGTTTGTGTTTTTCACAATACCGATTAATAATTAGAAACTGTAGAGTTTTATATATGGAATATATTGTGAACTTTTAATGGAGAGATATATCATTTATTTAACACCTTAATGAAAGGGCAAGCCTAATACCGAAAGCGAAAATGAAATTAGACCTGCAAAAGGCGTCAACTTTTAGTTTGCTCTATATACAAAATTTACAGATTTATATGATTATGTACAAAAACAATATATTACACATTACAAATACATGTATATATGAATATACATGTCAAAAGTTTCAAACAAACACTGACAACAAACAAACACAGAAAAAAAAAAACAGACAAACAAAACAAGATAAACTATCAATAAAAGAAAGTGAGACGTATCAATATTTTCAAATATATCAAATGATCTATTTTTGCATTTGAACACTTAAAGAGTTTACTTTCATCAGTCTGGTGTAACTATATATGTACATTTTTAAGTTGTGGTAATTGGGGCATATATAACTTGACGTATTTTAAATGACATGAATACTTAGATTGGTACACAACACATTCCATGTATCCGTAAAGTAGAAGCTCTCTTTAGCCGGCACTTGAGCGTGAAGGCACGTGTATATTTCAAACCGAGTCTACTGTAATGCTTTCCTTTGCTGTGTTCTAACATTTTAAAGAATATTCTTTTTTCATATCGCTACAACAGGTTTTATATTGTCATGTGGGAGCATTGAAAAGCCCCGTACTTGAAAGAGAGTTGGTTCCTCTCATGAATATAAACCAAACCATGTGGCCGTAAAAAGTATTCACTTACTTGGGAGAAGGGTCATTTGACATTTTACTGTGTCTCATGAACATGTTCAACGAAGCCGAGTCTGTTATCATTTTGCATCGTAGCGTTCTATATTTTTCTATAAAACAGATAGTGTTATGGTCTATTAAAACTTTTCCTGATTCTTCATCTGCACATATGGCTGTAATATAAAACAGTTACATGATACGTTATTTTAAAACAAATGCAATTCGTAAAAATTGTCAGATAAATGGACAGATATTTGCAAAATTGGAATATCATGATAATGTTATAATATTTTTTCTATCTATATATGTTATGATTTTTTGTTGCTATGCTCACGAGTTTTGTTTATTTCTATTAAATCTATCGTACTCAGATGCTTAAAGCTGAACAAAAACACTATTCCGACCATCTGGAGTAATACTGACATAAAAATCTATTGAATCAAAATTACTTGTTGGCAAAGAAGAAAGAATATATAGCTAGCAACAACACATTTTGTTTCCTTTAAAACTTTTTATCTTTTAATACCTCAAGAGTGATTTCGTCTTCCCGTCATCTCTAATTACCGTACTGTTGACTTTGAGATTTGTTCAGGATTTTTTCATTAAGCATTTTTTTAATTAAGCATTATCCATCACTTCATCTTGTAAACAAAACTAAGAATTTCTCTTACAATGTGTACCGTTATGGTAAAATGTTTTCCTTTTATGAACAAAAAAATGTTTCATTTATTTCCGAGACACAATGTTTCCTCATCGTACTGAGCATTTCACTATCATTTACGAGTGCATCTATGCTTATCTGAAATACCTCAAATGATAACTAATTGGCGATATATCCAGCGACTGAAACTACTCCCGGAATATACCGACTCATTTAATCAAAGCCTTGAGATGTCTGGTGGTTGCGGGGTTTTGCTAGAGTTATTTTCATTTTAAATGCCAATCTATAAATATACATGTATAAGATACAAATACTAATGTGCCTCATATCTAAGATAAACTCTGCTTGACCTTACATGAACAGCTGGAAGTCAGTGATGTAACCATAGGCTGTAATACCTAATCAGTGACAGATCTTATATAATCTAAATTGCCAGTGTGAATGGATAGAGGATGAATAAGAACTGCTTGATCATTGATAATTCTCCGCATTGTTCATGAATGGGACTACGTTGTATAGCACATGAACTTGATTTGGAATCAAATAAAGATGCTACATGATTGTCAGAAATACACTTAACTTTGGCAGCGGGATAAACCCGCAACCAAAAATGTCTACTACTTTCTCATTGAACCCAAAAAGTAACCTACATCCAGACCAAAGCCAATAAAGGTTACTCAAATCATAATCAGATCTAATAGGGAACCAATGTCTGTATGTATGAAGTTTGATCATCAGTAAAAGCAGACGAAGGCTTTAAGGTCGCTTTGTCCTCGACAATTGTCAATGCATAAAACCAAGAGATCAAACAGAGAAAATGTTAAAATATTTGAGCCGCACCATGAAAAAAACCATAGCTAGTGCATTTGCGACCAGCGTGGGTCCAGATAAACCTGCACATCCGCGCAGGCTGGTCAGGATCCACGCTGTTCGCTTTCAAAGCCTATTGTATTTAGAGAAACCGTTAGCGAACAGCATGGATCCTGACCAAACAGCACGGATGCGCAGGCTGGTCTGGATCCATGCTGGTCGCAAATGTACTATATTGGTTTTCTCATGGTGCGGCTCATTTAGTTTCTAAACCGTGTATCAAATTTTAAAAATCTTACAAACCTGTATAATAAAATGTTTTTAAAAATCTTACAAAACTATGTAATTTTTTTTTTTAAAATCTTACAAAAAACAAAGTGAGATTAAAAAATCAGTATGTTGAAGGCCCAATATTTTCTACATATCAAGCGTACTTGAAAATAATTGGTCCAGACTAGAGCTAGCAGCATATCAACAAAATACCACAAGAGGGTTGGCAAGTCTAGCATCATATCAGTAATATATAAGAAAAGGGCCCTAATGGCATTTTTAATTATGAATGACAACTATTTTTTGTAAATACTTCATAAAAATTCTATATCCGTGATTTTCACGTTGTAAAGATTGGTGCTACCGACGACTTATATTTTAACGGATTAATATAGTTTCCCCGTGTGTCATTCGCCTTGGTCACATGACAAATATTTACCGCATTATCAAAGTAGTTCAACGTGTAGACAAAAATCAATGTATTTATAAAATTTACATGTGTATCCGATCAAATCCAGATTTTTTATTGCAATTTAATTAGTTTTCATATTTACTGCAAATCCATGATAAATTGCATCGATCTGTTTACTCTCATATCTTTTAATTCCTTGTAAATATTGAACTACATTTACGGCGCATGTATGGAGAAAGGTAGCGCTGAACCGGAACAATGTGTTCTTGTTCTTGGTCACGTGATAAATATTTACGTCGTAAAATAGTACAACGCGTAGACAAAGTTCTTTACAAGAACTTATAACACCTGTCATATTTTTCATTTACAAATCATGTGTTACATTTATTGCATATGCTAAATAAATGGTATCGATCTGTTAACTCTCAGACCCTTGAATTTCATAGAAGTACTGAACTATTTTTATAGCGTATGTATCGAGAAAGGTAGTAACGACATTTGTAACTACAATTGCACCAGTGTCGGTATACGTAGTTTGGTGACTTTGGGAAAGCTACGCTTCCCAAAAATGATGGACTTTATAATTACATTGATTTTATGACATGCCATGTTAAATTTACTTTCAGATGGCAACTGTTTTCGTCAGTGGGTCCACATGTCCTTATACCTACGATGTTATTGAAGACCTTGTTGGAAAGAATGTTACTGAGAACGATGCTGTTGCCTGGCCATGTGAGCTAAGAACGGTCTGGGTAGAAGTCCTCCCGCTTGTGAATACAGTCCGCTTTTTATTGTCGTACGGTACATCAACTATTGTCATAGTAGGTGTCTGTTTGAACATTTTGTCTTTTATAGTACTAACGCGCAAAAGTATGAGGAAAACAACATCGAATCTATATCTTGCTTTTCTGGCTGTCTACGACACATGTTCGCTGACGTTCAATTTCATGATCGGTGTGATACGAGGAAACAGCGAGACGGCAAATAAATCATTTCAGGACAATGAAGCATTGTGCACTTTCCATGGCGTAGTCGTTGAACTTTTCAATCTTCTGTCCGTCTGGGTCATAGTAGCGTTCACGGTTGAGCGTTTCCTTATGGTTAAATTTCCTCTAAAAGCTCGAACCTGGTCTCCTAGAAAGACGGTCGTTACTCTCGTAATAGTGTCAGCAGTGATGACACTTGTGTCGTTTCACAAGATCGCAGTTTCCGGTTTTGAGGGCGACTCTGTCTTTGGCTACAAAGCTTGCAAAACGAGAAGAAAAATTTTCAAAGAAATCATCTATCTATACGTGGCTCTCAATACGTGGCTGCCCACTGTCCTACTTGTAACGTTAAACCTCACAATTGTTCATGAGCTTCGGAAAAATCGCACGAAAAGGCTTCAAATGGCAAGTACGTCTATGTCAAAATCTGATGAAAGAGCAACGAGGCTGCTGTTGGTCGTATCCAGCTCATATGTTCTTCTTGTGCTGCCACTTGGAATTATTCAAAGCACGGAGCTCATCTGGAACGGTTCCATGGCGGTTCCTCCAGGCGATCCTGAATACGTCAGTTTCATGAGTACAAAAATCAGACTGAAGTGGACAAGAGCCTTCTTCTTTTCCTTCTACCAGTTGAATTTTGCGATCAACTTTTTTCTGTACGTTGCATCGTCATCGGCTGTACGTTTCCGAGCCAGTCTGAGAAAGGTTCTCAGAATGAAACCTGCACCAGAAGATTCAATGATCACGCAAACCGTTGTAAAAATTAACTCTGTGGTCCCATCAGGCGTAGATGAAATGCCAAGTGACTGCAGGGGTGTGTCTGAGGGTTTTTCGGGTACGTCTAAACACGACACTGATGTTGAAACGAATGCATAGAAAATTACAATGAACTTGTGAAAACATATTACCTTAGAATTGTCTAATACGCTAAGAGTCCTCTTTAACACTGAAAACATATTCTTTGTTTGAAGTAAGACAGAATATGTATTATTTTAGCCTGAAAAAAATACAGTTTAAAACATCATATGCCGTGAAATTTGACAACATTTTTGCAAAGAAATTCGATCCGATACTCAGCTGAACGGGTTAAATACGAGCGTATATAAAATAAGTCCGACATTACCTTCAACATTCGAAAGATTCTTGAAAGTTCTAGCTTTAATTATGAGAATATAAAGAACTATAACATCATTATTAATGATGTACCGGATATAAAACACGATTGGATTTCTTACATATAAAGCTAATAGCCAAATGATTAATCGCTGCTTTTGAGAAATATGTGCAACAAATGATTGGTTGTCATGGAGATAGCACCGAGGAGATTGCTTTAAAAATTTGCTAGTATTGACACGTGTATATGTCTTAAAGAAAACTGCCTCAATGCGTGATTTTATGATTTTTCACAAGACATGTCTCCGACAGTATTATTGTAAATTTAATGTAAAGCGCTTTTGAACGTGTTAGTCATGATATGGGGTGCTATGTAAATTTGTTATGACATAAAATAAATGTACGTGTTTGATATTATTCCGTCCACTGTTTGACTGAAGTAGGTAACTTGGTGACAATATGACGGGGGCACAGGGGAGACATATAATAGTTGCGCGCGTATTAGTTATTACATGCGCTCGTATTAGTATAAAAACATCAGCGCAATACGTGTGCAGTTGTTGTTTTTTTTACTTGTATGTGCTCACGTAATAAGTTATACGCGGGCAGATGTTTTCAACTAATACGTGTGCAAGTATTAGCTATTACGTGAGCCCTGCGCACGTATTACCTTTTAGTTTAAACATATTTTATTTCTTTCGATAAAGTTACATAGTCATTGTGCAAAATACATTTATGAAATGTTGGATTAGAAAACAAGCAAGTAAATGCTTATATTAATTCCTTTCCATGGTGGAGTTGGCCTAATTATCATTGCACTTATTCGACCGGAAAGTAATGTAAATTAGTGAGAGTAGTTTTTAATTGAAACTTTTGCAAAAAGGATTTATATCATTGCGTTTACCGCAAAAAAATATTGTAATAACTTTATCATTGTTATTCAATTGTGTAAGGTATGTAATAGTATATAGACTAAGAGCTGAGGTGAATATGAAATGAAAAAAAGAAAACAAATTGTGATTTGGTATGGGTCATGATGTCACGCAAGGGATAAAAGGAGTGCAGAATATCACCAAATATGTCCCCGTCATGTGTCAAATCTCTTAGTTGCCGCTATGTAGCTCTGGACACGTAGGAAGATTAGTTTGTTGTTTTCGTATGCAAGATGCTCGTCTCCATGAAGAAGATTATTGAGTGTGATACCACATGGGAGTTCAGATAAGTACCGTTGACGTGCGGACTCGGACACTGAAGGAGAAAGTGAAGCGGAGTTTCGACTGCACAACATTCGCAGAGAGGAGATTCAACAATATTTCATGAAGCTCAAAGTTTAGAGAACTGCATCCGAGTAGTAAGCGGGTATGTTGAATTTGGTACTTTTGTACCCCGACGTTAAAGAGTGGTTTGGAGCTATTCTTACAAATGGAAAGTTTGTTTTTAAATTCGGAAAGAGAGGAGGCGTTTTGGACATCTGGAGAGAGCGCGTTCCACTGACGGGTTGTTGCGGGCAAAAAAGAACTTGCATAAGACTGGGTGCTTGTATGGATCAAAGGTATGCTGTGAATAGAACGGAGATGGTAAGGTTGAATATTATGGGTAGGAATGAGATTTCGTAGATACATAGGAGTGAGGTTGTTTTTCATCTTATAAAACTGTATTAGCCGATGTTTTCTTCTCCGTTCAGACAAAGTTTCCCAGTTTAATTCTTTCAAGAGACGTTCTGAGTTGCAATATTGCGTTGCCCCTGTTACAATTCTTCCTGCTGCTATCTGTACCGCTTCTAGATCGTTTTTAAACTCGTTCGTGCAGTTATCCCAAACGATGTCTCCGTATTCCAAGAGTGGTCTTATGAATGAAATATACATTTTCTCAAGACTACTTTTTGACAATTTAAATTTAAGCGATTGGAGTACTCCGATTCTCTGCCATGCCTTGTTAATACACGATGAAAGATGGGAAGACCATTTGGCATCGTCAGACAAAGTAAGACCAAGATGTTTGTGTGTTTTTACCATGTTTACTGGGATCTGGTCCATGAAAAGGGTTGGATGGAAAGGTTTGTTTCGTTTACGTGAGAAGACAATAGATTCTGTTTTGGCTGGATTAAAAGAAACAAGCCATAATTTTGACCAAGAGGTAATTCGAGACAAATCTTCATTTAGAGCAGCAGCAGAGATGAAAGGATCTTCCACGACAATGTAAAGACTTGTGTCGTCGGCGAATAGGCGAATATTGGATTTTATGTCAACAACAATGTCGTTTATGTAGAGCAAGAAGAGAAGAGGGCCTAAGATAGATCCTTGTGGGACCCCGGCATTTATTGAAGACCAATTAGATGAAGCATTAGCAAGAACTACTCGTTGCTTTCTATCTGATAAATAAGATTCAAACCAGTTCAAGAGATTGCCTTGTACTCCAACAGATGATAGTTTAGTTAAGAGACCCCGATGCCACACCCGATCAAACGCTTTAGAGATGTCACAGAAGACAGCACGGACTTCTTTACCCTCGTCTAAAGCTTTTATAATATCATTGTAGAGATACGATAACTGATTTGTTGTAGAGTCGCCTTTAACAAATCCAGACTGGAATGGTGTGATGAAGTTATTAGAAATAAGGTAGTTGTAGAAATATTTATGGATACAACGCTCCATTAGTGTTCCTAGGCAGCTGAGAAGAAATATTGGTCGGTAGTTTACTGGTTTTGAATGATCAGACTTTTTGAATATTGGAGAAACATTTGCACATTTCCAAGAAGTTGGGAAAACTGAGTTGGAGATAAGTGTGTTAAAAAAGGATGACAGTGGACCGGGTAATTCCTGGATGCCTTCTTTGATCATTCTTGGGCTGACAAGGTCTAGACCACTAGCTTTAGAAGGATCTATTATTGAAGCTGCCTCTCGAATATCTTCGGCAGTTACAGAAATATTTGACAAGACGGAATGGGTAAAATTAGGTATAATAGGAGGCGTGTGATTGGTGTCATCTAAAGTAGACCGATTACAAAAGAAAGTGTTAAGTAGTTCTGCTTTATCTTTGTCTAATGATACTTCAGAACCATTGTCTATTAATGTAGGAATCGGGGGAGATTTTTTGTTTGAGAACTTTTTAACAAGTTTAAACCATTTTTTAACATTAGTATTTTCGGAATTAATTTCCTCTATTAATTTTTCTGTGTATTCCTTCTTTGTTTTTCGGATAAGGTTGGTAGTATCATTTCTAATTTTGCGAAAATTTGCCCATGCTCTTTCATTATTAGAAGTCTTTGCTTGTTGGTGAGCCCGATTTCGCTTACGTATCATCACACGAATACCTTTATTGATCCATGGGACGTCGTCAGGTCCAACTGTTATCGATTTGTTCGGAATGCTATCAGCAGCTGCGCTAAGAACAGCATCAGCTATCTTATCTGCAGTTTCATGAAGATTATCGCAATCTAAGATGGAGTTCCAGTCCGTTGTACTTAGATTGTTTCTTTATTTAGGATAGTCCCCTTTATCATATAACCATATGTGACGTTTATAAGTTAACTGTTTGGGTTTGTGGAATTTGAAAACAGTAACAATAGGGCAGTGAAAGCGAGATAGATCCGGAATAAAGGGGGCAGCGACAAAACTAGAAAGAATGTGGCAAGGGTTCTTGACAAACATAAGATCGAGAAGAGATGAAGAGTGTTCAGTAAAGTATGTAGGAGTCGAAATCAACTGCTCGGCGTTATAAGAGTCGATGAGTCTACTCATTCAATTAGAAGGAGAGGCCAAAATGTTAACGTTGAAATCGTCTGTAACTAGTATGTCATCGAAATGACCATTGAACGCTTGGTCAAGACTGTGTTCCATATTAAGCCACTGAGTGTTATTAGAATCAGGAGGACGGTAAATTCCACCTATGAGGAGTTTTCGCTGGTTAACATGGATTTCAATCCAAAGGGCCTCAAGGTTATTCATATGTAGGTCTTTACGTTCAATAGCGTGTATCGTGTCACGGACATAAATGGCCACCCCTCCGCCGCCTCGATCCCTTCTGTCGCATCTGAAAGGTGGTTTAAAATTTTGTATGTAAAGATCCTCATCTGGTACGTTAGAGTTTAGCCAAGTTTCTGAGAAAACTAGTATGTCATATGGTTCGGCTTCAACGGTAAGAAGGTCAATCTTCGGTTTCAAACTTTGAATGTTTAGATGCATAACGCTAAGACCGGCGCTAGTAAGCTTGGTATAAGGATCTGAGTTTTGACTTACTGGGCCTGGACTTAACTCGACATCTCCAGACAATAAAATTTTCAGACAGGAAAGAAAAAGATAAACCAACAGAGAGACGTGGTTGTGAGAAAAGACGTATACATTTCCAAAACGTGTCATATATTGATTGGCGTCAGGGAAGGAATAAAGTAGTTGTATGATATTCATGGTGGAAGAAAATGATAATTAAAAATCCCTGAAACCAAATGGTAACACAATGACCAGGACGGAGAAAAACTGGAGGATCTCATATAAGAAAACACCACAACATCCCGCGTGACATCATAACACATAACTATGAAAAAGATGGAGAGAACGAAAAACATACCGTGAGAGATTAATGTAAAGGCGTAATGTCAGGACAGTTTAGTACGGAGTAAAAAAAGATTTTAAAAAATTGGAATGTAGCTTCGAAGTTGCTATAATAGACTGCTTTAGTTTGCTTATTATATGAATTTCGGGAGTATGAGTAATTTCTATTTTATGTTTCTTAGATATCGTATCTAAAATGTCCAACTCCTTAATATGTAAAATCTAAGAGACATGATTTTAATAAACATGGTAGAGGACCATTAGATATAATGCTATATACAAATATCTGAGATATAGTCAATTTTAAAAAGATATAAAGAAGAACTTGGTGTGTGGTTAAGCATCATTTCATTTTTTTGGTAAAAACGATTATCAAAAAGAAAATTTATCTACTACACTATATGAAATCATTGATATACAGTAGCAGGGTAAAGCTAGATTTGAATAAACTGGGTAGCTAACATTCAAAATATCCGCATACATTTTTAAGACGATTTTAAAAAAATACAGAAAATTTATATATTTTTTAAATTTAACTCTTGATATGTAGAATCAAGTGACATGATAATTATCAAGGTATAGAACGCTTCACAAGGTTACATACAAAATGTCAGAGCTGTATGCCTTACAGTTTTGAAAAAAAATATAATAAGACAACATGTTAAGCATTTACACAGATAAGTAATGTACACAGCTTTAACTAAGCTATGCTCCGCGTGCTCATCCTTTAATTGTACTAAATACAACAGTGTCTCGGTCATTGGTTTGACATTTTTCTTATAATTTCAGTAATAGGTATTAATATAAATTGGTTACCACAAGAGCACAGCAAATTTATCCGTTATTTTCACTTTTGTTGTCATAATACAAGACCTATATATCGGCCTTGCTAAATTTACTATATAGAAAATATGTTTACACTGTAAGCATACAATATAGAAAATGTGTTTATACTGTAACCATACAATACAGAAAATGTGTTTATACCATACAATACAATATAATATAGTAACACTTGTGAATGAAACTTAATACATGTAGGTATATTGTCATGAAATATAAAGAAAATCAAAAAACATTTTGCGCAGACACCTAACTGGGACCCCATCCCCCCCCCCCCCCCCCCCCCCCCACCCCTTTCATGTGCGAAACCATTTAAAAAAAACACTTTACGGTGCAGTCGTATTAAGATGGGTTTGCAGGCAAATTTCTAAAAAAAAAGCACGGACAACAATAGAACAATCTATTTAAGATGTCTTGCCTCTAGCTTCTAAAACTTCTAGCTAAAACTGCTGTTCCGTTAATATAAGTTTATAGATCATGTACTTTTTACACACATTTTCATATACATTTTTATACAGAAGTAAATACACAACGACTCTATAAAATATTATTAAAACAAGCAAGTTTTAGATGAAATGATCGCTAATCTAACACGATCTGCAATAACCACTACTAAATAAACATAAAGCAAACAACCTATGTTACAATAAACTATGTTTGGCTGTTACATTTTATCCCCTTCAGTAATAACATAGAAGATTCTACTTCTGCTCCTTTTTATATATTAACTATTCCAGTGCCAAATGGTAGTAAAACCACAATTCAAAAACATAATCACATACTTAAGATAATACATCGTATCGGCCATAAATACATTTTGATCTCTGCGAAATTCCTAACGAGTGAACTTGCACATGTATAATATAGTAAAGCAGTGACGTCATGAAAATATAACGCCATAACATGCGACGCCACACATAAATTTAGCTTTTAATGGGGTTTATAATAAAATCTCCAAATATGTTTTGATTAGTTCATTTTACTGACAAATACTGTGTGAGTTGTTTAATTACTAACAGATAAATTTTATTATATTACTGTTATATTTGGCAGTTATATATTAAATTAGAAACTAGTCCATATCCTTACGTGATTAACAGGTAATAAAACTTCAATCGAACGGAGATGTATGTATATATTTACAGGACTACATTTGACTGCTTTGTTTCAAACAGTTCAGATAAAGTCGTGTTTATTGTTATTTTTGGGTGCACTTATTCGTTGCATTTCATACCCAAATAGTGTCCGAATATTTAAGCACTCTGAAGGTCGATTCGACAGCTTTTACTGGCCCAAATCAGATGACATTTTTTGAAGAAATCAGCAATATACGATTTTGTTGTTTTGCATAGAGATTTATAAAGAACCTAAAATTATACTGTTAAAATTGTATGCACTTGTGGTTTCATAATGCAAAGTTATTGTCAAAAAAAAACAAACAAAAAAAACACCAAAAGTGTCCGAATTTAGGCACTGGTCCAGTAAAGCAGTGACGTCATGAAAATATGACGCCATAACGATGCGACGTCACACATAAATTTAGATTTTTATGATGTTTATAATAAAATCTCCAAATATGTTTTTGTTTATTCATTTTACTGACAAATACTTTGTGAGTTGTTTAATTACTAACATATAAATACTCATCAAAATTCCGCCATGCTATTCTTTCAATCGGGGTGTAGATTGTAACAGCCTACGGACTGACTGCTGAAATGTAGTTCAACGGTTAGGGCAAACATTTTGCATGGGTAGATACAAAATAATAATTTTATCATTGTATAAAATATAGGCAGTCGCTCGGATGAGAAAAATTGAATCACTCGTGCTAAGCATTAAATTTTGTGATTTAATTTAAGTCTGGTTCACGGCGTGTACTAATAGTACCCTCGCAGCATAGCAGTTAAGGGGCAGGTAATCCGGACTAGATATAATTATGACGCAGCCAACATTTTATTCACTGATAAAAAAGAATTGCATATCTATTATGTCTTAACTGATCCTCTGTTCATTTAGCGTTTTTTTCAACGCTCTGTACTAGAAAAGCGTTAACGGATGTTCTAGTTTCTTATTAAAGTATCTGCAGAATGCGTTGAGTTACTAAATGTAATTATGTTCTTAGAGCAGACTGCAATGTTTCTGCCGATGACACATAGGCAATGTAGAACAATAAGTTATTTTCAGTATTATGTACAAATATCGGTCAAGCTTCAGTAAATGCGTTTAATATATCTGTAATGAAATGTGCGGTATGAAACCGGGCCTCTTATTCACAAAACAATTTCAGTCTTAGCTGAGTTTGATAAAAAAAACTTTGTCATTTACTTCCAAATTTCATGCTTAAAATTAAATGTTCTTTTAATGACTATTTTCTAAAGACAATTCAGTACTGACTGTCAGTCTCAATTGGAATTTAATCTTGAAGTTCTAGTAAAATTTGCTAAAACAATTTCATTCTCAAACTCAGCTGAGACCGAAAACTGTTTTGTGAACACGGGGCCTGGTCATATTTTACAATGTTGTGACAGACTAATGTGTATTAAGAACTGTCTTTAGAGCATTATATGGCTCCTGTAAAAAAAAACACACAAAAACTGTATCATCATGTTGTATATATTATATATCTTAGGTAAATAAAGTACCTGTCTGAATGTCTGAATGTGTATCTGTCAGTTTTCCTGCCTGCAAGCCTGAAATGTTATTACACTGTAATTAATTGATATCTTCTAAGTCAAGCTGTGCCTTAAAAGGAATTCATAAACATTATGAAATTATGTGACAATGTTCATTTGAAAACTGATTTCTGTAATATTGTTGTATTTTCAAAATAAAATGTGTATAAAATTAATCCTTCTTTTATTTGAACAGTAACATGAAACAATTGGTTCTGATTTTCAGAGTGACTGTCGTTATTGCAGGAGCTTTCTTATAATGAAACGCAAGGAAATGGCATATATGTGTACGATTAATGAAGTTATCCCCCCCCCCCCCCCCTCCCCAAAAAAAAGGATTTCATCTCTTTTAACACTGTAAAACTGTCCTTATTTATGGGAATCGTGACTGTGCTTCGAGAACAGAATGTAACCAAGCAAATTAATAGCAGACCCGGCTATCTATAATCACTAATTAAGTGTGCAACACGCATGCACTCCATTGTACTGTTTACTAGACATATACATAGAATAAACTTCGCAAGCTTCCCCCATTAATCCTAATGACTGTGAAATTATATTGTTAAAAATATTTATGAATGTATATGAAGCTATCAAACATACGATATAAACTACAGTCGAACTTTGATGGCTCGAACTCGAGGGTCCCGTGGAAATTAGTTCGAGTTTTCCGTTGTTCGAGCCATCCAATGGCGGCCATTTTGAATTTGGGAATTCGAGGGCATGATGTGTTACAAACCTTACATCGTAATATATTGTCATATTGTACCTAAATGTGTGTATGATATGATGATTAATAAAATAACGAACGCTGCAATATGCTTTATTATTTATTTTCAAACATGACATAGATACGAAAATAAAACACAGATAAAACACTTATATCATTATAAGAATTTTGGCGAAGACAGCATCAAATAGAAAGACATGAATTGCAAACCTTTATGAATCATAGTTTAGTACAATTATTATCAAATATATTGCATTCCAGGAGCCGACTAAGCTATCCCCCCGTGTCCGGGTCCTTTACTAAGTTGTTCAGCCATGCTAAAGCAGTATGAATGTTGACATCGGATCTCCCGATTTTATGCAGTAAAAATAAAGACAGACACTGCTAAATTATTTTAAATATTTTTATTCGTATAAATCAAAGCCCATTAAAGCATTGCAGTGAACGAAAGTCACTTTGTTTAATTTGTTTGTCGTATACCGGCGCTAATTACATAAGCGTGTGAAAATTACGCACGCACCGGTTAAAGGGGGAAGTTTGGCGAATGTCAGGCAGAGGTGTGAAAAACTTTGTAAATACAAGCCATTCCGGCGACAAATTGTCTGTTCGACTGAATAGGTGTAATTATCACTGTAATTAAGCCAAGGGGACCACCAAATGAGTTCGAGAGTTCGAATTTTCGAAGTTCGAGCGATCCGAGGTAGAACTATATAGAATAAAGAAGAAATAAATTCGGGACCAGGCGAAGAGTTCGAGCGATCCCGGGTGTTCGAAAAATCCGAGTTCGAGCCATTGAAGTTCAACTGTAATGAGACATAGGCAGTGTGATGCAATACAGTATGCTGATGTAGGTTGTATAAATAAATAATAATAATAATAAAAACAGTAGTAAAAGTGCGAAGTATCGGCTCCTTTTGGGATCAATGAGTCCGGTGAATGGCATTGTCGCAAAAGTTGGTGCTTGGTGCATATGGTGCGTTTCAAATGTCATTACTGCTCAATCAAACCGACGCTATTATTTTGCTAGGATGCCTCCAGTACTTCAAAAAGATCTTCTCAAAATTCATTAACATAGAACAGAGCCTTCACAAAGACCTAATATCTTCGTTCACCCGCGATTCGCGACCATAAGAGTTTGTCTTCATAAAAAAGAATAAAATATAATCTATGAACTTATATGTGTACTTACCAATGAAAATCAATCCATTTTCCACTGATTTGTTATAAAATTTATCAAACTTATGGCTTCATAATCAATAAGTAGGTCAATTGTTTACTGGTATCACAGGTGGCCGCCATTTTTTTCTTACTATCATTCATTTCGAGGCTTACATCTACCCATAATTCCTTGCTAAAAGTTACAGTTAGGCCATATCAAAAGTCTATTAATAGGTTCTGGTACACTGTAAGTCAAATTTACTTCAGATAAGAACATGAGATAGTTTACAAAAACAAGTAACAGTCTAAAAAGTTGAACTCCATAACTTATGTACAATTGTTTTAAATGTTTATTTCATTATTCTTCCTTGCAATGTGGGCAAAGGAACTTATCTCCTCTTCTGACAACTCTTACTTCTGTGCAGAAGGAAAGATGAGTCCAGTGCAGACATGGCCTTCCGTTAATCATACCATCACACTGGGCCCACTTAGTGAAAATAAGAGATGTGGCACCAGACACTTCCTTTGGTGTGAATAAATTGCAAACACAATACTTGTCACTTTCATCATCATCTTCATCTGAAGATGTAGAACTACTACTGGCAAGATTTATATGGGAAGGGCCAGGTTGTGGTTCTACAGCTGGTTTCACAGTCTGTGCAGTAAGTTTAATTTTTTTTGTTGTTTTTTCCAGTGGCACTTGACTTTTTTGTAGGTTTTGGCATAGATTTTTCATTTTCATATGCAGCTAATTTTGCATGAACAGTGCTGTCAGTAATTTCTTTGCCAGCTACAATGTAACTTACATTTCTCCTGTTAGTTTTCTTTGCAGTAGACTTTGCTTTGTTCATTTTAAGGTCATTTTCCTTACCTGAAAACATGCTATACCCATCTGCTGCATCCACACAAATACCACCTTCAACAGTTGCATCAGAGTCGGTATCACTAGTGTAAATTTCTGCTGGAATCAAGTCCTGTCTTGGTACAGCTTCCTTATTAAGTGGATAAATACCAGCACGCTTAAAGCCAGACTGCAAATTTTCTGGTTTCAAGGCCTGGTGATATACCTTACAAGCAACTGCACAAATATTGTATCTTGTAATAGCTGCAGCTGTTTAGTGCATTAACTTGTGACGTGCATGATTGTAAATACGCTGAAAAGGGCCATAACAAGCTAAATCCAAGGGTTGTAGCAGGTGGCTTGTGTGTGCAGGGAGTATGAAAAGAATAATATTGTTATCTTTAGACCAGTCAACCAATCCTACTGATATATGAGAACGGTGGCCATCCAATATAAGTAGGACCTTCTCATCTGAACGACCTGGAATATATTTCAGGAAGTGATTTTCCATAAAATCTCGGAAAATTGCAGAATTGGACCAACCGGTCTCGCTCATAGTTCCTGTTGCCCCCGGACTGCTGCCTTCAAGTAAGTCTGGAAGAAGTCTTTTACCTGGGAAGATAAGGTATGGTGGCAAAGCATAACCGCTAGCACTGCCACATCCAATAAGCGTGACTGTCTGACTTTTGCCAGATGTGACAGCTGGAGGGTAATGATCTGCCCTTGCAATAACAGGAGGGGGCTTATGATCACAGGTAAGGCCTTTCTCGTCCACATTAAAAATAAGATGTGGCTTGTCGAGCAGGTCATGTTTCCTTAAACACTGCTCTAAGTTGTCGAAGTAGTTATTCACAACAGATTCTTTTGCCATTTTAGCCCGTGCATATTCTAATGACCTGGGATTCAGCTTTTTTATTTCTGGCCACCTACTTCTAAAACCCTCTAACCAATGAAATGATAATGTCGGAGTCTTCGACCTTTTGCCAAGGGTTACTGCAAAGTAACTTGCAATATCAATACATTCTTGACAGTTTGAAAGTGTTTTACCAAAAAGGCCTCCTCAAGCTGGCTAAACAAAGGATTGGAACCCATTACAAAATTTTCAGGATCATTTTTTCCTAAAACTCTGTCCCTTAAAGTATTTTCTGGCACACTATATATTTTTGAGGCTCTCAACACTGATACACCTTCCTCCCGAACACATTTGTAGGCATTGGTCAAAGCTGTTGGTGAATATAGCCTGTATTTTTTCCTAACTGGCTGTGGGGCGGCCTTAAAATAGAAAAAAAAATCAGTAAGAATTGATAAAAATATGGGGACTGAAAATTTAACAATAGAAATTTGCTTGGTCTAATTCATTAAAGGTGGCGCTACTGTAAGTAGGTCAGTTTTACTAGGAATGCAGACGAAGGAAGAATCTTGATTTTTTAGCTTTAAAATGGATTTTAAAAATAAAGAAATTTTGGGAATAAGGAAATAAGGTAATTTTATAGAAAAAATAGTTTTTAATACTCTTACCTGCTTAAACCGCATGATTTTTGTCAATATTTATGCCCTCACGGTAGAGTAACCTCTAACCAAAACATTCCCACGGTCGCGCATGTGCAAACAACGATTACTTTGGAGATCACGTGAAATCAAAGATGGCCGTGAATCGATGATAGTCGCGAATTGCGGGGAGTTGACGATACCTTACTCAGAAACATAGTATCCCGGTGGCATATCTTTCTGACGGTATAAGCAAACAAACGGAGGTATTTATAGCACAAACCTTATAAATTAAAAAAAAGACTGTAAAACTGTAAACAACAAAGTGTCCTACATATATTGTTTGAATATCTTCCTGAAAACAGGTGTCCATCCTTATCAAATCAAAACAAATATGGCGGCACTCACATTAGTGTAATATGTGTATGACGTCATCACTTTCCGCCGATATGATGTAAGTTACAGTCACTGCCCAAAAATACCGCAATACATGTTTTTTCCTCAAAGTTTAAATTTGACACATGTCCAACAGTAACTAAACACTAAATTTGTAACGTTTTAACACTTTCTTTAGTTTTTAGCCGTTTTTTTATAAATGTTAACACAACAGAACACTATGTACAATGTAATGGCAAATGATAATGTTACAGTTTACTCCTCTGTACCTGTGCACTTTGGACACAGGAAGGAGTCACCTCTTCTAATAACCCTGACTGGAGAACGGAATCCAAGGTGTGCATTTATCACAGCATGCCCAAGAGACAATGGTTAGACTGATGCAATTCTTGAGCTCCTCAGGATGGAATTTTTGACAAGTGCAGCACACATCAGTGTCATCTTAATATTCAGAAGAGGAAGAGTATTCTGTCTGGGCTGCCTGAATACCAGATGTACTCGGAATGGGTTCAGTGACGGTATGTGTTTTCTTTAAGTTAGGTTTCTTCTTATCTACTGCTACAACTCTTTTCCCTGGAGCAGTTTGCTTTTTTTTCAGACTTGGTTTGGCATTACTTTTTACATGTTCTTTGATTTTTCCATAGACAATTTGTTCAGTAATAGGTTTCCCACTCACAACTTTACTTAAGGTATTTCTTACCCTTTTAACTGGAACATGTTTCAAAATTTCCCCACCTCTCTTTTCCAGGAAGAGCATCAGTATTGCAGTCATCAATAGCCAGGGCCTGTTCTTGTTCATGGTTCTCTGTGGTATCAGGTGCTGGTCTAAAAACTGAAGCAGGTGCAAGAGCAGAATCTGGCACTACATTTGGATTAAATGGATATACCCCACAATGTTTGAAGGCGGACTGGATGTTACTTGCAGAAAGAGAAGAAGTGTATGCCTTACAGCCAATCTTGCACACATCAAATCTGGTAATCAAACAACCTTCAGACTGTCGAAGGTGTTGATGACAGGCATGATTCCAGGCAATTTCAAAAGACCCGTAACAACTTACGTCCAGAGGCTGTAATAAATGGCTACAGTGAGGGGGAGAACAAACAAAACAATACCATTCTTCTGTGCCCACCCAATCAGCCCCAAAGAAACATGACTTCTGTGACCATCATACAATACGAGCACTTTACTGCCGTCAGCCCGAGATGGTAGGTGTGGCTCTAGATGCTCTGTCATATACTTTGTGAACACTTCAGTGTTAGACCATCCAGATTCTGATACTGTTCCAGATGTGCCAGAAGTACAGCCTTCCAGTAGACCTGGAAGCATCCTAACACCAGGAAATACGAAAAAGGGCGGCACCTGTATAAAAAATGAAAGGGAGGTGATCAATAAAACAACATGAACATTGTTTTATCATTTTATATGATATTTATATCTTTTTTATAGACAGATTACCTAATTAAACAGTCAGTTATAGATTACCTAACTATTATCAGTCAGTTATATTAAGAATTTAGTATTGCAACAACTATATTTTTTTGCATCTAACACAGTTTGGAAAAATAATACATAATACAAATTAAAAAAAAGTCTATGTATATATGATTGTATATTTCATGTATGTTAACTATAAATAACAATATGCATTAAAAATTTGCAAATTCTTAAGTGAAAATATCTTAATTAATAGTGCAACATAAAAATACGTTATATGAAAATTTACTTGGTTTCCAACAGCATTTCCTCCACCAATCACAGTGACTGTTTTCGACTTTCCACATGTAACAGCCTGTGGTTTATAATGAGTACCTGTGACAATTTTTGGTGGCTTATGTTCAAGTGAAAGACCTTTCTCATTAATATTATAAATGCAATGTGGTTTATCTTTTAAGTTGTATTTGGTGAGAATTTTGTTTAGTTCATTGAAGTACTGGTCAATAGCCGGGCGGGTTGCACTTCTTGCTCTTGCCATCTCCAAAGATCTAGGTTTCACAACTTTAATGCTAGACCATCGGTTCAGAAAGTTATAAAACCACTGTTTAGACAGAGGTTTGTCTTGTTCTCTTAGGCCAAGATGCACAGCATAATCTGAGGCTAAGTTTATTGTTTCCTGCAGGGTATATCCAAAACCAATCTCAGCCATTGTAATAAGGTGTTGACTCAGAAATGCTTCCTGTTCTTGTGAGAATAGAGAAGGAGTACCAGACTTAAGGACATCTACTGATGTTTTCCCCGTATTCTATCTTTTAATGTTGTAATTGGTATGCCAAACTGTTTGGCAACACGTTCCACAGGTAGATGGTGTTCTTTTACCATGTTATATGCATCTGTAACATCCTGAGGGGTGTAAGTAGTTCTGTACTTCCTCTTAACAGTACTTTGAAACTACAAGAAAAATACTACCACTCATAAGAAGGTAGGTAAAAATGGATCGAATTTTTGGAAACACCCTGTACATGAAACACAAAAGTTGATGACATCATCAATGCATATGAGTCCCAATCAGACGAGGAATGTTTTGTTATTGAAAAAATACTTTATAATGATGAATTTTAGATTTTTAATTGGAATTTTGAATTAACAAAAACATGTAAAAAGGTATTAAAGTTATATATTTTTTAGAGTAGAATTACCTGTCTTATTACCATTTTTTATCCGGCTGTCAAAATGAACGAAACTCCTCCCCCTGTTTACAATGCGGTAAAATCAAGCGTGAAAAATCGTCTCGCGAGATTACAGAAAGCCCTAAATGCCAACCGTCAGAAAGACAAGTACGTCGGAAAGAGATGCTGAAGGATATTATTGACAGTGAACGAAATAAGCGTTCTTTCACATCTTCCCTAATACATAATTATTGAATGAATGTACTTAAGAAATTTAAAACTGATTGACACCAATGCATATTAAACGAGCCTCATTATTTAATTATGTTCAAATAAGAATTCTGTCATTAAATCCTTTACTAAATCACATATTAAAAATTATAATTCATTTTCGTCATTTTGACATTTAATAGATTGTTATAACTAGTTTGATTGATTCTATTTATTAAAATTAGATGTCAAAATCAGATTTCTGCAAACATTTATATAGGCATACTTGAATTTTCCTATTAGCAAGGGTACTTTCTAATTAGAAAAAACGGCATTAAAATTTTCAAATTGCAATACAGTGCAAACGTTCTAAAATATCCATGATAATGCTTGATTTTACATTCAACATTATGCTATCATAACACTTTTTTTAAAAGTCATTTCCATTCTGGCTGTTTATTTATCTTTTTAAATTATTTTCTTTTATAATTTTGAAACATCTCATATAGAGTATTAAGTTCTCATGCACTGTCGATTTTTATTCGCAAAAGTGTGGCTAATGTGGCTTTTTTTCAGTTGGTCTTTCACGAAATCCGTCTGGAGTGGACAAGGCAAAGGGCCTTCTAATTCTAGATTTTGTGATTTTACAATCACCATTATGCGACCAAACACTGTTTTTTTACATGTATTGCCGATTCTCTGGCTGTTTATTTTCTTTGTGTTATGGTTAGTTTCATTATAATACTTCATCAGGTAAGATCGTTGATCGCATATGGCTTCCACAGATCAGAGGATAAGTCTTTGGATGCTACCTTTAGTAGTATGCTTATTTTGATGGGTTGTGATTCTGCACAAGTAGTTTGTCTTGATCTTTGATGAGGCGAAATATGGCAAACACGATTACCTCATGTTCTTAGCCACTAAGAGTTTAAAGTTCTGAATGTTGCCTTGCTCTCTTAACATTCTTTAGAACGTCTGTGGCCGAATGGTTACGATCACTTTACTTGCCTCCCGCCGATTTGTGTTTGGGCTTGTGTCGTCATATGAAGTAGCGCTTATATGCTCACCTTCGACAGTAATATCATTCGATGGAGGAATCTGTGAAAATGTCCTCGACATTTAAAACAACCCCACTCCCTCCCTCCACACATTTTGAATTTTTATCGAATTATCAAATGACAATCAATTCAGTCCGTAAACAAATATATAATTATGATCTTAAAAGTGTTATGTTTTATTTCTGTTGATTATTAAAATTAATAAGTTTTTATTTAACGATACCAAAGGGGTTGGTGTGGAGATGTTGACTACGGCGGTCAAATGCAACAGAGAAAGGGATCCGTGGAGTGGATTGTTCTACACCCACGTTCTTTATCTGTTATTAGACCATGATCTCTATTTCTGAGGAGTTCAAGTTTATTTTAGTCATTCTATAAATTTAAGGTTGTTGATCTCTGCACACGGAATATTTCCGATTATATTAAGAACATACATAAAATGATCCAGAATATAAGCATGAAATGGAGATATATTAGGTATTTTCCCTAAGTAGATAAGTACCAGTCGTAATATTTAAATCCTTGATAAGATACAGATTTTACGAATTCATTTTTTTCAATATGAACATAACTTGAAAAGGAAATTTCCATCAAAGTCCAAATGGATCTATTCATAAATTTTATTTACAATTTTAGGTATCGTGTGAAATGTTTATTTTGTATTCTGTACTTCTGTATTTAAAAACCACGTGGTATATTTATTTGAGTGCGTAGTAACTATGGCATTGATGACCGAAGGGCAAAAGATCTTTTTATGCTTCAGTAAGTTTTATGACCCAGTCTAATTAGGTGACATTCCGGAAATCACAAACAAGTCCAATGTTACGGGCTTGATCACCAAGATGACCTATGTCATGTCGGTTGCATAATATTTACGTAATAATTTCCCGTATATTACTAAAAACAACAACAAAAAGTCGCGTTGCTTAACAAATTATGATATATATCATTCAAGTCGGAGAAGAAATACTACAGTTATCTAAAGAAGAAATCTGCTTTGACAAATATAGAAGAAAATATGACATTTTCAAATGTTAGGAACATGTGTGTTAATATGATTTTTACGAATGTAACGGACATGTTGAATGTTTGTTTTGTGAGTTGATCAAGACTTGAGAATGCTTGCGAACGTACCAAAATTAATTTTAAACAAGAGCACCGTCTTGCGGGTGCTGACGCTCATCTGATTTTTTTTGTATAATAGAAATATTGTCCTACCCATGATTTTCTAAGTCTAAAAAGGGCCATCACTCTTGCAAAAAGCAGGATAGAGTTATGTTTCTTGATGTACAGTGTCCACTTATGATGGTGAAAAACTGTTGCAAGTTTTAAAGCAATAGCTTTGATAGTTTATGAGAAAAGTAGACTTAAACATAATATTCAACCAAGAAAATGATTTTTCTAAGTCCAAAAGGGGCAATAATTATTGCAAAAAGCAGGATAGAGTTATGTTTCTTGATGTACAGGGTCAGCTTATGATGGTGAACAAGAGTTGCAAGTTTTAAAGCAATAGCTTTGATAGTTTAAGAGAAAAAGTTGACCTAAACATAAAACTTAACCAAGAAATCTGATATTTTCTAAGTCCAAAAGGGGCCATAAATCTTGCAAAAAGCAGGATGGAGTTATGTTTCTTGCTGTACAGGGTCAGCTTATGATGGTGAACAAGTGTTGCAAGTTTTAAAGGAATAGCTTTGATAGTTTAGGATAAAAGCTGACCTAAACATAAAACTTAACCAAGAAAACTGATTTTCTAAGTCCAAAAGGGGCAATAATTCTTGCAAAAAGCAAGATGGAGTTATGTTTCTTGATGTACAGGGTCTGCTTATGATGGTGAACAAGTATTCCAAGTTTCAAAGCAAAAGCTTTGATAGTTTAGGAGAAAAGTTGACCTAAACATAAAACTTAACCAAGAAATCTGATATTTTCTAAGTACAAAAGGGGCCATAAATCTTGCAAAAAGCAAGATGGAGTTATGTTTCTTGCTATACAGGGTCAGCTTATGATGGTGAACAAGTATTCTAAGTTTCAAAGCAATAGCTTTGATAGTTTAGGAGAAAAGCTGACCTAAACATAAAACTTAACCAGGCAACGCCGACGCCGACGCCGACGCCGACGCCGACAACCGCTCAAGTGATGACAATAACTCATCATTTTTTTTCAAAAAATCAGATGAGCTAAAAAAGGCGGACCCTCAGGTAAAATATAATTGATAACATATCTGCCTTTATTCAAAGCATTCGATACAATAAATTGTGTAATCAAATATTTTTATTGTGGCAATACAACCCGTAATATCATGATTTTTGTTGATTTGGTCTTTTGCCACATGCAATTTTTAAGCGCATGAGCATTAAAATCAAAACATCTGGTAAAACAACAGGGCAACCAGCAGCGGCTAATTCGTAGCTATTTATATAACATTTTTACACTTGTACCCAAAGATCTATAAATTTTATTTGTACATTCTATTCTTACTTAAAAATTACGAAACTTCCTCCGTGGCTAAGTGGTTACGGTCGCTGACTTCAAATCATTTGCCCCTAACAGAAAGGGATTCAAGCCTCACTCGAGGCATTAAATTTTTCATATGAGGAAGCCATCCAGCTGGCTTATGGAAGGTCGGTGGTTCTACCCAGGTGCCCGCTCGGGATGAAATAATGCACGGAGGGGCACCTGGGGTCTTCCTACGCAATCAAAGCTGGAAAATCGCCATATGACCTATAATTATATCGGTGCGGCGTTAAACCCAACAAAAAACAAACAGCAACAACAAAAATTAACCAACATGAAATCATGTACGATTTCTAAAGTTGGTTAATCAGATTTGGACTAGGAAATAGATTTTTGTTTCAAAACATTAATATCTGATTATTTACACTTATTCATATTCACTGAGCGCATATAAGTTTTTAATCAGAGGTACTTTGAAAATTTGATTTTTTATATCCTGGTTGCTTAACCACGATAGATAGCCCGTCCGCTCAGCTCAATAGGGAGAGTGCAGATATACGGATAGCGGGGTTCTGAGTTCGATCCCCGGGCGGGGCGTATGTTCTCCATGCCGATTTGATAAAAGACTGTGAAACCATTCGTCCTCCACCTCTGGTTTATGTGGGGAAGGTGGAAGATTTTTTTTTTTATATACTGGTAGAGAATCCAGGAACACTGATGAGGTTAACTGCCTGTCATTACATAACAGAAATACTGTTGATAAACGGCGTTAAACCCAAAACAAACAAAAAACAACACAACAGTGTTATTTTAGCATAAGTTTAATCTTATTATAAACCCACTTCGGCTAGGGAATGATATGAACATAAGCTGCAATTCATTAGAAATGAACGTCTGAGAAATTATTACGCTATTCCCCCTTCGCCATTTTTGCTTCGCGCAACAAACATTAGAAATAAATGCAAACAGAAGTTCCATACATTTTTGGTTGCGGGTTTATCCCGCTACCAAAGTTAAGTGTATTTTTGACAGTCATATAGCATCTTTATTTGATTCCAAATTACATCCGAAGGATGTTCATGTGCTACACAAAGTAGTCCCATTCATGAACAATGCGGATGAATTATCAATGATCAAGCAGTTCTTATCCAACCTCTATTCATTCACACTGACCATTTAGATTATACAAGATCTATTAAAGATAAGGTATTCCAGCTCATTGTTACATCACTGACTTCCAGCTGTCAATTTAGATAAGTTCATGTAAGGTCAGGCAGAGCTAATCTAAGACATTAGGCATATTTGTATTTGATTCTTATACATGTATATTTATAGATTGGAATTAAAACAGAAAATAAATCTAGCAAAACCCGCAATCATCAGACATCTCAAGGCTTTGATTATATCTTGGCTTTGGGTTTACGGAGTTCTTCAGTAAATACGTAGACTGGCGCTACAATTTTGTCCGCTTTATGTGAAATTTAGTGTCCGCTTTATGTGTTATTTAGTATGACTGGTACAGTTATAACAAGTAACATGTCTGCTTGTAACTGTAATTATTAAAATGGAATAATAACACACATTACATCCATAGCAACTAGCTAACGGCCCAGTTGACGTTTTGACGTGTTAAATATAAAAAACTTCAATAACTGAAAATGAAAATACATAACGTTTTGCAAATGATAATCATATCAAAATATTGAATATTTTTATATTAATATTTAAGAGAATTCTCCGTAAAATTTAAAGTCAATCGGTCATTCAAATTTATTTTTTTTTTCTACAACAGACATGCGTAGTCTTACACAAAAATGACGTCACAAAACAGCAAGAAATCTAAGCAAATCTTTGAATAATACCAGAAGTTAGGAAAACACGGACAGAAACTTTTGATTTACTGTAGAAAACAAGACATTTTGTAGATAACTCAAACATCCATTAGCATTAATTCTGAGAACTTGATCAGTCATAATACATCCATATTAGATTGCTTTGTGATTATCTGTGAAATGAATGATAAAAGAAATGTAATGTCTACATGCTTCAGTTAAGTGTACTTTTAACGTTAACATAATTTATGATGATATCTTGTTGAAAATAAATATTCATTTTCTTCATACACTGAGTTTTGATTACAGAAGATGTCAGTAGATTTAGAAATAACCGAATTAAAAAATGTGAAATATTAAAAAACAATAACAACAACAAAAAGCAAAGCTGATATTTCGAATGGGTCTCACAAAGTACCACCTACCTAAACAAATGACGAAAACACATAGCAAGGACACTAATAAAATGATACAAACTCAATACGTCCTTTTTTGCTAGTTTTGAAATTATGGCATCAGTCCAACCTGTATTTGTAGAAATGACGGACAAAATCTCCGCAGATCTTGAGCTAAAATTGTACCTGGATAAAGAAACGAACTGGAAATACGTGCCAAGTATATGTCACATCATTGCAAATATAATATATATGTGTATTAAAGGGGTAACCTGTGACCTCGCGACAATTAGAAACGAACATAGTTTTAAGCTTATATAAGATGTTGTAGAACATTTCCAGTTAGGCGTCAACGCGTCTCTCCTAAATCCGAAGGCGTTTATGTGTTGCGTATATTAGACCCCCCCCCCCCCCCCCTTAGGTATGACATTAAACGTTCAATAGCTCAAGACAATAAAAAAGCAATATTCAGTGACACGAGAAAGGGACAGGAAGAATAAAAAATACTTTTTTCAAGGATATATTGTTGTTGAGTTATCTCCATGGACACTGACCTTTGAAAACAAGGATAAATATCTACTTGGAAAACGTTTCAAGATTGCTACCCTTCACACTATAACCTGATAACTGTGCTTATCACATGTTTGAAATAAAGCGATTGGTCAGAGACCACCAATTTAAAAATGTATAGGGAACTTACTGGGAATAACGTAAGCGTTCACCCGGGAATAAGGTAAGCGTTCACCTGGGAATAAGGTAAGCGTTCACCTGGGAATAACGTAAGCGTTCACCCGCGAATAAGATAAGCGTTCACCCGGGAATAACGTAAGCGTTCACCCGGGAATAAGGTAAGCGTTCACCTGGGAAAAAGGTAGTGTTTGTCCGTTCTGATTGGTCGGTCATGTAAACAAACCCAAGAAATGTTTTTCTTTTCAAAATTGAATTTTACTGCTTTTAAAGTATTTTATTGTACATTTCGACAAAATTTGTAAATTTTATGCGTATTGAAAAATAGTTTTATCGAACAAATTTCTTTCGCCATGCCAACGATGTAATCTTATTCACACGAAAATTATTTAAATAAAGTATCACTATTCATATGTTTTTGTCCAATATTTTGGTGGAACTAAGATAGTTCTTAAAAAAAAATGTGATTAGATATATATGTTTCGATTTTTGGAAGGCCGTACACGCCATAATGTAATAATGGAAGTCTATCGGAAAACAATTGGTGTTTTCTAACTGATTACATGATTTGGTTTTACACTAGAATAATATGACTGCGTACATAATTGACATACACACAAAATACAGAGACAAAGTAAAACATAAAAAAATCACCGAGGGTGAAACAAACAAATTATAGAAGCCTTCGAACGATCAGCGGTAAAAACACCATTGGGGAAATTAAACCGGTTAATTAACTATGCAACAAAAATTAATGTCTTCTTTCTTATTAAAACCAGCTCCAGTGTGAAGTACGTGAATAATAATAAAAGAGACAAAAATAAAGAAGATATTGTGCATATAAACCAGTAATTAACATTATTAAGGTGTCTAACCTCAGTGACCTTTACATGTTGGTTACTTGGCCTTATACTGAAAGACCAATTTAATCTTTATGTTTGATGGCAATAAGCCATTATAAAATGAATTAAAATTGAGAAGCTTGCTATACAACTTAAACCATATCAGTTTAATATTTACAACTGTAAAACAGTTTTCAAAATCATGCATATTGTAAGACATCAGAAAATGTTTAATTCTAACAAAATAAACTATATTTTAGCTGACATTTTGATATAATAATATCACACACCATATCCAAAAAAATAAAAACTCGTCAGTATTTGCAGAGAAAATGACTTTTAAATGAAATGAGTTTTGCAAAATCCAAATACGCGTAAAAATCGCTTCTGAGATTGTCTAAGTTGACATACCATTGCACAAACATTGCGTGCCGAGAATGTAAGTTGCTATGGTGATAAGAGTTTAACACCGTTAATTTCTTGCCTATAGAAAATTGTCGACATAAATTGACGCATATCGGTTACAAATTGTATTGTTTACTAGAGATGCGATTCGCAGGTATGCATCGACCTTGATGTAATGAATCCGGTTAGGATACGGACAAAACCGCCATGGACAAAATCCCCCCTGCTCGATTTGACCGAAGCGGACAGCAACGTCATTTGTTTTTCCGATTATATCCAAACATTCACTTCATTCCGTTTAGAATTGAGAATTATCATCTTCAAGATTGCATGTTTTTTGTTCATCTTCGCTTTATTTTAAAGTTTTCATTGAACAAAATCTAAGGGGGATTTTGTCAGCCTTGGTCAACTTGAGCAATGGGATTTTGTCCGTGGGGAATTTTTCTTACATTTACTCTGGTTTTAAACAAAGACGGCTAGAGTTGTATAAAGAAAAAATGCTGAAATGCTGAAACGTCTAGAACCAAGTCCAATGTAATGCAAACATATACTTGTTTATATGCAAATGGAAGACTTGTTTAAGTTTTATATTTAAATGTGTTTCTTCTTTTTTTGTATCTTGTCATGTGTAATATACATTGTATATGTTTCTTATTAAATTGCTTCTTTATTTCGTATTATTTTTTTTCATAGTTAATGAAGTTGAAAACGTCATATTAAAATTAAAAAAAAAACAACAACAATCAATCAATCAACTTTATTAGCAAAATCGGCAATAATTTGCCTTTGGCCATTTAACAAACAGCATATAATAAACATGGCAAACAAAAAATATCATATATTGCATAAACATAGCACATTTATGAGAATATCACATGCTATAAAATACCAAACAGTAATAAATTAAGAAACAGCAAGATTTGTTAGGGTATTATGTCTTATCGTCATAGATTCTTTTATATATCTACAGATGTTAACAAGACGTTTCTTATTTCTTGTTAGCATAATATTTTTAAATATCTGAATTGTAGGCCAAGCTATATTTCCCAAATACTTATTTCTAACATCTGTATATTTACTACAACATAACAAGAAATGGTACTCAGTTTCAACTGCATTTTGATTACATATTCTGCATATTCTATTGTTTCGATCAATATTATTAAATCTACCAGACTCGATTTCTAACTTATGGGAGCTTAATCTGAAACAAGTAAACGTTTTTCTTAAATTTTCACTGGCAATTTTATCAATGTATTCTTCATAAGAAAAGACTGTTTTATACTGACAATAATATTTCAGCTTTGACAATGAATTAATCGATGCATTCCATTCTTGAATAAATTGGTCACGTAATCTCAGTTTGAACGCAGGGAGATAGTTAATATTCGGATCAAAATACTGACGCACATGTGTCAGACCCAGATGGTCAATAATAGAATGCATACGTTTAGCCCAGTTCTTACCAATAACATTTGAATATAGATTTTGATACAGACTATTCATTGGAGAATCTACATTTTTCATTAATTTCAACCAATATTTAACAGATCTCTCTTTACAAATAGTAGATAATGGAATGCGACCTAATTCACCATACACAGCATTATTTGGCGTTTGCTTCTTTACTCCTAGTAAATATTTGCAAAATTTCAAATGTAAATTATCGACACCTTTGAAATTGTAAACACCCCAAATTTCTGCTCCGTACAGTAAAATAGGTACAACCATTCTATCAAACAGTAATAATTTTGTCTTAACATCTAAACAGACTTTATCAATTAATAACAGTATATTGTGATAGGCTCTTAAAGCCTGATCATTCAGTGCCTTAACTGCACCTAAAAGAGAACCAGCATAAGAAAATTTAATGCCTAAATATGTAAAATCATCAACTATTTCTGTTTTATCATCATTAATGTAAAATTCTTCATTATGATGAGTTTTTCTGTTTTTAAAAACACAAATTTTTGTTTTATTAACATTTATTGTTAAACCCCACTTTATTGAAAATTGATGAATGGAATCGATTTGGGACTGTAAGCTCTTAGGATCAGTCGTAAACAATACAATATCATGAGCAAATAATATTAAATACATAGAAAGAAGCTCAAGATATTTATCCGTAAAATCATTCCAATTTAAGTTTTCTGTGATATCATTGATAAACAAAATAAATAGCAAGGGAGATAATGGCTCCCCTTGTTTCAATCCGATCGTTACATCAAAGAAGTCAGAAAATGACATCGTACTTGATATCTTAACACATGACTGTACTTTTTGATACATACATTTAATAACATTAATCATTTTACAGCTAATGCCAGTCTGTATTAATTTATACCATAATGCATCTCTGTTAACTGTATCAAAAGCTCTTTGATAATCTATAAAAATGCACCATAATTTAGACTTTTTAGACAGTACTTTTTGAATAATAGCATGTAGAAGGAATATAGCATCAGCTGTAGAACGATTATCTCTAAAACCGAATTGTACATCATTAAATATTTGTTCAGATTCACACCATTTGTTAATACGATTTCTAAGTAGCAATGAAAAAATCTTCGAAAAAACATTTACCAGTGTAATCCCTCTGTAATTTGCAGGTTCAGATTTACAACCCTTTTTATATACCGGTATTATAACTCCTTTAGACCATGCCTCAGGATATAATCCAGTATCAAAAATATGATTAAAAATAACACATAGATATGGAGATATAAAGTCATTAGTGTCAATGAAAAAGTCGGCAACATTTCGATCATAATCACATCTTTTATTCCTATTTAATGAAGAAATAGTTTTTTTGACTTCTTCCACAGTTATTTGCTTGTCAAGTAGCTCAACATTTAATGGTACATTTCGAGAACTTGTAAAATCAGTATCATCACACTGGTTCATAGCTTCATTTGAAATATCTGAAAAATGTCTAACAAAATCATCTAATTTTACATCATTCTGACTGTTATTTGTATTTTTAAATTTATTTATATACTTCCAAAATTTACGTGGCGACGTTTTACTTAAATTGCAAAATTTTCCTTTTTCATTATTATAGAATTCCATTTAGCACATTTCTTCACATTACAGAAATTACTTCTACATGTTAGAAAGTACATTTTGTTTTCATCCGTTTTATTTGAATTAAATTGACGTTTAGCATCACAAAACTCAGCCTTAGCCCGACGACAACTTTCGTCAAACCATAGTACTTTGTGTTTTAATTTCTTAGATTTATTTGAGAAGGATTTACCAAAAGAGTGGAAAGACAAGTCATACACCAGCTTTGACATATAGTCAATACACTGATTAATGTCATACTCTCCAGACGATAGTTTGCGGGTTGCGTCATCAAATAATGTCTTTTTACTATTAACAAAATCTAAAAACGACTCTGTTTCGGAGGTGTCCCAAACAATTTTTTCAAGCTTACAACAATAGGCATCAAGACACTTTTCACTACAACTCATAGAAAATGTTACTGGACAGTGATCTAAAATTCAGTTAAATCTAATACACACATGTCATAAACATAATTATAACTGTCAACATTGCAGATTAAATAATCAACCAAGCTTTGTACTGGCCTATTTCTATTTTTTCCATGGTAGGTACAATTACCCTCTTCTAGGCGACCATTTAATATTACTAAATTATTTTCTTTACAGAGATTTAGTAACTTCGACCCAAAATTATTCACATGACTGTCACGATTTTTCTGCACAGGTAGGCTGGTCACCTGATCGGTTGTATACGGTAAATCAACAAATCTATCTAAATGTATGTCAGGCACGTAATCTAAGTGCGTGCTCGTGCGTGAATTCAGGTCACCAGTCAGGTACACAATATCAAGGTCACTATATTTCCTTATATCATTACTCATACATTCAAACAAGTCTATTTCATATAAATCTGAATTTGCATTTCGGTAAACAGAAGAGTCTTCAGGTGGAATGTAACATACACAAAAATATAAGTCACTATGCGTTTTAGTAAAACATTTTAGCAATTTAAACCAAACTAAACCATTTGTGCTAATACTTTCAAGGCTTATGTAGTTTTTAAGAAACTGTTTATAATATACGATAACGCCACCGCTGTGACGCTTTGCATTTTTATTAAATTTTGGCCGTGGACAATTAAACGACTCATAACCCTCAATGTGAACATTTGTCAATTTAGCGTTCCACGTCTCCGTGAATAAGAGAATATCAAAGTCCGAAACAAAATTTATAAAGTCACCATAATCGTCTAATTTGGTATTGATACCCTGCTCATTCCAGAGTAGAAAGGACAGCTGTTTCTCAGCGCTGACCTAGTAACCTGCACGTGACACATTATCCACTGTATACTGTGTACCGTTAATGATAAGCTTATCATATGAAAGCACGGCTCTTTTTCCATCCTGTTTTGCCTTAACCATTGTAGGTATTAATGCTTTACGCCTGTCCTGAATAGCCTTTGGATATTGATCACTAACCCGATAATCCGTGTCTTTCAGTTCGGTGAAAGCCTTCTGTTTGACCAGCATTTTTTCTGGATAGTGATTAAATTTCACAACAGTTGGCCTCTTTTTTCCAGTGTCATACTTTCCGACCCTATGTGCTCGCTCAATTTTTATTGAATCTGGGGCATTTTCAATTTTCAAAACATCACGACAAAAATTTAATATAACTTCGGAACAGTTTTCCACTTTTCTGTCATCAACTGACGCAGCTTCTTTGAACCCAAAAAATAACAGGTTATCCCTCATTGAGCGCGATTGCAAGTCTAAAACATCTTCATTTATCGACTTAAGCATGTTATAATCTTGCTTAAGCTGGTCAATTCTATCACGTTCAGATTTCAGAGATTTATCAATGCCAGATTGTTTAGTTTGAATCTCCTCACATATCTGCTGGTCCATGGCTCTACTGACTTCAACATCACAGAGTCTACTTTTAATTTCAGTTTGGGATTTTTCAAGGGACGTTACACGCACATCTACTGAAGTCAATTTTTGATTGATAGAAGTTAACTGTTTCTCTATGGAGTCAAGCTTACCAAGTCGTGAATCCAAAGCATTGAACCTATCTAGTACTGTTTGTTGAAAATTATCAGAATATGGTTGTGGTATAGTCTGTAGGGGTGACTGCATTTGATTCTGGGTTTGGTTTTGTGTCTGCGGTATAGCAGATGATGTACCGTACATTTGAGTTTGTGGTGTATAGAACGTATTCATAGCAGTTTGGTAATTGTTCATGTTCGCCATATTTGACATGTTTAACGGTTGTACATACCCAGGCGACGCCATTGTATTATAATCCGTATTATGCACTGAATTAGTCACTAATCTTCGCTTCTCAGGCTGATTTCCAACCCTATTGTCCGGAGAAGAAAGCGTCCGCTTTTTGTTATTTTTCTTAGACTTTGGCATTTGAACACATAATGCAGGACCATTTCACACAAAAATATTCATGAAATGTCAGCAAATGGAAACACAAGCACTAAGCTAAGTAAATTCCGAGATATTCCCATTAGAACTCGTAAATTTTCACATTTTTTTCTCAGTTTAAAAAGTGTCCGCCATATTTCCACGCATGCGCATTACTGTAACAACAAAACAATTACATCTTAACTGTTCCATGCAACGCTCAAGATTGTTGTGAAATAAAAGCTACAAAATATTATTTCTTATTATTGAGAACAGCACATTTTACAAATGCTGTGGCTTTCTTGATGTTTAAAATAGGAATAGCTATTTTGAATTATCTAAATGACCATTCAGGTGTAGAGAAAAAGGAAGAAGGTTGCTTTGTTTTTCATTATTTGAGACAGTTTTAGAAAGGACTGGTTGACAAGGTATTTTACGATATTTATGATTAACTCCAGTTCAATGACGATGGACGTAACTAGTGAAAGGTTACAAGTTATTAAGAAAATAGTTGTATCTTGGTTACGCTAAACTAAAGCATCTTTAAAGGAATGGCAAACTAAAATGAAAATTGGGTAATGAATATCAATTATGTTGTATAAAAAATGGTCCAAACCTGATATTATTTTTTACAGACAGTTGTTTAACAGGATGTGGAGGTTACTTCCAAAGTGCTTTCTTCCACACAGAATTTTCGGAGCGGCTGTAAATTGTAAGAATACAAGGTTTAGATACTGGTTTGTTAGTACTAATCACCATTATAATTACTCTTAGATTATGGGGTCAATAAGTAAAAAAGGAATTATGGTGGATTAAGATAATTAGACAATTTGTCAAGTTTTAAATACGGGTAAGTCAAAATCGGAAGCTTTTGAAGAAGGTTTAAGAGAATTCATGAATGTGGAATTAAACTGAAACTGGCCTCCAGATTTTCGCTAAAAATGATATTTCCTTAAAATTGAAGTTTGGTGATATCATGAACATTATAACATGATTTTTGTTTCTAAACTGCCTAAAACGTCGAATCAAGAAGAAACATGCCCAAGTCGGGATTCGAGCGCGGGCTGCCGCGGCAATAAAAATACGTTCTTGGTAAATTCACAACGGAGGAATACGTACATATAATACATATAACATATACATACATATAATGTGTATAGTACATATAGCGATCGCTAGATATAAAACTAAATATAATTAAGGCAGTTTCGCTACTTATAAAGCTTTATAATTAAGGCTCCGGTATCCCACTACAACGCTTTTCAAGGTAGTAGAAACAACTAATTCTTATGTGGTTACATAACACATAATCTGTCAGTATCTTAGTTTTAAAGCCTTCCTTAGAAATATAGCAATAATTTTCTGATCTCTAAACATTCTTTTTCTGGTGTTGTCATCTGGAGATCAATACCTTTAAAACAGCTCATTTGTCTAGTATTGAGAATAGACTGATGGATTCTCTATCCAGGTAGCATTTAGGTAAACAATATCAAGATGAAGTCAGACTAACCAATCAGTTGGAATTCTATGAATATTTTGTCTCAGATGAAATGTTTCAAATTTTTTGAATGATTTGTAAATTTTTAACATTTATTTTTAGATAAAGAGTTCAAAGGCTTAAAGCAAGACCTGAAATCTTCAGATTTATCTGCTTATGCATCCGGTTCAAGACAGAAAGTAAAAATTCACTGGGTATCTTTTATTCTGTTGTAATTTCGTTGAGGTTTCGCAACATTTGCATTCAGATCTAATATTGCAGCAGATGAAATTCAAATATTAGTGAGTGGCGATAAATACACTTCTCTCACTTTACAAGACAAACTTAATAACATTAAGCTGTTAACGCTTAATTGCAGCTTTAGTTACACGTTGAGCTTATAAAACTTGCGCCCTCTTGGTTTTATGCACTAGCTGTTGCAGTCTTCTTAATTTGTTTAAATTTTTCTTTCTTACTTTACTTCAGTGTCTCGCTTTAATCAACTCAGGATTCCCAAATTGAAGAAAACACGTTACCGACATACGGGAGACAGATATTCGTCGTTTTCCAGGTTAATTTATCAAAGGAAGTTTGTTTACGCACAAAGTAGTACTTTATCCTTTGGAATCAGATGTTTCTGGTGGAAAAGCGTTGTGACGTTTTTCTAGAAAAACATTGTTTTGATAATACATTTGTGTGCTTTTGTTGGTTTCTTTCTCCCATCTTTTTCTTATTTAAAGGGTTAAACCATTTAATGCTGTTTGACGAAGTGTGCTTCACTTTGGATATAATTTATCACAGGAAGTTGATTTTTCACAGAGCAGTATGTTATACTTTGGAATCATATATTTCTAGAGGAAATGATATGTGACGTTTCCCTAGAAAAAGACAGTTGAAATTAAATTCTATATGTATGATCTGTTTACTCCCCATATATTTTCATATTTAAAAGGTTGATTCCCTTTTAGTTTCGATTGACTTTGATGCAAAGGAAGTTGCTTTATTCATAAAGTAGTATTTCGTACTTTAGAATCAGATATTTTGTACAGGAAATGGTATGTGACGTTTCCATGGAAAAAGACATTGTGACTTTTTTGTCTGCTTTCTTCTTTATAGGGAATTGTCATTTAATTTGTTACATTATATGCTTGATTAAGTTTGCACTCTGAGAGGAAGTTTAACAACTACAAAGTACAAATGTAATATGCTATACTTTAAGAATACAATTTTAGAAGAAATGATTCATGAAATTTCCCTAATATTTGACATTTTGAAATGCTTCATGTAAGACATTGATAATAACAATAAAATGATTATCGTATTTTAATTCCTATGGAATACATACATGTACTCGTACAATTACGTTTTGTTATGTACAGTACGTGTATGTTGATTTTTAAACTTTGTATGTGTAGGTATTGTATTTTTCGGCTGGGTCTGTGGGTTGGTGTGTATTTGAATATTGAAAATGATTACTGTCTTATCATTTATATAGTCAGTTTAGAATCCTGAAAGGGGTACTTTGTAGTAGACAGTAATGACTGATAACTAACCATTTATATTAGAAATGGTTAGTATAGTGTTAAGTAATTTTATAAATCTTGATCTATATTTAGCCTATTAAATATTTGTTATCTGATCTTATTTCTTTTTTAAAATGAAAAGTTCGTTTGAGCTGTTAATTTAGGTGATTTTAAAATGAAAAGTTCGTGTGAGCTTTTAATTTAGGTGATTTTATTGTTTTCATTAAAATCGGTTAATTATTGAGAACTAAATTTTTCACCTTTTCCAAAATTAATGGTAGACCTCATTAAATTTTGTTTTTGATTGGCCATCAGTTTTTTAATGATAAGTTTGATAAGTTTATTTTCAATTTTCCTTTAGGCCAACTGGCCCATGAGGTTTTTACAAGCATGAAAATGGCGAGACAATTATTTAGACGGAGAAGGTTGTTAACATTTTTTTCTGCACAAATAGTACATTCTAATATTACAACATTAGAATTACAAAACAAAATTATACATAAGTAATCATATAGACAGTATATACATATACATATACAAGTTTAGACACACGACAAATTATTTATCATGTTACTGGCGCAATTTATGTTTAAAGCGTGTACAGCTTATTATACTCAAAACAACAAGAATAATGCAAGACAGTTTGAATAATTGATACAAATATATTGCAAAGCAAAACATTATCCTATACTTAATGTCCATGCTATGTTGATCTTGACGAAACGAAATACAAGGTCAACAGCTGGATCTCAGAAATGAAAGATTGTTATGTTGAGAATACGTTGAAACTTACAAATTCAAACTGCGCTTGCCTTTTACATGTATTTTACCATGTAACATGAGAAAACACATACATATACAATTCCATATAACATTCATGTAATGTTTTTACTGCTCAAGTAAAGTACTGCTTAAGTACGAACTAAGTACATATTGTTTTTTCTAAGCTGAAAAGCATAATACAAGAAATTTGCAAGATTACGTGTTAATTTTTCTCTATCAGTATTTAACAATTCTATCAATTTTGGCATATTTGGTCGTCTCCAATAATAAGATGGAATAAAACGTTTTCTTAAATCAGCATATACATTGCATTCTAATATGAAATGGAATTCATCTTCTAACAAACCACAAGCATAACATTTTCTTTCATTTATAGGTGAACTGTTTGGCTTAGTCCATCTACCAGTTTCTACATGCAATCTATGAGAAGATACTCGTAAACGTGCTAGTTCGCAATAAAATTTTTTAATATTGATCAAATTGAGGTATGGCTGGACTTTAAAACATGAAATTTGTCTATAGAAAAGCGCTCTACTAGAGTTTTCTAGCCTACTTGACCAGTTTTGTACAAAATGATCTTTCAACCTGGTTTTTTACAATCGATAAAAACATATCAACATTTCCTACATTTTGCATAAGCCAGGCGTCATAAAAACCTAAAGAACACAGTAAAGATTTAACTAAAGAGCACCAATTTGTTTTATTTCGTCTGATTTCCAAATCATGTTTCAGTAAAGTATAAACTTTATTAACATATTTATTACTACCTGTATGCATAATTTTTATCCAGTATTTCAAAATATTGTAATGACGTTGTGTTTGATAAGCAACTCTACTAAGTTCACCATATATAAAATCGTTTTGAGTGCTTTTTTTAACTCCTAAAATACGTTTGCAGAATTGCAAATGAACTCTTTCTATAGCATTACCCGGTACAAAGCCCCATACTTCACTACTATAATTCAAAATCGGGCTAATAAGTCTATCAAATAATTCTAGTCTATGTAACGCAGATATGTTTACAAATCTATAAAGATATTTGTTCATTTGAAATATAGATTTCATTGCTTGGCCTGCAATTGTGTTCTGTGCTTCAGAAAACGATCCTCCTGTTGAAAATACTACACCTAAATATGTAAATTTGGTAACAATGTCTATAACAGAGTCTTTATACATAAATTGAGTATCTGCAGGTAATCTACCACCTTTCCTAAAAATCATTATTTTGTTTTTGTAGGGTTGACACTAAGCTTCCACCTGTGACAATAGTCTGAAAGAATATTAAGACTCTTTTGTAAATCTTCTTTGGTACTAGCAAAAACAACTATGTCATCAGCATATAAAATCAAAAACATTTTGAACATATCAATATCTATTCCAGGCATATCGCTGCTGATAAAACTGTCTTCTAAGTCATTGAGAAACATGGAAAAAAGAAAGGGAGATAAGCACTCTCCCTGTCTTACACCGAGTGTACATGTATATTCATCACTAAGTTCGTTACAATATTTTACTCTTGTTTTTACCGATGTATACATTGAACGTATAATATTTAAAATTTGACCACGTATTCCAAGTTTAATCATTTTATACCATAAATTGTCTCTAACAATGTAATCAAAAGCCTTTGTGAAATCTATAAAACCACAATAGAGTTGTCTCCCATTATTAATCATATGGCTATTTAATGTAAATCTATTGGTCTTTATGTCTTAATCAATGATGTTTTTTTCTGTATTTTCTGTTTTTATCGAATCATTTTTCTTCGTTCTGTATTTTTTCTTCATCAGATCAAGTTGAAAAACATTTCGAACACACCCGCCCAACCATATATCTTCTGCATAATGTTTTACAGTATTGTCATTTTATTTTTGCTTTTGGCTTAATGTGTATGGCTTAATGTGTATGTAATGATGTATATATAATTCTTAGTTTAATTCATACATTGCATTGCTACATTTTACATACAGATGCCATTTTTTATATATATTCATATACTTATTTGTAATAAGCATTTCTTTTAATATTGAAAATAATTACTGTCTTATCATTTAGTATAATCTGTATATCGTGATTATATTTACTAAGTAACCTATTAGACATTTATTATTTGATCAGCTCTTACTTCTTCTTTAAATGAAAAATACAAGTGAGCAGTTAATTGTAAAGTAGAGTATTTTAACTGATGCGTCAAAAGTAAACCTGTTGCTTGCAAAGGATGAAACTAAAAAGACAGCATACATTGTACGTTAAAAAAGACAAACATCCCACGTTTATATCCATGTCCAAATTTTACATTTTTATCTAGATGTAACTTATTGTAAAACTGACACTTGGTCATCGAAAAGAGCTCCTATCTCGATAACCATTATTAATTGCCTAGTCCCTTGCCACTTCATGTTGCAATTTGAAATGAAGACTGCCTCCCCAGTTAGACTTACAAAGTCTGTTGAGATCAAGTTATCTGTAAAAAAGTTTATTCTTTCTTCATACTGACACTAATATTATCTAAGTAAACCATTTTCTCTCTCGGCTCATCTCAACAACGTCAGAGTCAGAGGATAAACATATTGTAATTTTTTTCAGAAAGTGCCATCAAAGAGGCTTGATTTTATGGCCAAGTGCTTTACATTTCATTATTCTAACGACTGATGCCAGTCTACCTTCCCAGTATGCATCAATATTATTATTTCTATCTAACATTATGCACAAAAGTCCTACCTTTGCTTACAACGTATACACACAATTTGGAAAAGCTGTAAATAAAACTGAGATGGAAATATATCTAGCCTAAAGTGTACTTGAAGGAATAAAACTAACTAGAAAACATATGAGCCGCGCAATGAAAAAACCAACATAGTGCGGTTGCGACCAGCATGGATCCAGACCAGTCTGCATCCAGACCAGTCTGCGCATCCGCGAAGTCTGGTCAGGATCCATGCTGTTCACTTTCAAAGCCTATTGCAATTTGAGAAACCATTAGCGAATAGCATGGATCCTGACCAGACTGCGCGGATGCGCAGACTGGTCTGGATCCATGCTGGTCGCAAACGCACTGTGTTGGTTTTCTCATGGTACGGCTCATATCTAGAATAAATTGTACATAAAGTAGACTTGGGTGTTCTTATTTTGATATATTTTATACTCGTCCGTGTTATTTCATTATTATTATTGCGTTGTGTAAAAAACTTATATTACCTATACGAGATATTAAACAAATATATTGGATTATATATGGTTAATATCTAAATTCCGTTGCTATAGTTTTGGATAAACATAGCCCAGAAGAATAACTAAGCATGTCAAATCAGCCATCCAGTATTAATGTATAATCTGCTTATTTTGTATCATGTTCGAGTATAGAGCTGATAGATATAATACCTAATTGCATTCTTTACACTAAGTAAGTAATAAGTATTATTTAATATTAAAAATATATAATTAAGTCCGATTACTGATCTTATTTCATTGTATTAAAACGCTATAAAAACAACACTTGCAACGCCCTTTTTTCTGATATAAACATACATAATAACTTTAATTAATTAGGAAGAGAATGGAATTACCAAATAGTATTAATTTACACTTCAAAGCCTTCCGATTACAACATGGAACCATTAATTTGATCCGCATATCTTCAGATAATCACCATTTTCTGTGAAGCTGTCGTCAAAGTTGATTCAGATCGCATTGACATTAAAATTAAAACTTTTTTAACCATCAGCTTTACAATATTCCCTATACTCTTGATTGATTTTACTACTCAGAAACATTCTGGTGATATGAGATTCAGGATAAATATATAATTAAAATCTCTGCCTGTCGTTGCTAGCCTCTGGCATTTTAATATTAATTCGAAATGAATTAATGAAGTATTGTCAGGGTATACATGATTTAAACCTTGACCCGGTTCGTAACTGTTTGACTTGTCATAAATACCAAGTCAAACGTAAAGTATCGCTTAACCTTTTGAAAATGACAGAAAAATGAGGTTAAATTATAATGTGTTTTTTATCTTTGCCGCAGTAACGATGAATATAAACAAATGATACTTAAATAATGCTTAAAAGAGTAAATGTTGCATAATATGTAGCAAATAGCTCCATAGCTAGTAAAGACGTATCTGGGAATATTACAAATGGTTGTTTAAAGCGACTAACCCACACGTTGTGATTTGTGATTTTTAAACAAAAAAATCACCGAAAGGCAAAATGCCGCCACTGTTTCATATATTTACATGAAACTTAATGGTTGATCAGTTTCTAGTTTCTAGAATTACGGGAACATTCAAGTTTTCGCAGTTTTTCTCGTGCACTTTTACAAACCGTTGCAATGGTTTATTTTTGTAAACATTGATAAATATAGAACGAGAAGCGACAGTACTAATAAACTTTGATAATGTGGCAGTTTACCTCAATACAATCGACACTGTTTTTTTTCCAGTACAGGTAACTAATACTTACTTTACAATATAGCCCCAAGATAATTTTATGATTGATTATCTTTGAACACCCCTGGACTTTTTTGACTCAACTGCCACATTATCAAAGTTTATTAGTACTTTACGTTGGCAGCCAATCAATACTGCGCATATTTTGCTTCCGTCACTAATAATAGAGCGCACACGTAAGTATAGGTACTCAAATTATTATGGCCTTTTTATTTTTAGCAAGTCAGTAGCACTCTCTTTTAAAATAAAACATATAGATCTACGAAGTAAAATCAATAATTTGCTTGATGGCGCAGTAGGTTGAGTGGATGTATATACATATTCATTTTGTAGTGATAGTTTTGACGGTTCGAATCTTGCATCCGACCAACATTTGTTTTACCGGTTTGCATTACATACAGTGTGTAAGTTTGTTTTTCTCTGGTTTCTAATTCACTGTTTTGTTCTTATTTTCGTATAAAATCGGTGGTATCTTTAAATCAGTCGATACTGAAATTATGACCCAGCAATGCTTTTATAAAAGTGAAGTGTAAGATTGTTATAAAATTTATAAAACTAGCCCGTACAACTTTAAAATATCACAGGAAAGCTTCAAAAACGTAAGATCATATTAAAGGCGGAGTGTATTTAAACATAATTACGTGTCAATAGTGACAATATATAAGTTAGTGAACAAGTAAGAACTAGATTAACTAACTCGTTTTGTCTACGGTGAATCGTATTGAAGAAAAAGAAGTTAAATACAGTATTAAAAGCAACATGTGTACGGGTCTGAGAATCGAACTCCTAACGAAAAAGTATAATACGAATACAGTAACCGCTAACGAAGAATCACTGACTGCATCGCAAACTTAGTATACTGACTTCTTTTTATATTACACCACAATACTGTGCGATACGTGTGCGCTCTATTGATTATCATGTTTGGTGTTATTTTCTCTCACTACGTATTCGCTGACCGGAATTCCGTTGTTTTTTTTTTTTTTTGTTTTTTTTTTCTATAAACCGGGAAACCCTTATCAGAAATAGTAGACGGATGTTTTTATTTTTAATTTATTAGGAAAACAACGGTGTTCAACAGAATTCTATGAAACGTTCATTATTAGAACATCAAATATGCGACATAAAGGTGAATATAGGAAACGTTTGATTCTTTAAAAGCTTACACCACGATATGTGAGTTACTCGCTTTAAGTAAAATAACAGGTTTGATTTCAAAGTATAGACAAGTTAGATTTTTTTGCCGATAGTCTCAAACATTCTAGAAAAAATTATACATATTAGACCTTGAGCTGACAATTGACCCTGCTCCCCCCCCCCCCCCCCCCCCCCCACACGCCCCACTCCAACACCATGATTTTCTTAAACCTTATGGTAGTTGGCATTCACAGACAAAAGTTTGCAAGTTTCTGTTAGGGCTTTAACGAGTTACGGAGACTTAAAATACGTTACCATTAAAATTTTCACTTAAATCACTATTTATGCTAATATAATTATATTTTGAATATGCCAGTTGTTCAATTACTCATAATAAATAAGACATTTACACATGTTTATGTATTTTAAATTGAAATTTAAATGTATAATCATTTGTAGATATTATTTTAGGCGGACAAATGTTATGTATTATCCGTAACTTACGTTATTCTGATAATGACCAATACACAGATCAGTAATTAATATAATTATAATACAACTACCCCCAAAGTTACTTGATCCAAAATGTCATGTTTAATACGTTACCTTTCCAAAATAGGACTAGTTTTGTTAAAAACATTTTTTTTTATTTAAAATTTTGGTATTGCACATATGGTTAGGACTTTTATACATTGGACTAAGACAATATTATTTAAATATGTTAAAAATATATAGCTCTATGCATGTACCAGTATGACTATATATCATAATTATAATGCGTTTTCAGAATTCCAACATTGCCCGACATTATTGGATTTCTTGAAAATGCCCGAAATGGGCAATTCTAGAACGGTCCGTATTCTCATTAAGCTACAGTCACACATACGGATATGTCCGTGCGTTGAGGTACGGTGCGGATAGGATTAGTCTGTGGGCGTATAACTACGGAGCAGTACGTCTTAGTACGGGAAAATGGTGAGAAACAGAAAACAAACAAAACAATACAGGACGCGAATAAGTACGGATAGGTACGAGGTACTACGTTGAATTACGTTTTACTGCGCCTTGCAACTTGCCCAGCGCACGGACGGGTCTGCGTTAAACTACGTTGAACTATGCTTAAGTACGAGCGGCCTCGGATAACTACGTTCGGCTAGGCGAGGTACGTAACAGCCCGGATAACTACGTTTAAGTACGTTTAACTACTGATGAATAAGTTTCAGCCAAGTTGGACTAAAGTCACGTTCAAATGGCTACGGTTCGCTCAAACTTTTGTGCATGTTCAAAAGTTGGAGAAACTTGCAAGTTTGGAATAAGTTTTGAATACGTTTAGACCACGTTTTGGTACGGATTAATACGAATGACTACTCTGAAGTACGGCTCAGGTACGGATCGATACGGATTACTACGTTTCTGTCCGTAGCTAGACGTAGCTATCCGCGCCGTATGTGTGACTGGGGTATAATGCGCATAAGCTACGGATCAATACGGTAAGGTACGTTTCAATACGGATAACTACGTTTTAGTTCGTATAACTATGGCTGAATAAGTTTCAACCAAGTTGGACTAAAGTCACGCTCAAATGGCTACGGATCGCTCAAACTTTTGTGCATGTTCAGAAGTCGGAGAAACTTGCAAGTTTGGGATAAGTCTTGAATACGTTTTGACCAAGTGTTGGTACGGATTAATACGGATTACTACTTTGAAGTACGGCTCAGGTACGGATCAATACGGATTACTACATTTCTACCCGTGGCTAGATATCTGCGCCGTATGTGTGACTGGGTTCTGAAAAGTAGATCCCTCGGAAGCACCGAGAACAAGGGAAACAGTGAAAATTGTAGACTCTGTTTGATTTCCGCAGTAATGGAAAATGCAACACTGCCCACGCCCCCTAGTACCGGCTTAAGCAGTATTCAATCTTCAAATCTAAATGAGTTGAAATCAATGATACCGAAGGACCAGAAAATATAACAACACTGAGATGAAGTCGGGGCGACATTTTACGGCCGCCACACGGCACTTAACACCCGCTGTTGTGAAGTAAATAAAATCTGAAAAGTAGATCCCTCGGAAGCAGTATTTTGTTTTCAGTCTAAATATTTATTTATGAAACAAAAATGTCCATTAGATTCTGTCAACTACCTATTATATATTTTGTTATAGCTCACCTTGAGAACATTTATATTTCTTTTGATTCCATTTAAATCGGATTTAGGTCATGTAAAAGATTTGTTTGAAATGGTAACATGATGAGACTGAAGATTCCCATCTATTTCCGTTTACTAAGCATTTAATTATGTGGGGTATATTTTAAAAATTGATTTTCCTACCCTTGTTGCCCAACCAAAATAGAGTTATTTTGGCGTAAGTTATTAGATAATAACTTACACTAATGTGACTGCAATAATTTCCAACATTACCGCAGTAACAGCCGACAGTAATAGCAGTTGCACTGCTGAAGGGGGAATTTGGCTCCTTGTTACACACTCAGGGACCGCTAGAGCTTAAATGGAAATACTTTTAAACGACTTATTCTCAAGAACTGCTGGATGGTCTTCATCAGACTTTAGCATTATTATAAGGATTTTCCCCAGATTTGTTCAAATGGGGGCTTTTAGCCCCTTTCAAGGATCGCTAGAGTTACAAATACAAAAATGACATGTTGAAGGATCTTCATTAAACTTGATCTGTAGAATTATTACATGGTCTTCTCTCTAACTTGTCAATAGGGGCACTTGGTCCCTTTTAGGTGCTGCTAGAGCTAAAATTAGAAATACTTTTAAGTGATGTATATGTTACCCGTTCAGATAGTCGGGATTTGTAGGTTCTCTTCAGGTCTGTATGTTAGTGACCTGAAAGGGGCACGCAAACAGCACAAATAAATAAATAGTCGAGACACAAAGATTTTACGTCCTCACGTATAATCTCTCTACTGATGTGCGCATTACAACAAATGCATAATTTCAAAATACAACGAAATATGGAAAATGATGAATAGCAAAATGAAGAACATTGCTTTATATAACTAAACATGTACATAGGTTACCTGAAAGGGGCACGCAAACAGCACAAATAAATAAATAAGTCGAGACACAAAGATTTTACGTCCTCACGTATAATCTCTCTACTGATGTGCGCATGCGTGACAAACAATTGGCGGTTAGGTAAATAACGGAGGCCCGTCACCTATATTAGATACATGTTAGTTATAGGACTCTATTGGATTTAGTGATGAAATGAAAATTATGGGGTTTATAGGAGATGAATATGAATATAATGATAAATGAAAGTGGAATATCATGATATATACCTTGATGAAACATAAATAACAGAAAAGACAAATGACCCCGTGACATCCTCCCCCCTCCAGTAAAATGTCGTCCCGACATTTCTAGTCGTCCAACTACTCTACTTCTACATTATATTTTATCATTACTTACGAGAATGCACAAGAGCCAGTACTGTCTATACTCTACAATTATAGTCAATATCTCAACTTTTCACCAACATTTAAACTTGGAGAAATTTAAAGAGATTTATGTCAATATAAGGTATGAACATTTGCGTATGTTAATACGGAAATGTTTGTAACACCTTAATTCCAAATATTCGGTGTTTAACTGCCGAACTGGAAATTGATTAAATGTGGGGAATTATAATAGTCTGCAGTACTATCATAATTCAGGTTATATGAATTCCTTATTCCTCATGGAATAAAGATGGTAAACTCAATTTATTGTCTGGTAACAGCTTATATCTTGTTGTTTTATTTCAGCAACATAATCAACTGACAATGAAATGCAAGACTGATTGTACACAAGTACAATAATTACACACATATCCACAGTACTTCAAGTATTGAAGATTTAATATGTCTAATTGATATCCGGCATGAATAATTAAAAACTGAAAGAACAGCCCGAGTTATAAAAAAAAATCCAATTAAGATCCAAATTGCTGTCTATACATGACTATAAAATACAACTATACGTCTATTCACACAATGAATTATTGTAGTCACTCACTTATTAAAAGTGTCAAATACACTAACATACTGTCTGAAATGAAAGCTGTCTATCATCATAGCTGGTAGTCAAGGTAATGGGCCTAAGTAACCCAGTCAGTTGATGACAACCAAGCTGGTTTAACTCTGGTACGACTACTATTCCTTGGTCCTGAGGGTTAATATTAGTCTCACCAACACCAAATGTTACTGTAATACTTCATGCAGCTCCGTGTACTCTGTGTAGGGACTGTGACTCTCTCGGCTTTCAACACACACCAGCTTCAAACAACAACCAACTCTAACACAATTCAGTTTTAAGAAAATGTATGCAGAGTTTAAGCATACAGGAGCATCCTGCAATGCACAAAAGAAAAAGAAATCAAACACTAAAATATATATACAAACAATATGGTGTAGTGTAAAATAATATAGTCCTTATTTAATACAATGTTCAATAAAGTACTAAAATTTTAAACTGAGGTCACTGATTAACTCAACTTTGAAAGGTAACTGAATAACTACATGTAGAATTCAAATAGCTGTTATTCCTGTCAAACTGAATTTCCTAACTGCACAGTCTGCAGTGCATCAATTAGATTTCCTTGAAATTGAATGAATTCTGACGAAGAGCTGTTTATCTAAATGTAACTCTGGAGTGATTCCTACCGATAACGAAGTTTATATCCGGATATATTATTCACAATTCTAAAATATTTAATAGATTTTCAAAACTGCATGTATAAATTCCTGAGGATATCCGTGGAAAGTGTAACTATTGTATGACGTATGCACAATTTGTGCTTCACCACTTCTGGCGTTTTGATTGGCTGAATGGAGGAATGCCCTCTGACGTCATGCCACTTCGGTACCCTTTCGCACCTATTTCTGTTCGTACCGTAACATGTCGACCCAAAGTAACACTGGCCACCAATTTGTTACCCGTTCAGATAGTCGGGATTTGTAGGTTCTCTTCAGGTCTGTATGTTAGTGACCTGAAAGGGGCACGCAAACAGCACAAATAAATAAATAAGTCGAGACACAAAGATTTTACGTCCTCACGTATAATCTCTCTACTGATGTGCGCATTACAACAAATGCATAATTTCAAAATACAACGAAATATGGAAAATGATGAATAGCAAAATGAAGAACATTGCTTTATATAACTAAACATGTACATAGGTTACCTGAAAGGGGCACGCAAACAGCACAAATAAATAAATAAGTCGAGACACAAAGATTTTACGTCCTCACGTATAATCTCTCTACTGATGTGCGCATGCGTGACAAACAATTGGCGGTTAGGTAAATAACGGAGGCCCGTTACCTATATTAGATACATGTTAGTTATAGGACTCTATTGGATTTAGTGATGAAATGAAAATTATGGGGTTTATAGGAGATGAATATGAATATAATGATAAATGAAAGTGGAATATCATGATATATACCTTGATGAAACATAAATAACAGAAAAGACAAATGACCCCGTGACATATAGTTATGGACTGCTTCATGGATCTTCATCAAACTTGATCTGTAGCATCATTATGAGGTCCTCTCCCAATTAGGAAAACTTGGCCCCTATTAGAGGTCACTAGAGCTAAAAATACAAATACCTTTAAATAACTTCTTCCCATGAACTGCATATTGGATCTTCAACGCACTTGGTCTGTAACATCACTGTAAGTTCTGTTCCAATTGGTTTTCAAATGGGAGCCCCCACATGGTCCTGCTAAAAATAGAAGCACCTTTAAACGACCTTTTCTCATCATTGAACAGCTTGCAGGATCTTCATCAAACTTGGTGCGTAGCATCAATGTAAGGTTTTCTCCCAAACTTTTTCAAGTGGAGGCACACAGCCCCTTTTTGGGGGACAACTAGAGCTAAATAAGAAATACCTTTAATAATATCTTCTTTTGCATCTCTGGATGCATCATCATTAAATTTGGTATGTACGATCATAATTATGTCCTCTCCTATTTTATATGAATGGGAGCCCTTGGCCCCTTTTAGGGGCAAATAGAGGTAAAAAGTAGAACCATCATAAATATACCCTCAAAAATTAAAGAGGTAAGAACTATTCAGCTCATCTATTTTTCATCTGTCACACTAATTCATGTAGTTAAGTTCTACTGCCTGGAACTTTTCGATACTTGGAGCAAATTATGTACGTTTTACAAAGTTGTGTGCTCTCTAGCTCTGAAAGTCAGGTGAGCGTTCAAGGGCCATCATTACCACTATATCTGTACCTTGTGTACTCAACTTCTACAGTTTCCACCTTGTCTTAAATGAACCTTGGTATAAATCATCAACATATATATTGTTGGGACTTTACCTTTTTTAACTTTGAAGATTTTTCAATAAACCATTTTGATGGAGCATGCGTCATACAATGTTGACGTTTCTCTGTTGGCAAATATTTTTAAATAACTGAGTTGCTTTCATCCCGAACTTCTTGTTAGATTGCCTAATCATCAATATTAATCTTTGCTACAACTATTACAGTCAATGTCTTTTGAAAGACTCTCTTACACGTGACTATAAAGTGACCACCTGAAAAAAAACAGCCACTTGTCTTAAGCAGCAAGTCACCTAACTTTCAAAGTTGACTTTTTGTTCTTCCATTTTATTTTCACCTGATTACCCTGATTACTTGTCATAGTAAATTGATATGTTTTGTTTAAAAACAAAAGATTCTTCTTACTAACTGAGACACTCACAAAAAATGTTCTTGAAATTAGACTATTTTATAATCCCTGGCAATTTACAGTACAAATATAAAATTAACTTCCATTCGACAGAATATTGAGAGGAAAACAGAATCGATATTAGACCTATTTCTACTCAAAAAAAAAAATGTTCAAATTAGACTTTTTCCATATTCTCTGGCAAATTAGGCAAACTCACTTCCTTTCCACAGAATTGTGAGGTTAAAACGTAACCTACATTATACTTATGTCTTTATAGACATAGAATTTTATCTAATAGATCATTGATTGTTTGTCCTTCCATAAATACCAGTTGACTGTGGTAAAGGGGTTTATAGTAGTGAACTGTTTAGACAATATTCATTGCTGCGTATTCAGAAGCTGTTCTCCTAAGGAGGAGGTGAAGAAAACAACAACAACTATACCCTCTAAGTACATACACCAGCGTTATCGTCAACATGTAACACGTGGGTTATAATTTTTTGGTTCCTTTTAAACTGAGTTTCCGCCCCTAGGCCGGATAAAATGATGTTTGTTGTGTTTCATTCATTGTACATCTTAGTCCTTCCTAATCATTTAACTTGAAAGTATCATATAGAGTTCACATTCCTGATTAGACATTTATCAGAATAATGGTCTTGATAACATCTGAGCTAAGTTTGAAACTCAAACATTTCGGATGAACAACTAAGTAAGTCTGAATTTAAGCACAATCTTGTGTATGCAATACATTTCATTCCATATACCGAAACGTAGAGGTCAATTTCGCATATGGGTCATGATCAATCAATAATTAGGTCACTAAATACAACAATCAAAATCCTGCTCACACTACAAAAGCAATGTTTTTTTGTCTCTAACATTCGTGAAACACCATCAGACTGTCTGTTTGCCTAGGGTCTACAACAAAGACACCAGTAAGGTCTCCTGTTCTTATCAGTACTACATACACTGCTTTGTTTGGCGCCGAGTTTCCTTTTGCTGCATCTTGCAGCTACCCGAGAACCCTCGTTTCCGGATAGATTTTTCTATCTAGGGCTAGAGACTTGTGGTCGGTCTCATTTTGTAACTAAATGTATACGTGAAATGGTGATACGTAGTTTGTGTAATTGTCTGGAGAATTTGTTTCACAACAGTATAGGAAGTAAACCGATTTGTAGGCTCGAACCTCTGGTTTATAACCTGTACATGGAATATATCATTTGAAAGGGGCTCATATTTCACTACGTGTTCTTCACTTTGGCTTGATTTAGGACGAAAACAGGATTTTTTTTCTGTCATCATATTTCTTCCATTCGAGGTACGATACTCGTGTCTGTGTTTATGACAACGATTTTTTTCGGCGACGCCGTCTAATTTCGTTTTCGTTACCTATGCCACGTGACTTCAGTTAGCAAATCAAACTACTTGATAACGCATTCTAGATAATTTATCAAAATGGAAGATTTATGCAACACTCTGCCTGATTGGACGAGAGTGTCAATTTCTTTCACTCTGTTGATTGTGCTACGCTGAGTGAAATGTAGACAAAGCGTTTATCCTAAACGACGCTGTTCACAGTTTTAAAGCTAACTTTGGCTAAGTATATTTAGCAAGAATATTGGTATATCTAAAAATGATAAGTAAGTTTAATAAATATGATAAAAACCTGTTCAAATACCAACATGTATCAAATTAAAGAAAGAGCTGAATACGGTCTGCGTCCCACATGAATAAGGGTGTGATAAGAGTCTTTTATGTAGAGAAGTGCTTTTTAAAAGATTTTCCTTGTTACAATTGTCGTCTGTATATGAAAAAGTTTCTTGCTTTTGTGACTTATTCAGATTGCATATTAAAATAAGTACTTGTTTGCTTTGATATATTTGTTATAAATTATTTAACTGATTTATTATATATGAATATCTTTCTTTAGTATGGTATGCAAATATTGAACTCAGTTGAAATCTGTTTTATTATATATATGCTATACAATGACTGAATCTCATTACATTGAAATGAAGGTACGCTGCATACAGTTTATCTATGTGATATGACTACGGTCAAACTTTGCTTATGAAACAGAAATATTGAAATAATTACAATTGTATGTTTTGCTTGACCTTCACTTTTTTATAGGTGTGACGTCATTGTCCAAAGATTCATGAATAACGAATATGCATTTGTTAAAGCGGGATCGGTTGGCCTATTTTAGAAATAAATAAAAATAATAAATAAAAAAATCCTTTAATTGATTTTTTCTCATGTATTCTAATCAAACTTGATTTGTAGCATCTTTATTAGGCCCGCAGCCAACTTTGTTCAGCTGGGACATTTAACACCTTTTAGGGGCTGCTAGAGCTAAAACTAGAAATGCCTTTATACAGCGTCTCATGAACAGCTTGGTGGATCTTTGTCATACTTGGTCTGGAGCATCATTATAAGGTCCTCTTCCAAATTTATTTATATAGGAACTTGGGCCCTATTAGGGACCACTATAGCTAAAAGTAGATATGCCTTTCTTCGCATTAACCACTAAAATGTAATGGATTTTTATCAAACTCGATGTGTAACAATATCGTAAGGTCTCTTGCTATTTTGTTACAAATGGGGATAGGGACCAATTTAGCTAAAAGTATAAACACGTTTAATGATCTATTCTCATGAACCGCTTCATGAATCTTCATCAAACTACTGCTGTAATTATTCGTTTAAGGATAAACGAAACAACGAAACCTTTGCGAAAATTTAAAAGAGAACCATTTAAATTGTTAAAGTGCGGTGTTTAGTTTTGCAAAATGTTAGATGAAAGATGAATGTTAGATGAAAAATTCATAAACTTCTTTCCTAATTACAATTCGCCGACCATCATTTTTAAAGATATTTCTTGTTTATCTTAAAACTCACAAGAATGTAGGAGATAGCGCGTACAATATCAAATATTAGCCCGAATCATGGATTTTCAGGAAGTCCCAATGTGATTTATACCCGAAAAAATCGCGCAAAAACAATTAATTCTAAAATATAGCTTATTTTATGGAGCACACAATCAATATGTTATAATTAAATGCAAAAATAATATGTTATTATTGTATCTAATTATTGTCTGGCTAAAACACATGTGCTTGTAATTTAAATGGTGGAAGATGACTACTGCAATCCACTGACGCAGCTGGCGAAATTACAGATAATGCCGGTTAAGTGTTATTCATTGTATTTTGCATTTTAATGAAATTTATTTGTATATGACAATGTAAGTAATGAAAAATATGTAATAACATAATACCATTTAAACTGTGAAATGCAATAAGGAGCATTTATGAAATAAGAAATTATGTATTACATTGTCCTTATCTGGGCCTATTTTTATCGTTGATTAGCAGCACACTTATGTTTAAATACATTTTTATATTAATTTCTTCAAACTTTTTTTCTTACCTAGATGGCATTTATTTCAGACATGTGGTTATGTAAAGGCAAACGTTTACAATAATCTTATAAAGAAATATTTTTATGACATAAGTATAGCATTTTTAACTGGTGCTCTTTTGTGTATTAAAAGCTTACTGACAGTTATCAAATTTACCAGAGCCTGGGTTTTATTATTATCATTTAATGAATATTAGTCCTGATAGGTTTAAACTATTCTTGAGAACCGTGAAATGTTTACATATTAATTGTGTTCTGGATGATGTTTGTTGCTGAACATGAACTGTTTCTGTGAAAATTCTTATTATAATAAACTATAGTGTAATTGCTAAAGGGATTGATAATTTCTGTAATTGAGTACAAGGAAACCTGCCAGCCTTAGTTACCTCCTGTTTGTTTAACATAATTATAGAAGTTTCCCCAAGGGCTTACTACCAGCATCCTTCTCATCTCAACACTCTCCGGCTAGCAATATTGATACAGTTGAAGATCAGTATAGCGCATACGTAGAAAACGCTGTTAACATGTTTTTACAGTTTCAAAGTGGTCACGAACAGGGCTATAATCCACTACAGGATATATGTTAGGCTGTACATAGTATTGCAGGAATACTCAAAGATGTGGTTAAAGAGTTGCACACATTGAAGGAGGGCCACATGAAGGAGCATAACAGCCACAAGTCATACCTGCAGCGCAAAGTCAGCATCAATCTCATACAGCATATGAGAGACAACCGGTCAGCTGTGGCAATTATGGTATGGGATACAGCTATACAGTAGCTGATGAACATGCTTATCGTTACATGTCTCAGAGTAACAACAGGTGGGTACCTACAGATGATGCTATGAGATGAAGCCCATTTAGTAAGTATCGGGGCCAGGCAGTCGGTGAACCACAATTCAATATCAGCACACTGAATACACCGCAGTATGAGCCTGGTGAGAGATCCTTAATGCGCTCTAGAACAGATGTTAAGATACCGTCATTTACTGGAAAGGAACTGTTCTGTATGGCACTCGAGGTTTGAGGACATTGGAACCAGGTATGGGTGGAGCACTGAAGATAGGTTAGACCAACTCCTCCCTAGACTTGAGGGTCAAGCAGCCCAATTTGTGTTTGCACAATTAAGGCCAGCCGTGTTACACAACTATGCTACTTTACTTTCTGAGATGAACAGCAGGTACAGGGTCATTGGGATCTCTAGGGCATTCTCTGCCAAGTTCAGCAGACAGGCGAAACAGCAGAAGAATTTTCAGTTAATCTCAAGAGACTTTACGATAAGGCCCATGGGTTTCGTAACCAAAAAACCAGAGATGAAGATTTGATTAGGCGTTTTCTTGATGGCTTATATGATGATGAAGTGACGTTTGAAGTTGAATACCACAAGAACCCGAACAATATAGATGAAGCGGTGTATCATGTTGTCAGCTTCATACACACAAGAAATACAGGTAAAGGTATTACGACAGAAGAAATAGAAAAAGCACAAGAAGAGCAGATACAGACTGTGATGTTAGCAGTGATGAGGAAAGTTATAGCGAGGACTGTCGCCAAGCAAGAATAAGCAGAGAACAGTTTAGAGAAAATAATAAAACTCTAGTGCATAAGGGACACAAACCATGACAGAAAAGCTGTTGTTACGGATAGTCGATCAGGCAGCTATCGTACATCAACTTCTGAGAAGACTAGAGAAGCTTGAAAAAGCACTAATACAATCACCACTCAACAATACCAGATTTAATGAAACCAAAGGCCGAAAACGGAATAGTGAGTGTTTCAACTGCCATGAAACAGGTCATTTTGCCAGGGAATGTCCTAAGTCAAAAGGGATAAGAACACACAGAGAAGAATCAATGATTGGACTAGCTAGTAATCAGAAGACAGAGGAAGAGACTGATCCTTTAAATTCCAACGGACCAACCTTGCTAGAGGGAGGTCCAACTAAAGGATGAGGGCCAAGACATAGAGATACACCATGGCAAAATAGATAGGGTAGACAGAGTAGGTGTAGGCAGGGACGTAGAAACGCTTTCAGTGGATCAGGGGTCAGAAATGGAGAAGAGTCTCTGTAATGGAGTATAAGTAAGCGGCACTGTTCAGAATGTGCCTGTGGTATTTACAGCAGACACAGGGGCCTCTGCAACTGTTATCTCAGCGAAGGTTTTTGACAAGATTGAAGAAAATGCCCGTCCTGAACTCAGACTGGCAGGATGCTTTAAGGGAACTGGCGGTATACCCATTAAAGAACATGGTAAGGAAAGGTTTGCTTTGAATTAGGGACCTCTGGATGTCATTTGTGACGCTATTGTAGCTGAAATAGAATGATGCTCTATTGGGATATGATGTTCTAATGGGTGGTAAACTGGGACTAGCAGATATTCTCCTAAGTCAAAGTAAGATCATTCATGATGGTCATGAGATTTCTTGTATACAGACTGGCAAGATCCCTAAGATAAGAAAGATTGTCACGGCTGACATATCAAATGAAAATGCTGAAAATGAAGGTAAAAAGAAAGGAACATACACTATTGATGAGGCTAAAAAAGTTGAATGTATCTGGCAACATTTCACATGGACGTGAACATGCTAAAGATCAGCAAGTAGTTAATACTGCTTCAGAAAACGGATCTAGGTTTGAAGCACACGTGCTGTTCCATCCTTAGCATGAGACCTTGCAGACAGCACCAAAGAATCCCAGAAGAAGTCTCTGACCTAGATGACAATCATCAAACAAGGTACGACACCAGCAAGGACAAAGTCCTCTCAAGATTTACTAAACAAGGATCTCAGTTTCTTAAATTGGCTTCTTATAGTTAGCATGTAAACCTTGCTGTTTTTCAGTTCAATAAGCTTCAAGCTGTATTTTAGTCTTGACATGACACCAGAAAATGGTTACTGACTTGATACCGTTTGGTTTAATCATTGGCTGTATGAGTGTTCCCAATGTGAATTGATGGTCAAGTCAAAATATAAAGTTACTATAACTGAGAACTGTTATCAAATATTCAGTTCAAAAGTTTGAAAATGTAAGCAAATGGCCTTGTACAGTTAAAACAGGAAACCAAATGTTTAGTTTCTTAATTCAGATGAAAGCAGGTGATTCGTCAAGACTTGAGCCTCACACCTTGCATGCGCTGTATGAAAATCCAGGACCACAAGTTGGAGCATTGAGATATTGAGCTTACTTTAGATGCTAGTGGCAGAACCAGTGAATGGAAATATCTCACTGATTTAATCTTTTTTCAAATTTCTGCGTTGACTTTTTTTAAAAATTATAATAGGATTTATTAATGCAAAATATGACATTGACTGAAAATTTAACTGAAACATAACTGAAACTTTTTAAGTACATGTTTGGTGGACAAATAAAAGAAAACACTTTTAACAATTAAGATACTGTAATAAGTTTCTAAAATAGTGTATGGTAAAAAGCTGTAGTACAGTCGGTTTATAATATCTTAATTGATCATATTATCTGGGAATGGAAAAATAGTTCCTGATTTTTTTTCTATGCTTTAGTACGCAGGTAAATCTCTCTTGACAAGGAACTACATTTCTGAAAGATGTGCATGTTTCAGTGCACCACAACAGAGGCACTGAAGAGGCGTTTGAGCACCAATGAAAACCATTCTCCAGATGGCACAAGTTTAAATGCAGTAAAGCAGATACTACTTTAGGCACCTGACAATTATTTTGCAGTCACAACAGTTTCAACCAACCATCCTTTGGAGGAGTCGTATATAACTGTCTGGGAGGCAGTCTATTTTTACCTCACCTGTCACAAAGTGACAAGGTGAGCTTTTGTGATCGCGCAGCGTCCGTCGTCCGTCCGTGCGTCCGCCCGTGCGTATACTTTACTCTAGGGGTCATATTTTTCATGGGATCTTTATGAAAATTGGTGAGAATGATCACCTTGATGATACCTAGGCCAAGTTTGAAACTGGGTCACGTGCGGTCCAAAACTAGGTCAGTAGGTCTAAAAAAAGAAAAACCTTGTGACCTCTCTAGAGGCCATACTTTTCAATGGATCTTATGAAAGTTAGTCAGAATGTTCAACTTGATGATATCTAGGTCAAGTTTGAAATTGTGTCACGTGCCATTAAAAACTAGGTCAGTAGGTCAAATAATATAAAAACCTTGTGACCTCTCTAGAGGCCATATTTTTCATGGGATTTGTATGAAAGTTGGTCTGAATGTTCATTTTGATGATATCTAGGTCAAGTTCGAAACTGGGTCACGTGCAGTCTAAAACTAGGTCAGAAGGTCTAAAAATAGAAAAACCTTGTGACCTCTCTATAGGCCATACTTTTCAATGGATCTTCATGAAAATTGGTCAGAATGTTCAACTTGATGATATCTAGGTCAAGTTTGAAACTTGGTCACGTGCCATCAAAAACTAGGTCAGTAGGTCAAATAATAGAAAAACGTTGTGACCTCCCTAAGGGTCATATTTTTCAGGGATCTGTATGAAAGTTGGTCTGAATGTTCATCTTGATGATATCTAGGTCAAGTTCAAAACTGGGTCAACTGACCTCAAAAACTAGGTCAGTAGATCTATAAATAGAAAAACCTTTTGACCTATCTAGAGGCCATATTTTTCAATGGATCTTCGTGAAAATTGGTCATAATTTTTATCTTGATGAAATCTAGGTCAAGTTCAAAACTGAGCTCAAAAACTAGGTCACTATGTCAAATAATAGAAAAAACGACGTCATACTCAGTTCAAAACTGGGTCACGTGGGGACAGGTGAGCGATTCAGGACCATCATGGTCCTCTTGTTTCAGGACCTCGATGACACAATAATAACGCAAGAGCTAGATGTAAACTAAAAGCAGTGGGTGATTCAAGGGCTTCACAATTAAGTAATCTAATGCTAGCACTCCTTATGAAGAGTATAATGCAGCAGCCGTTAGGGGATATTCTTGAGCCATTACTGTCCGGCATGGCTATTCGTTACCAAATCTCGAACCAAAGCAATCACCATAGACTCACGGAATGGCCGTGTTAGACCACTACCTAACGAGAGCGAGGAAGGGTGATCAACGGAAGGCATCTAAAGAGGTACGGCGGATGATATTGCTTATTTTTTTTGGAGCAGTGACGTAATGTATCAGTTAAAAACTGCCATTCAAGTAGTTGATGTATGGATGAGGATTGCGGTGATAAGCCCCTGACCTGCACATGCCATGGGGACTACACATGCCAGGAACCAGGAAAATTCTGCACCGAGGAGGTCTTACCAGGAAACCTCAAGCAGTTGTGAACAATAATGACTTGCTAAAATTTGAACCTGTTCAGAGAAGTTACATTGACAGAAATACTATGATTGTCATAGATCTATTTTCCTGAAATAAACAATTTGGGTAAAATCAAAATTTGCAATGAATTACATATAAGAACTTTAAAAAGATTAGTTTAAATTGACAGTGAAAATAGTTGCTGTGCTAGACATTAGTTATTACGGATCAGATGATTTGAATTTTTGACATTGGCAGTATGATACTTTGTGAAAATATAATTTATCCACGGACATTTTAAGATGTTAAAGTTGCATGGTTATTGAAGCTGAGTATGAAAAAGACAACTGACATGATTGGAATAGATGGTTGATGAATCTGATGATTTTGTATTGAGATTTTGAACTTTAACTATTATTATTTTCACAAACAAGGGGATTTAAACGTTCACAGCCATATTCTCATCCGATCTACTGAGATTATGTGACTTTATTTAAAAACCGAAATTTATTTTCTTGTTCATGCAAAATGAAATATAGAGTATGAGTAGAAAACTCATGAACTGCGCCAGCGATTCATGGTGAATTTGGCGATCATATTCTGGCGTTTATTTGACATGAACTCTGAAAAAAAAATTCTTATAAGATACAGTAGATCTAAGGTTATCACGAACCTCTTTGTTTTCTTCAAATCTACACGTACCTTTTCTATTTGTTATATGTCATGAAAAAAGGTCCATGAAATGTTGAATTCCAAAATAAAAATTTACTTGTGGTAACAAACCTAAATGAGGATTGAGAAAATTTCGACTTTGGGGCCAAAATGTCAGTCCCATCCCCGCTGTCTATGATAAGGAAAAGATCTGCACCGTGGTGGTAGAATGCAACTTTCCCTGAGCGATGTCTAGAAGTCTAAGTACAAAAAAGTCTATTATGCTGGTCAATGAACTCCTTCGATTTTTGATTAATCACAATATCATTATTATCAGGTATTCTGGGATGGAGCATAAAAAACACAATCAGCTCATGAAAACGTGCATGATTACATTAACTAACTTAGAACAGATTACGCAAAAAAGACTATTCAATTTACAGGTTTTATAAGCAAAGCTTAATGACTCTTTATGAATAACAGCAGCGCTGATAACAGATTTTAAAAACTTCTAAAAGGACAACAACCCTGTCTTTATACTGGGTGAAACGCCATTATCTTCAGGGGCGCAACATGTGCGCAAAACTTGTCCTTAACAGAAGGGAATTTGACAGTTCTAAACAAGCACGTATGACCTACATTGGTTGCCGGTGAAAGCAAGGATTGAGTTCAAGATACTTTCTTTCATGTATAGCTGTCACCTTGGCAGCGCAGCAATGTATTTAACAGAATTGGTTACAGAGTATATTCCTAGTAGACAAGGTTTGAGATCGTCAGAAAATTCTGAATGTCGTTATGTTGTTCCGTACAACAAGTGCAAAACATTCAAATAATCTGTGATGCACCATTAACCAGAGAGTCTGAACCCCTATATGCAGCCCGTCTGGGCGTACCATGTAAGGCTTTAAGCACTGGTATTCGCAATAGGTGAAAATAACCTCGGGGTGAAGAGTGCGGTCATGATTTTTTGTTTAAATAAGGCTGTTATGATTGTTATTATTATTATTATTGTCGTTATTATTACTGTTATTATTATTATTATGTACAACGCCATTGAATTTGTCATTGTTCAGAAATAGGCGTTTAATCAAATTATGCAGTTTAACTTTCAGTTTCAGTTAGCGCAAAATTTCACAACCAATCCCGACCATTAATTTACACCGTTAACCGTTTGCAAGCAAATTAGTTCGCGGCGGATAAAACAGTTATCAATTCAGATCATGAGTGTTTGGTCCAGATATTATGCCCGTAATCATTTTAACCAAGTTTGGTGAAGATTGGATAAAAAATATTCAAGTTAGAGTGCAGGCACCGTCAGTTTTCGCAACTTTTAGTAATGCAAGTGCCATAACTCCTTAGCCACTATGACAATCCATCTATTTACGCTGAGACATTTCTTACCAAGTTTGATGAACAATGGATAAGCATTGTTCAAGTAAAGCGGACAATCTTTTCACGCCGAACTCCGCAGGTGATAACATATAAGGTCATATGGCGACTTTCTAGCTTTTCGTGGAGGAGAAAGACCTCAGGTTCACTTTCAAGCATCATTCAAAGCACGAACAGACAACTTTCTTTAAGATTTTTTTATTTCGAAAGTTTTTTTTTCAAATTTATATTCATATCGGGTTTCTGCCTTAACAGACGCCAGTAAGTTACAAAACAATCGGCACAGGTGTGTTGCTACTCTAAAAACTATCTAACATTAAAATGTTTGACGTAAATCAACAATGTCTTTTTTTCGCTGTAGAAAAAGCATTATCCTATTAGGATATAAAATAAGTTTTTTAAGGTAGGATACTGTTACCATTGACAGGCTGATTTTTTTTTCTGTGATTACATTTTCATACAGACATTTGCTATACATAATAATAATCCGATCCATTTCGTTTTTTTACTTTTAATTATGTATTCTCCGTTAGTGATATTGGGATTTAACGGTATGTGCGTTGAACTATATTTACGATAGAGGAATATCGAATTACGTACTCACATGGAAATACCAAGCACCATTATGGGATGACTGTCTGAAATTTCAATTTCTTGTTAATTATAAACAGATAAAACAGCTGCCCAGAGAGTACACATAATGACATGGTTAGAAAAGCACTACTTTCAATATTGCACGTGATATACGATTGCAGCTATAAAGGGGGGTAATCAAAAACAAAAGGGTCATGAGTGCCCTATATCGCTCACCTGAGTTTAGTTGCTTGCTTGAACAAATTTCTTTGCTAAAGCTTCAAAAACAAAAATCTAGGTGAGTAGGTCATGGTTAAGATTATTCAAAATAACTGCTGAAATCTGTAATATAATTATGCATGTAGTCCAAATCTCTTTGCTGTAGCTTCAAAAACAACAAGAGCCATGTTAGACATGGCCAATCCCCCCGCCGGGCATATTATAATTGAAGGCTAAAGTTCCTGGCAAGTTAGTGTCTGAAAGTATTAATTTTGGGGAAAACTTTGAAGAACCGCTTCGTTGTGGTCCGCATCAGGGGTTTTAAAGATGTGGAAGAAAGAATAAGTCAGTGGTGAGGTGGTTTACTGCTAAATTTTATTAATTTTCATGAACAGTATAGCTATGATGTGTTTCTATATGGCTACTGTAAAAAGAAGGAATGGAAAGCTAACAGGGAACAAGAGTGCCAGAATGTCACAATATACGCCCGTCACGGCAAATTTCTTTACTCTAGCAGCTGTATTTGCAAATGGAATTTTAATTTTGTGGTAGTTTAGTAATCATTGTAAGTCTTTTGTCTTTCTAAGTCCACAAAAAACTCCTTACCAGGTAGAGATATCTTTAAATACACCTAAAATTGGAAAGTAACATCCATGTTGTACCACAGAAAAGTGGTCTTGTTTTTTCCCTACAGTCAATTACAAAAATGTTACAATATAAATTATTTATAGTAACAACTAAGGGAAGTTAATCTTAAAAAAAAAAAAAAAAAAAAAAAAAAAAATTGTAAGTCCACACAAAAATCTTTACCAGGTAGAGATTGGTCAAAATACACCACAAAATTGGATGTAGCATGCATGTTGTACTACAGAAAAGTGGTCTTGGTTTTTCCCTACGACTAGTAATGAAAAAGTTACAATAAAAGCTATTTAATGTAACAACAAAGGGAAGTAATTCTAAAGAAGGGAACTGCGCATGACACTTCGTCTCATGATGGTGTATAATTGTGCCAAGTTACATCAAAATCCCTCCATGCATTAAGAAGAAATGCTTCGGACAAAGTCATTCTTGTATCTGACCTTTGGCCTCTAAGTGTGACCTTGACCTTAGACCTAGGGACCTGGATCTTGCGCATGACACTCTGTCTCGTGGTGGTGAACATTTGTGCCAAGTTATATCAAAATCCCTCTATGCATGAAGAAGAAATGCTCCGGACAAGGTTTTCATTCTTGTATCCTTTGACCTGTATGTGTGACCTTGACCTTAGACCTAGGGACTTGGTTCTTACGCATGACACTCTGCCTCGTGGTGGTGAACATTTGTGCCAAGATATATCAAAATCCCTCCATGCATAAAAAAGATATGCTCCGGACAAATTTTTTTAAGAAAATATGATAAAGGGGAATAACTCAAAAAATAAGCAAGGTAGAGTTATTGTTCTTGCACACTGCACTTCCTCCCAATGTGTTCTATCAGTGTATGAAGTTTGAAGAAAATCCCTCCAATACTTTTGGAGTTATGCTCCGGACAAATTTTTTTAAGAAAATAAGATAAAGGGGAATAACTCAAAAAATAGGCAAGGTAGAGTTATTGCTCTTGCACACTGCACTTCCTCCCAATGTGTTCTATCTGTGTATGAAGTTTGAAGAAAATCCCTCCATACTTTTGGAGTTATGCTCCGGACAAATTTTTTTAAGAAAATAAGATAAAGGGGAATAACTCAAAAAATAGGCAAGGTAGAGTTATTGCTCTTGCACACTGCACTTCCTCCCAATGTGTTCTATCAGTGTATGAAGTTTGAAGAAAATCCCTCCAGTACTTTTGGAGTTATGCTCCGGACAAAGATCGTTGCGGACGGACGCACGGACGGAGAGCATTTCTAATATCCCCTTCGCCTTTGGCGGGGGGATAAACAAAGTAGGTCAGTAGGTCAGGGTTAAGAATATTAAAGTTGAGTATTGAAAATCAAACGTTATACATGTGGTCAAAATTTCTATGCTGTACCTTCAAAAAACGAAAGTAGGTCAGTAGGTCAAAATTAAGACCATTCAAACTGATTATTGAAATCTGTATCAAAAATTATACAGGGGGTCCAAATTTCTACGCAGTAACTTCAAAACAAGAATGTAGGTCAAGCTTAAGACTATTTGAGACACGTATTGAAATCTGTATCAAACATTTTACATGTGGTCCAAATTTCTTTGCTGTAACTTCATAAACAATAAAGTAGGTCAGTAGGTCACAATTAATACTATTCAAGATGAGTATTGAAATCTTTATCAAAAATTATACATGTGGTCCAGACTTTTATGCTGTAACTTCAAAAACGAAAAAGTAGGTCAGTAGGTCAAGATTAAGACTATTCAAGATAAGTACTGAAATCTGTATCAAACACTATACTTGTGGTCTAAGTTTCATTGCCATTGCTTCAACAATGGTGCCAGACTGCCACAAAATACGCCCGTCTAAATATTCAGTTATGTAAATTCAAGGTCCATAATCCAAGAGTGCCTGGGGCGATTTGGGTGATTATCTAACTTGGCCGAGATATTATGCCCCTAGTTTGGTGAAGATCGGATGAAAACTGTTCGACTTAGAGAGCGGACATGCTTTTGGAGGCTGACCGAACGCCCGCCACCCTCCACGGGTGTTCACATATTACGCCACGCTCTTTCAGAGACGGACGTATAAAAACAAACAAGTCTATGTAAAACAAGGGACAGTCTGGGCATGGCCTGTATTGACCCCATGGTCTAGATTTGAACAAAATTGATAGGTGACCATTAGACAATACTAAATATCTAAGGTCTGGGCCTTATGGTTCTGGACAAGACGATTTTTAAAAGATATTTCCTATATAAGTTAATGTAAAACAAGGGACCCCATGGGCATGGCATATATTGACCCTAGGGTCATGATTTGAAAAAAATCTTGGTAGAGAACCACTAGAGCATGCCAAATACTAAATATCTAAGCTCCGAGCCTTATGATTTAAGACAAGAATTTAAAAGGTTTTTCCCTATACAAGTCTATTTAAACCATGTGCCCCCGGGGCGGGGCCAGTTTAAACCCGAGGGGTATAATTTGAACAATCTTGGTAAAGGACTAATACACAATAGTACATACCAAATATCAAAGTCCTAGGCCCTGTGGTTTTTGACAAGAAGATTTTCAAAGTTTTCCCTATATATGTCTATATAAACAATGTGACTCCCAAGGCGGGGCCATATTTGACCCTAGGGGATTCATTTGAACAATCTTGGTAGAGGACCACTAGATGATGCTACATACCAAATATCAAAGCCTTAGGCCCTGTGGTTTTTGGCAAGAAGATTTTCAAAGTTTTGCCCTATATAAGTCTTTATAAAACATCTGACCCCCAGGGCAGGGCCATATTTGACCATAGGAGGATAATTTAAACAATCTTGGTAGAGGACCACTAGATGATGCTCCATACCAAATATCAAAGCCCTAGGCCCTGTGGTTTTGGACAAGAAGATTTTCATAGTTTTTTCCTATATAAGTCTATATAAACCATGTGACCCCCAGTGCGGGGCCATATTTGACCCTAGAGGGATAATTTGAACAATCTTGGTAGAGGACCACTAGATAATGCTACATATCAAATATCAAAGCCCAAGGACCTGTGGTTTTGGACAATAAGATTTTTTAAAAATGTTCCTTTCGGTTGCCGTGGCAACCAGAGTTCTACATGGAATTCAGTTCTTTGAACAATTTTAAAAGACCATCCAAGGAACATCCCTGTGAAGTTACATCGAAATTGGCTTGGTGGTTTAGGACGGACGACGGCCGGCCGGACGGTGAGCGATCAAAATAGCTCACCCTGCTGAGCTAAAAACAAAAGGTCTATGTAAAACAAGGGACCACCCGGGCGCGGCCTATATAGACCCCAAGGTAGAATTTTTTGAAGGTTTTTCCCTATATAAGCCAATGTAAAAACTGTTGACCCTGAGAGCAGTCAATTATTTATAAGTCCAGGCGTGGCATATATTAACCCCATGGTCATGATTTGAACAATCTTGGTAGAGAACAACTAGAGTATGCCACATACTAAATATCTAAGCTCTGGGCCTAATAGTTTAAGACAAGAATTTTTTTAAAGGTTTTATATATACAAGTCTATTTAAACCATGTGCACCCACACCCAGTCTGAACTTGGGGGATAATTTGAACAATCTTGGAAAACGACTACTATACTATGTTACATACCAAACATAAAGACCTCGGCCATGTGCTTTTGTATAAGAAGATTTTCAAAGTTTTCCTTGTATAAGTCTATATAAACCATGTGACCCCCAGTGCGGGGCCATATTTGACCCTAGTGGGGATAATTTGAATAATCTTGGTAGAGGATCATTAAATGATGTTACATAAAAAATATCAAACCCCTAAGCCCTGTGGTTTTGCACAAGAAGATTTTCAAATCTTATCCCTATACAAGTCTAAATAAGCCATGTGACCCCGAGGGTGGGGCAATATTTGACCCAAGGGTGATAATTTGAACAATCTTAGTAGAGGACCACTACACACTCTAGTGACGATGGAGTCCATCAGGAATGAGGTGTCGAGAGTGATTAATATAAGTTGTACAACTTCCTTCACAATCGACCTAAAATAAATTATGTATAAACTAAACTAGATGATGCTACATACCAAATATCAAAGCCCTATAAGACCTGTGATTTTGGACAAGAAGAATTTTAAAGTTTTTCCTTTAGGTTGCCATGCAAGCCAGAGTTCTGTATGGAATTCAATTCTTTGAACAGTTTTTAAGTGAAGTTCATCAAAATTGGCCTGGTGGTTTAGGAGGAGATGTTGTTTAAAGGAAAGTGTGGACAGACGGACGGACGATGGACGAAGGCCGGACGGTGAGTGTTCACAATAGCTCACACCGAGCACTTTGCGCTCAGGTGAGCTAATAAGTGTTTCAATAATACTTCCTATTAACTGAATCATATATTCAAACCTTTGACAAATATATGTCAAAACGATTATCGAAAGTAAGATTTTACCAGAAAATGACAGCGGCCACAATATCAACAAAGCCACTGGCAGTATGCGCCCTTAGAGAAAGTATCTTTGATACATCGGTTACTGCACCATCAAAGGTCAAACCAGATACAGTTTACACACACATAGGCTAACGCTGAGCTGTAGTACTAAATGTGAACGATTTGTTTCGTGGCACGTTTACTAGATCTAAGAAATAACAATAATTTAGCTGGTATCTCTAAGGCGATTAAGCCCCGGGTTAATAACAAGATTACTAAGAATTTACCAGTATAAATATTGTAATCAGGCAGGGTGTCAATACACATCATTATCAAACAATCCTTATACATTATCTCATTTAATTAATCATCATTAGTTATCAGGTAACCTATTATGGGATGAAAATACAGAAAAACATCGCCAGCTTATGGTTACAAACGTGCATAGCTTCCTTAATTAACGTAGAAGAGATTATACAAAAATACATTATAAACACCAGGATAAAAATCACACATCGAAAGAACATCCAATTATTACAACGTGCTCTTCAATGTCGGTAGTTTTGGCATTGATTTAGTTGTATTCTGCAATATGAACAAATTAATATTCGGTAAAACATCACAGACATGCCCAGTCCTGTTTCCAATTCTATTTGGTATTTTGTCGAGGTACATATTCAGTTAAGTGACATACATTCTTCAAACATTATTCTTTCCAATTTATATAAAGAATGTGGACAGATAAAATAAATAACATACAAAACATAAATTTATGATTTCTGATGCTAACAGTTGGCATATCAACGGGTAATCATTCTCCTGATTCAGGTAAAGTACAAAAATTGTCGTTGTCAAGTTTTGTCGGCAGTTTTGTAAATTTTCTTCTTCCAACCACTGCACACAAATCGCCGTCGTTTATTTTGATTTGTACTGCAAGAGATAAATAAACATCGGGTGTACTTTCTCATATAAAAAGTGTTTTATATCAAAAATTAATATACTATAATGTTCTCAATCAAGTGTTTTATGACCGTTATTTGCTAAAGAGAATGTATTGGCCAAATATGCAATCACTTTATTAACTTTAAATACAATATTGGCTAGCAAAAACACCTGTTACTTATACTATAGCAAATTGTTTGAGTCTGGTGTCATTATGCAATTCATTTTCTCTGTATTGGCTCTTTTTAAATCAAATACAAAAATTATTCTCGTATTGGCATTGATTTTCTTATATTGGCTCAGCTAAGTTTGGTATTAGCTCTACATATTGCATATGATGTGCACGCTTGATCTAATAATGTATGTCCTTAATGTGAAGTTGAACAATAATTAACAAATGAAAAAAAACTTTAAATAGTTATAACATTTCATTAGATTTAGTTTATTAACTTGTAAAAACAATATACGGTAGCATCTCAGCATCTCAATTCGCTATTAATATCTTATTTTAACAGACGTGTACGGCCGAAAATCGGAAAACCTGAGGACGCAGGTTCGGATGCAGTTCGGACAGCTGCTGGCGCGAGAAGCGTCAAAATGCAGAAAGTACCGTAACGACAACCAAGAAAACTGCACTCATTAATTGAAGTAAACTAAAGCCACCAAGCAAAAGCCAAAGGGTCAGTTTATTATACATTAAACACCAGGTTTACCTACTGGTTGATCTCCTCTAGTTACATGAAAATAACCCAATAACTACATTGCCCACCAAACAACTAGACAAATTTGGTTCAGCTTTTGTTTGTTTGTTTGTTTTGGGTTAAACGCCGTTTTTCAACAGTATTTCAGTCATGTAACGACGGGCAGTTAACCTAACCAGTGTTCCTGGATTCTGTACCAGTACAAACCTGTTCTCCGCAAGTAACTGCCAACTTCCCCTCATAAATTATCAGAGGTGGCGGACGAATGATTTTAGACACAATGTCTTTTATCAAATCGTCACGGAGAACATACACCCCGCCCGGGGATCGAACTCGCGACCCCGCGATCCGTAGACCAACGCTCTCCCTATTGAGCTAATGGTTCAGCTTCAGTACACGTTTTGTGTACTTTTAAATTCTTCTTTAAAGGGAAGTAGCAAGATATAGACCATAGAACATGCGTTTTGTTGTCCTGCTAAAGATAAAAAAAATGATATTCACCTTGTCTAGAAGCCATTTGGAGTCCTCTAAAGATCTTGAAATTATCTGCTGGATTCTTTCTGGGTCAATTTCATCTCCATGACTTTTGAATTGCTGAAAAGAAAGACTAATATTGAAAGATGGGGAAAAAGCTCGTGTTGCGTACTGGTTACTAATAATGCTTAAATGTTTATGTTGCCGTCTACCTGTTATATTTTTCTTTCTTTGTCAAGTTCTAAAGTATTGAATTAGGATTTGCCACTGATATTATCTGACAGGTCAGATGGATGATATTATAAAGGGCAGCTGATCGACACATTACATGACAATCATTATTACTTATCAGTCCCATATGACACATGAGTATTTGCACGAGTTCAGGGACTAAATGTTCAAAGGAAAAGAAATGTATTTGGGTACTCCGAACTAGTTTTCAGAAAACTTAAATGGGACTAATGCTTCAACATGTTATATTTCATTAAAATGTATATTCGTGAATAGACGATTAAATTGACAACAAGAAGACATGATCTCATGTTTGAAATATCGATTACTTTGCCCAGTTTTCACGGTCACCGTGAAAATAGCCTTTTCGAGTCATTTCCGGCTATTCCGAATCACGATCAGTGAAATTGGCTTCGGAATGCTATGTCAACTTTATGTCAACTATATGATCTGACATGCAAAGCATACAAAACAATAAAATTACATTAAAATATAAGACCATTATGAGCGCTGAAACTTTTTATTGATATAATAATTACAATTTCAACCATTATCCAATGTAGCCCATCATGAGTATGATAGTAGCATGAAAAATTATCCAGACTAACCACTGACAGGAGATCAAGACATTTTCAAATATCTCTGGGATAGTTCGAATATCTATGGGTGATGAAAAAGATCTATTTGGGATAGAACAGAACAGAAAAAAGTATTGTGATACGGAAGTTTTTTTATATGATTTTTTATACAAACACCTTTTCACAAACGTTTTAAATCTTGTCTTTACTTTTAAAAATTGTGATACTCATAGGTATATAATGTCCTTCATCTATTTACGTACATTATCAAACAATAAAGTAAGCCAGCTCAATCGAGAAAAACATACTGAATCGGTATACGACATGCTTAAATCGTGCATATCACTTGAAAAAAATGACAGATCATAATAATCTATGGTTGTTTACTATGCAAATAGTGAAAGTTTACAAAATAACTTTAAAAATTTCCAAAATGGGAGTATAAATTTGTTGTCATCTGTTGCAAAACGTGGTCCGCATTTTAAACAGATTTGGAATACCAAAGTAGACTATTATATTTAGATATTGATGAACTCGCCCTTTGGAATAAATATTTCTTGTTATAGATCTGTTGATCATAATCTTGTAAAATGTTGAATTCTGTATGATACTGAATAGATAAAATTATTAATTAGATCAAATTTAAAATTATTTAAAATGTAGCATATTATGTAGTAGCTGTTGGGAATAATTAGAAATAAACATACTGGTAGATCATATTAGAATTTATATATAGATGCAGTGTTGAAATGTTTTAACAGTTTAACTCGGCGTGCTTTAATCAACAGATCAATACATGGTCTGAAATAGTAGACTATCTTAAATGATCCGTAGTGTTTTCATACTTCATTTGTTAAAATTATTTACCTACAAAACCTGTGAAGTAAGTTTAAAACATAGTCATAGGTCGAACAAGGCTGAGTACGAAATCATTTTCTACGTACCTGTCTGACATGGTGTTTGTAGTGACCTTGAGCAGACTTTGGTAGTTGTTTAATACATCTAAGCAGATATCTGTATAGTTGAACAGGCGTTTTAACGTTGTTAGACATCGTCATCACATAACAAACAAAAAGACTCGCAGATTATCTAACCGCATAATATTTTGTTTACATTTTTCTATGTACATGCAGCAAGGGAGACAATCGGTGTCGTATACATAATCTGACACGGCAGATTAATCCGATAACATACAAAGTTTATAAAAGAATAACAACGAACAAACTTGAGTTGGAAATGGGTAAACGACGCATTGGAATTGTCGGTTACGGGAATTTAGGTAAGTATGGTTACTTCTTTTACGTATAATTAGGTAGGAGGTGAATTACTCACATATACTAAGTGTGCTGTCTATATGCAAGGGCGGACAAGGGCGAATATTGAAGCCCCCACTCCATCCAGCTATCCTACATTTTGATAGCCCCTCAAACTTAATATCTGCTTAAAGGGAACCACCGAAAAAGGGTCTAGCGACTGTCAAACCGTTGGTCAAATTGCTGTTTTAAATATGACATTCACTGTCAAAAAATGCGGAGGGGACCGGCCTCCCTCCTACTCCATGACTCTAATATCCTAGGTTCGCCCCCCGGTAATATACACCAGTGTTGGTGTAAATTTAAGCAATAAATTAAAAGTTCACAAAAAAATTTCTTTACTGTTTCTGAATACCACTGTAATATCTAAATATGAACAGCATTTATAAAATAACACATAAGAGGGATGATACAGTTTCGAAATCTTATCTAAATATTTTTGGAATAAATATGTAGCCTAGCCTATAAACTTGTAGTACGTCTGTGAAGAAAAAATGAAACTGACGTTCTTAAAAAGTTTTAAGTATTTAGTTTGTAGGCATATAAAACTTACTTAATTAACAGAAATAGGCAGCCGTTTTTGAATTTCAACTTTGCATTTATTCTTTTGAATTTCCTCTACCAGATAATATTTGATGATGAAGCGTAAGACATGTTATAATTATTTTTAGTAGGCCTATTTGGCTAAATAAACTTACTCCGTCAAGAGTGTAGTCTCAGTTAGAAAATTGTTGACACGACACAATGTACTTTGTGGTGCGGCGTTCGAGTTTCATTTGTTGGTAAATAAAAACTGCTGTTTGCCTGCAGCATCTGTTTGGCTACATCTTCCTTCAATGTATTACAGGTCAGTACCTTGTGCAACAGATACAGTCACGTGGCGATTTGGAACTGGCGTTTGTCTGGAACAGAACTTCGTCTGCTCTAGAGGGAAAAGTGGAAAAACCGTGTATTCTAGAAGATCTCAATAATTTTGCTGAAAGGTATCGCATATCTGCGGTGTTTTCGCTTAAGGGCTAACATACGGATAGTCTAAATAATGAGACCTCGGGCAGACCGATTTTACATTTTGATATTTTACGTTGTCTACCTCGACAAGTCAAAATAATATAACGATATTCAACTCTCGAGTACAATTATTTGGACTAACATACGGAGAATCGAAAGTACGATTCAATGGCAGGATGCCATTAGAGCTACCGTTGTTTCGCCCCATTCAGATTGGTAAAAGCCAGATTGGTAAAAGCGATATAGTACCGTGAATAATACGACGCGAAGAAACGATGCGATGACGCAATAATAAGATACGGAATCACAATAACACAACACGTTAACATCGTACATTTGCATCGTGTTTTCACATCATATCAGTATCGCACTTTGTAACACACCTTCGAACTAAGGGTCATGTTACGAAAGTAAGATTGTGTAAGTAGGATTGTGTATGTTGATATCGAGCTTTTGCATCATGTTATTGTGCCCACAGGTGGCAGTAACGTACCTAGGATACAGTATGGGTCCATGAGCCATATGCACTTAAATTTATTACAATTATAATGTTTTCTTAGGAAAAAAAAATGACAAAAATCCATTTTGAAAAAAAAATTGCTCCTGTGACAATGAGCCATCTACAAGGTAGATATGAACAGTTTGACACGTGCATTGCTTCCAGGTCCGTTTTTTTTTCAAAACAATATTTCCTTATCAATGGTTGGCCGCCATTTTGGCAAAAGATTAATCTTGCAGAAAAACCTTACTTCAAAACCCAGTTCCAAACCGTTTACGCATCACGAGCGAGCAACGGCGTACAAAACGATACTGAAACTGAAACTGAAACTGGTTTATTTGCTTAAACGCCTATTTCTACATTTAAAACATATTCAATGGCGTTTTACAATACAAGTTGAAATAAAATATTAAATATAAAATATTTTAAATAAGATTAATTAAAACGAATCAAAATAGCAATTATTAATTTAAAGTCAATGATAATACTATATTTTAAAATACTACTAACATACAATTATCACAGACAAACATTAAATTTCTATCACTGTCACCAGCATCATTGTTTAAAACTCAGTCAAAACTTAGAATAATGCAAAGTAGTCTCTGAAGAAATGCGTTTTCAACCTTTTCCTAAAGATAGTGATTTCTCCACCCGAAACAATCCCACACATTTTTCGCACCGAAGTCTCCCCCCTAAAACACACCAAGTACTCCGTCCCAGTTAAAAATAACGTTACAACCTGTCAGAACAGCCAAATGCAAACTAACAAGACCGAACATCAGGTTTAACTCTTCGTAATTACTTACACATTTGCAATTTAACTTTTTCGCTTTCGAAAATTATCTTCGCCTGCCATGATTACCGTTGACAAGACGGTGGTTGTAAGGAACGTTTTCATTGGCGGAGACAGTTTACGTATTTCAAACGTAGCGATAAAATCCAAAGAGTACCCGAATATAAACAAGCAGCGATGGCTCACGAAGATTATTTACCAAATTCAAATAAATAACAACTGGTAAGTAATTAAGTAGAATTGAACCTTATTTTTAGTCTTGTTAGTTTACATTTAGCATATTCTGACTGCTTGTAGCGCAATTTTTAACTGACAAGGTGTACTTGATTTGTTTTAGGGGGTAGACTTCGGTGCGAAAAATGTGTGGGATTTTTTCGGATGGAGAAATCACTATCGTTTTGTACGCCGTTGCTCGCTCGTGATGCGTAAACGGTTTGGAACTGGGTTTTGAAGTAAGGTTTTTCTGAAAGATTAATCTTTTGCCAAAATGGCGGCCAACCATTGATAAGGAAATATTGTTTTGAAAAAAAAATACGGACCTGGAAGCAATGCACGTGTCAAACTGTTCATATCTACCTTGTAGATGGCTCATTGTCACAGGAGCAAATTTTTTTTCAAAATGGCTTTTTGTCATTTTTTTTCCTAAGAAAACATTATAATTGTAATAAATTTAAGTGCATATGGCTCATGGACCCATACTGTATCCTAGGTACGTTACTGCCACCTGTGATTGTGCCATCGCCTTTCTAACTTTTTGGCCCTATTACGAAAGTACGATAGTGAGATGTTAATATCGCATTTCTGTATCAAATTTTTGTGATTTTGTCCTTAATTCGAGAGGGCGAAATCGGCGATTATACGCGTAAACACGATGTGGAAGTGTGATGTAGATATCACGTTTTCACATCGTGTTGTTATGTTTTCGCACAGTTTTTAAATAATCACGTCATCATGTGATCGTACCTTTGCATATCCGCATCGAATTATTGTACTGTCGCTCTTATTAGCTCATCTGATTTTTTGAAAAAAAAAATGATGAGTTATTGTCATCACTTGAGCGGTTGTCGGCGTCGGCGTCGGCGTTGCCTGGTAAAGTTTTATGTTTAGGTCAGCTTTTCTCCTAAAATATCAAAGCTATTGCTTTGAAACTTGGAATACTTGTTCACCATCATAAGCTGACCCTGTATGCAAAAAACATAACTCCATCTTGCTTTTTGCAAGATTTATGGCCCCTTTTGTACTTAGAAAATATCAGATTTCTTGGTTAAGTTTTATGTTTAGGTCAACTTTTCTCCTAAACTATCAAAGCTATTGCTTTGAAACTTGGAATACTTGTTCACCATCATAAGCAGACCCTGTACATCAAGAAACATAACTCCATCTTGCTTTTTGCAAGATTTATTGCCCCTTTTGGACTTAGAAAATCAGTTTTCTTGGTTAAGTTTTATGTTTAGGTCAGCTTTTATCCTAAACTATCAAAGCTATTGCTTTAAAACTTGCAACACTTGTTCACCATCATAAGTTGACCCTGTACATCAAGAAACATAACTCCATCCTGCTTTTTGCAAGATTTATGGCCCCTTTTGGACTTAGAAAATATCAGATTTCTTGGTTAAGTTTTATGTTTAGGTCAACTTTTTCTCTTAAACTATCAAAGCTATTGCTTTGAAACTTGCAACACTTGTTGACCATCATAAGCTGACCCTGTACAGCAAGCAACATAACTCCATCCTGCTTTTTGCAATAATTATTGCCCCTTTTGGACTTAGAAAATCATTTTCTTGGTTGAGTATTATGTTTAAGTCAACTTTTCTCATAAACTATCAAAGCTATTGCTTTAAAACTTGCAACAGTTTTTCACCATCATAAGTGGACACTGAACATCAAGAAACATAACTCTATCCTGCTTTTTGCAAGAATGATGGCCCTTTTTAGACTTAGAAAATCATGGGTAGGACAATATTTCTATTACACAAAAAAAATCAGATGAGCGTCAGCACCCGCAAGGCGGTGCTCTTGTTAATCTTCAGGGCGAAGGGGCGAAACAACGATGGCTAATGACATCTCGCCATTGCACCATACCTTCGCGTCTTTGCATCTCACGATTGTCTTATAGCAGAATGTCGGCGTTCGTCACGTCATAAAGTCTTTTATATAAAATTATTATCATAATTGTCACACGATATTTACTGTCTATACATAATTGAGATAATTTCTTCAGAAATTAGAAATAAGTGATATTTCTTATATACGGTAAAATGAAATGAAAGCGGTATAAATGTTGAATGTGAACTTCCTATTATACCGCTATATTTAAAACCTATTTTAGACTCTAAGAAAGGAACGAATCATATATCTATTATACTTATTAAAAACAGATTTATTCCTATTTGTCACGATAAATGTATTAATATTTTGATATTAATTGCTTCTGCGGAAGTACGTTATACCAGGCTTTGAATTAATAAGTTCTAGTTGTCTTTTTTTCTAATTAAAAGGAAAACAGTTATAAGCAGTGAAAATCACGTGGCTGCTATGTAGGCCTACATATGTCATTTTAGCATTTTCCTGGCGTATCCATTGAAATTCAAAGTTAACACTGCGTAATTAATTAAGCTGGATTTAATTTTGATCCTTTGCGTTTTTCACGATTATTCATAGTCCGACTTTTTTGCACATTGTTCCTTTCCAGAGAAGCTGATCTGATTGTTGAAGTTGCTCATCCATGCATTACCAGAGATTATGGCGAAAGATTTCTTGCACATGCAGATTTCATGGTAAAAAATGGCATACTATCCTCTTTTGGAAGACTTATCTTACACCTAAACAAAATTCTTCAGTAGAAGGTTATAGACTAAGTAAATGTATTTTGTGTGTGTGTTAAATTGTTGCTGTACACTACAAACCGTTAATTTTACAAACTGTTTTATATTTTGATTTATCATGGTACATTTTTTTAAACTATCAAAGATCGGATCGCCAACAGCAATGGCGGATGCTAGCACTGAGCGGAAGTTGCGAGCGGCAGCCAGTCAGAACGGGCTGTATGTTCCAAGTGGTGCATTATGGGGCGGGGAGGACATAAGGCGTATGGCAGACAGAGGAACTTTACAGGTTTACAACAGAGACATTTGAGGTCAGGTCTCTACCTCATCATCCTGCCCTGTCACGTGCCCGTCAGTGTCTGAAAAGTGCCTTAGTTTGTGAAAAATATGCAAACTTTCTATAATGAAACATGTTCTATAATCTCGCCCTTTGTTCAGTCCGTTTTAAAGTCCATTTTGAAACGCTTAATCAGTATTGGCAGACAGTTGGCAAGGGAGGAGAAGGTGTTGGGGACGTGACCCAAAATATCGTTAGTTTGCAACTGTTTATGTACAGGAGTATAAGCTGTTTTTCAGAACATTTCTTGAATTTAGGCATCGCGATATGCTTGTCATAAAAATATTTACAAGAGAATAATGTCATCAACACAAACCTTTCACGAAACATGTTTATTATTTTGTTTCCACTGTCATAAGATTTTAATTTACTCACTGCTAAATCGTTATTTTTGAAATTGTATATATAGAACTCAAAAGCGAAGCTTTTACACTTTAGACAGGGTATTTTGCGAAAGTCTTCAAAGGTGTTTACCTTTCTATTATATCTAGAAAGTATATAAAACTCTACTTTTTGAAAGATCTTTTAACCTCCTTATAGATAAAACTGAATTATAGTCGTTATGGTTACAAGAAGATGTAGTCACTAAAAGTAATCTGTTAACCCTTATCATGCTGGACAAGGTTGATTCTGCCTTTGCGACCAGTGTAGATCATGATCAGCCTGCACATTCGTGCAGTCTGATCATGGTCTGCACTGTTCGCCATTCAGTCAGTATCTTTTTGGTAAACACCCCTTTTAACAGATAATGGTATTGTCCAAATTGAAAAATGGACAAGTTCATTATAGGAATTTAGCAGGGTAAGGGTTAATAAACTGATTTACAGGTCATCAGTTCTTGATCAAGGAATGACCCATTGTGTCCATTTTATACAGTATTCCCGGCTCGAGGGAACCATTGCTACAAAAGTTTGATGTTTTTATTCAAATTGATTTAATGCCCTTACATGTGCAGAACATTTTAAACCATACAAAAAGTCATAAAAACTGAAACAAATGTTCTTTTTTAATATTCTGTAACACGGTAGGGAATACTGTTAGTATATTAAATGCAGAAAAAAACTTTATTGTGTAGAGGGTTACCTGTAGATATAAGTCTTATTAAAAATTAGTTGTATATAATTTAGTGATCAACATCTCTTTGTAGGTATAACTCTCTGATCAAATTTGTTTTTATCTGTATGTGTGCGTTTATTTACTTCCGAACAGAGCAAAAAATAAACTTTTGAAGTTCTTAGCAAATAAAATTTTGTAAAGCGTTTTAGTCAGACACGTGTGAGCTGTGGACTTGTACTGCAAGATCTACTTTTCTTATCCTTTTATATAGTAACCTTTGACCCTTTGTCATGAAGTGATTCGTGTGTGTTTTTCAGGCATTAAAGGTGACAATGAAGAAGCCACCAGAATCTTTCAAATTGAACGAGCCTCTGAAGAGTAAGAATGACGCTGTAAAGAGTGATGCAGTGATATTATATGATGGTAATAGTTTTTATTATGTAAGTTATTTCAAAGTTATTTTAAAATTATTTAAATTATTTACGCGGCAGTTGAACAGTTTGATATATACACATTTATTATTTATGATAAAATGGATGAACTTATATAATGGTTCCTACATTGACCTGACAGTTGTAATGAATTCACTCATATCAAATAATAGACGTGTTTATATCGAGCTGTCCAACTGCCACGATTTCCTGACTGATTTATACTACTTTTCATTTCATAAAAAAACTGTTTTTATATGATTGTGCAAAATTGTAAATACGACAATTTTCCATAATTCGAAAGATATGCTTACAGGTCCCGTTCGTGAGTTGTGTCCCCTCGCTCCAAACAACGTTAACACAATGGCGGCAGCGGCAGTTGCAGCACACAACCTCGGCTTTGATAAGGTGCAGGGCTCTATTGTCTCAGATCCCAGGTGATTTTAGCTCGACTATTCGAAGAATAAGTAGAGCTATCCTACTCACCACGGCGTCGGCGTCGGTGTCGGCGTCGGCGTCACACCCTGGTTAAGTTTTTCGTACCAGTCTACATTTTGACAAAGTCTTTTGAGATAAAGCTTTGAAACTTTCAACACTTGTTTACCATCACCATGTCCAGTTATAGGCAAGAGTACATAACTCTGTCAAGCATTTTGACTGAATTATGGTCCTTTTGACTTAGAAATCGTGGTTAAGTTTTTCGTACCAGTTCATATTTTGACAAATTCTTTTGAGGTAAAGCTTTGAAACTTTCAACACTTGTTTACCATCACCATGTCCAGTTGTAGGCAAGAGTACATAACTCCATCAAGCATTTTGGTTGAATTATTGCCTCTTTTTGACTTAGAAATCTTGGTTAAGTTTTTCGTACCAGTCTATATTTTGACAAAGTCTTTTGAGATAAAGCTTTGAAACTTTCAACACTTGTTTACCATCACCATGTCCAGTTGTAGGCAAGAGTACATAACTCCATCAAGCATTTTGGCTGAATTATGGCCACTTCTGACTTAGAAATCTTGGTTAAGTTTTTCGTACCAGTTTATATTTTGTGTAAAGTGTTTGACATATGGCTTTGAAACTTTTATATCTTGTTCAGTATTATAGTCTCTATCAATAGGCAAGAGTTCATAACTCTGTCATCTTTTTTGGCTGAATTATGGACCTTTTTGAACTTGGAAATTGGTTCTGTTTTCGTATACATGTATATCCATGTTTTGTCAAGACTATTTGACATATGGCTTTGAAACTTTAGACACTTGTTTATCATTATGAATTCCATCTGTAGGCAAGAGTACATAACTCTGACAACTATTTTGGCTGAATTATGGCTCTTTTTGGACTTTGAAATTTTTGTCAAAACTGTTTGAACTGTGGCTTTGAAACTTTTAACACTAGTATATCAACATGATTTCCATCTATAGGCAAGTGTACATAACTCTGTCAACTATTTTGACTGAATTATGACCCTTTTTGGACTTGAAAATTAGTTAAATTTTTCATACATGTCCATATTTTGCCTAACATATAACCTAACATATTTGCCATCATGGTCACACATTGCCATTTAGTGCAAGACTAATTGAAATCCACAAATACAGGAAAAAATTTTGTTTAATCCATTTTTTCTTTTGTCTGAAATCTATGGAAATATTTTGACCCCATTCTTTAATCAGTTCTTCGAATAGTCGAGCGCGCTGTCATCCGACAGCTCTTGTTTATTTGGCTGTCTACATATCTGTATCGAATTGTAAATCCAGATTTCAGTATTTCTTTATTTAAAAAAGAAACTTGTATGATAGAATCGTGGCTATATAGCTTTGTTTGTTTTTGGTTTAACGTCGTTTGTGAACAGTATTTCAGTTATGTAACGGCGGGTAGTTAACTTAACCAGTGTTCCTGGATTCTGTGCCAGTACAAACCTGTTCTCCGCAAGTAACTTCCAACCTCCCCACATGAATCGGAGGATTTCAGACACAATACCTTTTATCAAATCATCTTGGAGGACATAAGCCCCGCCCGGTGATCTAACTCATGACCCCGCGATCCGTAGATCTGCGCTCTACGTATCGAGAAAAGCAGGCGGGCTTTTGGCTATTGGCTGTCTCAATAGATTAAGGGAATCGGTGCGCTAGTGGTTGGGTGTCGGCCACTCAGCCCAAAGGTCGTGAATCCAAGCCCCACTGGGGACACGACCAACCTCTCTCATATGACACCAGTACTGGATTTTCCAGGATAATTGGATTCCATAGTGATTCAACTAGTTTTCAAGCCGTTTTATTACAATCTAGTATAAAGTAGTATAAACTAAAATCAATTAATAATATAATATTTCGATATTTGGTATACTTTTATATCTATTTTAAAAGATGTTTATGTATGGTTCTCCTGCGGCACAGCTGTATGATTGTAGCTATACAACTGTCAAAACAAGCAGTTGTGTCAATTGTGGCGTTTAATTTTAGGTGGAGTAGTTAAATTCATATGATTAATGCACTGTGACGCTCACATAGAATTAGATATACCGGAATCTTTATAGCCAGTATAATTGTGAGGCATGAGTTTAGGAACGTTTTGCAAAACGATTCTCTGTCTTTTTACTATAGTTATTTTCGCCTAATATCAAACTGAAATGAAATGAAAGTGATAATTACGCAACGGGTTGGACTAATTTTCGCCCGTTCGAAAATGTAGCATGATTTGTCTTTTTCTTGCAAGAATAGAGATATTCAGCAAATGTTTTGAAGATTTATTATGCTTGGCCTTTGTCTTCAGTCATGTTTTCGGTTTTAAAGGTTCACGGTGGGCTATTAAAATCAGCTGATGGTCTGATAGACACGTCGTCAACAGTTTTACTGTTAATGCCATAAAGGTCATAATTTAGGTCAACTTTTAATATTACTTTGTCAGTTTTTCGGATCATTTTCTGAGTTATCTAGGGTAAAAAAACACGTCACTATGTAAAATCACAGGAAAATCTTGTTAACATTCTAGATGCCACATTTACCTTTTAGTTTAAGTGAAACTAGGTCAGGATATTTTCTCTTTTATGAAATCTTGGTCAGATTTGAATATGGATAATTTGGAGTCAAAAACTTGGTAATAAGGTCAAGTGATAGAGAAACTTTGTCCTAGAGACCACATTTTCTATCTGATCTGCATGAAATAAGGTCTGAATACCGGCCTTTATAAAATCCAGGTCTAGTTTGAAACTTAGTCATCTTGGTCACAAACTAGCTTACATTGTCACGTCATAGAAAACAATTTATAAATATTTTATATTTGATATTCATTAAATCTGGTCAAATGTTTGCCTTTCTGTATTACTGGATACGTCATGTTTGAAGCTGGATCATCTTGGATCAAAAACTAGGTCATTATATCAAAACATAGGAATACTTTACTGTCACACTAGAGGTCGCCTGATCAACATGAAATCTGGTGAGAATATTAATGTGGCATACTATCTATATAACTATATCAAATTATGGAGAAAAAAATGTTAACACTTCAGGAACGACATTTTTACCGGATATTCATGAAGTAAGTTTTTTGCATTGTAGTTCCATACTGAACGCAGTTGTTACCTCTTATGAAACAGTATATCCCGTTAAAGGGTCAATGTCAGGTTAGCGACTTAGGCCTATGATGACCTCTTGTTTCGTCTTCATGTGAATAATTTGGTCCTGTTCTGCTGATTTTAGTGGAGTTTTGGCCCTTGCATCCTCTGTTGCACTTTTTTTCGCCATATATTGGCATATTGAGCTATTTTTGGGTCATGAAGATGTGTAATGGGGGATCTGTAGATCGGTGTTATTTTGATTCCGTTTAGAATGTAAAGCTTTTTATCACAAGTTAATGTAAATGAGCCGCGCCATGAGAAAACCAACATAGTGGGTTTGAGACCAGCATGGATCCAGACCAGCCTGCGCATCCGCGCAGTTTGGTAAGGATCCATGCTGTTCGCTAACAGTTTCACCAATTCCAATAGGCTTTAAAAGCGAACAGCATGGATCCTGACCAGACTGCGCGGATGCGCAGGCTGGTCTGGATCCATGCTGGTCGCAAAGCCATTATGTTGGTTTTCTCATGGCACGGCTCAAATATTATACGGGCGTATTATGCTACGTTGGCCTTGCTCTGTTGTGAAAGTGTTGCGAAAATCTCGATAAATAAGGATAGATCTTTCTTTAAACACAATAGATGACATTATCATACATTTTAAGAATCTTAAATCGAAGATGTTATAATTCCACAAGATGGGAATACTTATATTTGTAATTTTCAGTTTAACGGACTGGCACGTGGTGCAGGTTGACGCCTGGGGACCAGGAAATATAGAAGACGACACTGCGTTCCATTGTCAGACTATCCGTAGAAATCCCGCCAAAATTGGTTTCGTCACCGGATCAGCAACTTATGCCTCATTCTTGTCAAGCATGATTGGTAAACATATCTTGTTCTATATTTTAAGAAAACTTTCGAAATAATCTCTTAAGAATTACGAAATAGATGAATAGTTTAGTAAGAAATGAATGGGTAGACGAGGGCAGCGTTGATGCCCACATCGACCTTTGACCGAGATATGATGAGTGAATCGGAAACTGATGACGAATTAGTTCAGACGTATTGTTTAGTACCATCGTCACGTTCAACATTCACGTGGTCATTTTTAGCTCATCTGATTTTTTGAAAAAAAATGATGTTATTGTCATCACTTGATCGGCGTCGGCGTTGCCTGGTTAGGTTTTATGTTTAGGTCAGCTTTTCTCCTTAACTATCAAAGCTGTTGTTTTGAAACTTGCAACACTTGTTCACCATTAATAGCTGACCCTGTGCAGCAAGAAACATAACTCCATCCTGCTTTTTGCAAGAATTATGGCCACTTTTGGACTTAGAAAATCATATTTCTTGGTTAAGTTTTATGTTTAGGTCACTTTTCTCCTAAACTATCAAAGCTATTGCTTTGAAACTTGTAACACTTGTTCACCATCATAAGCTGACTCTGTACAGCAAGAAATATAACTCCATCCTGCTTTTTGCAAGAATTATGGCCCCTTTTGGACTTAGAAAATATCAGATTTATTGGTTAAGTTTTATGTTTAGGTCGACTTTTCTCCTAAACTATCAAAGCTATTGCTTTGAAACTTGTAACTCTTGTTCACCATCATAAGCTGACTCTATACAGCAAGAAACATAACTCCATCCTGCGTTTTGCAAGAATTATGGCCCCTTTTGGACTTAGAAAATATTAGATTTCTTGTTTAAATTTTGTGTTTAGGTCGACTTTTCTCCTGAACGGTCAAAGTTATTGCTTTAAAACTCAGAGCAGTTATTCACCATTAAAAGCTAACTCTACAGAACAAGTACCGTAACTCTACATTGCTTTTTGCAAGAATTATAGCCCCTTTTGGACTTAGAAAATCATGGGTAGGACAATATTTCTGTTATACAGAGACAAAAAATCAGATGAGCGTCTGCACCCGCAAGGCGATGCTCTTGTTTGCATCGTACTAGAAACCTCTTTAATTGTTAGGTGAAGGCATTTGCTATTATTATAGTGAATGTTGGAAAAGAGCTGACAGTGGTAAATGGGGACTGGACATTGTCATATTATGTCGCTTTCAAACTTGTTGTCGCAGATTGCTACATTTTATTTCATATTATTTAAAAAGTGTTATTAAAATGTAAAGAAAACAGTCTGCTAGACAATCTAATTGTTATTGCCTACTTAGCAATGCAAATAGTCAATGTAAAAGCAAACAAACTCATTGACTTGCCATACATTTCACATGTAAACATTTTTGTTTTCTGATATTTTTCAGGTGCACGTGGCAAAGGACCGGGTGTGCATTTATGTTGAAAGTGCATTCACTAGATGAGAAATGTATAAAAGTATAACCTAAAAATCAAGGACCATAAAATACTTCACTTAAGTGATATGATGGCATTTTCCTCAATTTTCGTAGTGTTAATTTAATCAGTAGTATTGATATATTCTGGTACGGTGATACAGAAGTGTTAAGAGATGTATTTATACTAACACGTGCACACGTATTAGTTACTGTTTGTGCACGTAAATACTAATACGTGTGCATGTAGTAACTTTTACGTGTGCACGTAATAAGTAATACTTGGGCGCGTAATAACTAATACGTGCGCAAGTAATAACAAATACGTGAGCACATGATAACTTAAACATGCCCACGTACAGCTTATTACGTACATATGTATTAGCTATTGCGTGCGCTTGTATTGTTTTTAAAAACATCGGCCCACGTACTACTGTAAAAATTTGCGCAAGTAATAGAAACAAAAAAGAAACATATATCTGCGCACGTACCACTCCCCATGTTGTAAAGTGTCAGTAATTGGCTTCTTGTCACGTGCGCACATACTAGCTTTTACGTGCGTACATGTTACCGTAAGTTTGTAGGGATAACGCTGTTTTTTTCGTGTTATAATGCTGTTTTAATACGAAATGAACATGCGTTAACACTATCCTGGCATAAAACGCGTAAAAACTGATAAACGGATAAATTATCAATCAACTTCATTAAATTTCCATGAACAACGTTTTAGCTCATCTGAATTTTTGAGAGAAAAAAACATGATGAGTTATTGTCATCACTTGATCGGCGTCGGTGTTGGCGTTGCCTTGTTAAGTTTTGTGTTTAGGTCAGATTTTTCTCCTAAACTATCAAAGCTATTGCTTTAAAACTTGCAACACTAAATGATTGTCTTGTTCACCATCATAAGCTGACTCTGTACAGCAAGAGACATAACTCCATCTTGCTTTTTGCAAGAATTATGGCCACTTTTGGACTTAGAAAATATCAGATTTCTTGGTAAAGTTTTGTTTTTAGGTCAGCTTATCTCCTTAACAGTCAAAGCTATTGCTTTAAAACTTAAAGAAGCTTTTTGCCATTAAAAGCTGACTCTGCGCAGCAAGTACCATAACTCTACATTGCTTTTTGCAAGAATTATGGTCCCTTTTGGACTTGGAAAATCATTGGTAGGACAAATTTCTATTTTACAGAGACAAAAAATCAGATGAGCGTCTGCACCCGCATGGTAGTGCTCTTGTTTCACGTTGACGTTATTTCCTTGCAAATTATCCGTTGTGGGCCGTCATGCGTTTACTCTTTGCCACGGAATGCGCATATATAAATAGGTGTTTTAGCAGCTCGTGAGCGCGAGAATCTCTCTGTTAGGCTTATACACGTTTTCTCTCCTGTCACCCCCGAAAAGTGACAAGAACAACAGTTTTTATGCTAGAATTTATACTAATACGTGCGCAGATGTTTTATACTAAAACTTGCGATGGTATAAAGTAGTACAAAACATCTATCTCTGAGCCACTATGGATCAGTTGTAAATATTGTTTTGTATATTAAAATTACTTCCAATGCTTGGTTGGCATTTTAAAGTATGCATTTAAGGTACAAAAATGAGGCAAATTCCTTATATACGCCTTATCTGTGTTGAAATTCGTTTCGTTTTTTTTATGTAAAAGTAAAGAATACAAAAGTATGTGTCTAAAATTTTAGGTTGTTTTTGTTTGTGTTGATAGGTTGCCAACTTTAATTCGCAGTGTAAATGCATTTATCATCTTCGTTAATGCCTGGGTTTTGCTGCGATTTAATGTGTAAAGAATTATAGTGAGAATGAAAATGAACTTGTATTTGAAAAAGTTAAGGCGAAAAAAAATGTTTGTTTCCGGTATCCCGACCTACCCTAAATTTTTGGCCCGACCCTAAATGTTTTTATGGCCTTGGAGAATATATTTTTCAACTGCACTTTTTATGCTTTAAACATGGACAGTGATGTTAGAAATCAACTTACCGATGCCCTAAAGGCATAATCCCCATATTTGTAATCATTTTTTGACAAAAATATTCCGAAGTCTCTAAAAATAAAAATTCAAAAAAATTCCGCTACCTACCTAATTTTTAGCACGTTACCGACAAATTTTAGTAATGTTCGTAACATTGAATTACCAATGAGATGTGATAATTGACAAAACTTTTTAAGACATTTGTTCTTTGTATCTTCCTATAGGCTGTAATTGGGCGATCTGGAAAGTTTAGTGATCGCTTATATCAGATTTTTTTTCAGAAATATTCAGATTTTCACTCGGAATCTTAAAGATCCTAAAATAGGTTCAAGGGATGGACATAGATGATTCCTTTTTTCGTCCTTCCTTCCCGAAACCAATGTTAAAGTTTCCCATTCATCAGGTGGAATATTAAGTCTTAAACTCGAAATATTATGGGAAATATAAATATTTCTGCTGAAGAAGATCTTTAAACCGAAGGATTTATAAAATAGAAATTTTTCACCCGAAGAAGGCTTGAAGCCGAAATTTTGTGGAGAAAAAAGAGTGTTTTGTGCATACCAGAAATGCCTTTTAAAAAGGGCCATAGTTCGTTTGCTTATTGGTTTTTAAACTTTTTGATCGGGCTTTTGATAGACATATTATTATTATAAGGAAGATCGCTCTCTGAAATATTTTAAAACAAAACGTCATGTAGGAATCTTAACTTTGCTTGATGTACAGTATATTTTACAGATTGTAATGATGTCATGTAAGAACATCAACAATGTTTCATCATCAGCCGATACACGGAAAAAATGGAATATGTTTGCATTTTCGTGTCTAAAAAAAGATTTTCATGTAGAACTTTAATGAAAACAAAACAAGAACCACAATTATAATATTTGCACGAAGAACTCTTAAAATACTTAATCGCTTGACATTAGTATTAATATTTAATATCCTTTGACATTCAAATGAAAACTTATAGATTTGTGGTTCGTTTTACGTTCTCATTAAAATAGAGTACGAAATGCACGAAGTATATACGTTGCATGCATCTTTTGCTTCAAACAATGCGAATAGACATAAAATATTAAGTTGACGAACTAGTGACAAGATGATGTGGTGTGTTTAATCGCTAGAGTTATCACGACTTAATTAATTAACACGCATTAAAATTCATAAATCCTGGATAATTTTGCAAGTTGAAGTTGTTGGGCTCCGTGATGATTAGATATAGGAAGAACTTCTGTTGACTTTTTACTTTTTATTTTGCCGGCTGTATTTATAGGGATATAAAAAAACAATCATGGTAAGTTTTTAATTTGTAAGCGCTGTATATATAGAATATTCATGCATCGTTGGTGATTACTGTATACTGATATTTTCTTTCTATATACTCTACATGTATATATGCCCGTCCACTTAGCTCAGTAGGGAGAGCGTTGGTCTACGGATCGCGGGGTCGCGAGTTCGATCCTCGGGCGGCGCGTGTGTTCTCCGTGACGATTTGATAAAAGACATTGTGTCTGAAATCATCCGTCATCCACTTCTGATAATTCATGTGGGGAAGCTGGCAGTTACTTGCGGAGAACAGGTTTGTACTGGTACAGAATCCAGGAACACTGGTTAGGTTAACTGCCCGCCGTTACATGACTGAAATACTGTTGAAAAACGACGTTTAACCCAAAATAAACAAACAAACAAACATGTATATATATTTATTTTTTTACTTAAACGTGCTTCCCGCATTCAGCGGTTTAAACATTTATTGGAATTGTGTGATCATATTGTATGTTATACTATATTCTTGCAAGTTAACTTTGGTTTAGGCATTTCAGTTGTGCAAAGGGACGCACTTTCAGGATTCTGACAATTTAATGTAACATAATCAAAATAACGTTCCGAATTTTATACTCGGGGATTTAACTCTGCACGTGTGTAAAGTTGACTGGGCCCGTGTATAAAGTTGACGTGGCCCGTGTATCAAGTTGACGCGGCCCGTGTATCAAGTTGACGTGGCCGACGCGGCCCGTGTATCAGGTTGACGTGGCCCGTGTATCAAGTTGACGCGGCCCGTGTATCAAGTTGACGCAGCCCACGCGAATGAAAACGTATTGATCTACGGTACCGCCATCCCTACAGTAACAAAAACTGACGAATGCACTTTGCACAACGTCAAAACTTTTGACATTCAAACAATAAATCAATTTAATTGTTCAGAAGCTCGTCTGTAAATCAGCTTTTAAAACCTGTCATTGTGATAACAATAGCTGTATTATTTTAGAACGGCACTCGATATTGACATTTCAATATTGCACTTAGATCTGATATTTTTCGGACTTTATTTTCAACATTTTGTGTAAAACAGTCTTCACATTGTAAACTATTTGTCGTGACATGATTTTTTTTTCATTTTGATGGAGACCACCAAAGTTGAAACTGTCCGGAAATACAGTAGTAAAATGTTGTGATTTCTAAATATAGGAAATAACAGTTTTTTTTTCTCGTTACTATTTATTTTGGCATAAATACAACAAATACCTGGGTTTCTTTATTCTATATAAAAAAACTAACAAAATTACAAGGGCTGCAGTGAGAGCCGTTTTAGATTTCTAAAACATACAATTCTTTCTTAAATATTGCCAGTTCAGCTCAAAAGAAGAGTACTCTCGCAGAATGAGTGGTGGTTTTCTTTTTTTCTGCGCTAGCTGAATATTGAGTGGATGTGTCCCTTTTAATGCGTTTAAAGGTTTTCCTGAAAAAAAAAACAATTTTTTTTGTTTATAATCCAGCAATAAAGGTCTCCTCGAAAATTTCTATTACTGCTCCTGGACACCTGTAGTTTGATGTATATTAAATGCCAGGCTCTAACAAAACGAAGAAGAAATTCAAATAAAAGCTTTTTATTGAAACCTATTTTTCAAATAGATTCGTGGTCATTATACATTTGAATATGTAGTGAGAAGTCCCAAAAGGTCGATCCACGAGCGTGTCATTTCAGGAACTGGGCGGGTAGAGCTAATACTTCTAAGAGATCATTCAAATGCTTTATTTGTGCTGGAACCACAAGTGGTTACAATGACAAAGCTGCGATCATCACCCCCTCGGCCTCGACACAAAAATATGATGATATGCACTAGTCTCACCGCATAATGATAGATATGTACAAATAGTCTGTTTTAATAAAACGTGTTTTCACTCAAGATTTTTTCTTTAAACATAACGTTGAATCATGCATATCTTTAACATCGAAAACCTTTGTGACAAATACCTATTTTACAGTTTTGTATGAAAGACAATCTGTGCCATGTAGTGAATCAATGTGCTTTTTGACATATTTATTACGCGATATTAAATGACAATTGAAATAACTGACATACTGTTGTGTGATTTAGGTTTGAACGTTCTAATTAAACCAGGGGTTGATGACTTAAGTTATTGTACCAAGTAATAAAAGGGGATCGAGTATGGCAGGTCGAACGTTGCTAAATTCTATACATGTTATTCTTGTTGACCTTACATTTTCTAAAGTAAAAAGTTTATCTTAGTGTGATATCATGTCAATTTTTCATTCATAATTCTTGTTTAATATTTTTTATTTGCTAATTTCTTTCTTGCTTATTTGGTTTCTTTTTAAGAAAGAACAAAGTACTAAGAATAAGAAATATTCAACATTTTGAAACAAAAATTTAGGATGTTGAACTAGAATAACAAGTGTTTAATTTAGCAACATTTGGTCTGCCATAATCGAACATCTTAAATTTACATCACAGAAAACATTTTATGATGGTTATTTAAATAGATTTATGTCGGGTCGAAATATGATTAAAATTATTGTTTCGTTCACGCGTTTCAGAAAATATTTTCCCTAGATCTCCTTTTTGAGAAATAACATAAAATGGTAAGTCATCCAAAGAAAACATAATTATGTATGTAAGACCATTTTTTTCATTGTTCTATGCTACTCGAGCATTTCTGATCGATCTCCGTTTTTTATGTTGATTCTGTCACTCTTACAATTTATACCTTTTTGACAACAGAATGCAATTCTGAATCTGTTTGTTGAGTACAAGTCGTAAATTTTGAGGTTATATCGTATTTTATTAGTCAAAGTATTTGGACAGATTTAGATATATGTGTGAAGTTCTGTCAAAATAACTTTTTCAAACGTTCAAGGGTCAACAACTTACCAAGCAACCTTTGCCATATAACGAAAGACTTGAAGATGTTTTCAAAATTTTAAATGTTTCTAGTACCACTCCAGCAGTAATAGTTGCGTTCAGGCAAACTCTCTATGAAAAATAATGTTACGAAGTGAGTGAATCAAACAATATTGAAATGCAAGCATGTTTAAGGAAATGGGCGTAAAGCATATCTGTCAGTGCTTTAACATCGAATGTTTAAGAATAGATCATGTTAATGAACACTTGTTTATCCAGACTTGTCTTGTTTAATCAGCAAAAACGCAGTGGCAGCCCGGCTTTCAGATTTTTTTTCTACAATACATTGGTGGTTGATTTCGTCCAGCTTCCACTGTACCTTTATATGTAGCTATTTCGTCTTTTCAGCGGTCGTTGATACTCCCGCGATAAGACGCTAGCAGAATACATTACTATACACGGTGTTGGATTTACAATGGTATATCGGCATTGTGGCAACGTTAAATGTCGCAACGCCGCTAAATGTCGCAACCACCGTTAAATGTCGCAAGGTTGACGTTAAATGTCGCAACCACCGCTAAATGTCGCAAAATCGTCTGCCGCTAAATGTCGCGCCTTTAACGTTAAATGTCGCAAAAATTTGCCCACCGTTATATGTCGCAACACCAACGCTAAATGTCGCACTTCCTATTTGACACTATGATTATCAATTCTTTGTGTATATTTACTTTTTTGAGGGAAGAAAAATTAACAGGTTTATGTAATACAAATAATTATCTTAATGATAAGTGTTGTTACGTATAGCAACGAGAGGGCCTTGTTGGCCCTAGTCCGCTCACCTGAGTTCCACACCTTGCTTGAACAGTCACACAAGAAAAATATTTGTGAAATTATTTTGTAATAGGGCCAGTGTTTTAGGACAGAAGTATTCTGAGGTTTCTTCTAACTAAATACGATTTGGTCATAGTGTTGTATGTGTGTGTGGGTTGGGTATGGGTGGGGAACGGGGTGAATAACGACACAGAAATCTAAGACACAAACACACAGCACCAAGACAATTAATAGAACATATAAATATTTACATTTTTGAAGTGGGGGAGGGGCGGGGGGGCGGTGGGAGAGAGAGGGGGTTATGTGTGGGTAGGCGGAAAAGTAGGATAATGAGACTAAAGTAAAATAATGATTAAATAAATAGATTAAATGTAAAATAATATCAAAATTCCCGCTTTACCTGAAAGAATGTACAGAGGGCCACATAGGATCTTTCTCTGCCATTGAAGCTTGATAGTTACCTTATGACTCTAAATGTAAACCTCCAAACAAAGAAATAGAACCCATGGCTGATTAATAGAAAATCTTCGTTTTCTACAGCTGGTACAACACACAGTCTTCGTGTCGCGTAGTTGAACATCCATTTGTATAACAGGCCTGGATTGTTTCCCGAGCCGATTCCCCCCACCCCAAACCCCAACCTTGTTGGCTTACTAGTGACTTATTCTCATCAAAGTTGCACCCAACTATTTTGGAAATCATATTTTCTCAAAATGTAGACCCAGAACGCCCCAGAGGCGAACAATTTTATACTTATATTTCAAAATTCCCCAGGGGGAAGAACCATTGACCCCTTAAAATGGGGGGAGTACCCCTCCAGTACCTTAAAATGAAGAAAAAAAGTGCACCAGAGGCAACCATTTTATACCTGTTTTTCAAACTTTCCAGGGGAGAGACCCTGAGCCCTCAACAATGACAGGGATAACCCCTCCCATACACCGAAATTTTGAACAAAAAAAAAATCAATTTAGGTCCAGCATTCCATACTTGTACTTCAAAATTGTCAATGAGAAAAGACCCTAACCACCTAAAGTAAGGGGAGTGCCCTTCTAGTACGTACCTAAAAATAGACAAAAATGCACCACAGGCCAACATTTCCTACCTGTATATAAAAAACTTTCCCACAAATACGGACAGAGGAACCCCGTACCTACCGCACGTCTCCGGTGACGCTTTTGTTTTAAACTGGTGCCCCACATTCCCCCCCCCCCCCCCCCCCCCCCCCAATCTCAACAACTTCTGGCCCCCGGCCTGTTGTGTTACGAAATTCAGGTCGACTTAAGACATGCGATACAACGCGCGACAATACGGAGCGCGAGCTTAATGTCTCATGAGCTAAACAGGACTCCATAGAATTACATAGTTCAGACCTGAATTAAATCTAGTACTGTGGCGAGTACCACGTTAGTGCTCAAACCTTAAGATATGAATATATAAAGTATGTATGATGCGGAACCACTGAAAAGCAAACGTGCAGATTAGAATGAAAGGTCAATTCAGCCCTTCCCAAATCAAGCATGCATTACCCAGTCTTATCTCTAAGTTGTAAAGACTGTTTAACTTAGCTTATTTTGCTGTGCGACATTTAGCGTTGGTGTTGCGACATATAACGGTGGGCAAATTTTTGCGACATTTAACGTTAAAGGTGCGACATTTAGCGGCAGACGATTTTGCGACATTTAGCGGTGGTTGCGACATTTAACGTCAACCTTGCGACATTTAACGGTGATTGCGACATTTAGCGGCGTTGCGACATTTAACGTTGCCACAGGCATCTAAAAGTACAAAATCGGCAATAAACAATTCAATATTTGACGTCTTAGCAGTAAGCATTAAGGGGGAATAGCACTTTGTAATTTTTAATAACCCGCGTATGATTTTTATATCATATTAAAGTAGAAGTTATCCCCGGCATGAATGTGTAACTGTTTTCTTTGTTATAAGTGAAACTTTTTAGCTGTATTTAGCATTATATACATGGCATCAAGCATTTATTATTTTTTGGTTTTAAGCATTTGACAATCGGCCTAACATAGCTATGGCAGACATTTGTTTTTAAACATTTTCCTACAATGAATGCAAGTATATATTATAAAACAAAAACACTTGCGGAAAGTACATTCGTTAAAGAGTACGTTTTTTAGCAAAATGTCTGTTTTAGTCTACCGTCGTACAATTATTTATAGAAAAACTTCTGTAGTGTCTAGTTCGAAAAACATACAGAAATCCCCGTACTGCGTTAGACATACGGTATATCTAGCTTGCACCAATACAAATGAGATGGAAATTGTGTTTGCTTTTTATGATACTAATGACATATCAATAAAATTCATACTGATTTATGAGTATGTTGTTACTGCCTGTTCTGAAAAAAAAAATTTTGAATCCATTTAAACTTGAAGGTTTTGAGCTTCATATCGTTGGGTTTTTTGCCTGTGATTTTAAATATGGGGCAAACACATTTATATATGTGATGTTATCGTTGGAGACATATATAAGTGAGTCTGAGTTGAGTCTGTCCAATACTTTAATACAACTAAAATAAATCAATGAAATCTTAAATAACACCGAAATATTAAGCATATAAAGGTTAAAAAATAAATCAAAATGGCGCTGGTAATTTATATTCAATTTGTTCTAGTTAAAATTTGAAAAACATATAAACTTTAAAATTATTCGCGTGTTTTCTTTTGTCAACGAACTATTAATTATTCTTGGGTGTTGTGAATTATTGCGAATGCATTCATCTGTAGATAACCTTGTACAAAAACGTTGTGCAATGCTAAAATCTTTCACATGAAAGTCAAAACAATTTATCTCGCCTTTTCTGAAAATGAACAGCTTCATTTATCTTATCTACTGCAATACGCCATCGTCTCATTTGTAAAATTCATCCACAGCAAAAACGTGAAATACACATATACTATACTGTCTATTTCAACCGTAATAAGTTTGCATGTTTGAAATAGAAGTACGAAGTAAAAACATATTTTTAGCTCACCTGAGCACGAAGTGCTCAAAGGTGAGCTTTTGTGATCGCCCTGTGTCCGTCGTCCATCGTCGTCCGTCCGTCGTCCGTCATTTAATGGAAATTTGTGCGAATTCAAAAAGCTGTCTTGAAAATGATTAATTTTATGGTAACTTACTTCATTACAATGATCCTGTAGTATTACGATCCTCTACAATGAGCTTGTATAGATACGATCCTCTACAATGATCCTGTATGAATACGGTCCTGTACAGTTATCCTGTATGAATACGATCCTCTACCATGATCCTGTATGAATACGGTCCTGTACAATGATCATGTATGAATACGGTCCTCTACCATGATCCTGTATGAATACTATCCTCTTCAATGATCCTGTATGAATACGGTCCTGTACAATGATCATGTATGAATACGGTCCTGTATAATGATCCTGTATGAATACGATCCTCTGCAATGATCCAGTATGAATACGATCCTCTTTATTGACCCTGTATGAATACGGTCCTGTACAATGATCATTTATGATCATTTATGAATACGGTCCTGTACAATAATCCTGTATGAATACGGTCCTCTACAATGATCTTGTATGAATACGGTCCTGTACAATGATCCTATGTGAATACTATCCTATTCAATGAGCCTGTATGAATACCGTCCTGTAAAATGAACCTGTATGAATACGATCCTATTCAATGAGCCTGTATGAATACGGTCCTATATAATGATCCTGAATGAAAGCGATCCTCTACACTGATCTTGTATAGATACGATCCTGTACACTGATCCTGTATGGAAACGGTCCTGAAAAATGATTCTGTATGAATACGATCCTCTACCGTGATTTTGTACGGATAGAATCCTCTACAATGATCCTGTATGAATACGGTCCTCTACGATGAGCTTGTACAAAAACGATCTTCTACAATGATCCTGTATGAATACGGTCCTGTACAATGATCCTGTTTGAATACGATCCTCTATAATGAGCTTGTATAGATACAATCCTCTACAATGATCCTGTATGAATAAGGTCCTGAACAATGCTCCTGTACGAATATGATCCTCTACAATGATCCTGTATGAATACGATCCTCTACAATGATCCTGTATGAATACGACCCTTTACAATGATCCTGTATGAATACGGTCATGTACAATCCTTATGTATGAATACGGTCCTATACAATGATCCTGTATGAATACGGCCCTGTACAATGATCCTGTATGAATACGATTCTGTCCAATGATCCTGTATGAATACGTTCCTCTACAATGATCCTTTATGAATACGATCCTGTACAGTGATCCTGTATGAAAACGATCCTCCACATTGATCCTGTATGAATACGATCCTCTTCAACTATCCAGTATGAATACGGTCCTCTACACTGATCCTGTATGAATACGATCCTTTACAATGATCCTATATAAATACGATCCTCTACAATGATCCTATATGAATACAGTCCTCTATAATGTTCTTGTACGGTGTTCTTGTACGATACGATCCTCTACAATGATCCTGCATAAATACGGTCCTCTACAATGAGCTTGTATAGATACGACCCTCTACAATGATCTTGTGTGACTACGGTCTGTACAATGATCCTGTATGAATACGATCCTCTACCCTGCTTTTGTACGGATATAATCCTCTACAATGATCCTACATAGATAAGATCGTCTACACTGAGCTTGTATAGATACAATCCTCTACAATGATCCTGTATGAATACGGTCCTCTACAATGAGCTTGTATAGATACGATCCTCTACAATGATCCTGTATGAATACGGTCCTGTACAATGACCCTGTATGAATACGATCCTCTACCATGATCCTGTATGAATACTATCCTCTTCACTGATCCTGTATGAATACGGTCCTGTACAATGATCCTGTATGAATACGATTCTGTATAATGATCCTGTATGAATACGATCCTCTGCAGTGATCCTGAATGAATACGATCCTCTTCAATGATCCTGTATGACTACTATCCTCTTCAATGATCCTGTATGAATGCGATCCTGTACAATGATCCTTTATGAATACGGTCCTGTATAATGATCCTGTATGAAAACGGTCTTCTGCAATGATCCTGTATGAATACGATCCTCTTTAATGATCCTGTATGAATACGGTCCTGTACAATGATCATTTATGAACACGGTCCTGTACAATAATCCTGTATGAATACGATCCTCTACAGTGATCTTGTATGAATACGGTCCTGTACAATGATCCTATTTGAATACGATCCTATTCAATGAGCCTGTATGAATACGGTCCTGTACAATGATCCTGTATGAATACGATCCTATTGAATGAGCCTGTATAAATACGGTCCTATACAATAATCCGGAATGAAAGCGGTCCTCTACACTGATCTTGTATAGATACAATCCTCTATAATGATCTTGTATGAATACGGTTCTGTACAATGATCCTGCATGAATACTTTCTTCTTCAATGAGCCTGTATGAATACGGTCCTGTGCAGTGATCCTGTATGAATACGGTCCTATACAATGATCCTGAATGAAATCGGTCCTCTACACTGATCTTGTATAGATACGGTCCTATACAATGATCCTGAATGAAAGCGGTCCTCTACACTGATCTTGTATAGATACGACCCTTTACAATGATCCTGTATGAATACGGTCCTGTACAATGATTCTGTATGAATATGATCCTCTACCGTAATTTTGTACGGATAGAATCCTCTACAATGATCCTGTATGAATACTGTCCTGTACAATGATCCTGTTTGAATACGATCCTCTATAATGAGCTTGTATAGATACGATTCTCTACAATGATCCTATATGAATATGGTCCTGTACAATGATCGTGTATAGATACGGTCCTTTACAATGGTCCTGTTTGAATACGGTCCTGTACAATGAGCTTGTGCAGATACGATCCTCTACAGTGATCCTGTTTGAATACGGTCTTCTGTAATGAACTTGAGTAGATACGATCCTCTACAGTGATCCTGTATGAATTTGGTCCTGTGCAATAAGCCTGTATAGATACGATTCTTTACAATGGTCCTGTTTGAATACGGTCCTGTACAATGAACTTGTGCAAATAAGATCCTCTACAGTGATCCTGTTTGAATACGGTCTTCTGTAATGAACTTGAGTAGATACGATCCTCTACAGTGATCCTGAATTTATACAGTCATTGACAATGAGCTTGTGCACATATGATCGTCTACAATGATCCTATATGAATACAGTCCTCTACAAAGATCCTGTTTGAATACGGTCTTCTGTAATGAACTTGAGTAGATAGGATCCTCTACAATGATCCTGTATGAATATGGTCCTGTGCAATAAGCTTGTATAGATACGATCATATAGAATAATCCTGTTTGAATACGGTCATCTATAAATTAAATGTTCTTGATACGTTCTTGTATGGATACGATCCTTTTCAATTGACCTTATGTCTATCTCCAACATTAAACATGAAATGCCTTTACGTATAAACTGACTAGTTTTTTGTTTTAATTTTCAGGTTCCTAAACTGCTCAGGTCATGTTTTTTCGCCGTTACATGTTTCATCCAATTGTCATCCTTATCTCTTGCCCAGGGACCACCAAAGTCAGGTAGGGGCCTAGACATCTTCTATTTGTATTTACATTTACATTTGAACTATTTTTACCCTTCTGTGACAAAACCCTACTTTGCTTTTCAAACGAAAATTTTATTTTTATTTTTTTATTTCAAACTTTACCTCAGTGTAACTGATTGAAATAAATAGCTTTAATTTTCTTGGTACATGCGCACATATATTGCATTTAACAATACTTCGTTTGGCTTAAAATCATATTCTACAATTCTTTTTTAAGCATGTCGACCAATCGCAGATGTCATATTTCTTTTGGATGGATCGGACAGTATATCCGAGCAGGAATTTAGTGAACAGCTTCAATTTGTACGAAGTTTTGTCCAACTTTCTGACATCAGTCCGGAATCGATACGTGTCGGCTTGACTGTAGTCAGTAGTACCATTGGCGACGAGTTCCCGCTATCGCTAAACTCAACAAAAGAAAACTTGGTGCAAGTACTTAACAGTTTAAACCAACCACAGGAGGGGAGCAGGACCGATCTTGGATTGGTGGAAATGGAACAATTATTTAACAGACATGGTGAGTTTTCCCAGTCAAAATATACATTTAAAGATTGCATCGCAGGCTGGAAAATAAGAAAGCACATAGAATATGGTACAAAAAATAAAATAATAAAATTAAGAAGACAAAGTCTTAAAGCTATTACCCCCTAGTAAACTGGATTTAGTACTAAAATAAGGTACTTGCTAACTTTATTCTTACACTTAGCTCGTTAATTGTTTCTTTATTGTATTGAGAATTATACACATGGTTTCTGTGTAGTCGAACTCGAATGTAGGTATAAGACGAAGCCCTTTCCTATAAAAGAACTTGAAATCTTCCGATGGTTCCCGCCTTTAGTACTGTCATGCCTCAAGGATGGGGACCCCTAACTCACGGTTTTCGTATACTAAATCAGCAGATTTTCTCGAACGAGATTATCCGCAATCTTCGCCGCTAAAGCTCGGCGATTTACTATACAGCTGTTACAAACTGTCATAATCAGCATTTGAGCCGCGCCATGGGAAAACCAACATAGTGGCTTTGCGACCAGCATGGATCCAGACCAGCCTGCGCATCCGCGCAGTCTGGTCAGGATCCATGTTGTTCGCTAACCGTTTCTCTAATTGCAATAGGCTTTGAAAGCGAACAGAATGGATCTGCAGGCTGGTCTGGATCCATGCTGGCCGCAGGCTGGTCTGGATCCATGCTGGTCGCAAATGCACTATGTTGGTTTTCTCATGGGGCGGCTCCTTTGTTGAAACGTATACAGTACATGAATTTCAAAAAAAGCTACTATTTCCGTAAAAAATAATTAACGGTTACGACAACATTTGATTTTATAATTATAGTTTTATTCCTGTGACAAAATTAGATAACGCCCAACAGTCCTGCCGATGTGGTTTTTGCCCTAGATACTGCGTGTTCTGACGTAAAATAATGCAAATATGTTAATTTTTGCATAATTAACAAATATGAAAATAATTTCAAAAACAAAATCTCATTTTTTTTGAAAACCAGATGTCTGGTTTAGATCTCTATGCCATAATATGATAATAAATATGCCACATGACCAGCAGAAGTCGATAAACTTTAAATAATTCACCAGTTTGTGTCACCTTATGACACCAAAACCTGTCCGTTCTTGACAAACTTCGGTTTTATGCTTGGTTTGTTATATACACAAGGTAGACTCAAGCCATTCTACTGTGAGTGACAGTCTTAAATCGTATACCACTCGCACATATACCATATATATCGCATATTTGCCCGTTTCACGAAAGTTAAAAAAAATCTTTCTAAGTTCTGTCTTAAGTATGGACTTTTAAATCACAATTATTCCATAGAATATAACTTTTATCTTTTTGAAAAAAATGTGTTGTTTATTCAGTTTTAGGAAACATCTATCTTATTTTTGTTAAAAGAAATCTACTTGAATCGTGAAACGCCTTACTTCTAAGCTCTGACTTTGCCGTGAAACGGACCTCAGAGGTTTATTGTTAACTATGCACCATTAATTAATGTCAAGAAGTTTTTTATTAGCGTTATTTCATATCAAAATATATTTTTTAGTTGCCAGATTGGGATAAGTGTTGTAGAAATTGAGACCACACAAGACTGTTTCTCCTTAATGCTTCATTACTTTGCAAATGAAGCAGGTTCTTGAATAACTCAAATGAAAGTTTTCAACTTTTCCTATCTTCCAAGAACCTCGCTAGAGAGTAGTTCAAACAATGTAACGATTGAGCTGGAAGTAACTGATATATACTAAGAAAACATTAAACAGGAAAGGATAATAAAAACTAGTAATTAGGTCGGAAATTACGTGTTAGATGAAATAGAGAAAAGTGAAAACTTCACAGGTCGCTCAACACGACAAAAATGAAAATGTTGCAGGCTCGGTTTTATTGAGCCTGTTCATGGACGGTAGTGGAAATGCATGCTACCGTCCACGCCCTCTAGAAAGACTGTATTTTTAAGTAGGAAAGGAAATGTACTGGCCTCTCTATAAAAATAGTATACTGCAGATTCAAGTCAAGCATTTTCAACATGTATATAATTATGATACATGCGCTATTTCAGCAAGACGTGGTGTGTTACGTATTGGGGTCATTCTAACAGACGGACGGGCCAAATATGTCCGGGCAACTGAGGGTGAAGCACGAGTTATAAAAGACGCTGGCGTCTTTCTAATCGCCGTCGGTGTTGGTAGACTTATCAAGGTATAAATACAGTTTATGTATATTAGAGCAAGGTCTGCCGTAAGCCTTAAGGCAAACAGAGGAAAAAAATGTTTCTACAAGAGAACAAACATACATCTCGAGTAACAAATGTAACTGGCCCTGCTACAGTTGATTTTTATTTGCGAGCGGAGTGCTAAATAGTTTACTGCTGTAGGAAATTGGCCCATTACATGAAAATCAGATATACTAAAGTCTCCTAACGCAGCCATTCAAACATACTGTTGTTTATGGGAAATTTCAGGTATTTTCTAAATATTGTAAAGAAATTAAGTTTATAAATTTGAATAAACTGCTCGAACCAAGGGGTACATCTCGGTATACATCACTTGTTTTTCAGTTCACTGAATTAGAGAAAATCGCATCAACAAAAAGAAATGCATACAATTTGGAACCAATTGCTGAGTCAACTAAATACCTCGCTGACACTGTCAACTTCCTCGGCAAGGAGGCGTGCACAGGTAAGGTGTTTGTGCAAACTTTTGATATAACGTTCAGTGCTTTTGGTTTTGTTGGTATTGAGTGTGTGTGTGTGTGTGTGTGTGTGTGTGTGTGCGTGTGCGTGTGCGCCTGCGTGTGTGTGTTCGGGTTTAACGTCTTTTTCAACAATATTTCAGTCATATAAACCACGGTGTCTACTTGTAGCAGTGAGCACAATGCCCAACTTTATAGTGCTGCCTCCTGGAATATCACGCCGTAGACACATGGCATGATACCTCACCCAGTCACATTATACTGACACCGGGCTGGCCAGTCCTAGTACTATCCTCTTAATGCTGAGCGCCAAGCGAGGAAGCTACTAGTACCATTTATTTTACGTCTTTGGTATGACACGGCCCTGGATCGAACCCACGACCTCCCGCACTCGAAGCGGACGCACTACCACTAGGCTACCGAGGCGGTTTGTTGGTATTGAATGGTGCCTGTATACTGTTGTTGTTTTTGTTGTTTTGATTTGTTTATTTTTGAACAACAAAAGATTATTGTTCTAGATTTCCAGAAATGTACGATGTATCTTCTACGTTCATTGTAATAGCCGTTTGTTCCTTACACAACACTTTTTAAAGAATTTAGTCAAATGTAAACGCAATTCACGTCATGGGGCCAATACATGCTACTAATATTTTTCTAGCTGAGTACTTCAGTTAATCAAAATATATTCTCTGTCTTTTTTTCAGGTCATATACTTGTAAACGAGTTAGACATGAAGCCCCCAGGAAGGGCTTCCGGAAGTAGCATGGCAAAAAAGCCAGTGCAGACTTTAACGAGTAAAGCACCATCATTAACAACTATACCGGCAGTGCAGATAGCAGATTATTCACTGATTGATTTGAACACTTTAACTGGTGGAGTCAGTGGACATAATGTTATGGGTGATATGCTTAAAGCAAACAGTCTTATGCAAATAAAGAACACATTCGACGTAAAAATGGAGCCATTTGAAGCACTGAAATCCATAAAGTCTAAAATTCCAATACCACAGCCTGCAGAACAACTAAAAGATGTTTTACAAACAAAGTTTGCAGGACCAAATATCAATATTCAGATGTTAGGGCCCTCAAATACAAAAATGCCGTATGTTTCCTACAAGATGGGTGATGGACAGAGATCTTTCACAAGGTTTACGGCTCCTCATTTAGTAAACACTCCATCTCCTTTTTCGATCAACCGCACAACGCCCTCGAAGACCACAACGTCTGCGGCTATAAACATCCCCGTTATTAACACTACGCCAAAGTCGCCACCTACAACAATAGCCGTCACTAAATCTCATGCAAAAGTCGTGCAGTCCCGAGAACAAAGTCCAACACCAAGCGAGACAGCGGATATGATCATTAAGTCACTGACTGCCAGTAAAAACACATTTAATGATTTTCTTCTGGATATGGGTCCCGCGAATGGAGTCACACCTAAAGTAAAACCTACTATAGATATTTTTCCCGAAATCACTCCTACGAGGGGTGTTGGTGTTGAATTTCAAGGACCGACCGCTGCTGAAACTTTAGCATTCCTTAAACAGGAAATCACACCCCCGAGAACCTATGAGGAACACATGAACCCAATTTTTCAAATGTTTGACGTCACAGACCCAAATAGAAATACTAACTTGAGAACAAAAGCAGTGACTGTCCAACCAACTACGACGACAGTATCACCAAAAGAAGCCTATAAGAGGGCAGAAATGGCCGCCATGAGAGGTTCGTCTCAATCAGTTACTAAGTCATTTGCTCAAGTAAAAAATAATGTCTTCCGTTTTTGTAAAGCCAAAAGCTTTTGCGCCAGGTCAGGTACGCGGAACAAACATACTCTTCTCAAAGTGCACTTTTCTATATGTAACCAGCTTTATTGTTTTGTCACCCTCAAACTATGAAATGAATACATATACCATGTACATTTCACTTCTTTCAGATCGTTGCTCAAAAGGACGTTTTGTAGATGGTATTGCGTACATATCTAAGCCGGGAACATGTTCTGAATTTTTGCAATGTTACAAAGAAGCTAATGACTTACACGTTCGGATCGCTAGATGTCCTTTCGAAACCTTCTTTGATGACGTACACTCTGTATGTAGACATCACGAACAACTTACGTGTTTGACAGGTAAATATTTCATGCATTGCTTTCGTCCGTTCTTTATTTGAAATATAATGACAAAAATGTGTGCACATTTCCTGATCACTAAGGTTTCATTGGTAGATAATTTGAAGTTATTCTTAGGGAAATGAAAATTTCTTTCGCAAAGGTCAGTTTCTCCTGTAGCGTGCTGGGTTTAGTAAAACTTTTTTCAGTTGGGGCCTCCTCGAAGAGGAAAAGCGGTGCTTACCAGTGTTAAAGTGGCTGATTAAAAAACTGTTTGCGGGAAAATAATTTCTCTTTTGATATGTTATGATGGTAAATACACGCAAAAAACTCTTCTTTCATTGGTGAATATCGCTCGACCGCGGTTATGCAATACTCTTCTTGAATTTTATGACATTTAAAGTTATTTTAATATTTCAAAACAAATAATTTTATTGTTTACATTCATTTTAACAATTTATGAACGTCAGACAATAAAACCCGCCCGCTTAGCTCAGTAGGTAGAGCGTTGGTCTACGGATCGCGGGGTCGTGAGTTCGATTCTCGGGCGGGGCGTATGTTCTCCGTGACTATTTGATAAACGACATTGTGTCTGAAATCATCATCTGTTTCATGTAAGGAAGTTGGCAGTTACAGAATCCAGGAACACTGGTTAGGTTAACTGCCCGCCGTTACATGACTGAAATACTGTTGAAAAACGGCGTTAAACCCAAAACAAACAATAAAGTTTTCTAATTTTGTGTTGTTAAAAATGGGTCCCGCCGGTTTTTGTAAACTGGAGAAGGTAGAACAACTCGAGTTCTTCACAAATGCACAAAACGGCTGTTAAATCATTTTAGAGGATTTTTGTGCAAATGATTTGTACATCTAAATTAATCCACAGCGTTATTTTAACCTTTAAAAATAATTCACTCAAATTTTAATATTTGAATGTCGGACCCGAATTTTATGAAATTTTTAGTTATTTGACATGTTCTCTTACAAAATAATTATCAAATACAACCATCTTAATAATCTTTCACTGTTTGAAAATGCGATTTAAAATACACTGTACATGTATCTGTTTAGAAGGTAACGAGGCTATGCAGAGATTCCGAAAACAGTCACCCGAGAGCCAGTTATTCCCAACCACACATACAATGCGGTGTTAGATCCTTTGTCTTGCATACCGTATTCTTCAAATACTAGGAAAAATATTTAACAAAACGAAAACTTTTCTTTCAAGCACTGTTTTATTAAAGAAGAATACAAATTTACGCATTCATTCTTAAACTACTGCACGTGAGCCGTTTACACCCCAGGGTTAGGACGAGTTTTTCAAGCATTTTCAAAAAAACCGCGGAAAAATCCTGTTCGATATGCAATAATTATTTTTCTACAAGACAGTACAAATAAAAGCATCACTGCACCTTTTTCTACCTGAAAGAATTTTTTTCAGATCCGTGTGTCGACACTACTGTAACATCCTACGATCATCCGGGCAGCTGTCGTGCATACTGGCATTGCGAAAGAAGAAGGTCCAGACCCGCATGCTGTCCATCCGGTACATCATACGTCCCTGGGTTTGGATGTGCACGTAATGCCACGTGTTCAGACACGTGCATGGATTTCGGAAACCTTAATCAAGTCATACATGCATGTACGTTCCATACGATATCAGGCAATAATGTTTTTTAGTATCTTTCTAATAATTTTTTCAACTACATGACTATGTATATGTACATAAATTTGATAAGTTAATTATTGTGCATTGAATAACCAGTGTGAAAAAAAAATGAAAATTGCGTTCCTTATTTTGGGAAACATTGACAAATGAGAAAGTATGACATTTTTTTCTATTAATATAAGGAGTTCCTAGAAGTTCAGGAAACTGTGATAGTTATTCGGAAAATATCCTTTTTGTGTATTTTAGCAAAGTGCAAGCTGCTGGCAATGGATGCTGATCCTCATTTTTTCTTCGAGCACGTGGCCGGCATGGGATGGGTAGTGCGCACGTGCGCACAGGGGTCAAAATTTGATCAGATCCTTTGTAAATGTAAAGGGGCAAATGAAATTATAGTGGATGGTAAGGATGCATTTGACTTATTAAAAGTTACGTGTTCAAGAAATAAGTGTAAGCTATTTAAACCATTAATATAATGTTGCTGAACTATGAAAATAGACAATGATCATTTATAACAGATCACACATAGGCTTATATAATAACAACAGTTCAGTCTGTCTTTCGTATGAAATCTATCTGTACTAACTTCTGCCTCTTCAGTCACTTACACACTGAGGTGGATAATTACGTCCGCATGAAAGAATGAAAAAGATGCAATACAACTAATATGACCTTTTGAATGTTTGTTTTAGTGTGCAAGCCAGAGTTGTACATGGACTTCCAGGGTGGACTAGTAGATGTTTCAGGGAACAATCTCGCTATGGGTATATACAATGTCGAGTTGGACGGCGGCACGGGAGCATTCTTTGGGAAATCTCATCTGAAGCTGTGGCGATTTTCTGGGTAAAAATAAACATCTCATTTTCTCCGTGCAGTTTACCTTTTGCTACAAAATTGTATTGACCGAATTAATATGGCCAGACGAAACAATAAATCAGAGTCGTATTTGAATGCAGTGAATCGTAGAACTAAGGGGTAAGGAATGCCTAAACAGAAGTTAATTTTGTACGACTGAAAATAAACTGAAAAAAAATAAAATCGGGTAATTTTTGAAATTTGGAATTTAGGAAAATGGCTAATAATGGAGAAAGCCAATTTAGTGTATGGCATCATTTTCATATTGCCCAGTTATCTTTTTACTGTCAAATAAAAATGTCAATAACTTTAAGTCTTTTGTCAAACTTTCAGAATGTCTCTGGGACAGCACGTGACTATTAGTTTCCGGTTCCGGATAAGCGTTACAGCGAAAAAGGGCAGGTTGATGCACATAGTTTCGAACTGCTGTTACAGTTGTGGAGCTGAACCACAGCCGTCACTGGATATTGCTATAATTCCTGCGGACCAAGGAGGCGTGGCCGTGTTCAGCACTACGACAAAAGAAGCTGGGGAAATATTCTTATTTGTACCCTTTAAAGACACTGTAAGTATACTGGGTGCTTTGTATAGGATAGAATAATTGGAGTAAAAGCTTTAATTTATACATGAAATGAGTCCATGATTTTAGGTATACTGTCATTTTCAGCTAAAAATGGTAAACACGTGTTTTACTTTTTCACATAAGATATATTTCAGACTCGCTTTGGGAAAATTTAGATATTTGAAGATTGCTTATTCTATCGGCTAATAACTATAAGTTTAACAGTTTGAATCAAAACAGAAAGGACGTTCAAAAAAGCAAATAACACAAGCAGTGAGCTTTCAAAAACATCTACAGGTGATAAATTACAAGTTGTGTTTTGAGTACAAGGAAGTAGAGTTTAAGTTTTCAGCCTTGAACAAGAACTTATGTTTTAGTTTGATATTCTAGTTTACAGGTTGGAATAAATTAGAGTACAGATACGATGGTCAGAGTATACGAGGTACAGTAAATGGACAATCTGCACAGAAAAACATAGTCGGCAAGTCATTTCATTTTTAAGTATAACATGTTAGTTAAAAATATTTAGGTACATGTATTTCATTTTCGGGTGTATAAAACACTTGTTATAAAGAATAACTCCAACGTTAAAACACTCTTTTACAATTTCATTTCTAACATGATTCAGCTTGAAGATTTTGTCAGAGAAAAAATAATAACTGATAATGTTATGACGTAATTTGAAAAAAATATATGGATATAACATACCCACCAACTGGATATAGCCTCGTTTTGATTGTAAGGACTTTGGAAGTCTGTCAGGTAGATATGTATGTTCGCTTCCCAGGTATTACAGTTCATAAATAGATTATATATATTTTACAGGCAACATACTGGGTAGGTCCGAGCCTTTGTTGATCGGATCATGCGGGGTATCAAATGCTTACGACGGATTTCTAGATGAGGTACGACTAACATGAAGTTTCTTAAATAATTATCGCCTTTGCCCATTTTGTTTTTGTTTGAAATTCATACATTTTGTTCTATTGCATTTGCATAAATTATTGCAATAAACATAATAATGTGCGAATATAATTGAAGCGCTACAACATATTCATATTAATGAAGTTAATTAATGTTATGGAAGAATTCAAGTTATTTTACGGATATATTCTCATTGCCTCAATATAAATTTATCGTACTGTTATATACTTGGTAAAGACAGCCTTTGCTCTAAGTGGAAACTGTCTACAATTCCACTAAATGTCGAAAGTCTAGATCTACCAGTAGAAATTTATCTTTTGACTAATTTCAGTTCAAGTTCTACATGTGTAACCCCTGAGGAATACAGATGTTAGAAAGTGTGGACTTTACTGAAACTGAAATGGTGGCATCGTCGGCATGGAGCAGATTATTTGCCTCTCTTTTGAAGCCTTTATAGTTATAGTATATATGAAGAATGAGAACACTGCTCCATACATCAGGACATGTGTAACATATCTTTGTTATTTAATTTTTATTTCATCATGCAGTTATTCAGTGTGTAATAATAGCATTTTATCATAAATGCTTGTCATACTCATTAAATGAAATGTCAATAAAATGTCAGCTATCTACACATTTGTAGAAGTAAGAGTCTATTTAAATTCAAATCAAATGTTTGAAATAAATTATGAATATAAAACTGCAAATGTATTGCAGCAGAAGTGTCAAGTATGCAATGATTTACACATAAAAATGATGCAAATATGGTTATCTCTAATACCATCATTAGCACTTTCTAGCCAGAGCAGGCCAGAACTATTTCGTCACTTATGATATATTGAAAGATGGACTTTATTTTTTTTTTTTGTAAAACCGTTCATTTTGATGCGTTGAAGCATTTTTGTTATCTGTATATATTTATTATTAAATGGTGTAATGTTGTTTATGTATACATTGATAATGAAAGAATATATATATTATTATATTATATGGAATGATTATTTGATAAATGTTGCATTGTATTCATTACAAGTATGTCCGAATGGTTTTGGATTCGTGTTTTTACTGAGTACCAATCCAGAACATGTAACATGGCACCAAACAGGACTAAAAAATTGGTTTCTCATCTCATTCAAATTGTAGATGTACTACACTGAGGTATGGAATACCTGCTGGAATCACAAGTGGAACAGCAAAACCAAATGCCCAGATTCTGTAAGACCCCTCTTTCGATCATGCAAGGGTATGAGAGTGGTTCCAATTATCATAATTTGTTGGAACCTTAAAGAATGGTACCTTACAGTATACAACTGACTTCAAGGTATAAAAGAAATATAGAAACCAGTCTAAGAATGCAGCTTTGCCAGTTCAGAAACAACCAAGCAGATACAGAATTTTGAGACTGGTTTCCACTGGTATACCTTTGGGTTCTGGCCTTTGCAGAAAAAAAAACAACTTAAACGTACTGAATAACAATCTTGAGGTCTGATGGCTCCAAGTTAAATGGTTTTTTTTTGTGATAAGCACAACACAAAGTTGGACAGATGTATGGACAAGGGTAAATCTAACTTAGTACCTCCCCAAGATTTTTTGGTTGAGAGGAGTGGAGCACAAAAATGCAGAAACTGAACATTAAAATATTTGGCAGATTAATATATCACTGGAATTAGTTTTAAGATACTAACATAGAATCTATAAAGCCTGCAAGCAAATATTAAAGAAACTTTCCATAACTTTAATGGCCAGTTGTTATAACATGTACCAATACTTCCAGACCTGGCACTGTGACTAGACCAGGCAATGCAACACATTCACCAGACCTAATCTCTCACTAACAGGCACTTAAACACATTCATCCAACAACTACCTCTAGACCAGGCAATGCGACACATTCAGAAGAACAAAAACCTCAAGACCAGGCAATACAACACATTCACTAGACCTAATCCCAAAAGATCAGGCACTACAACACATTCAACGGACAACTACCTCTAGACCAAGCACTGCATTACATTCACCAGAACAATTACCTCCAGACCAGGCACTGTGCCACATTCACAAGAACAAATATTTCCAGACCAGGCACTGTGCCACATTCACAAGAACTAATTCATCCAGACCAGGCACTGTGCCACATTCACAAGAACTAATTCATCCAGACCAGGGACTGTGCCACATTCACATGACATATATACCTCTAGACCAGGCACTGTGCCACATTCACAAGAACTAATTCATCCAGACCAGGCACTGTGCCACATTCACATGACATAAATACCTCAAATACCTCTAGACCAGGCACTGTGCCACATTCACAAGAACTAATTCATCCAGACCAGGCACTGTGCCACATTCACATGACATATATACCTCTAGACCAGGCACTGTGCCACATTCACAAGAACTAATTCATCCAGACCAGGCACTGTGCCACATTTACATGACATAAATACCTCTAGACCAGGCACTGTGCCACATTCACAAGAACTAATTCATCCAGACCAGGCACTGTGCCACATTCACATGACATATATACCTCTAGACCAGGCACTGTGCCATATTCACATGACATTTATACCTCTAGACCAGGCACTGTGCCACATTCACATGACATAAATACCTCTAGACCAGGCACTGTGCCACATTCACAAGAACTAATTCATCCAGACCAGGCACTGTGCCACATTCACATGACATATATACCTCTAGACCAGGCACTGTGCCACATTCACATGACATATATACCTCTAGACCAGGCACTGTGCCACATTCACATGACATATATACCTCTAGACCAGGCACTGTGCCACATTCACATGACATATATACCTCTAGACCAGGCACTGTGCCATATTCAACTGGTGTTGCATATTTAACATGTGATGCATATTTAATATACAGACAAATACCCAAGTGCTATTACTGAATTTCAGAGAAAGTAACAGAATCTTCTGACTTGTATGAAAATGCAACCTGATTACATACCCTACAATTACTGGTAGTTCACTTCCAACCCTTGAACATGGAATTCCACAACAGCAATAAAACCTAATGATATATAAACAAGAGGGCCATGAAGGCCCTGTAATGCTCACCTGGCCTATTGACCTGAAGATCATCAAGATTAACATTCTGACCAAGTTTCATTAAGATATGTCATAAATGTGGCCTCTAAAGTGTTTACTAGCTTTTCCTTTGATTTGACCTGGTGACCTAGTTTTTGACCCCACATGACCCAGATTCGAACTAGACCTAAAGATCACCAAGATTAACATTCTGACTAAGTTTCATGAAGATACAGTCATAAATTTGGCCTCTAAAGTGTTAACAAGCTTTTCCTTTGATTTGACATAGTGACCTAGTTTTTGACCCTACCTGACCCAGAATCAAACTTGGCCTAAAGATCATCAAGATTAACATTCTAAACATGTTTCATTAAGATACAGTCATAAATGTGGCCTCTACAGTGTTAACAAGCTTTTCCTATGATTTGACCTGGTGACCTAGCTTTTGACCTCGGATGACCCAATATCGAACTCTTCTAAGATTTTATTGAGAGTATCATTCTGACCAAGTTTCATTAAAACTGGGCCAAAATTGTGACCTCTAAAGTGTTAACAAGCTTTTCCTTTGATTTGACCTAGTTTATGACCCCAGATGACCCAACATCAAATTCGTCCAAGATTTCATTGAGGGTAACATTCTGACCAAGTTTCATTAAGACTGGGGCAAAATTGTGACCTCTTAGAGTGTTAACAAGCTTTTCCTTTGATTTGACCTGGTGACCTAGTTTTTGACCCCAGATGACCCAATATCAAACTCGTCCAAGATTTTATTAAGGGTAACATTCTGACCAAGTTTCATTAAGATTAGGCCAAAATTGTGACCTCTAAAGTGTTACCAGTCAAATTGTTGACGACGACTGACGACGGACGACGGACACAGGGCGATCACAAAAGCTCACCTTGAGCACTCAGGTGAGCTAAAAACTAAATTTGCAAATCAAACAAATCAGTCGTAGCTACTTAAAATCATTAGGGAAATGGAGCTGTCATCATTTCTGTCTGAGCTATTGTGTGAGAAAAATATACAACCAGACTGAAGCTTAAACTTGTGGCCTTGGAATACTGTTCCTATGCTCTACAGACTGAGCTACCAGGCTGTTCACAAATTTTCTTCCAGATTTACATTACATGTTTCTCAACTACATTGAAATTCTTCCTCAAATTTCAGTCATATGAATTTATTACAGGTGTTGTAACCAAGTTAGAGTCGCATGTTTGATACCATATGTTACAGGGTCAGATAAATATGCAGAAGGACTTTGACTCAGACCCAGGGTTGAATGCTGACCAAACTACTTGGACTCCTGCACATTTTTCTTGCAGATTTTTTTTAATTTTTAGGAATGAGTTATTAGAACATTCAAAATATGGTAACAAGAGGGCCATGGAGGCCCTTAATCGCTCAACTGACCTATTCACCTAAAGATCATCAAGATTAACATTCTGACCAAGTTTCATTAAGATATGGTCATAAATGTGGTCTCTAGAGTGTTAACTAGTTTTTCCTTTAATTTGACCTAGTGAACTAGTTTTGAACCCGCATGACCTAGTTCGAACTTGCCTAAAGATTCATAAGATTAACATTCTGACTAAGCTTCATTGAAGATACAGCCATAAATTGAGCTCTAGATGTTAACAAGCTTTACTTTTGATTTGACCTGGTGACCTAGTTTTTGACCCCAACTGACCCAGAATGGAACTTAACCTTATGATCATTAAGATTAACATTGGTAGAACATGGTAATTCTGACAAAATGCATTCAAGTATTTCTGCTAACATGTCAACTAATGTGATAACAAGTGGCTAAATTTCAAATTGTAGTCTTAGATTTTGAAACAGGTGGCCTAAACAAAATTTTAACCAAGAAACAAGAAACTAAAATTTTCTAAGTACAAAAAGGGCCATAATTTTGCCAAAATGCATGTCAGAGTTATGATTCTTGACCTAAGTCACCTAATGATGACAAACAAATTTGCAAAGTTTCAAAGCTGTAGCTCTTATGGTTTTTGAGAAAAGGTGGACCTAAACAAAAATTTTAACCAAAGCCAACCCCGATGCATGATCAAGTGAAGACAATATCTCGTAGATTTTTATCAAAAATCAGACAAGTTAAAAATGGCACTCCATCATAACAGTAGGGCTTGATAGTGCTGTGCCTCAAGTTACATTATATTTTGCATAATTCTTTTTAGTGACAGTTTATACATACAATGTCAATTTTTTTGCAGGCAATCTTTCATGCAGCTAAATGTTTATGCATCACAATCTTAATCTTAATATGTAATAAATCAAACCTATTAGAAGATACTTTGATAGCAAATAATGCAACCAACCGAAATAGTTTTGATTTAATCCAGCCAGTCAAATGTCCATGCAAGTAAAAATAGTCTCAGCACCATTAGCTATTTCAACAGTAGAACAAAAATATTTTATACATCACTTCATTGTCCATTAAATTCATTTATTGAAAATATAATTATGTTAGAGTAAGTTAAGTAAATGATACCCAGTTATTTACTACAAACTCAAATTTTGCTATAGCACCAAACAAATTGCTCGTAATGTTTTAATTTGAAATAACAAAAGCATATTAACAAGGGAAAACAGTGTCAGTTTGACCTTCCAGCTTTGGTAGGGTGAAAATCTACTTAAACAACTAAAATTATCTGCTCTTTTCTCACATCATATTTGTTCGTCTTGGCCAGTCAGGCCTCAGGGAATCGATAAATTGGTGGTGGACTCACTTCTGCCCTTGGACACAGCTTTTGTACAATTTTATAAGACAGTTAAAAAGAAATTTTAGATGGACCTGGCAAACAATGTGCCTGGTACAAGTATTAGAAGTTTTGGCTGTAATTCTTGATTAAGATGATCAAGCACTTTTTGCTGTTATTACACTGACTTACCAATTATGCAATACTTAACATGAAAGAAATCACATTTTTGTTCACTGATAAGTTCAACTGAAGTATATTGGTAAAATCAACAATTTTATCAGTGCAATGTAAGTCCAACTCAAGTTACACTTGTCATAAAACAAAATTTTCAGTGAAATATTAGTCCAACTCAAGTTAGACTTTTATTGAGGTGATGAAAACCAACATTATAAGATAGACCTATATGTTTCTTGAGGGTAAAAAAGGGTATATTTCCCTAAGTTTTTCACAGACTGTGTATTTGATCTTGGTTTATAAAAATAGGCAAAAAAGTGATTTTGTGAAAAAAATGTCACTTGGACCAGTATTGTGCTAAGTCATCGAATTTTTAATTGAACCAAGAAAAAAAAACAAAAAGACAAAATATTGTCAAAATGTATTTATTTTCGGAATATCAGGATAGTTGCATATTTCATTAAAAATTTACCACATAATACTTCTTGCTAAAATTGCTGCTCCCAATAAATATGCATATACATCATAAACAAAAAAAGTGATTCATAAGATAAAAACTTAATAAAATGAATCAATAAAATATCAAAATGAAATGAGCAATGTTATCAGTTAAAATAATTTTGTCTCTGATAAACAGAAGTAGTCAATGTTCAAAACATTTATTTTAATATATAAAACAAGAGCTCCACCTAACAGGGCATAATAGGCCCATTTACAAGGAGAATGGGGACAGGGCAGTAAAAACAACAATTTTAGTAGAAGTATGGGGATTGGGGACTGAATGCTCAGTGAATGAGGGAAACTAAGATACACAATCAAGAAACTGAACAGAAATTGAAAATACAAGGGCAGAGGTGTGGGCAGGGGCTGGGGAAGGTCAGGATATAAAGACTTATCAGAACACTGGAACTGTAAGTAGCAAATACAGAAGCAAGAAGTGGGATAGAGAGACTGGAGGTTTGGTACAGTGAAGTTGGTGGTGCGAATGAGGATGCTAAGATACAACAACAAGAAAATGATTTGAAACAGTTGACAGCACGCCCGACTATTCTCAGTGCTCGATAGTATAATATAAGCTATGAGTAAAACTTTAACATTACAATAAGCATATTCTAAGTCGAAAAGGAGCCATAATTCAGTCAAAATGCTTGATAGAGTTGTCTGCTCCTGTTTTCAGACTGGGGTCATGATGGTAAACAAGTATGCAAATTATGAAAGCAATATCTCAATGGACTTTGAAAATATTTGGGGTGGTACACAAACTAACATTACAATAAGCATATTCTAAGTCGAAAAGGGGCCATAATTCAGTCAAAATGCTTGATAGAGTTGTCTGCTCCTGTTTACAGAATGGGGTCATGATGGTAAACAAGTATGCAAAATATGAAAGCAATATCTCAATGGACTTTGAAAATATTTGGGGTGGTACACAAACTTTAACATTTGTGTGACACTCACGCTAACGCCGACGCCAGGGCAAGTAGGATAGCTCCCCTATTCTTCGAATAGTTGAGATAAAAAAAATGCAGGGAGAGATTGGGGAAAAGAGGTGAAAGTACGTGTGTATGCAGGAAGTGGGGTACAGCATGTGGTTGAGAAATACTTAGATGCGATATCAAGAACTGAACTGAGTTAAAAATAATTGGTGGGGGATCCATGTGACCTTGACCTTTAAACAACTCTTCCCCAATATCAACAGGGATCTTCCCCAATAGGTACTTTGTCACTGGATTAAGTGTTTGAAAGCCGTAGCTATAACACATCCGACTACAGAGCCTGGAAATTAAATAACAGATATGAAGTAAGGTCCCTGTGATCTTGACCTATGAGTCAACGACTCCAATATCGGTATGGGTCTGGCTCTAATAGTGCTTAGTTATTGTGTAAAGATTGGAAGCTGTAGCTATTATACTTTATGACGGAGTCCGGAAATCATTTTCCGTCTCCTGATTACTGCTAGCTTTACCTTAAACTACTGACCCCATAATCGATCAGGATCTTCCTCTAGTAGAACTTAGTCACTGTATTAGTCTGAAAGCAGTAGATGTTATCCTTTATGCCTTAGGGTCTGGAATTGCAGGTCACTATGACCTTTAGCTTTGATCTATTAATAAAAAACAAAAAGGATCCTCCTTAAGTAGTGCTAAGTTGTTGCGTAAAGTTTGAAAGCTATAGCCATACACTTCCTGGTTTAGAATCCGAAAACAGAAAATGTTGGCTGTCAGGCAGATAAAAGGACGACAATGCCATTCCAAAATATGCCATGCTTTTCAACTGGCAAATGAAAAATTCACAAGCACAAAAACAATAAACACCATTGTAACATTGCTCCATATGTTTGTCAGTTAAACAAAGAAAGAGGTCAATCATTCTATATTCTGCAATAAACAACCTTTGATCCATGGACTGGTTAGAGAACATTACAGTATCAATTACAATGTCTGACAGCTACATAAATTTCAGTTTATTACTAATCAAATAAAAGATCAGCGTGATTTCTATCATTATGCTTTAATGAGCATTTTAGAATGAATTTAAACAAGGCCATCTTGTGATTTACCAGGTGATTTACCATGGTTAAATGTTATTGAATATTTAACCATTGGAGCTGACACACTTCCTATTTAATTCCTACTCATCTGAACTGGTGTAAATCAGACAACAAACAACACAAAATACCTGATTATGTAGTAAGTAAAACACTTCAATTCACACTTTTTTAATACATTACTGCAACACACTATCAATTTCTGGACTAACAGCTGAAGAAACTTAAGTCCATTTAACTAACATCATAACATCAACTCAGAATTCTAAAGTATGTTTTAATAGCTACAGTTTCAAAATTTACACTTCAATTACGAGAACCCTATCTATTTTAGGAGACCAAGGTCACTGGGACCTGACTTAATTTCTGGTCAATATTTAGTTTCCGAGCTCTACAGTCAGAAATTGAAGTGTAAATTTAGAGAATTTAGCTAACATACTTTATGACCTATGGTCCAGAAACCATTTTCAGACTCCTGGTTACTTTGACCTAATCATAAGTAGATTGATCCTTCAAAAAAAAGAGATCCTCTTGAAATAGTGCTAAGTTATCAAGTAAAGTGTGACAGCTGTTGTTACTATACTTTTTGACTTAAAACCTGGAAATGAAAGAAATACCCAGAAATTAAATCAGGTCCATGTGACCTTGACCTTTGAGCCAATAAAGCAAAATGCAACAAGGATTTTCCTCCTGTAGCACTAAGTCCATGTTTTAAGTTTGAAAAACATAGTCATTATTATTATTTATACTTCATGATTGATAGTCCATAAACAATTTTCAGTCTCCAGGTCAAACTGACCTGACCTTTGACTTTTTAATCCCAAAAGCTAAACCGGTCCTTCTCAAATTTTTCTCAGTTATCCTGTAAAATCTGAGTGCTGTAACTATTATACTTTGTGACTTAAGAGCCCAGAAACGGAAAATATTGACGGATGGACATTGCCATTCCATAATACATCAGTATTTTTTCAAAACGTGTTTAAAACAAACTGAAAGTTTTCTGACAATTGGCTGTTTCTGTGTGGCATTTAATTATGACTGTAGCTCTACATAATTAGTTTGTATACTTAGTGAAGTTAAACAAATCTGAAGTAAATATCTTAAGATGAAATATTTCGGTGAAAGATTGGCTGGATATCTTTAAATTTGTACAAAATTATGGCATGAATTTAACATTTTACTCCAAAATTATTTCCAGAAAAATATTCACTAAATAATTTCTTTAAAAAAAGACAAGTTTCTTTCAAATTGGTGCATTCATGTGTATTTGGGATTTATTTGTGTACAATATGAACTTAACCTGAGAAAGTAATTTCATTACAGGATATTAGTGATTATATTGTTGGTCTTTTCCTGAGAACGTAATTTCATTACAGGATATTAGTGATTATATTGTTGGTCTTTTCCTGAGAACGTAATTTCATTACAGGATATTTGTGATTATATTGTTGGTCTTTTCCTGAGAACGTAATTTCATTACAGGACATTTGTGATTATATTGTTGGTCTTTTCCTCAGAAAGTAATTTCATTACAGGACATTAGTAATGACATTGTTGGTCTTTTCCTGAGAAAGTGATTTCATTACTGGACATTCGTGACTATATTGTTGGTCTTTTCCTGAGAAACTATAAACTTCAGAATTGCCTTATTAAGATGCACAGAAAAATATAATTTTGATCCTGTGTTTTTAGAAAAAAAAATGACAAAAAGACTATTTACTGATACCAAAACTGACAAAACTTCCACTTTTTATGTCTTAAATATAAAATAAATCTTAAAAGTTTTTCGTCTTTTGTAAATTCTTCTTGAAAAAAGGCAAGATATTTAAAATTGATGATGATTATCTTAAAGTCAAACACTGTCAATGTTTCACAATTTAAACATTTCTCTCCACGTTTCTAGCTGTTTCAGTGTCACAGAACTACCGCCACAAACAATGACCAAGGCTGACTTAATGGTTCCTAATTTCCCGCTAGATTGTAAGTCCTTTATAACACTTCCATACACAGCTGCTAGGCTGGCACCACATGCTGGCTCCACGAGGAATCTGTGGTCATCTAAACAATAAAGGCATAAAGTAAGAAACAATGACTCTGCAACCTAATCATTCAATGTTTATAATAATTAAAATTAACACAATGTAAAATTTTGGCATCTGACCCTTACAAAATTAAGATTGCAATTAGTACATTCAATTTGAATAAATTCAAATGTAATGGATCTGACTGTATTTTTGATTCAATTGACAGATATTCAGTAAGTGTGGAAAAAATCACTGAATTATAGTACTTCATATGGATTATTTGATGTAACACAGACAAGGTTAGCACCTGAATATTCTCTCAGAAAGGGCATATCTGATGAAACTAGATGCTGGTGATGATGTTGAACAACTAATTTAAGTTTGAATCATATTTATTAATAACCGAAATAGAGTGAAAATGAACAAGAGCTTGTGGAACACGAAATGCCCCCCTTGATGCATTCAGTAATTGCACAAGGAACAGAAATTATTTGGTCACTGTACACAGTTCTACTGTTCTGGGTCAATGTGACCTTGAACTTTGACCTATTGATCTCAAAATCTATAGGGGTTGTCTGCTGGTCATGACCAACCTCCCTATTAAGTTTCTTGATCCTAGGCCCAAGCGTTCTTGAGTTATCATCCGGAAACCGTTTAACTGTTCCGTGTCACTGTGACCTTGACCTTTCACCTACTGACCTCAAAATCAATAGGGGTCGTCTGCTGCTCATGAACAACCTCCCTATCAACTTTCATGATCCTAGGCCCAAGCATTCTTGAGTCATCATCCGGAAACCGTTTAACTGTTCCGGATCACTGGGACCTTGACCTTTGACCTCAAAATCAATAATGTCATTTGCTGGTCATGATTAAACTCCCTATCAACTAAAATGATCCTAGGCCCAAGCATTCTGAGTTATCATGTGGAAATCCGTTTAACGGTTCTGTGTCACTGTGACCTTGACCTTTGACCTACTAACCTCAAAATCAACTGGGTCATCTGCTGGTCATGATTAACCTCCCTATCAACTTTCATGACCCTAGGCCCAAGCGTTCTTGAGTTATTATCCAGAAATGGATTGGTCTACATACACAACTGAACAACCAACTGACAGAGCAGACGACTGACCGACAGACATTTGAAGGGGGGCATTATTAACAATTTAACTTGAAATTCAATGTTTGCGGTGTGGGTGGAGGTTTGGGGGAATGGGGGTAACTACTATTGTCCCATAATACCCCAATCAATGTTACTGAACATACCAGCAAACTTGAGACAGGCAGAGACTGCATCTTTATCTTCTACGAGGACGGACTGGAACTTCTCATGCAACTGTGTGAGTTCTAGAGTTTTTGAAGCAGGTGTGAGAGCTCCGAGACATTTAGCTACACTGAAAAAAAAAACAAGATGGCCGTGTATAGCTCTCATCAGAATTTTACAACACAAACAAATATAATAAAAAACATTTCTGCTAAATAACTTTGAAAATAGCTTCTTCGAATAGTCGAGCTTAAAACGAGTGTGGTGACCTGTGCCTTTTCTGCCCTTACCTGTCTTAGAAACTAATGTTCTTCAAGCTCACAGAGAATGAAAAACTTCTTAACAATAGAAAAAAGTTGATAGGCTACAATGTCATGATGGACTTACGTGAAACAGTTTGAACAAAACAAGAGGGCCAAGATGGCCCTAGGTCACTCACCTAAGAAACACACCATAACAGTGTAAAACATGTTTGACCTAGTGATTTCATGGAAACAAATAATCTGACCAATTTTCATTAAGATTGGACCAAAAAATTGGTCTCTTATGATAAAACAAGCATTTTCTTAGATATGACCTAGTTTTTGACCCTAGACGACCCATGTTCAAACTCGACCTAGATTTCATCAAGGCAATCATTCTGACCAAAATTCATGAAGCTCAATTGAAAAATACAGCCTCTATCACATACACAAGTTTTTTCTTTGATTTGACCAAGTGACCTAGTTTTTGACCTCAGATGACCCATATTCAAATTAGACCTACATTTCATTAAGGCAATCATCCTGACCAAATTTCATAAAAATCAATTGAAAAAAAAAACAGTCTCTATCGCATACACAAGATTTTTTTTTAATTTGACCTAGTGACCTAGTTTTTGACCTCAGATAACCCATATTCATACTCGACCTAGATTTCATCAAGGCAATCACTCTGACCAAATTTCATGAAGATCAATTGAAAAATACATCTTCTATTGCATACACAATGTTTTTCTTCGATTTGACCTAGTGACCTAGTTTTTGACCCCAGATGACCCATTTTCGAACTCGGCCTAGATTTTATCAAGGTAATCATTCTGGCTAAATTTCACGAAGATCAATTCAAAAATACCGCCTCTATCGCATACACAAGGTTTTTCTTTGATTTGACCTAGTGACCTAGTTTTTGACCCGAGATGACCCATTTTCGAACTCGGCCTAGATTTCATCAAGGTTATCATTCTGACCAATATTCATGAAGAATAATTGAAAAATACAGCCTCTATCGCATACACAAGGTTTTTTCTTTGATTTGACCTAGTGACCTAGTTTTTGACCCCAGATGACCCATTTTCGAGTTCGGCCTAGATTTCATCAAGGCAATCATTCTGACCAATATTCATGAAGATCAATTGAAAAATACAGCCTCTATCGCATACACAAGGTTTTTCTTTGATTTGACCTAGTGACCTAGTTTTTGACCCCAGATGACCCGTTTTCGAACTCGGCCTAGATTTCATCAAGGTTATCATTCTGACCAATATTCATGAAGATTAATTGAAAAATACAGCCTCTATCGCATACACAAGGTTTTTCTTTGATTTGACCTAGTGACCTAGTTTTTGACCCCAGATGACCCATTTTCGAACTCGGCCTAGGTTTCATCAAGGTTATCATTCTGACCAACATTCATGAAGATTAATTGAAAAATACAGCCTCTATCGCATACACAAGCTAAATGTTGACAGACAGACGACAGACGACAGACGCCGGACATCGAGCGATCAGAAAAACTCACCTAAGCATTGCTCAGGTGAGCTAACAAGGTCAATCCAAGGATACACGTTAGGCCAAGTATGGTAAAGATCTTCCAGGCAAGTCATAAGAAGCTGTTTTTAATCATTTTTTCTATCATTAGCTCTGGCAGCCCTCAGTGAGTCAAACGGAACCATTTGAAAAAGTTGAGAGATGCTACAGACACAGTTTTGAGTAATTCTGATCAGAATTTTCAGGGTAGATATGATGAGAATTGCTGGATACTTGACTGTACCTTTGGATTATGTGAGCTTGAAAATGATTGTTTTAACATTGGACAGCAAACATTATCATGGGATACGTATATACTTTTTATGTTAAATATTGTATATTTAATATACAGCAGAATAATGGTGAAGGGACAACACCTATGGAAAAATTCAATATGTGTAAAGATGAGATTGTTTCCCTTGATGATGGGGAAGTTATCTTCCAAAATATCCGTGTTTTTTAACCCTTAGCCTGCTGGCGGCGATTGGTTTTGCCTTTGTGACCAGTGCAGACCAAGATCAGCCTGCACATCCGTGCAGGCTGATCATGGTCTGCACTGTTCGCTATTCAGTCAGTAAATTTTTAGTGAACACACCTTCAAATAACAAATGGTATTGCCCAAATTGAATGAAGGACCAGTCCATTTTAGAAATTTAGCAGGCTAAGGGTTAAAGGAGGAAATACTTAGGTACTAAATTATCATGTAAGGAGACTGTAATAACTTTATTCTTGCAAGGAAGTATATCAAACTTTTTAAATATTGCAGGTAAGAAATAAAACTAAATAAAAAAGTTTAATAAGATCAAATTATACCTTAAACTTTTTTATGCATTATTTTCCTTGTTATAAACACACTTTCATTTTCCTTGTTTTAAATGCATTTTCATTTTTAAGGACCTCTTTCTTGTAGCCTCATACTAAATAACAAAGATATGCAAAAACAAAATACCTCACAGTTAACTTTAATTACAGTTGAAGAAAAACTGGCTCAAATAATTGAATGAATGAACACGATTTATTAACTGTTTGCATAGCACAAAGCCTTATAATGGCTAGATGACATTTTAATAATATACAATTATATTAATTACTTGCAGAATGTTTTCTTTTCCTAACATTCAACAGAACCTGTCCCTGAGACTGTCTGAGGTCCTTGATGATATTGGAGTTAATGAGAGGATGGTACGTAAATGGAGAAGGGTAGTCTTATTGGAAGAAACTATGAGCACAATTACAGGACAGTATATAGGCAGGCAGTCCATTTATAAGTTTGGTAGTCGGTCTGAGGGGACGACAACAATAGGACTTCATTCAGATGCAGACTGTCTAATATGTTATCTTGATGATAATGTGATACAGGACTTTGAAGAATGGAAACATGGCTTCAGAAATCAACTGATGATCCAGGATAATACCACATCACCTGGCTATTGTCTTCTACAACTGATTGCAGGGGATGTTCCTCTTCCTGCTACACACGCACCAGATCTTTCAGATAAACACTATGTAAGAGATGCAAGTGGGAGGCTATTGCTAAAGAATACTGTAAATCAACCTAATATGCCTGCAGGTACTGTGCAACATGGTCCAGCATGGGCTGAACAGGGGAAACCTGGTATGATGGACATGGATACAGTTCCAGCCTCCCTTTGTAATTCATGGCCCTATGAAGCAACAGCCTGGTTAGACAGGCAAGGACTGGGAAAATGGCCAACAGCAGACATGAAGAGATTTGCAGCAAATAACGGGTGTTTTGTTGTTCCTGTTGGTAGTAAAGTCAGCCAGAATCCAGAGCTTGAATGGAGAATTTCTACTTCACAAGCAGAGAGATGTCTGATGTTTAGTTTAAACATTACACAGATATGGTGTTATGTGTTGATGAAAATGATTATCAAAACATTCTTTCATCATGCTGGTGAAAATCACATTTCAAGCTACATGTGCAAAACAGTTCTGTTCCATTGTATTGAAAACACATGTTCAAATGCATGGCAAGAAAGTAATTTATTTACATGTTTGTCATGTTGTTTAAGAGTGCTATACCGCTGTCTACAGCAAGAAAACTGCCCACATTTCATTATACCTGCAAGCAACCTGATGGCAGGACAGTTTTCACCTGAAGTCAAAGCTCTGTTGCTAGAGAGAATCTTTTACTTGCTAAAAAGTAATGGACAAGCATTGCTTGAGGTTAAGATTGATGACCTTGGTCGTAGACTGCAAATCAAACTGGACATATTGTATCAAACAGCAGAAAATATAGGTTCTAAAGAGGAAATGTGTTTAACCATTTCAGCAGGTGTAACAATAAATGTAGCTAGTACAATCACTTTCTATAGTAGTACAATGCTATCGAAAACAATTCAAAATAGCTCTGTAACAACTGTACAGTATTTGCTCAAGGTTTTAACAAATTATGTGAGATTTTATAGGAAAGGAAGTAGATTGGAACAGAAAGCAAGCAGTCTTCTAGCACCACTGATGTGCTCAACATTGGGAACTGTAATAGCATCATTAAACATTCAGACAAATAAGGCTGTATCTTCTGAAGCACTGACCTGGTTATCTGCAGGTTTGAATTCTGACATCACCTCAAGTAAACTGAAGCTTGCATCTGTGTTCTACAGTGTAGGAAATATGGCAGACACAGAAGTCATTCCTAAAGACACAGAGGCCCGTTATGAATTCCATAATGTTAAAACTGTACCATTATGTGGCTGCTATACAAAAAGAGGACCTACATTAACGGAAAATTTTGCCAGAGTTGCATATAATCAGAATGAAGAAGCTGTAAGAAGTGCCTGTGCATTCTGTGTCAGATTCATCCCTGCTGAAATTAATTGTGTTCCACATGAGCTGCAGTATGAGATGTTCAAATCAACCGAAGATGAATTGCAGAACAGAGCTGAAGATGGTGGTAACTGGAATAACATGGCTATTGTAGATTCTCTCCCTTATCTCTATTTCTTACAGTACAAGACCTATAGAAACCTTCAGAGATTTCATGATCAGCATCAAGCACTTGATAATCTTGTAAAATCAACTGAAAAATTAACAGACCTTCATCACAGGGAAACAGCTCTCAATCTTCTAGGGCAGTGTCTGGAACTGGAAAACCTACCAAACAAAGCCTTACTCTGCTACAAGAATTCACTGAAGGTTACAGAAAAAAATAATGCAGCAAGGATCCACATCTGCAGACTTCTAGCAAACTTAGTGAGAGCCGAAACACATAAAATAATGTCAATAAATGCAGAGTTTTAGCAAACCTTGTGAGAGCCAAAACATGACATAACGCTACAAGGTACAATAAATGCAGACTTCTAGCAAACTTAGTGAGAGCCGAAACATGAAATAATGTCAATAAATGCAGACTTCTAGCAAACTTAGTGAGAGCCGAAACATGAAATAATGTTCAATAAATGCAGACTTTTAGAAAACTTTGTGTGAGCCAAAACATGACATAATGCTACAAGGTTCAATAAATGCAGACTTTTAGAAAACTTTGTGTGAGCCAAAACATGACATAATGCTACAAGGTTCAATAAATGCAGACTTTTAGAAAACTTTGTGTGAGCCAAAACATGACATAATGCTACAAGGTTCAAGAAATGCAGACTTCTAGCAAACTTAGTGAGAGCCAAAACATGACATAATGCTACAAGGTTCAAGAAATGCAGACTTTTAGAAAACTTAGTGAGAGCGGAAACATGACATAATGCTACAAGGTTCAAGAAATGCAGACTTTCTAACAAACTTAGTGAGAAGTGGAAACAGAAATAATGCTACAAGGTTCAAGAAATGCAGACTTTTAGAAAACTTAGTGAGAGCGGAAACATGACATAATGCTACAAGGTTCAAGAAATGCAGACTTCTAACAAACTTAGTGAGAGTGGAAACATGAAATAATGCTACAAGGTTCAAGAAATGCAGACTTTTAGAAAACTTAGTGAGAGCGGAAACATGACATAATGCTACAAGGTTCAAGAAATGCAGACTTCTAACAAACTTAGTGAGAGCGGAAACATGACATAATGCTACAAGGTTCAAGAAATGCAGACTTCTAACAAACTTAGTGAGAGCCAAAACATGACATAATGCTACAAGGTTCAAGAAATGCAGACTTTTAGAAAACTTAGTGAGAGCGGAAACATGACATAATGCTACAAGGTTCAAGAAATGCAGACTTCTAACAAACTTAGTGAGAGTGGAAACATGAAATAATGCTACAAGGTTCAAGAAATGCAGACTTTTAGAAAACTTAGTGAGAGCGGAAACATGACATAACGCTACCAGGTTCAAGAAATGCAGACTTCTAGCAAACTTAGTGAGAGCGGAAACATGACATAATGCTTCAAGGTTCAAGAAATGCAGACTTCTAGCAAACTTAGTGAGAGCCAAAACATGAAATAATGTCAATAAATGCAGACTTCTAGCAAACTTAGTGAGAGCGGAAACATGACATAATGCTACAAGGTTCAAGAAATGCAGACTTCTAGCAAACTTTGTGTGAGCCAAAACATGACATAATGCTACAAGGTTCAATAAATGCAGACTTTTAGAAAACTTTGTGTGAGCCAAAACATGACATAATGCTACAAGGTACAATAAATGCAGACTTCTAGCAAACTTTGTGTGAGCCAAAACATGACATAATGCTACAAGGTTAAAGAAATGCAGACTTCTAGCAAACTTTGTGTGAGCCAAAACATGACATAATGCTACAAGGTTCAATAAATGCAGACTTCTAGCAAACTTTGTGTGAGCCAAAACATGACATAATGCTACAAGGTTAAAGAAATGCAGACTTCTAGCAAACTTTGTGTGAGCCAAAACATGACATAATGCTACAAGGTTCAATAAATGCAGACTTTTAGAAAACTTTGTGTGAGCCAAAACATGACATAATGCTACAAGGTTCAAGAAATGCAGACTTCTAGCAAACTTAGTGAGAGCGGAAAACATGACATAATGCTCAAGGTTCAAGAAATGCAGACTTCTACAAACTTAGTGAGAGCGGAAACATGACATCATGCTACAAGGTTCAAGAATGCAGACTTCTAACAAAACTTAGATGAGAGCGGAAACATGACATAATGCTACAAGGTTCAAGAAATGCAGACTTCTAACAAACATTAGTGAGACGGAAAACATGACATAATGCTACAAGGTTCAAGAAATGCAGACTTCTAGCAAACTTAGTGAGAGCGGAAACATGACATAATGCTACAAGGTTCAAGAAATGCAGACTTCTAGCAAACTTAGTGAGAGCGGAAACATGACATAATGCTACAAGGTTCAAGAAATGCAGACTTCTAGCAAACTTAGTGAGAGCGGAAACATGACATAATGCTACCAGGTTCAAGAAATGCAGACTTCTAGCAAACTAAGTGAGAGCGGAAACATGACATAATGCTACAAGGTTCAAGAAATGCAGACTTCTAGCAAACTTAGTGAGAGCGGAAACATGACATAATGCTACAAGGTTCCAGAAATGGAGACTTCTAGCAATCTTAGTGAGAGCGGAAACATGACATAATGCTACAAGGTTCAAGAAATGCAGACTTCTAACAAACTTAGTGAGAGCGGAAACATGACATAATGCTACAAGGTTCAAGAAATGCAGACTTCTAACAAACTTAGTGAGAGCGGAAACATGACATAATGCTACAAGGTTCAAGAAATGCAGACTTCTAACAAACTTAGTGAGAGCGGAAACATGACATAGTGCATACAAGGTTCAACAAATGCAGACTTCTAACAAACTTAGTGAGAGCGGAAACATGACATAATGCTACAAGGTTCAAGAAATGCAGACTTCTAGCAAACTTAGTGAGAGCCGAAACATGAAATAATGTCAATAAATGCAGACTTCTAGCAAACTTAGTGAGAGCCAAAACATGAAATAATGTCAATAAATGCAGAGTTTTAGCAAACCTTGTGTGAGCCAAAACATGACATAATGCTACAAGGTTCAAGAAATGCAGACTTCTAGCAAACTTAGTGAGAGCGGAAACATGACATAATGCTACATGGTTCAAGAAATGCAGACTTCTAGCAAACTTAGTGAGAGTTGAAACATGACATAATGCTACCAGGTTCAAGAAATGCAGACTTCTAGCAAACTTAGTGAGAGCGGAAACATGACATAATGCTACAAGGTTCAAGAAATGCAGACTTCTAGCAAACTTAGTGAGAGCCAAAACATGACATAATGCTACAAGGTTCAATAAATGCAGACTTCTAACAAACTTAGTGAGAGCGGAAACATGACATAATGCTACAAGGTTCAAGAAATGCAGACTTTTAGAAAACTTTGTGTGAGCCAAAACATGACATAATGCTACAAGGTTCAAGAAATGCAGACTTCTAGCAAACTTAGTGAGAGCGGAAACATGACATAATGCTACAAGGTTCAAGAAATGCAGACTTCTAGCAAACTTAGTGAGAGCAGAAACATGACATAATGCTACAAGGTTCAAGAAATGCAGACTTCTAGCAAACTTAGTGAGAGTGGAAACATGACATAATGCTACCAGGTTCAAGAAATGCAGACTTCTAGCAAACTAAGTGAGAGCGGAAACATGACATAATGCTACAAGGTTCAAGAAATGCAGACTTCTAGCAAACTTAGTGAGAGCGGAAACATGACATAATGCAACAAGGTTCCAGAAATGGAGACTTCTAGCAATCTTAGTGAGAGCGGAAACATGACATAATGCTACAAGGTTCAAGAAATGCAGACTTCTAGCAAACTAAGTGAGAGCGGAAACATGACATAAATGCTACAAGGTCAAGAAATGCAGACTTCTAAGCAAACTTAATGAGAGCGGAAACATGACATAATGCAAAAGGTTCCAGAAATGGAGACTTCTAGCAAACTTAGTGAGACGGAAACATGACATAATGCACAAGGTTCAAGAAATGCAGACATTCTAACAAACTTAGTGAGAGCGGAAACATGACATAATGCTACAAGGTTCAAGAAATGCAGACTTCTAGCAAACTTAGTGAGAGCGGAAACATGACATAATGCAACAAGGTTCCAGAAATGGAGACTTCTAGCAATCTTAGTGAGAGCGGAAACATGACATAATGCTACAAAGTTCAATAAATGCAGACTTCTAGTAAACTTAGTAAGAGCTAAAACATGAAATAATGCTACAAGGTTCAACAAATGCAGACTTCTAGCAAACTTATTGACTGAGTTGAAACATGAAATATTGCTACAAGGCTCAACAAATGCAAACTTAGTGAGAGCCGAAATATGAAATAATGCTACAAGGTTCAATTTATACAGACTTCTAGCAAACATTAAAACTGAGATCTGAAAGATGAAATAATGCTACAAGATTTGATAAATACAGTCTTCTAGCAATGCACACATAGACAAGTTAGTGATGTTGCATTGGTATGCACATGGTTTATATAACACAATTAGCTGTGTTATCTTGGCGCACATGTCAATAGGCACACATGTCAACCAGACATAATATAAAAATTTTGCAAGTTTTGCTCTGTCATTATGGTACACTGAGTTTTACTTTGTTGTGCTGGGGCCCATGCCAATACAACACAAATTTAATTATGGCACTTTTGGGCCCTCACCAGGATGAAACAATGAAATCTGCTATATAAATTGCAAACACACCAACAAGACAGAATACAAGAGCTGTCCGTAAGACAGCACGCTCGACTTTTTTCAGTGCTTGTCTCTGAATTAGAGCTTTGCCAGTACAAAAAAATCCAAGTTAAGAAGGGGCACAACTCTGTCAAAATTCAAATCAGAGTTATGGGAATTGTGTCTCCTGGTGTAGACTTAAATAGTAAATAACTATTTTGAGTTTCAAGTCAAAAGCTTTAATAGTAACTGAGATATTTGACTTTATCAAAAATTTTAACAAAAAAAATCTAAGTTAAAAAGGGGCATAATTCTGTTAAAATTCAATCAGAGTTATGGGGATTGTTTCTCCTGGTGTAGACTTTGATGGTAAATAAGTATTTTAAGTTTCAAGTCAAAAGCTTTGATAGTAACATCATTTTTCATAGAGAGTTTGCCTGAACGCAACTATTACTGTTGGAGTGGTATTAGAAACATTTAAAATTTTGAAAACATCTTCAAGTCTTTCGTTATATGGCAAAGGTTGCTTGAACGTTTGAAAAAGTTATTTTGACAGAACTTCACGCATATATCTAAATCTATCAAAATACTTTGACTAATAACAGGCTGTCTAGCATACCCCGACAAAAAATTAGGGCTAATTTTAGGGCAATTTGTACAAAAAAATAGGGCTAAAATAAGGAATTTGGTACAATTTTAAGGAAATTTTAGGGCTAAATTTAGGAATTTTCAAATCAAAATATGGACTTTAAAGACCATGTAATGTGCTTATCTTATGTGATTGACATAAAAGTAACTCAGAAATAGTGCTTTATTTACAGAAAAGACGTCTCCTAGCTTTCCACTGTTTTGAACTGTGCTAAATTGTTTTTTTCTGAATTAGAACTTTTAAACAACATTTAAAACATTTTCTCTTTTTGATCATTGCAAAAAAGTTAAAAAATTAGGAATCTTTGTGAAAAAATAGGGCCTTTTTAGGAATTTCCTTTGATTTTTTAAAAAAAATAGGAATTTTAGCCAAATTGAAAAAAAATAGGAAAAAGTAGGAATTTTAGGGACGCTAGACAGCCTGTAATAAAATACAATATAACCTCAAAATTTACGACATGTACTCAACAAATAGATTCAGAATTGCATTCTGTTGTCAAAAAGGTATAAATTGTAAGAGTGACAAAACATAAAAAACGGAGATCGATCAGAAATGCTTGAGTAGCATAGAACAATGAAAACAAGAGCTGTCCGTAAGACAGCGCACTCGACTTTTCTCAGTGCTTGACTCTGAATTAGAGATATCTTGACTTTATCAAAAACTTTAACCAAAAATTCTAAGCTAAAAGGGACATAATCCTGTCAAAATTCAAACCAGAGTTATGGGGATTGTTTCTCCTGGTGTAGACTTTGATAGTAAAAAACTATTTTAAGTTTCAAGTCAATAGCTTTGACAATAACAGAGATATTTGACTTTATCAAAAACTTTAACCAACGGCGATGCTGGGGCAAGTACAATTAGCTCTACTTTTTCTTTGAAAAGTCGAGCTAAAAATGTCCTAAATCAGTAACCATATATTTTTATGCTCATGGACGTACCTCACCTAGTTATGTCTGGTAGTGTAACGAGTTTCCCAGCCTGTAGCGAGGCATTTAGACAGTCTGCTCCAACTGTTTCCATAGCAACACAGGGGACATCACTCCAGCCTACTTTCTGCATTCCAAGCAGTACACCATTGAGTAGTCCCCCTCCACCAACAGACACTATGACAACATCTGGTTTACATGGCAACTGCTGGGCAGCCTCATCTATCATAGTGGAATGTCCTTCCCTGATATAAACAAAATAATAAATATCTGTTAGTTTTGTTCAGTAAATGGTTTTCTTGCCAATTTTCAAAAATACATTTGTATGAAATTGAGTGCTCTTCCAGAGAAATTATTTATGATTAAAACTGAGCAGTTCAAACTGGTTCTGATACACAGGTGTAGGAATCGAGTCGAAGTTGGACCAGGTCATCATAAAAATACCACCACCTTTTAATTCTACATCCAGCACATCCACATCTTAGTACTGGTGTAACCATTAGTGACTCTAAAGATTAATTTGCAAGTGTCCATTTCAAGTCAGTCTTTTACAAATGTAAAGTCTTTAATGACACTGCTGAGAAATGTTCCATAAGTGCAATCATGTATAAGCTGTAAGTTAATATAGTAAGTGTTTCTGGATTCTGAAAGCAAATGACAATTTGGCACATGAATGAGTAACAGCAAAAACTGAATTTGACTAAAGTGGTAGTTTTAGGTTTTCCTAGTTAATTATGTTAACAGGCAAAGGAAAATAATAAATGAAATTTATAATGTAACAACAGTGTCATGATGACCCTGGATCGCTCACCTGAGTAATTGGGCCTACAGCCTCTAGAGTGTTAACAGGCTTTTCCTTTGATCTGACAGGGTGACCTAGTTTTTGATCCAACATGATCCAGATTCGAACATGGGTGGAGAGATCATCAAGGAAAATATCCTGACCGAGTTTCATAAATATAGGATCATAAATGCATTTATTAAATGCGGCCTCTACAGTGTTAACAAGCTTTTCATGTGATTTGAGCACGTGACCTAGTTTTTGACCCAACATGACCCAGATTCAAACTTGACCTAGGGATCATTAAGATAAAATTTCTGATCAACTTCCATGAAGACAGGGTCATAAATGTGGCCTCTAGAACATCAACAAGCCTTCCTTGATTTGAGTGGGTGACCTAGTTTTTGACCCCACATGACCATGATTAAAAATTGGACCTAGGATCATCAAGATAAACATTCTGACTGAGTTTCAAGAAGATAGGATCATAAATGTGGCCTCTAGAGTGTTAACAAGCTTTTCCTTTGATTTGAGCGGGTGACCTAGTTTATAAATCCACATTACCCAGATTCAAACTTGGCCTTGGAATCATCCAGATAAATGTTCTGACCAAGTTTCATAAAGATAGGGTCATAAATGTGGCCTCTACAGTGTTATCAAGCTTTTCCTTTGATTTGAGCGGGTGACCTAGTTTTCAACCCCACATGACCCAGTTTCAAACTTGACCTAGGAATCATCAAGCTAAACATTCTGACCAAGTTTCATGAAGATAGGGTCATAAATGTGGCCTCTAGAGTGTTAACAAGTTTTTCATTTGATTTGACTGGATGACCTAGTCTTTGAACCCACATAATCCAGATTCGAACTTGACCTAAAAGTCATCAAGACAAATATTCTGACCAATTCCCATGAGTTTCAAACTCAAACTATGGCCTCTAGAGTGTTAACAAGCTTTTCCTTTGATCTGGCCTACTGACCTAGTTTTTGACCCCACATGACCCAGTTTTAAACTTGACCAAGAGATCGTCAAGACAAACATTCTGACTAATTCTCATGGGTTTCAAACTTTAAAAGGTGGTCTCTAGAGTGTTTACAAGATTTTGCTTTGATCTAGTCTAGTGACCTAGTTTTTGACCCCACATGACCAAGTTTCAATCCTGGCCTAAAGATCATCAAGAAAAACATTCTTGACCAAGTTTCATGAAGATATGGTCATAAATGTGGCCTCTAGAGTGTTAACAAGCTTTCCTTTGATTTGACAAGGTGACCTAGTTTTTGACCCCACATGACCCAGGTTTTAATTTGACCAGGACATTATCAAGGCAAACACTCTGACCAATTCCCATGAGTTTCAAACTTAAACTGTAGACTTCAGAGTGTTAACAAGATTTTCCTTTGATCTGGCCTACTGACCTTAAGTTTTTGGCCTTTTTTAACCCAGTTTTGAGCCTGAACTTGAGATCATCAAGAAAAACATTATGACCAAGTTTCATAAAAATGGGTCACAATTGTGGTCTCTGGAGTGTTAACAAAGCAAATGCCGATGCACACCGCACGACGCTGGACAATGACCCGTCACAATAGCTAGCTCACCTTGAGCACTTCATGCTCAGGTTAGCTAAAACTAAAACAACTTAATCTTAACTCAGGGAAATAATAATAATTACTGGCACTTGAATACAAAGTATAAAATAAATAAGTTCCCCATTTTTCTACTTATTAATAACATGTGCTGACATTTCTATAACACTGTTTTCATCTAAAGGGATATTGAACATGTAAAGACCAGATATCTCATGCTTTTTTACTTCATTAACATTTTGGCCTCATGACCTCTGTCAAAATGATAAATTTCAAGTATTATTCTACATCTAGACATCCCTTGAATATAACAGTAACTGAAATGCAAAGCCGGAACTAAGCAGTAATTTTATATACATGTGCCACTTTTTTAGTTTAAAAGGAGGTTCTCATATGACTGAAAGATAATGTCATTTCTAGTACAACGAAAATGACATTTATACATTAGAGTGGTTTAATCTACGTTCTGCTAAGCTGCCATTTCAATCTGGTGACTACTGCCGTTTGGCAGTATGGAGGTACATAAAGTGGCTACGAGCTATCGTGTCTCTCCAGTATCTAGTCATACTGATGTCCATTCTGTTACTTACCATATATCCGGGTGATCGAATGGATGTACATACAGGCAATCTGAAATATAAATCACACTCTTACACAACACCTCATATAAATCCCAAGTCAATAGTTTGTGCTATTGACAGTTTATTGTTCAACACAGGTTTGGTGTGCTAATATCAAAACTTCAGAAAAAAACACTCTGAAATTTAGATCTGATGTTATGTAATAAAATACTTTTTGGCTTGCCAGTCAATAGTCAAAACTATTACCCTTGGTTGTTCTGATGTCTAGCAAATAGAATACACTTACTGAATGTCTTGCCGGCCAATAGTCAAAAATACAATTCAAGAACTGAAGGGCGGAGGCCCTATAGTTTTGACTATTGACAAGGAAGCCATTCAGTAAGTGTTTTATTACAATCAGAAATTGATTTCACAGTTTTATTTTTAAATGCTCGACTTTCTAGCTCAGTAATCATGTGCTGAATAATAATTACAGCACAATCATACAAACTATGGACCAGTAGCTTATATAAACAGTCATGTAATATTTTTGATAATTTTATGACCCTTAAACTCTGCTTACCTCATTGGTAGATAACTGATTACATGGAGGTTTAGAGAAAGAGATTTTCACAGCAAATAAATGATATTTTTGTAAACAAACAAAAAAGCAACTATTTTTTCAAAACAAACTAGTATGCTATACTATATATAGATCTGTCAAACACCAGTCAGTTATATCCAGTTTCTATTAATGCGTAACCCAATCAGCCGTCTCCTCACATTTCAATAAAATTGTGTACTGATTGTAAACATTTTTTCTTGACAAGTGATCTTTCTAAACAAGACACAAGAGCACCCACTACGGATGCTACCACTCGTCTGCAAGATCTTTCTAAACAAGATACAAGAGCACCCCCTACGGATGCTACCATTCGTCTGCAAGATCTTTCTAAACAAGACACAAGAGCACCCCCTACGGATGCTATCTCTTGTCTGCAAGTGCTGGACATTATGTAAGGAATGAGTTACAGTTCAGGATTTCTAAGTACAAAATGGGCCCTAATTCTGACAAAATGCTGGTTAGAGTTATGGTTCTTGGCCTACACTGTCACCTAATGATGATAAAACAAGTGTGCAAATTTTCAAAGCTGTAGCTCTTATAGTTTTTGAAAAAAGATGGACCTAAACAAAAAATTTAACCAAGAAACCAAATTTTCTAAGTACAAAAAGGGCCATAATTTTGCAAAATGCAAATCGTGTTATGGTTCTCGGCCTACAGTCACCTAATGCTGCTAAACAAGTGTGCAAAGTTTCAAAGCTGTAGCTCTTACAGTTTTTGAGAAAAAGTACATTTAAACAAAAATTTTAACCTAAGCCGACGCTGACAATCAAGTGACGACAATACCTCGTAGATTTTTTTCAAATATCAGACAAGCTAATAAACCACACTGCTGTAATAAATTAAGTCATAAAATAAAACTTATTTAATATTATAATGTCTTTAAATATCAAAGTGACTGTGTATGACTTTGTGCTAAATTTCTATAATGAACTTGTCCATCTTCCAATTTGAACAGTACCATTAACTGTTAAAAGGGGTGCTTACCAAAAGGATACTGACTGAATGGCAAACAGTGCAGATCATGATCAGACTGCATAGATGTGCAGGTTGATCACGATCTACACTGGTCGCAAAGGCAGAATCAATTGTGACCAGTATGACATTTAACATTGACTTACTGCAGTAGCTGACAGTTATGTGACTAGATTGCTAATCTTTCAAAAAATCTTGCTCCCAAACTGCTTCATTTACAACCTGGTCAGGAGACATTTAAAACCCATATTCTCCAAAGTATAGGTCTGTCCAACACTGATGTTTAGCTGACAGCCAACAGCCAATGAAGCCGAAATGCTCCAACGAAGATTATCCAGCTTCAAATGGTTACTGCAATTAAAACTGCTGAAAACTATTTACACAATGTTTCACTAGAATCCAGCTAAGTGACTGTTTGGAGGTCTTGTCAAGTCAAAACAGCTTTAAACTCAGTTTGAGCTATAAAAATAAGAGTAATCCAAACATTTGCACTGAAAGTTACATTCTGAAACACATGTTCAGCTGGTTTGGGGTTGAATCAGTTTGCAGCAACACAGGTTAGCCATTAATTATACCTGAATCTTTTGCCAATTCTGTGGCATGTTTGTTGCTTTCATCCCAAACTTTTCCATGAATCTTAACTTCTGCTCCATACTGAAAACAAACCAAAAAGCGTTAAGATATAAATCTTAAATTATCACCTAGAGAGCAATGATTAACCCTTACCGTGCTAAATTTCTATAATGAACTTGTCCATCTTCCAATTTTGACAGTACCATTAACTGTTAAAAGGGGTGCATACAAAAAAGATACTGACTGAATGGCGAGCAATGCAGATCATGATCAGACTGCATATGCAGACTGATCATGATCTACATTGGTCACAAAGGCAGAATTAGTTGTGTCCAGCATGATAAAAGTTAACAAAGCCATTTTTTACTGACATAAATTTTGAAGTTACTATAGCCATGTCGGCAGTTATCAACACCATAACCATTGGCGGAGGAAAACAGATTTTTTACTAAATATGATAACCTTAGTTAAAACTAATTTTCAATGTCAATAATCATTCATCCATATCAGCAAATGAGCTGCGCCATGAGAAAACCAACATAGTGGCTTTGTGACCAGTATGGATCCAGACCAGCCTGCGCATCTGTGCAGTCTGGCCAGGATCCATGGTATTCACTAATGGTTTCTCTAATTGCAAAAGGCTTTGAAAGTGAACAGCATTGATCCCGACCAGACTGCGCCGATGCGCAGGCTGGTCTGGATCCATGCTGGTTGCAAATGCACTATGTTGGTTTTCTCATGGCGCGGCAAAAATATTCAGTAGAATAGCTCAAGACTATTCTTTGAATAGTTGAGCTAAAAAGACATGGAGGCATTTACAGACACCCTAACGAAAAAGTCAAATAAGTCAAACATTTACTCAGCAATTTTTTCAATTCTGAGCAATCATTATGTAAACTTAGAAACATCCACAATTAAACTTAGAAATGAAGAACTTGTGAAATCATAACAACGTCACAGAAAATGTTAAAGACCATGGTAGTAATATCAATAGACACTTTGTTAACTCTGTAAAATGCACAGGACACTGAATCTTAAAGTAATATACCTAATAATAGACTTCTCTAAAATTAGTTTTATTACCGGTACATAGCTATCAGAGAATCCATAAAAATTACCACTAGCTGTAATGGTACATCAATTTATTCTGTTAATTTGTACATTTGCCATTGCAATTATCAAACAATTTCAAATTATGTAAAATAAATTAATCAATCAAGTTAAGACGTCTCTAACCACATCCCAGAATCATAATCTGTTTCACGTTGTGTCCTAAAACTAGTCTGTTAATTCTTTATACCCACATATTGGCTGACAGGCAGTCTATTACATTTTCCAGTTAGTTGGCTAACACGACATGTGTCAAAGATGTGATAAGTCAAATATGTATAAAAATGCTTGGTTCTTTCAAAGACTATTGTATTTAATTTGATGGAACAGTCATATTTTCAGACCTGTTGGAATCAATAAACAAAGTGCTCAGATCCTATGAGTAATCTGTTACAATCATTAAAGGGTAAGGCAGTGGTCTGATTCTTTACATACACCATTTTCCATCCAAGAACAACATGGGACTTCTAATATGAGAAAGCTTTAAATTATTTTTACCTCATCTCTGAGTTTGTCTGCCACAAATCCTGGTGTACTCTGAGGCAGTACAATTGTAGCAGGAACACCGAGTGTTTTAGCTGCATAAGCTGCTGCTAGTCCAGCGTTACCTCCTGATGCACAAACAATCTTCTTACAGCCATGTTGGGAGGCCTGTAAACATTCACAATCTCACTGAATACTGTACAGTCATCAACAAAAACCTTCTGCAAGCTTTCTGCATGGATTACACAATCATAGGTTATTACATCTGAATGTAGATATCATATGCAAGGGTTCCAAGAGCACAATATTACTCCATGAATGAACAACTACAACATTAATTTTCATTTTCTTGATGGATAGATAATCATATTTTTAACATTATACTCATCTACACTTATTATACTGGTTGGGAACCATTTTCCGGATACATTTTCATATTTTGGCTCCATTATTCCCTCAAAATATATTTGACAAAAATGAAGCCCACACTGCTCAAACTTCATCTCCTTCCACATCCGATGTTGTAATCAGCATCGCGTTGTTACGTAAAATATGGGTTCCATGGGACCTCAAATGGGGTCACAAAAATAAGTTATTTTTCCCGTCAGGTAAACCAGTATCTGGACAAATATTTTGACAGTGTTTTGACAGTGTTTTGTTGTTAATTTGATATCAAAATAAGTAATTAAACTATTTTTACACATTTCTTTATCATTCATCTCTACAAAATTGCACATGAAACATAACCCGACGTTCAATAGCAGCTACGAAAGTAGACCGAGGTTGACTATAAACAAGAGGGCCAAGATGGCCCTAGGTCGCTCACCTAAGAAACACACCATAACAGTGTAAAACATGTTTGACCTAGTGATTTCATGGAAACAAATATTCTGACCAATTTTCATTAAGATTGGACCAAAAAATTGGTCTCTTGCGATAAAACAAGCATTTTCTTAGATATGGCCTAGTTTTTGACCCTAGATGACCCATGTTCAAACTCGACCTAGATTTTATCAAGGCAATCATTCTGACCAAAATTCATGAAGATCAATTGAAAAATACAGCCTCTATCACATACACAATTTTTGTCTTTGATTTGACCAAGTGACCTAGTTTTTGACCTCAGATGACCCATATTCAAATTCGACCTAGATTTCATTAAGGCAATCATCCTGACCAAATTTCATAAAAATCAATTGAAAAAAACAGTCTCTATCGCATACACAAGATTTTTCTTTAATTTGACCTAGTGACCTAGTTTTTGATCTCAGATAACCCATATTCAAACTCGACCTAGATTTCATCAAGGCAATCACTCTGACCAAATTTCATGAAGATCAATTGAAAACTACATCCTCTATTGCATACACAATGTTTTTCTTCAATTTGACCTAGTGACCTAGTTTTTGACCCCAGATGACCCATTTTCGAACTCGGCCTAGATTTTATCAAGGTAATTATTCTGGCTAAATTTCATGAAGATCAGTTGAAAAACACAGCCTCTATCGCATAAACAAGGTTTTTCCTTAATTTGACCTAGTGACCTAGTTTTTGACCCGAGATGACCCATTTTCGAACTCGGCCTAGATTTCAACAAGGTTATCATTCTGACCAAAATTCATGAAGATCAATTGAAAAATACCGCCTCTATCGCATACACAAGGTTTTTCCTTGATTTGACCTAGTGACCTAGTTTTTGACCCAAGATGACCCATTTTCGAACTCGGCCTAGATTTCATCAAGGCAATCATTCTGACCAGTATTCATGAAGATCAATTGAAAAATACAGCTTCTATCGCATACACAAGATTTTTCTTTGATTTGACCTAGTGACCTAGTTTTTAACCCAAGATGACCCATTTTCGAACTCGGCCTAGATTTCATCAAGATTATCATTCTGACCAATATTCATGAAGAATAATTGAAAAATACAGCCTCTATCGCATACACAAGGTTTTTCTTTGATTTGACCTAGTGACCTAGTTTTTGACCCGAGATGACCCATTTTCGAACTCGGCCTAGATTTCATCAAGGCAATCATTCTGACCAATATTCATGAAGATCAATTGAAAAATACAGCCTCTATCGCATACACAAGGTTTTTCTTTGATTTGACCTAGTGACCTAGTTTTTGATCCGAGATGACCCATTTTCGAACTCGGCCTAGATTTCATCAAGGTTATCATTCTGACCAATATTCATGAAGATTAATTGAAAAATACAGCCTCTATCGCATACACAAGGTTTTTCTTTGATTTGACCTAGTGACCTAGTTTTTGACCCGAGATGACCCATTTTCGAACTCGGCCTAGATTTCATCAAGGTTATCATTCTGACCAATATTCATGAAGATTAATTGAAAAATACAGCCTCTATCGCATACACAAGCTAAATGTTGACAGACGACAGACGACAGACGACGGACGACAGACGCCGGACATCGAGCGATCAGAAAAACTCACCTGAGCATTGCTCAGGTGAGCTAAAAACTCGAATTTCGTCTTATACGAATTCTTGATAATTCCAATGGATATAGAATAAAATTAGTGCAAAAATCGACAGCCTTGCATCTTACATAACTTTTAGCGTGAAATTAAAAGTAGAACATGTTATCAGCGGACAATCATTATGTAGTTTGATTATTTCTTCTCACTTGATACCTCGGCATGTGTGAACTACTGCGCAAGCGCAATGCTATCTTCATGCCCCGTTAAGACAGAAAGTTGTTTTGCAAACGCAGGTGAGTTATCATCAAAAACCCAAACATTATACAGCCTTATAAAATAGTGGTTTGTTGTAGACATGAAGAACAAACATCTAAATGATCTAGATGAAACAATCACATGAATAACAATGAAATAAAGCGGATATTACAACTGTCCGGAAACTGGTCCTGTCTGGAAAGTGGCTCCCAACCAGTATATTATAAAAAGATTTCTTTGTAAATTTGAATTTTAAATTTAATGTTCCAAATATCAATGTTGATAAATATTTTAAAGTTACAGCACACATTAAACTGATATCATTAATAAAAAAAATCTTGATGTTCAAGTTTCCACTGAAGAGCTGTTGGAGGACAGCAATGCTCAACTCTTCACTTATGGAAGATCATATTAACTTTAATCAGATTGCATGCATATGTACCTTTTTTATCAAATTTCCAATACCTCTGATCTTGAAAGAGCCAGGTATCTGCAGGTTTTCTAGTTTCAGGTATACATTGTAGCCTGTGATCTTACTTATGGGCATACTCTGTATTGTTGGTGTAACCATGTGCAGCTGTCTGTCTCCTGTTGCCATAGTGATATGGTATCTTAAAATACAGTTACGTCTACATATAATTATATCAGATTTTATACAGCACCTTTTTCATGATAAATGTGTTAAAAGGTGATATACACTACAATGGTTGCGGCCACTTAGAGTGCCAAATTTATCCTCTACCAGTACAAACACTGAGCAATCAGACCACTGCCAGGGACAGAGTGAGAGAAAGCCACCAAAACAGAGAGAGGGAGAAATGACTATGGTACAGACTTGTCTGGCTATCCTAGCCTAGCTCTTTGCAAAAAGACAGCCTGGTTTTTTAAAAAAAAAAAGCTCTGTGTAAAGCTTTGATACATGCATCTAGCTTTCTTTCCCGGGAAGTACCTGTGCCAGTGCCTAGGTTGGCTGGGAGACCCTCAAGAGAATCCCAAAATATACAGTGCTTGCACTGCACTTCATAAAGTTATGCTCCGGACACATATTATAACAGACAGACGGACAGACGGACACATGCACGCAGCGCCATCTCATAATATGTCCTATTCTTCCAAAAATTTTTTTCCAAAATGGTCGCATAAAAAGAAATCATTTTTCTAGAAAAATGCCCAATGTAGAGCCACTAGAATGGTTTGCGATCTGCACTAGATTTCATACAGCTACAGATTAAGAAATTTAGGTTTACCTATGCTAGAGTACATGAGGTTAGGGCTGCAGATATGTTACAAGTTTATAACATTCTTCATGGCATTGATATTGTTGACAAAAGTAAACTATGTCAGATATGGTCATAGTATGAAAATTTATAAAAAAAAAAAAAAAAAGAGAGGGTACAAACAAATTTAAGAAAATGTACGTATGCTATCCCAAAGGGTTGTGGACATGTGGAATAGCCTCCCAAACCAAATAGTTACAGCACCATCAATAAATGCATTCAGATCTAGATTGAATAAATTCTTGGTAGGTCTAGAACAGTGAAAAGTTATCAAATGCTGAGTAGATATAGTGAACAGTGAATTTTAACCTTTCTAACATATCATGACAGTATTGTAAATAATCATTGTGGTTTGTAAAATATTTTTTATCAGAAGTCATAAGCTTATAATTATATATATCAAACATAAAACAATGAACACACAATCAAATGGGACTAAGAAACTGAAATTTATGGTTTATATGTAGATTTTATTGTGAATGTGTTCTCCAACAGGACTGTCTAGGATTTCGTCGTTTTTACAGATATTCTGTTTAAATATATGGACAACCCAATGGCATAAATTTAACGATTTTTCAGTCTATAAATTTACAGACTGGGTATACGAAATTTGTTAAATTTAAAATTTTAAATCAAAACCGCAGGTTAAAATGAAATGTTTCACTTAAACAGTTTATAGATAAAACTAAAGTTGCTTTTGACAAAAGTACATGTCTCCCACAACTGCCTAATCGTCTGAATATAGTTATGTATCTGAGTCAACCATGCACCATGATACATGTATCACTGGCATCTGCGTGCAGAGTGATTTTTATCGTTATTCAAGGGCCATAATTCTGAACTGCCTGGGCCGATTTGGCTAGTTATCGAACTTGGCCGAGGACTTATTGGCAAACACATTTCGTTCAAGTTTGGGGAAGATCAGATGAGAAATGTTCGACTTAAGAGTGCGGACAAGTGTGTACAGAGCGATTTTCGGTAATTCAAGGGTCATAATTCTGAAGTGCCTGGGCTGATTTGGCTAGTTATTGAACTTGACCAAGGACTTTTTGGCAAACATATTTTGTTCAAGTTTGGTGAAGATCACATGAGAAATGTTCGACTCTAAGTTAGGGCACCGACAAGATTTGTGACAGACACACGGACATACACATGGACACACACGGACGCACACACAGACAGTAGTAAATCAATATGTCTGCCACACCCTGTGTGGTGGGAGACAAAACTACTATGAGAATTACAGACAGGTAGTTAGTTACTTTGATTTTTTCACTTTTTCCAAAAATTCAGTCATATATTTCTGACAGAAAACCATACAACATTTTATGCACACAGTCTTAAAACCTGTGGCTTTGATTTATATTCTGATTTTAAAAGATTTCATTTACCAAGTCTGTAAATTTATGCAAAGAAGTATAAAATACACAGAATGGCAACAGGAGATAATCTTGCGTAAGCTTGTGTCAGCGCGTTATCTTACTGAAGGGTTTGCCGATGATCAAATCAAGACGCTTATTAATGTTTTACACTGGCGATACTGCCAGCACGTAATAAACCGAATCGGGTCCGATTTTCAAATGACAACTGTTGATTTCTCGTGAGTGCACTTCCAGTCATAAATTCATTCCTTAAGTGTAGAAAATACTAATTTTAACATTAAAAAAAATTATATTATAAACAAACAATCTGATAGAAAGTTTTTCACGACACAAATTTTTATCCTTCTGCTCTCTGTTTCATACACCGGTAAAACAAATCTCATTCAGCTGCCACGTGATATTAGCAAGATTTGCTCATATGCCTTTCAAGTTGCTGGTCTATTTATTTTTATAGCTCTTTGATAAATTTATGGAATGTACAAACTTTAAATCTGGATTGTCTGTATATTTACAGAACATCTGTAAAAACGATGAAATATCCTAGACCTGTCTAAAACTTTGTGACCGAGGTAGGATTAAATTGGTACCTCAATAGTCAAATTCTAGTTATACAGATCAGATTTTTTACAAGTAAAAAAACAATGAGCATATTATAGACTACAACATTTAAAACTACATGACATTTGCCTATCTAGGGTGTCACTTAAAAGGCGAGAAATGAATCACAGAAAGCTTTAATAAAAATTGTTATATAAAAGTATATATAATTTACAGTAAGTGTATGTGGTTGTGTTTTGAGCATAGAGACCCAAGAGTGATGTTTGCAACAGATTGGCAGATATCATAGCTATAAGTAAAATTACAAACACTTCCTTCGCAAAACAACAGACAACATCCATACTGATCCTTAAACAAGGAAAAACATATAACATATAACATGACGACAATGTGAATGTTAACCGGCTGCTGGTAATATCCGTATTCTATGCTGATTGTCTTGTGACATGTCAAAGTTCACTTCCAATAAATCGTGTTTACAAGAACTTAAAAGACATCTAGAATGTTATAAAATGTTACATGAATCAAAAATAACGTTATCTCATTGGAATAAAGTGTTGACAAATAGAAATCATAATAAAACTTGATGAAGAAAAGTCACCTTGTTTGTTGTGATGGAGTTGTGGAACTTAAGAAGGTACTCTTCACAAAGAAGTTGCGCGGAAAAAAAGAAGTACATTTGATACAGAATATTATTATTAATCCCAGATTAGTTTCATTCGCTAAATGCAGTAACGTTTAAAGCGACCTCTTAACAGTTGTTTATCATTGTTATCAATATAAGGAACCGTCAAATTAAATAGTGTCTGAAAAGACTAAAAGTAATCTGATTTCGCGATGCAAACAATTTGAAGGAGGGGAAGAAACTTAAGGAATTCTTTATTATAAGGTCAGTAATTCGTCCGAAAATATGCTTCCGTGTGTTGTCGTGAGAAGTCCAAAGTAAATAGATCCTAATTTACCCATTTTTGCACAAAGTCGTGTAGAGGAGTGCTTTCATCACAGTCTTTCACTTGTTGAATGAAATGAGACAGGCCCGCTGTTTTAAAATTGGAAGTGGCTAGGGGTCTGGTAACCGGACCTCTAGACCTGGAGTCTAGAGGTATGGTTACCAGACCTCAGACAACCCATGCAGGGCAGGCTAGAAGTCTGGTAATCGATATGAATCTTGAGTTGAGAACGTTCATTTCAAAGAGCTAGGAGACAATTCTTCATCTGTAAAAACAGGAATTGATTTCAAAAATTAGTTTTCATATTTTTCTCGTTTCACATACATGGTAACTCACAGTAAACAGAAGTTGTTATCATTTTTTAATCCCGGGAAAAATATAATTGCAAATTAATCAACAAATAATTAATAGCAATTTGTACGCCGTGATCGGACACTTTTATTGTTTTTCAGGACTGATTAATTAAAATAAACTTACGTTCTTAGTATTTTAGGCTTGTATTGTGAGCATGATTGATGCAAACTTAAAAGAATTGTTCGACATAGGGTTGCATACCGGTTCCCGGTATCGGTACCGTACCGAATAATCACTTCGTAAAGTACCGGTATATACCGTTTCGTAAAGAACCAGTTCCGATTCTGGTATTTCCATAAAAGTAAATAAACAAAATAATTACCAAATCCGCGGCAAAAGAAAGCAGAAAATAAGCAAATAGTATTTGAAACACAGTAATAACGCGATCGACATTGTTTACTGTGACACCGCTCCGAGTAACATCACGGCCTGTAAACACTGGCTCGTCCTCTTTGAGGAGATGAGTTGAAAAAAGAGCCAATGATACTTCCGAGGAGGCGCTAATGACCGGAACTTTATGCAGAATGTAAACAAAGAAGAAGGGTGAGTTGATTGTTTCCTTTCTCTGATAAATATAAGGCCCTATTTCAAAAATTAGCCAATGTAGTTCCACCCACAAATAATTATACTTTTTATATATGCAGGCCATTTTGCAAGGTAAATGTATTCTTTGACGTGAGAACGTTTGAAAGTTGGAAAATGGGGCAAGTTCGAACCAAAAGTGGAGATTTACCCATATATTCCACTCCAGTTTATCCAAATAAGGGTAAACATACATTGTACCAATTTTTCCCATAATGGTATGTTAAATCTGAATTATTTATGTGTTTTAATGGCGGGTTTTACCCCTCTATGCTCAATTTTGGCTAAGAGAAGGAGCCAAAGCCTTGAAGGAGGCGCAAAAGTCCAGAGTCAGAGCCACTGACCAGTTCTTTTCCTGAGTGATTAACACTGGTATAAAGCGTTTTCGTTCTCGCAATGTAATATCTATTTTGTTTAAATGTTTGTAATTTGATGCTTTAAATTGTATTATACTATCCAAATGCACATAATCTACCTAAAATAACAAGAGCTGTCCATAAGACAGCGCACTCGACTTTTCTCAGTGCTTGATTCTGAATTAGAGCTTTGCCAGTAAAAACTTTATAAAACTTAAAAATCTAAGTTAAAAAGAGGCATAACTCTGTCAAAATTCAAACCTGAGTTATAGGGATTGTTACTCCTGGTGTAGACTTTGATAGTAAATAACAGTTTTAAGTTTCAAGTCAATAGCTTTGATAGTAACAAAGATATTTGATGCTATCAAAAGGGCTAACCAAAAGGTTAACCAGAAATTCTAAGTTAAAAAGGGGCACAATTGTTTAGAAATTTAACCAAGAGCACCCAAAATAAAAAAGAAGCGCAAGAGAACGGCTGTCACCAGCAATAAAGTGCATTCAGATCTCATTTGCACAAAAAATGTATTATCACCAATTGTTCGCTTGTACAATACACACCAGGACCGGAAATGGTAATACTTCTTGCGAAAATGATGGCGATTTATTCTGCAAGGCCATTAATCAGCTTAGTATGTGTGTAAATTAAGCAAAACAGTTGTGCTATTTGACATTTGGTTTTATACTTGCTACTAAGTAAAATGTTTGATTAAACTTTGAAGCGCTATTTCTGGGTGCATATACACGGGGCTAAAGACAACGTCCATGTGACGTAAACACAATATCATTTTGACGATTTAATTGCTAGTCATGTTAGAATGTACACTTTATTTATAAAACTCCCTCGATATTTTTGCTAATATGTTTGGGTTTTTTTATCTTTTCAGTATATTTATGTCTTTTCTAGATCATTTAGATACAATATTTTAAAGAATTATTTGAAAACATAAATAAAATCGAGTAAGGCAGTGATACGATACTATATAATATAAGCCCGCCCGCTGTGCTCAGTAGGTAAGGGCGTTGGTCTACGGATCGCGGGGTCGCGAGTTCGATCCTCGGGCGGGGACTATGTTCTCCGTGACTATTTGATAAACGACATTGTGTCTGAAATCATTAGTCCTCCACCTCTGATAATTCATGTGGGGAAGTTGGCAGTTACTTGCGGAGAACAGGTTTGTACTGGTACAGAATCCAGGAACACTGGTTAGGTTAACTGCCCGCCGTTATAAGACTGAAATACTGTTGAAAAACGGCGTTAAACCCAAGAGAAACAAACAAACAAACTGTATAATGTAAATATAAGAAATGATTTTTTTCGGTTTTCCGCAGAATAGAACCGGCAAATCAATGAATCGCGCTAGCTGGAAATTAAGTATCAATATACATGTTTCCTTACGAACGTTATTTAAGTAAAAATAGAAAACTGTATTTATAATGCTGCAACTGTAAGCTCAGTAACGGTCAATACCCATTCTTACTATGTAGCATTAATCAAAAACAAATCTGACAGCAAATATTGCCTCAACAGATGTCACCCTATTTACAAACTCCCAGTACCGTTGAATAAATATCTAACGTTATCAGTTTCATTGTTATCGTTAGAACATCTGGGAGAAGTATTTTGAGTGTTAGAATTATCATATATATGTAATCGAATTAAGCAATTTACAAGTAAACAATTATATTTATTTAGCATTTGTAAGTACCTAGTGAAGCACATATTGCAATTGCATTTCAAGACTACCACAAAGTTAACACTATTAAAAAATCCAAAATGCGTTGGACATGAACACAGTTGTGCATTAAGAAATGTCCCTTTCACAGAAAGTATCATAATTATACAACCTATAACGCCATGGTAGCCCATCATTAGACAAGTGCAAAAGAAAAGAGAAGTGCAAATATCTCAAAATACATTCTAAGGAAATGAATAGGATGTTGTTACAATATCATTCATCAGATGTTTGTCACAATCCAAGGGAATCATGATAAAGCTCTGGTATGTGAGAATTGATGATACATTAAAAACATCTCAATTTCAAAGTGCATTGGCTCCCACTCGGGTTCTTAGCGCCTCCTCTGTGGCGGTGGCTCTTCCACATGGTAATAAATGCACATATACGGGATAAACACGCTAGTAAACCACATTAGTCATGTAGTAGTAAGATATGCTTTTCAGCAAGATTGATGTAGTGACTATAAAATCTTAAATTTGTGTAAATTAGGTTGAAATATATGGGGAAATGTCTACTTTTGGTTTGGACTTACTCTATTTTCCAACTTTCAAAAGTTTTCACGTCAAGGAATGCATTTACCTTGCAAAATGGCCTGCATATATAAAAAGTATAATCATTTCTGAGTGGAACTACATTGGCCATTTTTTGAAATAGGGCCTTACATTTATCTGAGAAAGGAAACAATTAACCCACCCTTCTTATTTGTTTACATTCTGCATAAAGTTCCGGTCATTAGCGCCTCCTCGGAAGTATCATTGGCTCTTTTTCCAACTCATCTCCTCAAAGAGAATGAGCCAGTGTTTACAGGCCGTGAACATGGAGAGCTGGCCTTGCGAATTATTTCGTATGCTAAATATTATCATAAAAACTTCTTTTCCCGTTGTTTTAAACTACGTAAATCATACTTAATTGCAAAATATACGACATTTTTTGCTCTTTGTCATATTCTATCAAAACAAATGAAAAAAAATTATTTTAATAAAAAGTTACGAAACTAAGCTGTAACCTACGTAAACAAGTCATCGGTTTTCGCGAACTAATAGAAATACGTTATTGCTGGTTGTTTCAGGCGTTTTGAGGGTTATTTTTCAATGAAAATTGTGTTGAAAAAAATGTTGCAATTTAAATACAGTACTAGTTAACCTGGTTGAAGATTTATTATGAGTGACAACGAGTCTGACTTGTTAAATGGGTTATTTGAAAGCTAGTAAGTGTTGAATTTCACAGTTCTCGTCAGTGCAGAGTAAACATTAAGTTAACACAGTCAGTGAGTCCTAAATTTAAATTGCACAGTGAGCGATGTATCTACTCTTTTTTTTATTTTGGAAAACTAGTTTGTAAAATATGTTTATTTTTTTTACTCTTTCATAGTTTTAGTACAACATCAAAGTAACAGACTTAAAATGTTTATATATCAAAGCAAATTTTCCTGTATAACTACTTAAAAGGGTGTATTTAATACTAACCAAATCATTGCTTATGTGATATACTTCAAAGCTTGGTATCAGTATCGGTATCATTAAAAATACCATATCGTTTCGTTGGTATCGGTATCGGACCGCTTCGTCCTTAACGATATCCAACCCTAGTTCGACATCATCACCCTCATCATAATGACACATATTGGTTCATAACACTGGCTCAATTTTTTCATGAATTATTCCCCTTTTTACTTAGAATTTCAGGTTTAATAAAATTTTGGTGCACTTTCACTCTTTCTCAGTTACTAATAAATGGATTTCATTCAAACTTAAAATAGTTGTTCCACCTTATCACCAACATCATGTGACACAAGGTCCTTGACTCTGGCACCTATTTTTCATGAATTATGCCCCCTTTTACTTAGAATTTAAGGTTAATTTTGATGCATTTTCACTGTATCTCTATTATTAGCCCACCATCATCAGATGGTGGGCTATTCAAATCACTCTGCGTCCATGGTCCGTCGTCCTTCCGTCCGTCCGTCCTTCCGTTAATAATTTCTCGTTATCGCATCTCCTCAGAAACTATCAGGGGGATTTTGATCAAACTTTGTCAGAATGATGTATTGGTACCCTAGTTGTGTCCCCCTGAAAATCAGACTGGTTCAACAATTTTTTAGTAAGTTATGGCCCTTTGTTTATTTCTATAATTTACATAGACTTATATAGGGAAAAATTTTGAAAATCTTCTTGTCCAAAACCACAGGGCCTAGGGCTTTGATATTTGGTATGAAGCATCATCTAGTGGTCCTCTACCAAGATGATTCAAATTATTTCCCTGGGGTCTAATATGGCCCCGCCCCGGGGGTCACATGGTTTATATAGACTTATATAGGGAAAAACTTTGAAAAACCTCTTGTCCAAAACCACAGGGCCTAGGGCTTTGATATTTTGTATGTGACATCAACTAGTGGTCTTATACTAAGATTGTTCAAATTATCCCCCTAGGGTCAAATATGGCCCCGCCCCGGGGGTCACATGGTTTACATAGACTTATATAGGGAAAAACTTTGAAAATCTTCTTGTCCAAACCACAAAGCCTAGGGCTTTGATATTTGTAATGTAGCATCATCTAGTGGTTCTCTACCAAGTTTATTAAAATCATCCCCCTAGGGTCAAATATGACCCTGCCCTGGGGGTCACATGGTTCATATAGACTTATATAGGGAAAAGCTTTTAAAAACTTCTTGACAATAACCTACAACATTCAAATTTGGACCACATGTATGGTTTTGAGTGGCAAGATGAACCTTGACATGAGTTGACCTTCACTTTGACCTAGGCCAGCATTTTTTTAGCTCACATGTCACAAAGTGACAGTGTGAGCTTTTGTGATCGCGCAGCGTCCGTCGTCCGTCCGTGCGTAAACTTTTGCTTGTGACCTCTCTAGAGGTCACATTTTTCATGGGATCTTTATGAAAGTTGGTCAGAATGTTCATCTTGATGATATCTAGGTCAAGTTCGAAACTGGGTCACGTGCGGCAAAAAACTAGGTCAGTATGTCTAAAAATAGAAAAACATTGTGACCTCTCTAGAGGCCATATTTTTCAAAAGATCTTCATGAAAGTTGGTCAGAATGTTCATCTTGATGATATCTAGGTCAAGTTCGAAACTGCGTCACGTGCCTTCAAAAACTAGGTCAGTAGGTCAAATAATAGAAAAACCTTGTGACCTCTCTAGAGGCCATATATATTTTTCATGGGATCTGTATGAAAGTTGGTCTGAATGTTCATCTTGATGATATCTAGGTCAAGTTCGAAACTGGGTCAGCTGCGGTCAAAAACTAGGTCTTTAGGTCTAAAAATAGAAAAACCTTGTGACCTCTCTAGAGGTCATACTTTTGAATGGATCTTCATGAAAATTGGTCAGAATGTTCACCTTGATGATATCTAGGTCAAGTTCGAAACTGGGTCACGTGCCATCAATAACTAGGTCAGTAGGTCAAATAATAAAAAAACCTTGTGACCTCTCTAGAAGCCATATTTTTCATGGGAACTATATGAAGGTTGGTCTGAATGTTCATCTTGATGATATCTAGGCCAAGTTCGAAACTAGGTCAACTGTGGTTAAAAACTAGGTCAGTAGGTCTAAAAATAGAAAAACCTTGTGACCTCTCTAGAGGCCATATTTTTCACTAGGTCTTCATGAAAATTGGTCAGAATGTTCACGTTGATGATATCTAGTTCTAGTTTGAAACTGGGTCATGTGCCATCAAAAACTAGGTCAGTAGGTCAAATAATAGAAAAACCTTGTGACCTCTCTAGAGGCCATATTTTTCATGGGATCTGTATGAAAGTTGGTCTGAATGTTCATCTTGATGATATCTAGAATAATTTCGAAACTGGGTCAGCTGCGATAAAAAACTAGGTCATTAGGTCTAAAAATAGAAAAAGCTTGTGACCTCTCTAGAGGCCATACTTTTGAATGGCTCTTCATGAAAATTGGTCAGAATGTTCATCTTGATGATATCTAGGTCAAGTTTGAAACTGGGTCACGTGCCATCAATAACTAGGTCAGTAGGTCAAATAATGAAAAAGCCTTGAGACATCTCTAGAGGCCATATTTTTCATGGGATCTGTATGAAAGTTGGTCTGAATGTTCATCTTGATGATATCTAGGTCAGGTTCAAAACTGGGTCACATGAGCTCAAAAACTAGGTCACTATGTCAAATAATAGAAAAAAATTGACGTCATACTCAGTTCAAAACTGGGTCATGTTGGGACAGGTGAGCGATTCAGGACCATCATGGTCCTCTTGTTATTTTCTGGTTTACGGGAGATTTTTAAAAAAATTTGGGTCGGGGGGGACAAATAAAAATAAAAATCCCAATTTGGAGCAGTCGACCAAATAAATAAAAATAAAACGTCCAAAAGGATACAATTTTTTTATTTTTTGTACACCACAAAAAACAAAAGCTTGCAAGCTTAAATTGCATACACACTTCACAAATGAACTATTCTGAACTGGTTTATATCTCATCATCTCAGTGTAATGTTGTTTTCTTAATGTGTAGCTTGTATGAATATTGCCATTTTCAAAGTCACCAAGGATATGTATTATTTGTGTTTTTGTATGTATCTATTTTGTAATTAAAATAGACTTGTGGAAACATTTTTCATAATAAAATATACAGATACTACAGTTGTCATATCATAAGAACATTGCCTAATGTTTATTATTTAAACATGAATAAAAACTGCTATTAAAATGGGGATATGCAGGGACTACTTTAGGTCTTCATACTGCATATGTGCATATTAATTGGCCGGAGATGCAAAGTCTTAAAAGACAGGCATTGTCATACTAGAAAGCAAAAATTACAAATTGATAAAAATTATGCACACTGGCTTTAAAATTAAATTTATGGCTTTGGTTAAGTTTCAGTGACTTGAATATTGTTTTATATTTTGCCGATTGTCAGTGCCACCTATATTGTACGACAAGTGAAACAATCTGAATTTTGGTTCAGCTAAAATGTGTACAAAATAAAAACCTTATCGGCTGATGTTCAAACAACAGTATCGGAGATTTATAAGATTCTTCACCGAGATGGGACTTGAACTTAGTAAATTATGAGTTCGAAAAAACATTCATTACTGGATATGTCATTATGTGTTCCTCAGTGTCAAAGGCACATGTGACATATAGTGTCTGAATGTCTGTCCCAAACATACTTTCAAAGGGTCTTCTTACAGATTTTATCGGATTGAACATGGGAATGTTGCTGGGAGTTTCATGTTTGATAATTATGTTTTGAGTTACAGTACCTGGCTAGAACTTTAGTCAAACTAATTTGACCCAATCCTGATTAGATTGCCTGTCAAACATATTAAACAACCATTAATCTGACTGTCCAATTATTTTGACTACATCATGTACATGTAGTTTGAATTTTTTATCACATGTATCTTTGTCAAGCATTTGCATGGACATGTGTCATTGAAATTGCACTTTGTTTTGAACAGAACTGCTGAAAATTGTGTAATTAGTTATTTTATCTTCTCTAACCCCCAAGACTTCAAAGTAAAAAAAATGTGTTTAGCAAGTTGATACTCACTTTTGCTCCTCCATTTTGCCATTTCTTTGGTTTCTTTCCTTTTTATCAATTGTGGTATTTTTCTGACAGTCCCACATGAATTTGATCGTTGTCCAATTATAATATACAGACAACAAATCTCCTACATGTGATACGCCAGAATTTTCAACATCTGGACAGCGTTGATAGTGAAGGTCATTTTTCATAGGTGATTATTCCTAATGTTGAGCTTTATGTGCTGTAATTTCTACTCAGATCCAATTTCTTTACAATACTGGTTATCTCTGCCAACTTATTTCAAAGATTATTGTCTGTTAACTTGTATAATTTCCCACAATTTACATTCATGGAGGCCGCCATTTTTCATGCGTCTGTTGATCTTGATTAAAAACCTCTACCTTACAGTTAAACTTTTATTTTTGGCAGCAGCAATTATGGACGGTCGGCGGGTAAAATGAAAATAATAGTACTGAAAATGACTTTTATTTTTATTTTGTTTTGTCAGAAAATAGGGTCGGCGCTCCCGTAAACCAGAAAATTAAAAAATGCTGGCCCTAGTGACCTACTTTCACATTTCTGTAGCTACAACCTTCAAATTTGGACCACATGCATAGTTCTGTGCTCTGAAAAAAACTTTGACCTTGATATTGACCTAGTGACCTACTTTCACATTTTTGAAGGTACAGGCTTCAAATTTGGACCACATGCATAGTTTCGGGTTACGAAATGAAATTTAACCTTGATTTTGACCCAGTGACCTACTTTCGTATTTCTCAAGCTACAGCCTTCAAATTTGGACCACATGCATGGTTTTATATACCGAAACAAACTTTGACCTTTACATTTACCTAGTGACCTACTTTCACATTCTTGAAGGTACAGGCTTCAGATTTGGACCAGATACATAGTTCTGTATTCCGAAATAACATTTGACCTTGATTTTGACCTAGTGACCTACTTTCACATTTCTCAAGCTACAGCCTTCAAATTTGGACCACATGCATGGTTTTGTGTACCGACACAAACTTTGACTTTTACATTGACCTAGTGACCTTCTTTCACATTTCTGAAGGTACAGGCTTCAAATTTGGACCACATGCATAGTTTTTTATTCCGAAATAAAATTTGACCTTGATTTTGACCTAGTGACCTACTTTCACATTTTTCAAGCTACAGCTTCAAATTTGGACCACTTGCATAGTTTTGTGTACCGAAATGAACTTTGACCTTAAGATTGACCTAGTGACTTACTTTCACATTTCTGTAGCTACAGGCTTCTAATTTAGACCACATGCATAGGATTGTGTACCAAAACAAACTTTGACCTTGACATTGACCTAGTTACCTACTTTCACATTTTTGAAGGTACAGGCTTCAAATTTGGACCACATGCATAGATTTGTGTTCTGAAGTGAAATTTGACCTTGATTTTTTGACCTAGTGACCTACTTTCACATTTCTCAAGCTACAGCCTTCACATTTGGACCACTTGCATAGTTTTGTGTACTGAAATAAACTTTGACCTTAAGATTGACCTAGTGACCTACTTTCACATTTCTCAAGCTACAGCCTTCAAACTTGATGCACATGCATAGTTTTGTGTACAAAGAACTTTTGTCCTTGAAATTCATCTAGTGACCTACTTTCACATTACTCAAGCTACAGCTTTCAAATTTGGACCACATGCACAGTGTTGTGTATGGAAATGAAATTTGACCTTGAGCTAGTCAATAAGTCTTGAAATTTGGAACACTCAAAAATGGCACATTGGTGGGCGCCAAGATCACTCTGTGATCTCTTGTTATGAAGAGGATTTAATTTAAATTTAAAATAGTTGTTCAACATCATTCACATCATATGACCATGATGACACAAGGACCATAACTATAGCACCAGAATTTCATGAATTGTCTCCTCTTTTTACTTAGAATTTCAGGTTAAATTTTTGGTACACTTTCACTCTATCTCAGTTATTACTTTAAATGGATTTGATTCAAACTTAACATGCTTAAAGTAGTTGTTCCACATCACCACCCATATCATATGACACAAGATGCATCACTCTTTCACCAATATTTCATGAATTATGCCCTTTTTTGCTAAGAATTATACTTATTTAATGTTTTGATACACTTTATCATTATCTCTGTTATTACTTAATACTTTTGAGGCAGATTCAAACTGTTGTCCAATATCTTCATCCAAATTGGAGTCATTAAACACTCAAATGACAGCTCCAGCTCCGCAGGTATGCCCAGTTTCACAATCCAGCATCGAAATAGTTGAGCGTGCTGTCTCCTGTGACAGCTCTTTTTGTGTGAGAAAGTAAAAAGTTATAAATAATTTAAAAATGACTGACCACAGTTGAATTTTCATTCAAAAAAATCCTTAAAGGGATTTTAATATTACTTGGCACAAATGTTGACCACCATGTGACAGTGTGTCATTCGCAAGAACCAGGTTCCTAGATCTAAGGTCAAGGTCACACTTGAAGGCCAAAGGTCAGATACAAGAATGACATTGGAGCATTTCTTCGTCATGTATGGAGGGATTTTGATGTAACTTGGCTTGACAAAAATGTTCACCGTCATGAGACGGATTGTCATGGACAAGAACCAGGTCCCTAGGTCTAAGGTCAAGGTCACATTTAGAGGTCAAATTCAAGAAAGACTTTGTGTGGAGCATTTCTTCTTCATGCATGGAGGGATTTTGATGTAAATTGGCACAAATGTTCACCACCATGAGACACCCTTGTTTTTAGAATTAATTCCCTTTGTTTTACTATAAGTAGCTTATATTGTAACTTTTTAGCTATTGTGACGGCTTGATGTCCGTTGTGCGTAGTACATTGTCTGTCGTCCATCAACAATTTGTAAAAAAAACTTCTTGAAAACCACTAGGCAGAATTACACCAAACTTCACAGGAATGATCCTTGGGTGGCCCCTTTTCAGAATTGTTCAAAGAATTGAATTCCATGGAGAACTCTGGTTGTCATGGCAACCGAAAGGAAAAACTTTAAAAATCGTCTTCTCAAAAACCAGAAGCCCTACAGCTTAGATATTTGGTGTGAAGCATTGTCTAGTTGACCTCTACCAAGTTTGTTCAAATCTTGACCCCCGCCCCAGGGGTCACTTGATTTTACATAGGAAAATCTTAAAAAATCTTCTTCTCAAAAAGCAGAAGCCCTAGAGCTTAAATATTTGTAGCATTGCCTAGTGGACCTCTACTAAATTTGTTCAAATTGTGACCCCGGGGCCAAAATGGACCCAGCCCCAGGGGTCACTTGATTTTACATATGAAAATCTTCAAAAAATTTCTAAAAATAAACCAGAAGGCCTAGAGCTTAGATATTTCACATGTATCATTGCCTAGTGGACCTCTACAACATTTGTTCAAATCATGACCCCCGGGGTCAAAATTGACCCCGCCCCAGGGGTCACTTGATTTTACATAGAAAATCTTCAAAAAATTTCTAAAAATAAACCAGAAGGCTTAGAGCTTAGATATTTGACCTGTAGCATTGCCTAGTAGACTTCTACAAAATTTGTTCAAATCATGACCCCCGGGGTCAAATTGGCCCGGCCCCATGGGCTTACTTGATTGTACATAGAAAAATCTTTAATATTGTCTAAAAATAAACCAGAAGGACTAGAGCTTAGATTAGCTCAGTAGGTAAGAGCGTTGGTCTACGGACCGCTGGGTCGCGAGTTCGATCCTCGGGCGGGGACTATGTTCTCCGTGACTGATAAACGACATTGTGTCTGAAATCATTAGTCCTCCACCTCTGATAATTCATGTGGGGAAGTTGGCAGTTACTTGCGGAGAACAGGTTTGTACTGGTACAGAATCCAGGAACACTGGTTAGGTTAACTGCCCGCCGTTACATGACTGAAATACTGTTGAAAAATGGCGTTAAAACCCAAAACAAAACAAATAAATAGAGCTTAGATATTTGACATGTAGCATTGCCTAATGGACCTCTACAAAATGTGTTCAAATCTTGACCCCCCAGGGTCAAATTGACCCAGCCCGAGGGGTTACTTGATTGTACATAGGGAACTCTTCATAAATTTGCTAAAAATAAACCAGAAGGCCTAGATCTTAGATTTTCGACATGTAACATTGCCTAGTAGACTTCTACAAATTTTGTTTAAATCATGACCCCCGGGTTAATATTGGCCCCACCCCAGGGGTTACTTGATTGTACATCGGAAAATCTTCCAAAAATTTTTAAAAATCATCAGTTTGACATATGAAACATGTAGCTCGTATTACTCAGGTGAGCGAACCAGGGTCATCATGACCCTCTTGTTAATTACTGGCCATAGGGAAAAATCACTTTTCTGTGGTACAACATGCATGTTATATCCAAATTTTAGGTGTATTTTGACCTATCTCTGCCTGGTAAAGAGTTTTGTGTGGACTTACCGTATGTTATATATGTCTTTTTAGCATTGCTCAGGTGAGTTTTTCTGATCACTCGATGTCGGGCGTCCGTAGTCTGTCTGTCGTCTGTCAACATTTAGCTTGTGTATGCGATAGAGGCTGTATTTTTCAATTAATCTTCATGAATATTGGTCAGAATGATAACCTTGATGAAACCTAGGCCGAGTTCGAAAATGGGTCATCTCGGGTCAAAAACTAGGTCATTAGGTCAAATCAAAGAAAAACCTTGTGTATGCGATAGAGGCTGTATTTTTCAATTGATCTTCATGAATATTGGTCAGAATGATAATCTTGATGAAATCTAGGCCGAGTTCGAAAATGGGTCATCTCGGGTCAGAAACTAGGTCACTAGGTCAAATCAAAGAAAAACCTTGTGTATGCGATAGAGGCTGTATTTTTCAATTGATCTTCATGAATATTGGTCAGAATGATTGCCTTGATGAAATCTAGGCCGAGTTCGAAAATGGGTCATCTCGGGTCAAAAACTAGGTCACTAGGTCAAACAAAGAAAAACCTTGTGTATGCTATAGAGGTTGTATTTTTCATTTGATCTTCATGAATATTGGTCGGAATGATTGCCTTGATGAAATCTAGGCCGAGTTCGAAAATGGGTCATCTGGGGTCAAAAACTAGGTCACTAGGTCAAATCAAAGAAAAACCTTGTGTATGCGATAGAGGCTGTATTTTTCAATTATTCTACATGAATATTGGTCAGAATGATAATCTTGATGAAATCTAGGCAGAGTTCGAAAATGGGTCATCTCGGGTCAGAAACTAGGTCACTAGGTCAAATCAAAGAAAAACCTTGTGTGTGCTATAGAGGATGTATTTTTCAATTATTCTACATGAATATTGGTCAGAATGATTGCCTTGATGAAATCTAGGCCGAGTTAGAAAATGGGTCATCTGGGATTAAAAACTAGGTCACTAGGTCAAATCAAAGAAAAACCTTGTGTATGCGATAGAGGCGGTATTTTTCAATTGATCTTCATGAATATTGGTCAGAATGATAACCTTGATGAAATCTAGGCCGAGTTCGAAAATGGGTCATCTCGGGTCAAAAACTAGGTCACTAGGTCAAATCAAGGAAAAACCTTGTGTATGCGATAGAGGCTGTATTTTTCAACTGATCTTCATGAAATTTAGCCAGAATGATTACCTTGATAAAATCTAGGCAGAGTTCGAAAATGGGTCATCTGGGGTCAAAAACTAGGTCACTAGGTCAAATCGAAGAAAAACATTGTGTATGCAATAGAGGATGTAGTTTTCAATTGATCTTCATGAAATTTGGTCAGAGTGATTGCCTTGATGAGGTCTAGGTCGAGTTTGAATATGGGTTATCTGAGGTCAAAAACTAGGTCACTAGGTCAAATTAAAGAAAAATCTTGTGTATGCGATAGAGACTGTTTTTTTCAATTGATTTTTATGAAATTTGGTCAGGATGATTGCCTTAATGAAATCTAGGTCGAATTTGAATATGGGTCATCTGAGGTCAAAAACTAGGTCACTTGGTCAAATCAAAGAAAAAACTTGTGTATGTGATAGAGGCTGTATTTTTCAATTGATCTTCAGGAATTTTGGTCAGAATGATTGCCTTGATAAAATCTAGGTCGAGTTTGAACATGGGTCATCTAGGGTCAAAAACTAGGTCATATCTAAGAAAATGCTTGTTTTATCGCAAGAGACCAATTTTTTGGTCCAGTCTTAATGAAAATTGGTCAGAATATTTGTTTCCATGAAATCACTAGGTCAAACATGTTTTACACTGTTATGGTGTGTTTCTTAGGTGAGCGACCTAGGGCCATCTTGGCCCTCTTGTTTAGGATTTACATCCCTCTGTTGTTACTATAAACATGATAAATAACAGTAGAGAAAATAAGGTGTCCAGTAGAGGACTTATGTATCTTTCACTTATTTTTAGCTCGACTATTCGAAGAATAGGGGAGCTATCCTACTTGTCCCGGTGTTGGCGTTAGCGTTAGCGTGAGCGTCGCACAAATGTTAAAGTTTGCGTACCACCCCAATATTTTCAAAGTCCATTGAGATATTGCTTTCATATTTTGCATACTTGTTTAACATCATGACCCCAGTCTGTAAAAAGTTGGAGGTAGCTCTATCAAGCATTTTGACTGAATTATGGCCCCTTTTCGACTTAGAATAAATGTTAAAGTTTGCGTACCACCCCAAACATTTTCAAAGTCCATTGAGATATTGCTTTCATATTTTGCATACTTGGATACCATCATGACCCCAGTCTGTGAAAAGGAGGAGGCAACTCTATCAAGCATTTTGACTGAATTATGGCCCCTTTTCGACTTAGAATATGCTTATTGTAATGTTAAAGTTTTACTCAATGCTTATATTATACTATCAAGCATTGAGAATAGTCGAGCACGCTGTCCACTTACAGCTCTTGTTTGACTAAGCAATTGTTGGTTAACTTTTTGTATGTGAATTGGTATCTCAGTACCCACTAATGGGAATGGATTGAAACTTGAAATGCTTGTTAAATGTGATAATCTAACATGCACTCACAGGTTCCGCTACTCTACTTTGCATTCTTGCAAAGTTATGGCCAGTTTTTGACATGCATTTTATAGGTTACAACATTAAATAGCTTTTCTTTATTAGATATTTAAAACTGACATATTTCCAATGGCTGCAGCGCACATCAGGACCAATTTTAAATGTCTGTTACTTGCATTTTCTTGAAGAATATTGTCAGTGATGAATAAAAATCAAAAGGAAAGTGGGGGTCATGTTTGATGCAAGAAAGCTATTTTCAGTGAAACAAACTGCAAAATCAGCTAAAAACTGAGACTCGAAATTGTAGTGGTTGTGTATACATGTTTCCATGACAAATTCTGTCATGTTATTAATTATTTACATGTCAAGCATAGATCTGTCATGTTGTTCAGCAAAAAAAATGCAATGAAAATATATATAAAAAATGGCTCTATAGACAAAAAAAAAACCGGAGACTGTTTGAATCCATCAAACAGCTCTTGTTTTCTGTTCTTGTCTTATGTCAGTTTACCAATCTACATCAACATGTTACTACATACTGAGCTTGCACTTTTTTGAAGACTCCAATACAGTCAAAATAGTAAGTCAGCATGTTCTGTTCTAAATAATTGATTATCCACTGCTTAACAGATTTATTGACTATTAGCTATCCAAGAGCAAATTTCAAGTTGATACTTTTATATCATCTTTCAGTAGAAGAAAAAGTGATAAAAGACAGTACAATGGCATCACAGTCTTTAACACAATCCCAGAAGGCCATTGCAAGTATGGACAGAGGAGAGCAAGAGAGAATTGTAAATGATACAGTGAAATTCCTTCTTGTTCTCGATCAGAAAAAAATGCCTATCAAGAAAGCAGGTTTGTTAATTTCTCTGCTACTAGTATTGTTAAATGCACATTGAACTACCAAAACGTCACTGAAAAAGTTTCTTGATAGCTCAGTGCTCGTGGTGAGCCAACAAAAAAAATTCTAAATAGTGAAGCCATCATGGCAGTCTTATTTTACTAGTTCATCTGAACATTGGGTTGCTTATCATGATATATTAGTCTGATATGTGGTGTATGAAACAATATTTTTAAGATTTTTAACATGGAATATAGTTTAAAGTTTTTCCAGCCCGATGTTAACAGCAGAAAATAAACACACTATATTGACAGTGCTTAGTGGTAATAGGAATGGTGTAAAGTCAGCAAAGTATTGTTTTTTAGGAACAGATGAAATTTTTTTTACATCATTTAGTACAGTATTTCTTAAAATAAAGTTTTAACCTTTAGCCAGCTGACTGCAAGTGATTCTGCCTTTGCAACCAGTGCTGACCAAGATCTACAAGGCTGATCTTGGTTTGCACTGTTCGCTATTCAGTCAGTACATTTTCAGTGTATAGCCCTCAGAATAAAGAATGGAACTGCGCAAATTGAATGATAGACCAGTCCATGTTAGAAATTTAGCAGGGTAAAGGTTAAATTACTTATCCTCTAACTTTGTTGGATACTTATGATAATATGAGCCGTGCCATGAGAAAACCAACATAGTGGGTTTGCGACCAGCATGGATCCAGACCAGCCTGCGCATCCGCGCAGTCTGGTCAGGATCCATGCTTTTCGCTTTTAAAGCCTATTGGAATTGGAGAAACTGTTAGCGAACAGCATGGATCCTGACCAGACTGCGCGGATGCGCAGGCTGGTCTGGATCCATGCTGGTCCCAAACCCACTATGTTGGTTTTCTCATGGCATGGCTCAATTAATTATATGAAATTATATGGATGCACATGATTAATGTTACTGTATATACCACAATCAACCAACACTGATTTACTGTTGAAAACCAATCATTCCTAGTTTATATTGTAAAATATATATAATACTGTTCAAAAAACCTTTGAGTGAATTCTAAGGAAACTTAACAAAAAGACAAGATTTGAAATTTGTTAATATAGTCATTTTATACAAATCAGGAAGCTGTATTAGTGTTTGAAGTTTATAAGAAGAGCGTTTATTTTATGACTTTAGTTTAAAATTTGTAGTTATCAACATAAAAGATACGTTTGAAATTCCCGAAGATATACTGCTAAAATTTGTTTGCACTATGACTTATCAAGTCAAGTTCGATGAATCCTGGCTTAGAGTTATGAAAATATGGGAAATGAATAAACTATATAATTATAAACTGTGAAATTATTTCTATTTTTTGGACATTAATTTTGGCAGATTTTGCCATTTCTTCAATCCATGACATTAAATCTCTATGAAAAAGGCAGAAAAACATTTTATAATTATAAATACCGCTTTGGTCAAAATTCTTAAATTTTATGAAAACAATAGATTGAGGATTCCTAATTACCTACTCTGAGGGTTTAAGTTGAATTCTGTTGCATTTTCAGATATAAATAAACATGTATTGAAGGAGCATTCTAAAGCTTTTCCAGTTATTATAGCTGAAGCTGCTAAACGACTTTCAAAGGTAAGTCTTTACTATGTTGCCTAAAGCTATAATCAATCAAGCCAGGTATTAGGTTCAAACACCAATTCTAAAAGTTACACTTCACCGAATCTGGGTAGGTAATTCCTAACCCTGTTTCCAAAAGTTGTACTTGTCCAACTCAGGGTAGTTAGGTGCTTAGCCCAATTCCCAAAGTTATACCTGACCAGACTAGAGAAGGTAAGTCTTGACCATATATCATATGACTTCCTAAACCTATACATGAGATAAATCTTAAACCTATTTCCCAAAGCTATACATAAGTTTAGACTAAAGGTTTCGAAGTAGGCCTTGAGAAACAAAAATCAAACAGCACCAAATCATCAAAACGAACATGTGTAACTGTTTTTTGAAAATGGTGAGTTTTTAAAGGCGTTTAACTGTCCGGAAGTGGGGCCCCTATAGGCAGTCATTTTCTGGATTTCAAAGTTTCTATTAGTATACTGACACTTGTTTCGTAAAGTAATATACATGTTTTACCTGCTGTTCAATTTTCATGTCAAACAACTCTTTCTTTCAATGATTTGGTGTTGTTTGATTTTTGTTCCTCAAGGCCTACTTCAAAACCTTAAACAGGGTTCCCGCAGTCATGTATACTTAAGTCTTAAACATACTTCACAAAGCTATACTCAAGTCTTAAACTTACTTCTAAAAACTATAAAGTCCTAAACCTGGCACTGCATCTGTATATATTTTACTTTTGATTGGTTGGAATCAGTGATATATCAATGTTATTTCTATAATTGGCAGGTCTACTCTGTGATTATTATGTAATTTACTCAGTGTGTGGCTTGCCAGTCAATAGTTAAATCTATTGCTCGAGGTCTGAAAGACCATGGGTCAATAGTTTTGACTATTGACTGGTAAGTCATTCAATAAGTGTTTTACTACATGACATCAGAAATTAGTTTTCACAGTAATTTTTTAAAGTTTTTACTTTTAAGTCTAGACAATTAAATATAGTCACTGTTATAGCACAGACAGGCTATAAATATAAGGAGTGGTGTAATAATCACTATTTTATTGAAGGTGTTTGGTATAGAAGTGAAGGAACTAGAGGAGAAACAGAAAGGAAGTTATATATTACTGAACAAGTTAGAAATCAGTTCTGATGATAATCATCTCATATGGTAAGACACGTTTTGAATACTTCTTACTTTTTTGTTTTCACTAACATTGTCGTCAAAGATCACAAACAACTTCTTCAACTTTTAAGTGTGAAGGAAGATGCCCTCTGTGCATTATTTCATTCATAAATTGTCATTTGATATTGACTCCTCCAATTTTTTTTTGTTGGGGTGGTAGGGGGGGCCCTTGTCCATCAGTCCGTCTAATTTTTGTTATGCTTATCTCAAAACATATGTGACCTAGAGTCATCAAACCTCACAGGGTTGTCATTCAGCATGTGAAGTTTTGCACCTTGTGTTTTAAATAGGATTCCACATAGCCTCAGCAGAGTTATGGCCCTTGGCTTGGTCTAAACTATGCAGAAGAAAGCCCTAAAAGTTTGTGTTGCCTGTATTTCAAAAAGTATTTGACCTAGGATTATGAATTTCAAACATTTTACGAATATTATTGTGCACTTGGGGTTTTGTTTTGAGATTTTACTCAAAGATTTAAAAATATGCATAAAAGAGCATAAAAGTTTGTGTCACCTGCATCTCAAAAAAAGTATTTGACTTAGAGTCATAAAACATTACAGGATTGTTATATAGCCTGTGATGTTGTGAACCTAGACTCAAGAAATCTTGCAGGAATGTTATTCAGCGATTGAGAGATTTGTGCAACTGAGTTTTGTTTTGGATTTGACTCTGCAAGACCAGAGTTGTGGCCATTGACAAAGTCAGAAATATGCATTAAGGGCATAAAACTTTGTTTACAAAAAGTATTTGACCTAGAGTCATAAAATATTGGAAGATTGTTATATAACATTTGTTGTGCACCTGGTGTTTTGTTTAGGATTTCACTCAGCCAGATCAGAGTTATATTCCTTGACTTAGTTAAAAGTACACATGAAGTGCTTAAAAGTTTATATTATAGTTATTTTGAAAAATATTTCACCTAGAGTCATGAAACCTTGTACAGTGAAAGAGAGGGATCACCGGTATCCTCACCAGTTTGAGATAATATTGTGTAATGCAATGTGTTTCAGGGGAGAGGAGGATGATAGCAAGAGGGGTTTGTTGATGGTTGTACTCAGCCTGATCTTTATGAGTGGCAACGTTATCACTGATAGTAAGTATTTATATTTTATCAAGGGTTTATTAGGGCCAAGTTCAAAATTGATAGGTCAGAAACCAGATCACAAGGTCATATCACAGAAAAGGCTTAACAACAGCCACAGACTTCATTTTCTATTTGATCTTTATGAAGCATAGTCAGAATATTTGTCTTTAAAAATCTAGGTCAGGTTTGAAACTTGGTAATCTGGGATCAAGAACTAAGTTATCAGGTCAAAAATTGTTAATACTTCAGTGGCAGAATCTACCTGATGAAACTTTGTCACAATGTTTGTCTTAATGATATCTCGGTCAGTTTGGAAACTGAGTTATCTACGTTCAAAAACTAAGTCTGTACGTAAAATCATAGGAAAAAATTGTTTTATTAGCACTCGTTAGGCCACATTTTCTAACTGATTTACATGAAATGTCGTGAGAATGATTTCCTTTATGAATTCAGTATTAACTGCAATGCCACGTCACACTTGCTTAAAATCAAAGTGTCTCTGTCAATTCATAGAAACACATTGTTAACACTAGGAATCTCATTTTTGATTGGACCATCTAGTTTCATACTAAACACAGGTGTTAGTTACCTTTCATAATTCAGTGTGTCATAACATATTTCTAAGGGCAGTCAAGTTTAGGTTAGCTATAGGGTCATCATGGCCCTGTCATATTTAAAGTATAGCTACTGCTTTAGAGAAATGATGAAGCAATCAACTCTTTTCAGACCAGCTATGGAGTGGATTGAAGAAGTTCGGCATAGAGCCTGAGTAAGGCAATATTTTTGTTATATTGTTAGAATGATTTGCTTAACATATAAAAATCTTACTTATCATGATCATTACATCTGAACACAGTAAAAAGTAACTATAAAAAGGTTGATGTAAGAGGTGTACCATCAGCTACTAGCTACATGTTGAGTTCATTAAGAATGTTTTTATGAATATTTTTAGTTTAAAATTGCTAAAAAGTGTTTTCTGTATGCGGCTTTCCCAGGGATTCAGATCTCAGACAATTATATTGGCACATGCAGATTCCACATAATTTATCTGATCAGTTACCTTGGTTACTGACATATAAACTTTACCAAGCAAAACATTGAGAAATATCTATAAACCATAAGTTCTGCAAAATGTTTACCAGAAATAGTTCATGAGCTTTACACCCTGACATATTTATCTGGAACTTTCTCATCAAGCAGGACCTTCTGATTGGTTGGTCGTTATTATACCCTTGGATACAAAGTGTATTGGGGCTATATTGGAGTCATTTAATGTGGATCCTTTACCCTCACCGTGACTGCTCCATATCTTCTTAACTGCTTGGAAGATTTTCATAAAACTAGCACCAGTTGTTAATCTCATCAAGATGATTTGCAGAGCTCACAATGCAAGTCAGTAGGGCCAAGGTTAACGTCAAACTTGGAAGATCAAAGGTCAAATAGCTTAAGTACGTGTCTGCTCCATATTGCCTAACCGCTTGGAAGATTTGCATAAAACTAACATTTGTTTACCTCACCAAGATGATATGCAGAACACACATCCTAGGTCAGGTGGTCAAAGGTCAAGGTCACTGTTGGAGGTTAAATTTCAAATAGCTTAAATTATGTCCTCTCTATATCTTGTAAACAACCGAGAACCTTTTCATAAAACTACATACCATTGTTTTCTTCATCAAGATACATGCAGAGCCTACAACCAAGGTCAGTAAGTCTAAGGTCAGGGTAGCCTGTTTTAAACCGCTTGAAAGATTTTCATAAAACTTTCATCAATTGTTTACTTATCTAGACAGTGTGCAGAGCACATGACCTGGGTCACTAAATTTAAGGTCACACTTCAAGTTTTTGTCCACTCTATATTGTCTTAACCACTGGAAGATTTTTATAAAACTGGCATAAATTGTTTGAAGAAATTTTCCTGGAGCATAACTCCAACAGTTTGTAAAGATGCATTATAGCTTTATAGGCTAAAAATGTGGTTCTGTATAGTAACAGTATTTGATATATGCCTGGAACTTCAGATAATATATTTTAGGGTCTCTGTGGCTGAGTAGTTAAGGTCTCTGCCTTGAATCACTTGCCCCATACCTCTCCGAGCCAAGCTTGGGTCATCATGTAAGGAAAACACACAAGCTTTCTCATACATTACAGCTGAAAAAGCCACCATATAAAATGTACATGGTCCATGTGACTTAAAAGATAACATCATTGCTTACGAGAGATACAGACAGTTTCAAGCAATTGAATATATCGAGGGTTGAACACAGTACTGTCGTAAGTCCTTCTTTATTTAATAGGAGTTACTACAGTATTGCGTTCAGCCCTCGATATGTAATACCTTTGGCAGATTTTGTTCTGGTCTAGCATTCTTAGAATGGATCTTTCATCTGTAAAAATAAGCATTACGAAAAGTTCTCTTTTAAAGATCTTGCTTTTAAAACTATATATTGTATGTTAACAGTGTACCCCATGAAGTGTTCAATGATGTAAAGAAGTTGATAATGCAGGAATGGGTGAGACAGTGTTACTTAGAGATAACAAGAATGCCAAATACTGACCCACCACTCTCAGAGATTAAATGGGGTCAGAGGGCACAACAAGAAATCACAAAACGTAATGTGCTCAGCTTTGTCAGTAAGGTAAGTCAGTTACGCTTTTAATTTCAATTTAAACATATTTATTTTACCTTAAAGATAAAGTCATGAGTTCATCATGTTGGGTAAAGCTTACTGTAGTGTCAGAATAGGAATTTCAGACTTGTTAGCTGCAGAAATAGCAGTCAGTAGTACTTATTGATATTCTTTTCCTTAAAAAGAGCTGTTGTATAACAATAACCTGTTGGCAAAAATGGCAAGCATCAAAACAAATGATCCACATCAAGCAAGAGTAATGAATATTTTGTGCGGATCATAAGGTTGGACTGTACATTTTCTTCATATGTATTAATGGAAGTCATACTTACATAAGATAGAAATGCACCATCATGTTTGTTGCAAAATTATTTCTGTAACTGTTTAGTAAATATTTAATAATCTATTTAGAAGTTATTTTTAAAAATAATCAAGGTGTTTGCAATGTTTATTGTCTGGTTCACCATTGTTCAGAGTTCTCATAGGCTGGAATTGAACCGCAATTAGCTCAGTAGGGAGAGCGCTGGTGTGCGGATCGCAGGGTCGCGAGTTCGATCCCCGGTTGGGATGTATGTTCTCCGTGACGATTTGATAAAAGACATTACGTCTGAAATAATTCGTCCTCGACCTCTGATAATTCATGTGGGGAATTTGGCAGTTACTTGAGGAGAACAGGTTTGTACTGGTACAGAATCCAGGAACACTGGTTAGGTTAACTGCCGGCCGTTACATGACTGAAATACTGTTGAAAAACAGTGTTAAACCCAAAACAAACAAACAAAGATACACTACAAGATGGTTTTGTTTATTTTCATTAGAGCATGCTCATTGAAATATGATAAAAATTGTGTTGAGGGGTCTCAGTGGCCAAGTTGTTAAGGTTTCTGACTGAATCACTAGCCTGTCGCAGCTGTTCATTAGAATCTCTTCACTAACTGCAGAGTTATTTGCCCTTTAATTGTTTTGAAATTCATAAATTCCCAGAAAACAAAGTAATCCATTGATGGATCTTCATGAAACTTGTAGATCACTATAGGGCAGAGTTTTTCCCTTGATTTTGTAAAAAAAAAAAAAAAAGGAACGAACAAACCATTGCACAGTCCTTTAGAACATAACTTGTGTATATCTGGAAATTAAATATTTTTCAAAATATACTCCACTCATTCACAAAACAACTTATTTGGCGGGGGATATAAATTCACTGTTTGCTTGCTTATCAAAAAGTCATAAACAAAATGGTATCATGTTTATATTTCAGATATACAACATTGAAGAATTGTCACAGTGGACTAGTCAGTGGCAGGATGTCCTATCATCCGAAGGACAAGATGAGAACCAGCCAGCTAATTCTTAGTGAAAACTGTATTCTCAGACACATTTGAATCCGACTCTTTCCTGAACAAAATTCTCATGAACAGGGGACATGAAGTGAAAACTGAGTGTCATGTTCTGATAACCATTCTTGTCAGGGATTCTGGGAACCAGTCAGTGAATTCTGGATATTGATGCTTCCAGATACGAACAAAAAAGGGACCTGATTGTATAGAATTATTGTATGGATGTTGTACCTGACAAGTGAATGTTAAATTTCTGTACAAACAGATACTGTTTGACAGGGATCCACTGTTGTAACTACAAAAGGTTATTAAATTCTTCATGTTTATATTTTATATATTTCTGGAAGAGTTATCACCCTTCAATTGTTTTCATATTTCAGTTTATGCTGAACTGAAAGTGAGAGATTTTGTAGTTGTGCTTTATATAAGGAACTTAAAGGACATGTGTTCTATCAGACTATCACAAGTCATGTATGTTTCATGTGAATTTTGTCACTTAGCCATGGCCCTTTACAGACATGTTTAGCAGGGTATTGATTTATTTTTCAAAAAAGAAATCATCATGTGTAGATACTAGTTCTTTTTATCAGCAACAACTTCTTCATGATATCTTAGGTTGTGTATATTTTCATACCAATGTTAAGCAAGACATATCATGCCTGTGTGATGATTCTGGGCTCTGGTGGAAGGGCTAAAGCCCTTTTTAAGCCCCCTCTTGATCTGAAATTGATGCTGCATTCATCTCAGTTTATATATTAGAAAGGTGACAGATCTGCTCGTATTGTCAATTTAACTGTAAAAGCAGTTTACAGCTCAGTGGTTTAGTGTCTTATTATGCCCCCCTTCGAAGAAGGAGGGGTATATTGTTTTGCAGATGTCGGTCGGTAGGTCAGTCTGTCTGTCGGTCGGAATGTAGACCAATCCGTTTCTGGATGATAACTCAAGAACTCTTGGGCCTAGGATCATGAAAGTTGAAAGGGAGGTTGGTCATCACCAGCAGATGACCCCTATTGATTTTGAGGTCTGTATTTCAAAGGTCAAGGTCACAGTGACCCTGAATAGTAAAATGGTTTCCAGATGATAACTCAAGAAAACTTGGGCCTAGGATCATGAAAATTGATAGGGAGGTTGGTCATGACCAGCAGATAAACTCTATTGATTTTGAGGTCAGTATGTTAAAGGTCAAGGTCACAGTGACCCTGAATAGTAAAACGGTTTCCAGATGATAACTCAAGAACACTTGGGCCTAGGATCATGAAAGTTGATAGGGAGATTGATCATGACCAGCAGATGACCCCTATTGATCTTGAGGTCAGTAGGTCAAAGGTCAAGGTCACAGTGACCAGGAACAGTAAAATGGTTTCCGGGCAATAACGCTTGGGCCTAGTGTCAGGAAAATTGATAGTTAGGTTGGCCATGACCAACAGATGACCCCTATTGATTTTGAGGTCATTAGGTCAAAGGTCAAGGTCACATTGGCCAGGAACAGTTAAACGGTTTCTAATCTTCTTGTCCAAAACCATAGGGCCTAGGGCGTTGATACTTGGTATGTAGCACAATCTAGTGGTCCTCTACCAAGATTATTCAGATTATTTCCCTAGTGTCAAATATGGCCCTATCCTGGGGGTCACATGGTTTATATAGACTTATATAGGAAAAAAAATTGTAAAACCTCTTGTCCAAAACCACAGGGCCTAGGGCTTTGATATTTTGTGTATGACATCATCTAGTGGTCCTCTACTAAGATTATTCAAATTATTCCCCTAGGGTCAAATATGGCTCCGCCCTGGGGGTCACATGGTTTACATAGACTTATATAGGGAAAAACTTTGAAAATCTTCTTGTCCAAACCACAAAGACTATGGCATTGATATTTTGTAATGTAGCATCATCTAGTGGTTCTCTACCAAGTTTGTTCAAATTATCCCTCTAGGGTCAAATATGGCCCCGCCCCAGGGGTCACATGGTTCATATAGACTTATATAGGGAAAAACTTAGACTATTCATGTCCATAACTTACATCATTCAAATTTGGACCACATGTATAGTTTTGAGTGGCAATATGAACCTTGACATGAGTTGACCTTGATCTTGACCTAGTGACCTACTTCCACATTTCTGTAGCTACAGCCTTCAAATGTGGACCACATGCATAGGTTTGTGTACTGAAAAAAAATTGACCTTGTTATTGACCTAGTGACCGACTTTCACATTTTTGAAGGTAAGGCTTCAAATTTGGACCACATGCATAGTTTTCTGTTCCAAAATATAATTTGACCTTGATTTTGACCTAGTGACCTACTTTTACATTTCTCAAGCTACAGCCTTCAAATTTGAATCACAAGCATTGTTTCGTGTACTGAAATGAACTTTGATCTTGAGATTGACCTAGTGACCTACTTTCACATTTCTGAAGGTACAGGCTTCTAATTTGGACAACGTGCATAATTTTGTTTTCCGAAATAAAATTTGACCTTGATTTGACCTAGTGACCTACTTTCACATTTCTCAAGCTACAGCCTTCAAATTTGAACCACATGTATAGTTTTGTGTACCGAAATGAAGTTTGATATTGAGATTGACCTAGTGACCTACTTTCACATTTCTGAAGCTACAGGCTTCAAATTTGGACCGCATGCATATTTTTGTGTTCAGAATTGAAATTTGACATTGATTTTTACCTATTACCTACTTTCAAATTTCTCTAGCTACAGCCTCCAGATTTGAAGCACATGCATAGTTCTGTCTACCGAAATGAACTTTGACCTTGAAATTGATCTAGTGACCTACTTTCACATTTCTCAAGCCACAGCTTTCAAATATGGACCACATACACATTGTTTTGTACCAAAATGAAATTTGACCTTGATTTTGACCTTGAGCTAGTCTTGAAATTTGGAACATTCAAAAATGGCTCAATGGATGGCACCAAGATCACTCTGTAATCTCTTGTTAGGTTAATAGGTTGTAATCTCTTGTTAGGTTAATAGGTTAAAGGTCAAGGTCAGATTAAACCAGAATGGTAGAACTTTTGTTTACAGTGAGCATATAATTTCTGTTCCATGTGCAATTACTGAATGCACCAAGGGGGGCATTTCGTGTTCGACGAGCTCTTGTTTTGTATAGTCTTTCCCGGACGGTGCTTATCTAATCTTTTTGTGCCCCCCCATGAGTGGTGGGGGCATATAGATTTGGTCTTGTCCGTGCGTCCGTCCGTCTGTCCGTCCGTCCGTCCGTCCGAAGTTCGTGACACTCCTAGCTCAAATAGTATTTGATATAAATTCATGAAACCTTGCATGAGTCTTTATCATGATATGAACTTGCGCACCTCCTATTTTTCGTCTGGCTCCGCCCCCTATTTTTAGAGTTATGGCCCCTGAAATAGTCAAAAATGCACATTTTCACCTTGTGACACTCCTAGCTCAAAAAGTATTTCATATAAATTGATGAAACCTTGCATGAGTCTTTATCATGATATGAACTTGCGCACCTCCTATTTTTCATCTGGCTCCGCCCACTATTTTTAGAGTTATGGCCCCTGAAATAGTCAAAAATGCATATTTTCACCTTGTGACATGCCTAGCTCAAAAACTGTTTGATATAGATTCATGAAACCTTGCATGTTTATTAATCATGATATGAACTTGCGCACCTCCTATTTTTCATTTGGGTCCGCCCCCTATTTTCAGAGTTATGGCCCCTGAAATAGTCAAAAATGCACATTTTCACCTTGTGACACGCCTAGCTCAAAAAGTATTTGATATAAATTGATGAAACCTTGCATGAGTCTTTATCATGATATGAACTTGCGCACCTCCTATTTTTCGTCTGGCTCCGCCCCCTATTTTTAGAGTTATGGCCCCTGAAATAGTCAAAAATGCACATTTTCACCGTGTGACGCGCCTAGCTGAAAAAGTATTTGATATAGATTCATGAAACCTTGCATGTGTATTAATCATGATAAGAACTTGCGCACTTCCTGTTTTTCTTTGGGTCTGCCCCCTATTTTTAGAGTTATGGCCCCTGAAATAGTCAAAAATGCACATTTTCACCTTGTGACACCCCTAGCTCAAAAAGTATTTCATATAAATTGATGAAACCTTGCATGAGTCTATATCAAGATATGAACTTGCGTACCTCCTATTTTTCGTCTGGCTATGCCCCCTATTTTTAGAGTTATGGCCCCTGAAATAGTCAAAAATGCACATTTTCACCTTGTGACGCGCCTAGCTCAAAAAGTATTTAATATAAATGGTTGAAAAATTGCATAAGTCTTTATCATGATATAAACTTGCACACCTCTAATTTTTTGGCAGGTTCCACCCCTATTTTTAAAGTTATGGCCCCTGAAATAGTAAAAAAATGCACTTTTTCACCTAATTATGTGCCTAGCTCAAAAAGTATTAGATGTAAGTTCAGGAAACCTTGCAGGAGTCTTTATCATGATGTGGCCTTGCACACTTGGCATTCTTCTTGAGAATCTTACTCTTATTACAGAGTTACGGCCCTTGAAATAGCCAGAATAGTGGATTTTTTGTTTGTGATGCTCATAGCTCAAAAAGTATAGGGCCTAGAATAATGAACCCTTTTCATAAAATGTTTGTTGAGGCTATACCCCATTAAGACTGCAAACATTTGAATTATTGCCCCTTATTTGTGACTAATGTACCTGTGGGGGGCACACCCTGTGTCCTACAGACACATTCTAGTTTTAACGTCATTTACAGTTCTGGCATCTAACAACTTGTGATGGTAATTCATTCCATGGTTTAATCACTCAACAAGAAAACTGGTTCAAGCAAAATGTTGTTCTAGAATGTGGCTATTCAAGTTATAGGTTATGACCTGTCGTTGAAAAAATTCTCAAAAGGACAGTCACCAATTCCTTTAACGATTTAAAAAAAAACCTGTATTAAGTCACCTCTTAATCTGCGATGAGCAAGGATAATTTCAGGGTTTTTTGTTTTCAACCGAGATCAAAAGTTAAATGGCAGAAGGAATTGTCAGTAGCACTGTGACTATCATAAACATGACTAGGATTTTTAGTATACTGTCCAGTATCCCTTGATCAAAGTTAATGAGATCAAAATTAAAAATAGGATTAACAGAATTACTATCTGAATTAACATCAACAGTAGTAACAGTACTATTTACACTTTGTCCATGTTGTACATGTCCTTTAATCACAAGTCCTCTTACAAACGAAATGACACAGAGCCAGTCGCAGGAGATTTATCCCTGGCTGACCCGCTCACTGCTGAGTTTACAGATGCATTTGATCAGCACTGGCACAAGCTTTTGGTTTGGCGTTCAACAATCCCTCCACGAAAAATAATCAAGTTGGGATTTTTTTTTCATCCTTCTTTTTGCAAGTTCTTTTTTCAAATTAATACTCTTTTCCCTTTCTTGTTTAGCCTGGTCTGGTGTGATAAAGATTTTACTCCACCCATTAGCATATTCGTGGTCCTGTTTTTCCCTAAGGTAGTTTGTGCCCTCCAATACTCTGTGTTTATCTCCTGTTGACTTTAATTAATTTTGCCTTAGACCCTGGGTTCCCCAAAAGAAAGCAGACATTTTCAACATCAGGGCACCTAACTACTCTAAAAATCCCTCTCAACGCATCAACATTTTTCTCGCATTCAGTGATTTTAACATTTTATCTACTTAAACCCGTCCCAAATTCTGCAAGTTTTGGCAATACTCTGGTGCAGCCATCACAATTAAAAGGCAAGATTTTAGTTGTTTCGTACAACTTGACAGAAATATTGCTACAATCAAAACAGAACCAGTAACTACAGATCTGGCAGTTCATTGCCGCCGCCCCCCCCCCCCCCCCCCCCCCCCCCATGAGTGGTGGGAGCATATAGATTTGCTCTTGTCCGTTCGAAGTTTGTGATGCGCCTAGCTCAAAAAGTATTTGATATAAATTGATGAAACCTTGCATGTGTCTTTATCATGATATGAACTTGCGCACCTCCTATTTTTCATGTGGCTCTGCCCCCTAATTTTAGAGTTATAGTCAAAAATGCACATTTTCACCTTTGTGACATGCTTAACTCAAAAAGTATTTGATATAGGTTTATGAAACCTTGCATGAGTCTTGATCATGATATGAACTTGCGCAGCTACTATTTTTAGCTCACCTGTCACAAAGTGACAAGGTGAGCTTTTGTGATCGCGCGGTGTCCGTCGTCTGTCGTCCGTCCGTCCGTGCGTCCGTCCATCCGTCCGTAAACTTTTGCTTGTGACCACTCTAGAGGTCACATTTTTCATGGGATTTTTATGAAAGTTGGTCAGAATGTTCATCTTGATGATATCTAGGTCAAGTTCGAAACTGGGTCATGTGCCTGCAAAAACTAGGTCAGTAGGACTAAAAATAGAAAAACCTTGTGACCTCTCTAAAGGCCATATATTTCTCAAGATCTTCATGAAAATTGGTCAGAATGTTCATCTTGATGATATCTAGGTCAAGTTCGAAACTGGGTTACATATCGTCAAAAACTAGGTCAGTAGGTCTAAAAATAGAAAAACCTTGTGACCTCTCTAGAGGCCATATATTTCACAAGATCTTCATGAAAATTGGTCAGAACGTTCGCCTTGATGATAGCTAGGTCAGGTTTGAGACTGGGTCACGTGCCATCTAAAACTAGGTCAGTAGGTCAAATAATAGAAAAACCTTGTGACCTCTCTATAGGCCATATTTTTCATGGGATCTGTATGAAAGTTGGTCTGAATGTTCATCTTGATGATATCTAGGTCAGGTTCGAAACTGGGTCACGTGCGGTCAAAAACTAGGTCAGTAGTTCTAAAAATAGAAAAACCTTGTGACCTCTCTAGAGGCCATATATTTCATGGGATCTGTATGAAAATTGGTCTGAATGTTTATCTTGATGATATCTAGGTCAAGTTTGAAACAGGGTCATGTGCGATCAAAAACTAGGTCAGTAGGTCTAAAAATAGAAAAACCTTGTCACCTCTCTAGAGGTCATACTTTTGAATGGATCTCCATAAAAATTGGTCAGAATGTTCACCTTGATGATATCTAGGTCAAGTTTGAAACTGGGTCAAGTGCCTTCAAAAACTAGGTCAATAGGTCAAATAATAGAAAAACCTTGTGACCTCTCTAGAGGCCATAATATTCATGGGATCTGTATGAAAGTTGGTCTGAGTGTTCATCTTGATGATCTCTAGGTCAAGTTCGAAAGTGGGTCACATGCCGCCAAAAACTAGGTCAGTAGGTCAAATAATAGAAAAACCTTGTGACCTCTCTAAAGGCCATATTTTTCATGGGATCTGTATGAAAATTGGTCTGAATGTTTATCTTGATGAAATCTAGGTCAAGTTCGAAACAGGGTCATGTGCGGTCAAAAACTAGGTCAGTAGGTCTAAAAATAGAAAAACCTTGTCACCTCTCTAGAGGCCATACTTTTGAATGGATCTCCATAAAAATTGGTCAGAATGTTCACCTTGATGATATCTAGGTCAAGTTTGAAACTGGGTCACGTGCCTTACAAAACTAGGTCAGTAGGTCAAATAATAGAAAAACCTTGTGACCTCTCTAGAGGCCATACTTTTCATGGGATCTGTATGAAAGTTGGTCTGAATGTTCATCTTGATGATATCTAGGTCAGATTTGAAACTGGGTCAACTGCGGTCAAAATCTAGGTCAGTAGGTCGAAAATTATTTAAATCTTTTGACCTCTCTAGAGGCCATATTTTTCAATGGATCTTCATGAAAATTGATCTGAATGTTCACCTTGATGATATCTAGGTCAGTTTCGAAACTGGATATCTAGATAAAGTTCAAAACAGGGTCACGTACCTTCGAAAACTAGGTCAATAGGTCAAATAATAGAAAAACCTTGTGACCTCTCTAGAGACCATATTTTTCAATGGATCTTCATGAAAATTGGTCAGAATTTTTATCTTGATAATATCTAGGTCAAGTTCAAAACTGGGTCACATGAGCTCAAAAACTAGGTCACTATGTCAAATAATAGAAAAAACGACGTCCTACTCAAAACTGGGTCATGTGGGAAGAGGTGAGCGATTCAGGACCATCATGGTCCTCTTGTTCATCTAGGTCTGCCCCCTATTTCTAGAGGTATGGCCTCTGAAATAGTCAAAAATGCACATTTTCACCTTGTGACACGCCTAGCTCAAAAAATATTTGATATAAATTGATGAAACCTTGCATGAGTCTTTATCATGATATGAACTTACGCACCTCCTATTTGTCGTCTGGCTCCGCCCCCTATTTTTAGAGTTATGGCCCCTGAAATAGTCCAAAATGCACATTTTCACCTTGTGACACGCCTAGTTCAAAAACTATTTGATATAGATTCATGAAACCTTGCATGAGACTTAATCATGATATGAACTTATGCACCTCCTATTTTTCATGTGGCTCTGCCCCCTAATTTTAGAGTTATAGTCAAAAATGCACATTTTCACCTTGTGACATGCTTGACTCAAAAAGTATTTGATATAGATTTATGAAACCTTGCATGAGTCTTAATCATGATATGAACTTGCGCAGCTACTATTTTTCATCTAGGTCTGCCCCCTATTTCTAGAGGTATGGCCTCTGAAATAGTCAAAAATGCACATTTTCACCTTATGACACGCCTAGCTCAAAAAATATTTGATATAAATTGATGAAACCTTGCATGAGTCTTTATCATGATATGAACTTACGCACCTCCTATTTGTCGTCTGGCTCCGCATCCTATTTTTAGAGTTATGGCCCCTGAAATAGTCAAAAATGCACATTTTCACCTTGTGACACGCCTAGTTCAAAAACTATTTGATATAGATTCATGAAACCTTGCATGAGACTTAATCATGATATGAACTTGCGCACCTACTATTTTTAATCTGGGTCCGCACCCTAATTCTAGAGTTCTGGCCCCTGAAATAGTCAAAAATGCACATTTTCACCTTGTGACATGCCTAGCTCAAAAAGTATTTGGTATAAATTGATGAAACCTTGCTTGAGTCTTTATCATGATATGAACTTGCGCACCTATTATTTTTCATCTGGGTCCACCCCCTATTTCCAGAGTTATGGCCCATGAAATAGTACAAAAATGCACATTTTCACCTAATTATGTGCCTCACTCAGAAAGTATTAAATGTAAATTCATGAAACCTTGCTTGAGTCTTTATCATGATGTGACCTTGCACACTTGGCATTCTTCTTGAGAATTTTAGCGTTTATTACAGAGTTATGGCCCTTGAAATAGCCAGAATAGTGGATTTTTTGTTTGTGATGCTCATAGCTCAAAAAGTATATGGTATAGAATAATGAATCCTTTTCATATTTTTTTTGAGGCTATACCCTATTAACCCTTTACTCCATATACATTTAGCCTAATTAGGCTTATCATATCCGTACAGCTTTACTGATAATCAGTACACTATCTCCATACAGGATATTGGGGAAAAATGCAGAATTTATACCTGTGTTATTCAATTCAATATTACTATATTTAATATTGTTTTAAACACTTAGTAACCAACATAAAGTTTTTTCACAATTAAATTTTCTTTCTAATGGTACATTTTACATAAAAGTGTGATAAATATTTCTTGACATACAAAGCTTTAAACCCATTAGTTTACTTTTCTATAATAATTTTAGCTACTTTTCTATTGATGGTACTTATTTATTTCTGTTTTTTTCCCCTGGTATATTAGTTACATAATGTTTTTATAAGAATAATTGATCAAAAGCAATTTTATCAGCTTATAAAAACACTTATCAGTAAAATTTCTTCTCAAAGTTGCCTACAATTATCCATAGCACACGCCAATTATCCAAAGATCACCCCAATCAACCATACCCCACACTGATAGGTAATATACAGACATATGTCATAAAATTCCTTAGTGCAGCAGGTAATTAGCTATTAATTTGTCTTCAGGGTAAATCAGACCAATATGTATTTGCAACAGTTACTTTTTTAATCCATCATAAAGTGTATATCTTTTTATATCCATTGAAAAAAAAAAGTTCCGCTTTCTAAATCACCTGGGAAATGCAGAAACCTAAAAAAAATTACAGTACTATTTTTAGCTTGCACAAATACACAATTTGTACAAATAAATACTACACAAATTCATAATTTGTAAAGATAAACTTGGGGGTATAATTAGCCTTGATCAGGCTAATTTTAGCTCAAGATGAAACTTTCCTCACAGTAATTTTCCATAAATACACTACCTCATTTCAGGTTTAAATTACCATTAAAAATCAAATATAAACCATATATTTTTTTGACAGATATCATTTGTACATGGTTTAAACTTTACAAAAATGCTTTTATGGGATTCCTTGATGTTGTACTTTATTCATAATTTGCTTTTAAACTTGAAGGCGTCAAAAAGAGTATCTATCAGGGAATGGATAGAGGTGGTAAAAAGCGTATCTATGGAGTAAAGGGTTAAGACTGCAAACATTTGAATTATTTCCCCTTATTTGTGACAAATGTACCATTGGGGGGCACAACCTGTGTCCTACAGACACATTCTAGTTTTAACACCACCACACCAAGCACAGCTCTTGTGGTTTGGGGTAGGGGTTGCCATTGTTAAAAATTTATTGCTGTATGATGGGCAATTGTATGATCTGTCACCAGCACAATTTTCAACACAAATAATTATAAGTCTGTTGCACAGGATTGGAGAAGATTCCACCGTAACTGAAACCTGTGGCAGCAGGGGGTGTCACAAAAATTATTTACTGTCTAACTTGACCAGTTTTTATTGAATGTTCATATGTTTATGGGCATAGTGTATCGACCAGATTCAATAGTAAGCTCGATCTTCTCAAGTTTTTCTGTAGTTATGGCCCTTGAATTTCTCAAAAACTGACTGGGTCTGCTCTTTAACTGGAATAGTTCATATCCAGTGCATACCAAACAGTGTTTATTGGCATAATATCATGGAAAAGTTTACTGACCAGCCAGATTCTTCTAGTGTCTTGAATGGCTCTTGAATTACGTAAAATTGTGAATATTGAAAGTGGCCAGCAAATTACCTAAGCAGTTTTTATCAGATGTTCACTAAACTTGGAATGTTTATGTACATATTGTCTTGGTCAAGAATCATACACACAGCTAAAATGTTATTTTTGCATACATGTTATGGAATTTCATTGGTTAAAAATTAAAATTGTTCAGCAGCTGTTAAATGACTTTAGAAATATATTTGGTCTTGATAAACAGTTCTTAAATCTTCATGAAGACATATCTTGAAACTAAAAACTGGTATAAAAGATTGTGATCTGTAAAGTATTCTAATGCAGCCAGACTTCATTTTTCTGACATCACATATTACGTCAGGCTGCACAATCGTGATTTAATTTCTTGGCATCTAAACTCCAGACAATGATTTATTCAAAGACAAATCACTGTTTAGGATATATTGTTTCTTAATTTTAACTTTATACAGTCATTCTCCTATAAATTTATTTGTAGAATTAGTTTTTGTTAAAGAACTGAAATATTATCTTTTACATCTATGTTTGGAACTTTACAGTTGACAGAAATTAAATGTTTGAAATGGAATATGTTTTGGTTTATGCAACCAAATTACACTTTGCTCTCAATCAGTGGACCACCATGTGACACTGAAATTGTATATTAAGATAATTACTGGAGTAACTCTGCCTGATAAACCAAGCCAGCGACTGGACAGTGCTGCTCTTCCTTGTTCATCGTTACACATTAACAAAATTCCAAATTTTGCACACACATGACCAGGTCTACTTTCATTTCATTTTGTGTACACCAAAACTTTTGGGGATGCACTTAGATTTGCCGTTGTCTATCCGTCCGTCTGTTTAAATTTGTGCTATGCATGTACCATAACTATTTCACCTGGAGTTGTCAGACCTCAGAGGATTGTTATTCAACATAGCAGTTATGTACCTGGTGTTTTAATTGGGATTTTACACACCAAGACCAAAATTTAGACCTAAAAATGCATCAGAGGCCGCCACTTCATGCCTGTATTTCAAAAATTTCCAGGGGGAGAACCCCCTGACCCCACCCATAAATTGAGGGCAGTACCCTCACCAGTAAATGCACCAGAGGCCACCATTTCATACCTGTATTTCAAACATTTCCAGTGGGGAGACTCCGAACCTATTAACATGGGCAGAGGCTCCCCCTTCAGTACCTACCCGCTCTCGGCGCTACGCGCCTCGGCCATCCAGTCAAATATTTCTGGATCCGGGCCTGAATAGCCTACCCCTTCCCAAACCCACTCCCTCCGCCGCCCCAATGCTCAAATCGTCCCTACGCCCCTGCACTTGCAAGTCTTACGGAAATCTTCAAATCATGCTTTAGACGTGGTTCCTGACAAAAGGGCAAAGCCCACTCTAAATGAAATTTGGTCAAAGTGACTGACTGATATGAAATGGATCAAGTATGAAATGAATCATCTGTTCAAAATCTAGGTACTATCTTGGAAAAACCTTGTTGACATTCTGCAGGCAATATTTTCTTCTTTATCTATGTGATCAAAAACAAATCTGGCCAGAGTGTTTGGCCAGGTCAAGCTTGAGACCGTTTCATCTGGGGTTAAATTTTTGGCCACCAAGTTAGATGATAAAGAAAAATTTTGTAAGCTCGCTCGAGGCCGGAGTTCCTACCTAATATATATGAAACCTGGTCAAAATCTGCATAAAATCTAGGTCAAGGTCGAAATTGGTTCATCTGGTGTAAAAAAGTGGATGGTTATGTCAAATCATAGAAAACCTCATACACTACAATGGCCATAATTTCTACCTGATCTTTACGAAATCTGGTCAAACTGTTTGCCTTTACAAAACAAGGTTAAAGTCGAATTGGATCATCTAGGATCAAACACAAGGTCATTATGTAAAATCATAGAAAACCCTTGTTAACACTAAAAAGCCATATTTTCTACTAGTCTTCTGGAAAGAATGATTGTCTTTATGAAATATATGCCAGTTTTGAAACTGGGTCATCTAAGGTCAAAAATTGGGACACCATGTTAGCTCAAAGAAAAATATCCCTTTTTGCACTAGAGGCCCGATTTTCTACCTGATCCTTATAAAACTTAACAGAATGTTTGCATTTAGGTCAAGATTAATTTGGGGTCAAGAATGTTTGTCTTCATGACGCCTAAGCTGAGTTCTCTATTAGGTCATCTAGGATCAAAAATTAGGTCAAATAAAAAAACACTTTGATATCATTCTATTGGCTATATTTTGTACCTGATTTTCATGAAATATAGACAGAATGTTTGTGCTTTCGAAATATGTCCTGTTTGAAACTGGTCTCCTAGAGTGAAAAACAAGGACATGTGCACTATACAAATTAGAAAATCTTTTGCAACACTATAGGCTATATTTTCTACTTGATTTTTATGAAACACAGTCAGAATTTATTGCTTTAGGAAATTCAGGTAAAGTTTGAAACTGGGTTATCTGGGGTCAAACACTAGGTCACTGGAACAGATCGTCATAACTTATGCCAGATGATTTTCGTTAAACTGTCAGAATGTTTGCCTATATGAAATCAAGTTCAAGTTTTAAACTGAGTCAGCTGAAGCTAAAAGAAGTCGGTCACATAGTAAAACCTTGTTGAGAATCTGCCTAAACCACCCTCAAAACTTGGGTGTTCAAGAATTGTGTCAGCTTTAAATAAACAGAAATTAGATGAGCTAGTATCAAGTCATGTACCGAGCAATATTGTCTCAGATAGACAACATCTTTCATGGTTGAACTCTGAAATTAAAAAACTAATAAAAAAAACGTGACAGACTTTATAGTAAAAAAATAATGTCTCATTGCTTTCTAAACTTAAAAAGATTAAAACACTTATCCAAATGAAAACACGTTATTCATACTGGGACTACATGAATAATATTGTTTGTAGCTCAAAAGAACATAAACATGGCACAACTTTAAAACGTTTCTGGGGTTTAATTAGAAGTTCGAAAAATGACTCTTGTGGTGTTGCTCCTCTGAGAGGAAATGGTGTCTTGAAATCTAGTGCCAAAGATAAGTCAAAATTTTTAAATAAACAGTTTTCTTCAGTATTTACAAATGACCCCAGTCCAAGCTGATCTTGGTCCTAGCCCATTTGCTAGCATGCCCAGAATAAAAGTAACTGAAAATGGTGTTAAGAAATTGCTTGAAAATTTAAACCCATACAAAGCAGCAGGTCCAGACCAAATCAAGCCTAGAATTTTAAAAGAATGTGCCACTGAAATAGTCCCAATCTTTACAATATTGTTTCATAAATCTCTTGATCTTGTGGTATTGTTCCCTCAGATTGGTCTTAGGCTTACGTAACACCAATCTTTAAAAAAGGTGAAAAGTTTCAAGCTTCAAATTATAGACCAGTCTCATTGACATGTATAGCATGCAAACTATTAGAACACATTGAGGTCAGTAATATCTTGGATAACTTAGACAAATCTAACATCCTGGTGGACAACCAGCATGGTTTTCGTGCCCGGCGGTCTTGCGAACTTGTGGGTTTTATGCATGACTTAGCTAAATCAGTACAGCGAAGCCAAGTTGATGTTGCCACCATGGACTTTAGTAAAGCATTTGATGTAGTTCACCATGGCCGGCTCTTATTAAAATTAGATCATTATGGCATCAGGGGCTCTGCACATTCCTGGATCAAAGCTTTCCTAGGACATAGAACACAAAGGGTAGTGGTAGATGGGGCAACATCTGGCATGGCTCCTGTTATATCAGGCGTCCCCCAGGGGTCCGTCCTGGGACCTCTGCTATTCCTGCTTTACATAAATGACCTATCTTCCAATGTGCGTCTTTTTTGCAGATGACTGTGTTATCTACAGAACAATTATGTCACAGGCAGACTCAGCTCAGCTGCAACAGGACCTTAACAGTCTGTCATTATTGGGGCAGAAATGGAAGATGTCCTTTAACGTGAGAGCAAACGTCATATTATGTGTTTCTAGATCCAGAAAACCAGTAAATACTGTCTATACCTTACATGATCAGCATCTGTCTGTTGTCAGTCAAGCTAATTACTTACCTAGGTGTAGAAGTAACATCTGACTTATCTTGGTCCCCTCATATAAACAAAATATCTAGTAAAGCATGTCAAAGTCTTGGTTTCTTAAAACGTAATATACATTCCGCTAAGAGTAGTACCAAAACAACTGCCTATAACACCATTGTTAGACCAACTTTAGAGTATAGTTCCAGAGTTTGGGATCCTTACCATCAGAAGGATATAGATAAATTAGAAAATATTCAGAGGCAAGCTGCGAGATTTGTAGTAAATAATTATAGCAAGACCCCGAGCACAGTCACAAATATCCTAACAAGTTTAAGTTGGAATTCCCTCCAATCCAGAAAGAAATACAGTAGGTTCAGGTTTTATTTTATTTTATAAAATGGTTCATAATCATGTTGATGTCGATCCTAAACAATATCTCGCTCCAATCATTACCATCACTTAGCTCTGCAAATACCTTGTACCACAGCTGACTACTACAAGTACTCATTCTTCTCCAGAACTGTAGTAGAATGGAACGTCTTATCAGTGCTGTTCAAAACAATCTTCGGATTCAAATCAGCACTGGCTGCATCGATGTTCCAACCACAATTACTATATATACTTGTTTTTATTCTGTTTTTAACCTTATTAATATTTCTCTTTTCCTGCACAACAGCTTATAAATGTATGTACATGTTTTACACTTAGTGCTATAAGGTGTTAGATCTTTGCATTTTTTTTATCACCAACTGTCAGGGAGTACTATATAGGTGGACTGAGTAGCTTGGAAAACCTGATAGACTTTCACTTTTTTAACACCCCCTCCACGCATGGCCAAAATGTATTAGTAATTGAAGGAGGCCATTATCGTAAAAGAAAAGAGCTTGACTTCCTCTTTTTTATCTGGCAGTCAAATTAAACCATGTTAGAATTAAATGTTAATTGAATTATATATAGTGCAAGGTATAGACTCTCCAATTCCAAGAGATTCCCTAGTTCTTTAACGTGCCAGGTGTAAAGCACAACTATTGGTAATTTAGTTAGAGGACTCGCAAGTTTCCTAGACAAAATTTACTTTTACCGAACTAAAGTATTCAGGCATGAAGGGGGCAATTAGCCGGATATGCCTCCGTGGTCCACCTCGAATGTAGTCCATATCAATATATAGTGCAATTTTCCCTCCTAGTAAAGGCCATTTTCATGCCAGATATAAGCTTTATTGATGCTTGATTGTAAAAAGGAATGTCCGCAGATGATTTTAAGCTACGTTATATGCTTCAAAAGTTGATTGGAAGCTGCCTTGTAAAATGAAAGTGAAAGTAGGTATTTCCTGATGTCTACCTACGCAATATTAGCGTTTTCATCACGTGTCTCAGTCACGTGACCATGGTTTCACTGCATTATGGTCAACCCCATATGTTCTGGGTATATTTTGATTGCCTAAAGAAAGACCTTCAAGACAAGGGTAGTCTCGCAGGAAGTGAAAGGCTAGAAATCTTGATAAAAATATGTTATAAGTTGTTAATTTTATATAGAAAATAGTAGCGGAGACATTTAATACCTTCATACCTTCATATGTCTGTAGAGCGCAAAATATTTAGTATCATCTAACCATGACCATGGAATTTTACTAATTTCTTACAACTATCAAGTCTCACAAAGCACCTGTCATTTTGAGCCGGATGTAAACAAAGATAAACAAACAGTTTCTAAAGGGTTTTAAGAAAAGTTTCTGGTATTTCTTTTGCGCAAGGTACTTAACATTTCATAACCGTATAACTTGAACTCATTTCAATGTCATGCAGCTTTATTAGAACCACAGTTTTTAACACCAATGTAGTATCATAGTAATCGGATACTATCACTTCTATAATCAGCTCGCTTAATTCGCTTCTTTAAAAATGTTATTTTGACATCTAGAATCATGTCAGATTTTCAGAGACCAATAGTCCCATAAAGAACTGGTCGCTGGCTAGATAAACTTTTTTCTATGGAAATGTCTGTAAGCATGAAGTTGTGAAGGGATTTTTCTAGAGCGGAATAGCAGGGCGCTGCGCCCTGCACTTTTTTAGCGCCGCCCTTTTGCCTTTCTTCAGCGCCCTTTTTCCGTTTCCACACTGCCCCTTTGAACTTGCCGCAAATCATTTGTCAAAATAGTAGACTTCCCAAAAAACTGTCAGCCGATATGCAGATATGACACTCGCTGACTGCTGTGTATTTGCCCGAGATGTGTATGCAGAATAACTGTAATTACAACGATTAAAAGATGATGACCTACTGAAGTGGAAACAACAGTTAGAGAGGTCTGCAATCAAAGCAAACTGGAAAACATAATAAAAAGGGAGGAAAAAAACATAATTAGAACAAAGTCAGTCAGTAATTATCGGCAGTTAGCGTGACACCTCGTGCCAGTTTTGTTGTTCACAGCAGTGTTTTTTCCCACTAATTTGGGAATGGGGCTGTGGCCTTTACAGTTGGGAAAAATGCATCATAAAAAAGCCTAAATTGGGAATTGTAAAGTCATATTTTTATTAAAATGTCACATTTAAGAAAAAAATTGCCAAAAAAAGACAATAAATTTAACTTTGGGAATCTAAGCTTTGAAATTGGGAAAAAAAACATACTGTTTGCCATTGTGATTAGGGCCCAATTTCGGCCACAAATTGGCTAGAAAGAAACACTGCACAGTTTGATCTTGGTTGAAGATAATACTCGATCTTTAATTAGTATCATAATATCTATGATTATTTTTATATTTCTTTCATCAAAATGATATTAAATTTATATAAAATTAAAATTGTTTAAGAAAAAACAACAACAAAAAAAACCCCACTTGATCTTTTACATTCGGCAATCTTAGATTTTAGCCTAAACAGTTAGTGCGAAGAGTAGTTTCCCTTTACAGAAATTGCGAAAATCATAAAATAAACTTATTTTGAAGTTGGAACATCATCTATACCTATGTATACAATTATGCACTCACGATTCGGGGGTGGTCCGGAGGTAAAAATCTGTGCATTTTACACGAGTATCAATGGTATGTTCATTAATATGATAAATGCATAATGACATTAAATTTTATTGAAAATGTATTCAGATTTGCACTAGAAGAAGCTTGCAATGAATTTGAATGAAAAAAAAAACAAACAAAAAACATTATTCCTGTTTGTTTAAATATAACATTCTTATGATTGATAAATACATACTGTTTGTTTAAGATTGCATTCATTATATAGTAAAGACCTAATTTCACAGTCCCGTACTCAATACCACATGAACTCCTTCTTCCCCCGTACAATCAGACTATGGAATGGCCTTCCTCAATATGTACAGTCCAGCCCCAGCCTCAACATATTTGCTGAGCGGCTGGCTACTGTACATCTGCAGTAACTTCCTTCACTATGTTTTTAACTTAGCACCTGTAGTAATTTTTATTCTTTGCACCTAATGAGTTTTCTCATTTTTAACACTGCCCAGACAAGCGCCTTCCAGTCATAATTGTTAATGATTGTTGGAAGAATCATGTAGATGTAGATTTTTGTCTTGCAAGTTTTCTTGAATAGAAATACCATAAAATGTTAAGTTCTGCATAAAGATTGTATTGCACAACCTAATATACAACATAGTAACTTACAAAATAGACATTTATAACCAAAAACTATGAAAATCTACCTTTTGATTTTTGTAGACAAAGGTGCGCAATGTGAAAAATGCACCCTGCCCCTTTTTAGCAGCACCCTGCCCTTTTTAGAGCTTTAGAAAAATCCCTATTGTGTTGCTTTTTTTCTTATTAGCACGACAGTCATGCAGATTAGGATCCTTTAACAGGTGTTGAATATGTTTTTATATTTTGGCATAAGGTATACTGCAGACCTGGGGTCATTTACTTTAAAATGTATTTAATTAAACTACAATTACATTGTGAAATGCTCAGTTAACTTACAATTACCATTACATGAAATTTAGCAATGTAATTAATTGAATTTCAATTACACTGCAAATTGTAATTAATTACATTCAATTACAATACCAGATTTGGAAACAATCTAACATCCTTCTTAAATGAACAATGTTGCAAAGTCTTTACTTTGTACTACATGTACATCTGATAATACACCCACCTATAAACTGATTTCAGTTATTTCAAAATTTTCAGCCAAACTTCCCAGGAATATTCCTTGCGTGTCCCCTTTCATATTGCTTCATATCTTGGTAATCTGTGCTGAATTCTGGTTGGCATGATGATGTAACTGAAGAATTTGTAGAGATACATAATTATTACCTTTATTTCAGGATGGCTAGCAATAACAATTGTGTCTTTAAGTCCGAGTCATTACGGAAGATGGTTTATCCCCGTGTGTTTTCTAGTCCAGTGGTACATGAAAATACAATCTATGTAGTGGGTGGATGTGACCAGATGGGACAACCTGTGGACAGCTTTGAAATGTTTGATATCACTAAGAAGAAATGGACAACATTGCAAAACATGCCAACAAAACGTGCAGCCCCTGCTGTTGGTGAGTGCTTATTAAATGTATATTGAGAATGATCGCATGGTTTTAAATCTGATTGAACTAAAAAGGATCACATCATAGTGATTTTTATTCACTTTACATGTACGCAATTTTAAACCAGATTTTACTGAGAATCTTTGTACTGTAGTGATTTTAAATCAGTGTTTAAAAAATCATATTCTACTGAGACTGACCATACTGTAGTGATTTTAATTGATACATGTAGTTTTGACAGTCAGTAGTCAGAACTCTTGATTGAGGTCTGAAGGACAAGGGCCAATAGTTTTGACCCTAGACCAGCAAGCCATTCAGTAAGTGTTTTATTCCATGACATCAGAAATATTTAAATATTTTTCACAATTTTTGTTTTAAATTTTTGTCTTATTAGCCAAGTAAACATGTGTTGAATATAGACAGTCATATAGCCCAAACTATGTACTGGTGATGTAAATAAATAGTCATGCAATAATTTGCTAAAATGACATCAGATGCCCTTACCTGTTCACACTTTTTAGGTGAAAATGTTTTTCTCTTAGAAATCCATAAAAATATGGGTTCTGCAAAAGTGAACGGTGATACAGTCTCATTAACATATGATTTTGTCAGAATGTTGAATACCCCCCCCCCCCCCCCCCCCACCCCCAGACAAAGCCTCCCCGTCCTCCTAAGTTTGACAAAGGCAGACAGAATCCCCTCTCTGTTTTTGTTGAATAAAAACTTTGAAACTTAACAAAGAAAGACAAACAGAAATGAAAAAAAAAATATTCAGAAGTAATAATTGACTCTGAATTGAGTGAGGTAAAAATTTAGATATTACTGGAAAAAATGAAAGTGGGGATTTTGTCTGCCTTGATCAAATTGAGCACGGGGGACTTTGTCTGGTAGGGGGTTGGGGGAGGGGTTGTACCCAGTTTCATGCATTGTCATACCAAAGGCTCTTGTTGCCTATGTTCCAACATCAGTTGTAGGAAGTTTCAATACAAATGATGTGAATTAAATTTAAAAGGAACAGATAAGAATAGCCAGAAATGCATCATTTATCTCTGATATTCCAGGACTTGTTGGAGACAAGATTGTGGCTATTGGGGGAGTTGGAGATGTACAACAACCTGTTGATGCTGTTGAAATGTACAGTATCAAAGAGAAAAAGTGGACAAAAATGGAGAGTTTGCCTGATGGTCTTCTTGGGATCTCATCTGTGTTGAGAGGTAAGTAACAGTTATAAGATATCTGACCTGAAGTTAGAAGTAATATACATTGATCTTGGAAATTCACCTGCGATGAAAGATAAGGTATCTAAACTGTGCTGTGAGGCTGATATTTGTCTACGAGGTATCTCATCTGTGCTGTTAGACTGCTATTGGTCTGTTAGGTATCTCAGCTGTGCTGTTTGGCTGATACCAGTCTGTTAGGTATCTCAACTATGCTGTTAGGCTAATATTTGTCTAGGGGGTATCTCAACTGTGTCATGAGGCTGATATTGGTCTGTTAGGTATCTCAACTGTGCTGTTAGGCTGATATTGGTCTGTGAGGTATCTTAACTTTGCTGTTAGGCTGATAATGGTCTGCAAGGTATGCTGTTAGGCTGGTATTTGTCTTCAAGGTATCTCAACTATACTGTTAAGTTGCTATTGGTCTGCAGGGTATCTCAACTGTGCTATTACGGTATGCTGATATTGGTCTGTAAGGTATCTCAACTGTGCTGTGAGGCAGATATTTGTCTGTTAGGTATCTCAGCTATACTATGAGGCTGATATTTGTCTGCGAGGTATCTCAGCTGCTATTAGGCTGATATTGGTCTGTGAAGGTATCTCAACTGTGCTGTTAGCCTGATATTAGTGTGTGAGGTACTAGTATCTCAAATGTGAAATGTGGCTGATATTGCTCTGTAAGCTGTCTCAATTGTGCTTTTAGGCTTATATTGGTCTGTTAGGTATCTCAGCTGTGCTGTGAATCAGATTCTGATCTGCTATATGTATCTCAATTGTGTTTGAGACTGATACTGATCTGCTAGGTATCTCAATTGTGCTGCAAGGCTTATATTGGTCCGCTAGATGTCTCAGTTGAGCTATGAGACTGATATTAGTCTGCAAAGAGTCTCGGTAATGCTGTCAGGCTTTTTAGCTCACCTGAGCACAAAGTGCTCGGGGTGAACTATTGTGATCGCTCACCAGCCGGCGTCCGTCCACACTTTCCTTTAAACAACATCTCCTCTGGAACCATTTGGTGGAAGTTGATGAAACTTATCCTGGATGTTCCTTGGGTGGTCGCCTTCAAAAGTTGTTCAAAGAATTGATTTCCACACAGAACTTTGGTTGCCATGGCAACCGAAAGGAAAAACTTAAAAAATGTTCTTGTTCAAAACCGCAAGGCGTAGAGCCTTGATATTTGGCATGTGACATCATCTGAAACTGAAACTGCTTTTATTTGATTAAACGTCTAATTTTACACATAGTATATTTACCGGCGTTGTACATTAAATTATACCAGATTTATATAGCGCCAAAGGCGCTTTACATAGTTCAAATGCAGCCACACAGGGAGCATAATTCATCCTCTACTAGTACAGACACTGAGCGATCTGACCAGAGGGACAGAGTGAGACAAAGCCCCCACGACAGAGAGATCAGAAATCAGATACAGGCTTATCCGGCTAACTTAGCCTAGCTCGTTTCGAATCGACAGCCTGGTTCTTTAACGTGCCCAGTGTATAGCACTGATACACGCAAGGATTGCCTGGGTTCCTGACCAGTACACCTCTAGTTGGGTGGGAAACACTGAAAAGCGTTTCTGAAAATTCCCAAGTAGCTGTCGGGGATCGAACCCCGACCTCAGGATTGGAAGGCCAGTGTGCAAACCACTGAGCTATCCGTCCACCCATCTAATGGTCCTCTATGAATATTTTTCAAAATTATGCCCGAGGTGAAAAAACGCCCCACCCCGGGGGTCCCAAGTTCTACATAGACTTGTATAGAAAAATCTTTAAAATTCTTCTTGTATGGAACCACAAGACCTAGGCCTTTGATACTTGGTGTGTATCGTTGCATTTTGGTCCTCTACCAAGATTGTTCAAATAATTACCCTGGGGCGGAAAGAGACCCCGCCCCGGGTGTCCCAAGTTTTGCATAGAGATATATAGGCTGAAACTGCAAGGCCTAGGCTTTTGATGTTTGATATGATGCATTGTCTTGTGGTCCTCTACCAGAATTGTTCAAATTAAGTCCCTAGGTTGAAAAGAGGCCCTGCTCTGGGGGTTGCAAGTTTTACATATACTTATATAGGAAAGAACTTTAAAAATCTTCTTGTTTGAAAGTTCAAGGCCTAGGCCATTTGATATTGGGTATGTAGCAGTGCCTAGTGATTCTCTAACAAGATTGTTCAAATTATGCCCCTGGGATGAAAAGAGGCCCAGCCCTGAGGGACACTTGTATACAAGTTAAATAGGAAAAAATACTGAAAAAATTATCTGAAAATATTTCCTAGACTGCTTAATTATAATTACCTAATGACCCCAGTAATTAGGGGTCACTTGACTATGACCTTGACCTACTGACCTACTTTATTGTTTTTAGCTCGACTATTCGAAGAATAGTCTAGCTATTCTACTCACCCTGGTGTCGGTGTTGGCGTCGGCGTCACACCTTGGTTAAGTTTTTGCATGCAAGTATATACAGCTATCATTTAAAGGCATATAGCTTTGAAACTTATTTTTCTTTTTCTAGGTCAATTACCAACCTCACTGGGTCAAGTTCCATAACTCTGACATGTATTTTGAGCAAATTATGCCCCCTTTTGGACTTAGAAAATTATGGTTAAAGTTTTACATGCAAGTTACTATTTCCAAAACTAATGCAGATATTGAATTGAAACTTCACATGTGTCTTCGGGGTTATAACACTAATTGATAGCAGCAAGTCCCATAACTCTGACCTTCATTTTGGCAAAATTATGCCCCTTTTTGGACTTAGAAAATTCTGGTTAAAGTTTTGCGTGCAAGTACATACAGCTAGTACTTAAAGGCATATAGATTTGAAACTTATTCTTTCTTTTTCTAGGTCAATTACCAACCTCGCTGAGTCAAGTCTCATAACTCTGACATGTATTTTGAGCAAATTATGTCCCCTTTTGGACTTAGAAAATCCTGGTTAAAGTTTTACATGCAAGTTACTATTTCCAAAACTAATGCAGGTATTGAATTGAAACTTCACATGTGTCTTCGGGGTTATAACACTAGTTGATAGCAGCAAGTCCCATAACTCTGACCTTCATTTTGGCAAAATTATGCCCCTTTTTGGACTTAGAAAATTCTGGTTAAAGTTTTGCGTGCAAGTACATACAGCTAGTACTAAAAGGCATATAGATTTGAAACTTATTCTTTCTTTTTCTAGGTCAATTACCAACCTCACTGAGTCAAGTCCCATAACTCTGACATGTATTTTGAGCAAATTATGTCCCCTTTTGGACTTAGAAAATTATGGTTAAAGTTTTACATGCTAGTTACTATCTCCAAAACTAATGCAGGTATTGAATTGAAACTTCACGTGTCTTCAGGGTTATAAAACTAGTTGATAACACCAAGTCCCTTAACTTTTACCTTCATTTTGGCCAAATTATGTCCCCTTTTGGACTTAGAATATCCTGGTTAAAGTTTTGCGTGCAAGTACATACAGCTTTTACTAAAAGGCATATAGATTTGAAACTTATTTTTTCTTTTTCTAGGTCAATTACCAACCTCGCTGGGTCAAGTCCCATAACTCTGACATGTATTTTGGCAAATTGTGCCCCCTTTAGGACTTAGAAAATCCTGGTTAAAGTTTTACATGCAAGTTACTATCTCCAAAACTAATACAATTATTGAATTGAAACTTCACATGTGCCTTTGGGGTTATAAAACTAGTTGATAGCAGCAAGTCCCATAACTCTGATATGCATTTTGGTCAAATTATGTCCCCTCTTGAACTTAAAACTCTTTTGATATTTAACCTTTCTGGGTAATATTTTCCTGCTTCTGGGACAATATTTCGAATAGTCGAGCTTGGCTGTCTTATGGACAGCTCTTGTTTAAGTTACAGCCTTGAAATTTGGATGACATATACAGTTTTGCATACCAATCTTAACACTGTCTTTCAGTGACCATGAATGTGACCTACTTTCTTAATATTTTAGCATCAGTTTGACATTTGAAATATGTAGCTCATATTACTCAGGTGAACGACTTAGGGTCATTATGACCCTCTTATATTGGTCTGCTAGGTATTTCAGCTGTTCTGTGAGGTATGTAGACATGAAAAGTTTGGTTGAAGTTTTTATAGAAGAAGCCTCAAATGGAAAGAAATTCATCTTTTAACTTATATTGAATTTCATGGAAACTGAAAAAATATTAAAAATAACTCGGATGTACACAGAATGAAATTTATTTTGAAAAATACCAAAATTTAACAGCTGAATAAGTGATTTGCATCTAGCTAAATTCATTAAGCTGTTAGCAGGTTTTTATAATTCTACAAATATTTCTAGTTTTTGTAATTAGTCAGTTGTACATTCTGAATGATTTTTCAGACATTTGCAAACAAAGATTCTAAAAAGCATTGCATAATACAAATCATGAATGTATTCTGTTACATTATACTTGCTGAAGAATTTCAAGCATAATTTTGAATTTCAGTAAGAAATTACAGAATGTAGACACACAATGTCTGCTAACATAATAAATTCACATTTGGTTTCAGATGGCAAGGTCCTTGTAGTTGGAGGCATGGGCACTGACACAAATCCACATGATTACTTTCGGACGATTGATCTCGAGGAGAATAAATGGAAGGAACTTAAACCTATGCCTACTGGCAGATATGCTACTTTCTCTTTCCTTGTCAATGAAAGGTTGTATGTAATTGGTAAGTCAGAACCAAAATTCAGTCTTTATTTATAATAAGTAAAGGACGTCTGAAGGGGAAAGGTGGCATATTGGAAAAGGTGTAGGTTGGTCAACCTTGAAAGTTTGAACCTCAATGGTGTCAAACCTCTACTTTCTCATTTAACAGCAATTTGAGCATATCTTTTTGTTATATTTTAAATGAAAAACATTGATAACATTTAAACACTGACTGCTCTACCGTTACAAGGGGATTAGGAAAAGGCTTGATTTTTCCAGGGCATTGAGTGATCCAAGCATAGAGAAATAATATAGAATATAACAGGGAGTCCACATGAATTGCTCAAGGGGGACTGGGTAGTTTATGCTACGAGGAGCAGTATTTCATTGTTGTATAAACTAAAGTTGAAAAAACTGGCTGCCCTGGAAAAGGTATATATTTGATTTTGAAATATGACGATGGATTAAAGCATATTAACTTGATCTCATGAGGCGTTTATAATTACCACGGGTGGTTACTCTTAATTGAGACTTTGTTTTCCAGGAGGAAGAGTAGGAAAAGAACCTTGTCTTGCCTTTGAGGTTTATGATTTTGCTGAGGATACGTGGCGTAAACTGCCAAATGTTCCATCTAAACGTGTGTTTGCAATGTACGCTGCCACAGATAAATATATTGTCAGTGTTGGAGGTCTGATTCAGCCTGGGAAGAAAGGCTTCTCAGATGTTTGTGAAGTTTTTGATCTAGAAAAAGGTAAGGTTTCCACAACCATATTGTGTTTTTTCTTTGGTCATCAGCTGTAGTTCTACTCCAACTTTCTAGGTTTAATAAGAATGATTCCTCCAACTTTTCAGCAGGCCAGCTGGATGGCTTCCTCACTAGAAAGATGTGTAAGGCAGAGGTTGTTCAAATTAAGTAATTATAAAAACTTTAAATAACTTTTGTAACAGCATCAGTGTCAGGATTCCAATTTGGTTAAGTTTTTGTATTTAAGCTGGAAACTCAGTAATCATGTCCAATGTAATGATAGGACATGCGTTGCACAGGTTCCACAACTCTACTTCGCATTTTAACAAAATTATGTCCTTTTTTCGACTTTGCAGTTTTTGGTTATTTTTTTTGTATGTAAGCTAATGTCTCAGTACCCACTGAAGGGAATAGATTGAAACTTCAACCACATGTTAACTGTGATCAACTGATATTTAGTGCACAGTTATTGCATGTGGATAAAATTACGCAGCCCTCATTTTTAGAATTTTGTATTCTTTCATTTATCTTTCTTTAGTGACAAGGCTGTTGAATAATTGAGCGTTACTGTCCTCCAACAGATCTTGTTTTAATAAAAATATGTTATCTTTTATCAGAGGTGTGGAAAAATGGCCAGAACATGCCAACTAAACGTGGAGACTTTGCTATAGGAGTTATAGAAGATAAGATTGTGTGTGCTGGAGGTCTAGGTATGTGATGTTTCTTCATATTTGTGTGTTGTCATAAAAAAAATCCATCTGGTCAAGATTTAGTTTAGAAAGTGCAAAAAAATGCTAGAGAATCATGATACATCCATATTGTTTTTGGTTGATTTTGACTTATTCTTTTATTAGTCCCCATCTGTTACGGGGTCTATAGGATTGTGTTTTTCCATCAATTTGTCTGCATTTTCGTGTCTGGATGTAAGTGAGATATGAAACCAAAATTTGTAGTCCTGTTTGACGCCATATAACCTATACTGTGTTGGTGCACCGTAAAACCCAAATAAAATAAATAACTTTATCATTCATCAAGATAATTTTAATGTTACTTGGCACAGATGTTCTCCATAATGGAGGACATATCAGCCACAAAATTCTGACCACTGACTCAAAAATCAAGATCACACTAAGAGGTTAACATCTATAGGACTTTTCTTCTGTTTGTTCCATAACTCTGTCATCCGTTAAGGGATTTGATAGTACATGTACGTATTTCCAAAATGAGACAACATGTCTTGTGCAATACCAATATCCCTAGCTTAAAGGTTAAGGCCAAAGTCGGAGGTTGAAGGTCAACAGGGTTTTTTCATATATCCATCAAGGGATTTTAACATTACATTGGGAGGTTAAAGTTCAGTAGTGTTTTTTTTTCCTGTCCAGTCTATAACTTTGTCATTCATCAAGGGATTTGAATATTTTTTGGCACGTGTGTCCCCCATAATGAGACTAAAGATCATGTACAAACCCAGGCCCCAAGCTCAGGTTTCAGGGTCACACTTGGATGTCAAAGGTCAGTAGTTTTGTTTCCTGTAAGCCCATTATTCTGTTATTCATGATGGATTTTAATATTACTTTGCACAAAATTTTAATGTTCCCCATAATGAGATGATGTGTCATGCCCAACATAGCTCAAAGCTCAAAGGCAAGGTCACAATTGAAGGTCAAAAGTCAACATTGATCTTTTCTTGTCCAGTTTGTAAACTTAAACATGCATGTATTATGGAGTGTGCTGTCATTCTAAAAATGTCAGCAACAAGGAAAAGGCATTTTCATCTCCTGTGTTTTATTCCCTGATGTGAGTAATTTATCTCATTTGTCTATGTTTTATATACATTTTCTTTTTGTTTGCTTATCCTGGTGAATTTTACCATTGATAAAAGTGAGATGTAGGTGCTACTTAATCAAAGCAAATCTGTTCAGTTTATTTATTTACAAATATGAAATTTATTGGTGTAGTAGGTGAAAAAAGTGAAGTGATTTTTTTGTCTTTGAGTTGTATTTGTACCCACCATACTGATATATATGTATGACTTGATTATTTAAATCAAGATGTTGACATCTGATGTCTGTAAAATCCCAACGAAAGCTGTGATTTGGTTTGTCAGAGTGCAATATACTGGTATTACAAGGTTGCAGACAAGAATTTTTCACTGTCACTAGAGCATAGATTTGTAGAAACAAAAAATCTATGATTCTCTTGTTTTTCTTACAGGTAATACAGGGAAGCCATTTGAATCTGTAGAAATCTATGACATTGAAACTGATACTTGGTCAAAGGGTAATGATATGTCAATGACACATTGTTCATGTGCCTATACAACACACCATGGGAAACTGTATGTGATAGGTGGCTTATCAGCACAGGGCCCTACTAACTGTATGGAATGTATCAGCTTTGGCCCCATGGAAGATGACAGCAAAAATAGGAAATCCCAAAATGCCAGAGGAAAAAAGAAACAGTGATAGTTATTTCTTAGTTCGTAGTTTGTAGTGCGTTTTTAATTGACTCCAATACTCTTAACATTGGTTGATTTATTTGTTATTTAAACAAAGAAGGATGTCCAGTGTTATATATTCTGCAATAAAGCATGGATTTGAAGCATGACCTAGCAGGAGACCATTATTATATTGAGTTTTGCAATATGTCAAGTATGTTACTATTATATGAATGTAGATCAATTTATTTGTGGTCACAACATTTTTATTTGCCATTGATATTAGAATGAAAATAATCAAGGCCTTATAGTGGTTTATCATCTGATATACCACAGTTAATTGTTCTGATGTTTATATATCTATCCACTACAGCTAACACCCTCATGGTTAAGTTCCTGGGTTTCTGAACTGTAGTAAACCAGACAATAAGCCATGCAGAGGTCCCGTTTATTCATTCTACATGCAGTATCCATAATGTGCAGCAGATTGACTTAAATATCTAAATACAGGGGTGTTCAAAAAATACCTGAAAAATCCTCTAAGATTTTTATTTTTGGTTCTTTTTTTTTCTGAATTTTGAAAATGTTATAGATAAGAATATATTGAATGTCAGTGCAAAGGCAGAAGCATTTGTTACCATCCAGTTAAATGCTTTTTTACACCTTCCCTCAAACAAATTGAAATTGTTCTTAAAATATTTCTGTTGTATTGATGAACACTGAACTTTAATGCAGCTATCCATATCAAGGACCTTTTAAATTTACAAAACTTTTCTGACGTCTGAACTGTAAATGGTCAGCAATACTGTACCAGCCCCTTTCAAACCGCCAGTGCCATTTACAAAGTATTTTTTTCTTTAGGCTTTTGCCCCTTAAACATTTAGATGATGTCACATGAAGTTGCCATGAGGACTAGCATTTACTTACTATTTTTCCAAAGAGAGTATGATTTTGACATATCAACTAAAAATGCCTTTTGTATACATTTTGTAACAATTGCATCATTTTTTCATGATATGAGAGGAAATGAGAGCACTTTTCTAGGAATTAATTTCAAACCTCTGGTGTTTGTGTGTATATAAGTTCTAACTCATAATATTTATTTATGAGTGTGTGTTTACGTTAGAAAACATGAAAATTGATTATTACAGTCTAAGCCAAATGATTAAAGTGTATAGAGGAGCATCTTAAGGATATGCCATTTTGTTTGTTAAATATTCTAAACCATAATTATGGAGTCATCTGTAATTAAATTAGAACCAAGAGAAAATCTGTACGGAAAGAAGATGGTTGTCTGTCTGATGTTTATTTATAAATTTTTTCATATCTGTAGAAGTATTAGAATCTGTACACATATTATTCTTGGCACTGCTTGATAGAACTATTTGAGTGAACATTTTCTAGTTGCAAATAGAAAGTGAATATAAAACCATAATAAATATCAGTCTACTTTTATATTCAATATGATTAAGATAGTTGACCGATAATGATGTTCTGCAATTCTCTATATGCAATTTCAGCTTTCTCCTGTCTTTACAGAGAGTCGTGCTGGCTTTCAGCTACATATACATATAAATATATAATGTATGAAGAAATGAAAGTACGTAATTGAGCCATGCCATGAGAAAACCAACATAGTGCATTTGCGACCAGCATAGATCCAGACCAGCCTGCGCATCTGCGCAGTCTGGTCAGGATCCATGCTGTTCGCTAACAGTTTCTCTAATTGCAGTAGGCTTTGAAAGCGAACAGCACTATGTTGGTTTTCTCATGGCGAGGCTCAATAATACAAAAACTGCCGAGTACCATTATAAGTCCACTACCTTATAATTTGTATGAATGTTTACAGAAAGTCTGGGTTAGGATCTAAGCTGTAGTGACTGTTGGTATTAGATGTATCAATTTATAGGATGGAGAAAATTTGTCAAATATCGTAGCTATGTTTTCCTTGTTTAGAGTCAATATCTTTTTTATGCATTGAAATTTTTTGAAGTGCCTTGTAGCCATGGTCACCATCTAGTTTTATTTTCTTATTGAATAGTTGTACTGTGATTATTATGTATCTACCCGGTAGTTACCATGGTTACATATAAGAGCACATGTATGATTACTTCACAAAAGTGATATCAGTATTAGTGCATCTAGATCGTATACTGCTCACTTAACATGATTGCCATATTATCAATGTTCTTAATGTATTCGTGCACTTTGATTATAGGAATATTGTATTAGAAATCCTTTTTCAGTTGTATTGATTTTTTCGATCTTTGTTTCATTAAAATATTGTACACAGATTGTGAAATATGCTGTTACAAATGTAATTTTGCAATCAGTATTAAGTGACTGTTATTGATCTAGGATAGCAGACTGCCTGGTTACCATGGAAATTGTGCTCCAAGTGTTTCCTACACTTCTTAACACACACACACGCCATAATGTAGTAATTAGACCGTCTGTTCATCTATCCACTCGGTCTTGGATCAAGAAATTGGTGTGCTGGTTGTTTGTGACTTGCAGATGACCCCTGTTGATTTAGACTTTGATTGTTCAAAGGTTAACATCACAGTGACCTTGATAGGATGATTGCCTGTGGCTCGTTTTTGGGGTCAAAGGTCAAGGTCATAGTGACGTTGAGCAGAAACTCAATCAATAAATGCTGAACACTTTGGCCCGTAGTCATCAAACTTAATAGAATGATTGCCTGTAGATATTAGGTGATTTCTTTAGTTAGGAAGTCAATAGGGCAAAGGTCAATGCCACAGTAACCTTGAGACTGAAAACAGTTTCTGCTTAATAACTAAAGAAAGCTTTTTCCTAAGTTGTTAGACTTCATGTTTAATAATTGCACATGACTATTGGCAGTTGCCATTCAGTAAGTGTAATACATGTATGCACAAAGTAGAGTAAAGAAAAAGCTAGTAGATGTTTCTTACTTCCCTTACATACTTTAGTTCCAGAATTAAATGATTCAAGCACATTTGCATAGTATTTAAGTGGTACATAAACAAGTTATCAGAAGCCAGATAGGTTAATTGCTATTTTTTCTTTCCAAGATAACCACATAATCTGCATGCTTTTTAATGTATAAAGCTATCTGAAAGATGACAGACAAACATTGTCTTTAACCTGTAGCCTGCTGGCAACAAGTGATGCAGCCTTTGCGACCAGTGCAGACCAAGATCAGCCTGCACTTTAGTGCAGGCTGATCATGGTCTGCACTGTTCGCTATTCAGTCAGTAAATTGTCAGTGAACACCCCTTTGAATAATAAGTGGTACTGCCCAAATTGAATGATTGGCTAGTCCATTTTAGAAATTTAGAAGGGTAAGAGTTGAGGACACATCTGTAAAAGAATATATTTATCTTTGATAATGAAATACATGTACCAATGTATACAGAAGCTTTTCTTTGCCCTGAGGTTTCAGTGGAAAATAAGCACCTACGTATATACAGTGTATCTTAAATTAATCCCCTATCCTTCCTTTTGATAATTTCTTTGAAACCCTGATTGTGTTTCTCTATTGTCAGGTGCTTTTTACTTATTTTGTATATCATTTTATAACCATATATTACATTATTATATTTCATCTGATAATCATATTTATTGCTCATCTGAGTACTTAGGTAAGCTATTGTGTTACCCCTGTGTCTGTTGTTGAGGTTTGTTGTCTTGTGTCTGTAACATTTTACTGTTAATACGCTAGAAATCGCAGTTTCGGCTCTATGGTAATGAAACTTGGTAAGAATGTTTGACTTAATAAATTCTTGGTTAAGTTCAAAACTGTTCCATCAAGGATCAAAAACTAGGTCACAGGATCAAATTATAGGGAAACATTGCTTACACTCTAGAGATCATTTTGAAAGTGGACATTCTTACAGTTAAAAATTAGATCACAAAGTCAGACCATAGAAAATGTTGTAAACTCTCTAGAGGGCAAATTTTCTACCTGATTTATATGAAACCTGATGTTCTAAAAGAAACTAGATGGTCTATATGGCCACAATATTGGTTTTTAGGAAACTGATACCAGGTTAGAAACTGATATATCTAGGGTTAAAAAGTACACCAGCAAGTCAGATCTTAGAGTTATTTTCTGTCTGATCTTTGGCAAAATGTTTGAATTTATGAAATCCAGGTAAATTTCAAAACTGGATTATCAAAGATAAAAGTAGTCCCTTTTTCAAATATGCCTTGTTAGCTGACTCACCAGAGACTAACATTTCTATCTGATAGTTGTCTTTCTGAAAGCTAGGTCAAGTCTGGAGAGGTAAGAAGTATGTCAGGTGAGCAATACTGGACCTTCATGTTATCTAGTACTATTTAATATGTAAGGAATGATTTGTGCTACTTACATCAGTAGTTTCTTATAAGCAGGCTGAAACTTGAAAGAACTTTTTTTTTCAAAAGGTAGTAGAAAACACAAGTACATAATTTTCCTAATAATTAGTAACAATGGTTATTTTTGGGGAGTTTTTGGGTTACGTTAAAAGCATATAGGAAAAAAATCAATATGTCTTTATAGTCTCCTCTATTTTAAAGGATTTATTTTCATGCAGAATCATTCTGTTTAACCTTTAGCCAACTGGCGGCAGGTGAGTCTGCCTTTGTGACCATTGCAGACCAAGGTCTTGGTCTGAACTGTTCACTATTAAGTCAGTAAATTTTCAGTGAACGCCGCTTTGAATGATGCTGCCCAACTTAAATGATGGACCAGTCCATTTTAGAAATTTAGCAGGGTAAAGTTTAAAAGAGATCATGGTTGTGCTTGTTTATGTCAAGGTTCATGTGTTGTAAAAGACTAGTCTTTAAATTACATAAGTCAGTTACATAAGCCTTGCCAAGTTATAGCCTTTGTTTGACTTAAAAGCTATTGACTAGTCAAGCACAGGCCCCATGGACAGCTTTTGTTTATCTTGCGATCTTTTTTTTACCATGTTCTGAGGTGTTTCATTGAAGGGAGCTTTTGATTTGTCCCCTGTCTGTCTGTCATATGAAGTGGTATCCTGCGATAATTTTAAAATACATGTGAGCCGCGCCATCGCGCAGTCTGGTCAGGATCCATGCTGGTTTCAAATGCACTATGTTGGTTTTCTCATGGTGCCGCTCATATATTATAATATTTGTCAGTAACTTTGCCCATCTTCCAGTCACAAAAGATAGATACTGTAATTTCAAAAAAAAAATAAAAATTGTATGAAATCTAGGTTGTAGTTGGCGGCTGTTAGAAAACTTGCAGGTTCTTTATTTTAATGTCAGTATTAAAAAATGTGGCTTCTGTGGCAGTAGTTTGACCATTGGCCCTTTCTTGAGAGGACATTTTTTGGGCAATAGTCTTGTATTATTTTTGTTTCTCTTCATTTACAGGATCCCATCACATTATTTAAAACTTAAATCTTTTTGTCAGTGTTTTTTTTTAATCCCTTGTGAAATATCAATTAACTTTATTATATTGTTCAATGTTGACCCTGTTGTAGGCCAGATAATTTTCTTCTACTGGCCTCTTGTTTAGAAAACCACTCGTACAACTTAGCTTGTAACAACTTCGCAAGTGTTTGTTTGAAGCAATTCATTTACATTTTGTCATGTGAAGATGAAGATCTTTTGACACTTGTTAAAATTGTCTTTAGTAATAGTTGCCTTTGGTTTAACCTTACCAATGTGTGGAACAGTTCTGAAACAATATTCTGTAAGATTGTAAAGCAAATTGAAACTGATCTGTAATAATGTTTTCTTCCATTCTCATGTGATATGCTCATTTTATCAAAGTCAATAATCATATGAGCCGCACCATGAGAAAACCAACATAGTGGCTTTGCGACCAGCATTGATCCAGACCAGCCTGCGCATCCACGCAGTCTGGTCAGGATCCATACTGTTCGCTTTCAAAGCCTATTGCAATTAGAGAAACCGTTAGCTAACAGCATGGATCCTGACCAGACTGCGCGGATGCGCAGGCTGGTCTGGATCCATGCTGGTCGCAAAGCCACTATGTTGGTTTTCTCATGGCCCAGCTCAGTTATTAAAACATCATCACAACTGAGTATGGGTAAACTTAAAGACATTAAATCCCCTCTTCTGTATTTTTAAAAAATTATTTTAATGGTAATATACTGCTTTCAGCTTTTTCCCTGTTATTGTTAGTGCTTCTTTAATAAAAACAGGGGAGTAAGTATTTTCCTTATATTTAAATGCTCAATATATATTTCAAACCTCGTTGTGTTTGATGCATTTATAATTCATAATACATGTATTATCTTAAATAAATTGCAAAAACACCAGTTTTACAGAGTTTGTTTGCTCTTTATGGTACGTTTTCCCCCTCTGACCAGACAAGTATATAGATTTCTTTCAATCATCTGCATTTTGATTGAGGTCTTACAAGAATTTTATTACAGAATTCCAGTAACCATTGTTTTATAGTAAAACGAACCTCATTTCTTTAAATTACTGCAATACGCACACTCCAGTATATATTTAAACGGAACAAATAGGGCAGTTAGGCTCACCAGTTATTTTCCCTAAGAAGTAAAGAAAGTCATAGACTGTTAATGCAGTGGCCGTGGAATTGGCTTCCATGGTCCAGTGTTTAAGGTTTAAGATTTAACAAAAAGCATTTATCCTGCACAGCTGTTTAAAGTTGAAAGAATCAGACTGGCAATGCAGATGTAATGGCAAGTGCTGATCATAGTCGCAAGTCCTATATCAAAAAGGTAATTATTTATTTAATAATATACTTCAACAATGATGGGAAATTTTTTGCAAACATAACGCATTTTGATACACTGTAGGTCTAGTTGCGTTTGTGCAATGGCGCGTAAATATGATCGGAACGAGTGTTTATTTTAATCAACACTATCCATTAGCCCATGTCGCATGTGTTCGTTTGTTTGTTTTTGCTAATGTAGACTGAACGAAGCCTCAACCGGAAGTCCCTCATTATTCACGTGTTTATGAATTGTTCGAAGTTACCATGTAGGCGGATATCATATGATCAGTTATATTCACATGAGTAATTGTGTATTAATTAAGTCATACTCTTAACCGCAATATAAATTGCTAAACATAATTGTATGTTTCTTGCTATAAGCTAGAGAGAGTGTAAGTTTTATGTGTTTCGGTATAGTGAAGAAATATGATAAAGTTTCATAAATTAAGATATGCACACTCATTATGCGAGCACACAATAACTTATAGCGCAACACTGTTATAAATTGCCGCAAAGTTTATTAGTCTACCGAGTCTGACCAGGCGACTGCCACCCACTCTCCTGTTTGTCAATCCTTTCGTCTTTGCTATGATTGAAAAGTTTTAAGTATTTTTAAAGAAAAGCTGAGTGATGATTAAGGACCACGAAGAAATTATGCAAGTCATTTTATTGTTATGCGACGAATAAAATCTGGTTGCTGTGGCAACAAGAAGTTAAAATCAATTTAAATTATTTTGTCCATTTTCTGCCCGTTCGTTTGTTTGACAGACAGATCCTGATGTCGTCCATGTTTTAATTTACACGATTTTTGTGTTAACAATAACGATTCATACAGCGTATCTCAACATGTTTTTTTTCCTCTGGAGTTATTCGCTCGAACTATGACTAATAAACTAAAAATAAACTACAGTTATTGTTTTTAATTGTTTTTTTTTATCTCGTGATTAACTCATCTCAACAAACAATTTGCTTCCGCGTTCAACTCCGACTGGACAATTTAGACTTGTTGATAATACGTTTGGTGAAGGTAAGACACTATTTCAGAGATTCGTTTTCTTAATTACATATGTAAAGAATAAGTAACATTCAAGGAAGACTTCTTAAAGGTATAGTTGACATTATTGAAAATATTATCAATTTCTACATGTGGTTTACATGTACTACCACAGTGTTTAACAGTCGACTGTTATTGCACGTAGCTCTGCATAACCAATTTATTTATATATTTAGGAAATACAATGCACTTCATAATGATTTTCTACATTTAAAAGTAAATATCTAGACAAATCATTTGAGTGAAAGATATTAATTCACGTTCTACTCGTGTTTGGGGACTGTGTTAATTTGTTTAGGTCTACGATGTGATGGTGTCCGTTTCAAAGTATTTTATTTCCAGAAATGTAATTTTTCATGTCTTACGACTTTGTGTTTAAACATTAACAGTGTCTGTCTTTATTACAGAAATATTTACGATGAATAAACTTTTCATTGCGGGGTTAATCCTGTGCGCTGTGGCTACCATAACCAGTATAATAAGCACAGCCATTCCATACTGGTTATATGTCAGTGTTAGCCGTGCAGGCGTAGAGGTGGCAGTTGCTACGGGTTTATGGAAAGTATGCGCAAGATATACTGACCATTCCTCGAGCCAAACATCATGTGTCAATAATATAAATGGTAAAGTATCCATTAATTAACTCAATTTCTATGTATCTTTACATGTGTCATGATTGGTTTAAACATACACGCAATATATATTTAGCAAATAAGCAAGGCTTTCGAGTTGTTTATCGTCTGATTTACCACGGTTCAGAGTTCAGATGCGTAGGAATTGAACCACGAGGGCGTTAGCCCGAGTGGTTAAATACTGAAGCATCTGAACGATGAACCGTGGTAAATTAGACGATAAATAACAAGAAGGCCTTGATTGTTTTCATTCTGACATGCTCATTGATATATTTTAATAGATATTATACTGGACTTCGTTTACGCGAGGAGTAATGTATCGAACATGTGGCAATATGACGTAATAATTGACGTCATAATGCTCTCTTACCGGTCCGCGCGTCAACCGTTGTTTATCGCAGAATATATAGAGCTTGATTTTCTTCTTTGTTTAACTGGAAATAAAATCGAGCCATGTTAGAATAGGCCATTTTAAGACAATTTAAAATTGCAAAAAAATATAAAAAAATATAATAAAGTAACTATGAAGGAAACTCTTAAATCTTTATAAATTATGAAAATTATACCTGTCACGTAGTGATAAAGTGAGCTTTTGTGATCTCCCTTCGTCCGTCGTCCACAATTTCTTGTGAATAGATAGAGACCAAATTTTGCAATCGATTTCAATCAAACTTGCACACAACTTGTATTGGCATAATATCTCAGTTCCTTTCGAAAGCTGGACAGATCCCGTAATGGGTTCCAAAGTTATGGCCCTTTAAGCCTTAAAGGGCCAAAATTTGCTATTTTGGCTTTTGCAGCCATATCGAGTTTGATTTGATACAAACTTGCGAATTATCTTCCACAACAATAGATCTTGGATTCCTTGGAAAATCCCTAGACTGACCCCTGAAAGAGCCAAAATTTGTTATTTTTTAGCTTGAGAACACGAAATAAGTGACATTTTACATTCGATTTTAATCATAGTTACATACAACTTAAGTCACAGTAAGATCTCGGTACCTTTCGAAAACCGGCTAGATTCCATCATGGGTTCTAGAGTTACTGCCCCTGACAGGGGCAAACATTTTTATTTTGGCTCTTCCAGCCATATAGAGGTTTCATTGATACAAACTTACACAGCATATTTATCTTGATGATCTCTAGGCCAAGTTCGAAACTGGGCCATGTGGGATCAAAAACTAGGTCACCAGGTCAAATTAAAGGAATAGCTTGTTAACACCCTTGAGGCCACAATTATGATCCAATCTTCACAAAACTTGGTCAGAATGTTTATCTTGATGATTCCTATGCCAGTTTTAAAATTTGGTCATATGGGGTTAAAACAAGGCCACCCGGTCAATTCAAAAGTAAAGCTTTGTTAACACTCTTGAGGCCACATTTATGACCATATCTTCATGAAACTTTGCCAGAGTCTTTATCTTGATGATTCCTAGGCCATATTTGAAACTGGGTCATGTGGGATCAAAAACTAGGTCACCACTAAAATCGAAGGAAAGGTTTGCTGTAGAGGCCACATTTTTGATCCTATCTTCATGAAACTTGGTTGGAATGTTTATCTTGATGCTTCCAAGACCAAGTTTAACAGGTGAGCTTTATAGGGTCATCATGATCCTCTTGTACAAAGGTGTTTAAATATTTCTGATGTCATAACAACATCAATATTTGTTTTTGTAAAATGTCGTAGAGTTTATTTTGTCTTTGATAACTAAATTCCAGTGTTCTAGTTTCTAGTTTCTGCATGAACATAAAAGCACTGATGTAATCCAGTGCTTCAAACTATTTATTACGGAATAATTATACCATGTCGAGATGATTTAAGGTAAAAAGAGCGTATCCTAAATACCAGCATAGAATATATCTATTATATGATAATATTAAAAAAAGAAGTGGCAACATAATGTCACCCTGGCTAACAGATTAAGACATACATGTAAACCCTAAATTACACGATTGTTCTGTGTTGTACAAAAAGGAGTCCGTGTATCGGTATTTCTGATACTTTCCATAATTTGGGATGTAACGGAATACGGATCATCGGATTGATCAGTCTCAAATATTAGTATCTATATTTGTAATTTCTGGAAAACCGTTTGTGAATGAGTTAATACAATGATAATGACTTGTGTTCTTGTAATTGTTGTTTTACGCGTGAATCAGTCATGTCGGAGTCCTAGACAAAATTGACCACTGTTTAGTTATACTTCTTGTTTTTATGCATTTCTCATCAACAACACATTTTGAAACAAAATAACTATCTCAAATTACCACACGTTGAATTTTTACAGCCGCACCTGACTGGTTGAAAGCTGTTCAGGCACTGATGATCCTTGGGATTCTGGTTATGGCATTGAGTACACTTCTTGGGTGCTTGTTTTCAAAATACAACTCGAAAAAATATTTGTATTTAAGCACGATTCTTACGGCTGCTCTTGGAGGTTTGTATTGTGTATAATCATTTGCATACAGACTAATGTTTAGGCTTGCTCAAAACAATGAACAGTGATGTCAAAATACGAGGGATGTTCGAAAATATATGCATTCAATCTTCGAATTGTCCGTCTTTTAAAATAGATAAGGAACTGGAACCAATTAACGTTTTAGTTATATTCAGTACAAACTTCGACAATAATTTTGTTATATGTTAATGTCATACACCTAGTTTAATCACCCCGCTGATTTGACGCAAATGCTTTGAGTGACTATGAAATGTGGTTTAACAAACAAAGGTGGAATTATGTAATTTTGTCTATAGCAAACTCAAGAGTTGTTATTGACTCTAAAACGTAGTAAAAATATACAAAAATCCGAAGATACGTTTTTCGTAGGAGAAAAGAAACCTTAATAAAATAGATATGCAACAAAAAGGATCCACACACATGATTTTAGACACTTTCTGATGATGTTTTTCCAAACATATGTCCTATATCCGCACTGTTTTTTTTAGAAAAGTAGATCTACATTCTATACATTGTTATAGGAGTGTTCCATTTGGTAGGGTTTTTTTGTATATGACGTTTAGTGCTGTTTGTGTAATATGAATACACATCTCACTACAACATTTTTTTCTTTTCTTATATGTAAGATGTAATATATTTGGGCCACGCCATGAGAAAACCAACATAGTGGCTTTGCGACCAGCATGGATCCAGACCATCCTGCGCATCTGCGCAGTCTGGTCAGGATCCATGCTGTTCGCTTTCAAAGCCTACAGCAATTACAGAAACCGTTAGCGAACAGCATGGATCCTGACCAGACTACGCGGATGCGCAGGCTGGTCTGGATCCATGCTGGTCGCAAAGCCACTATGTTGGTTTTCCCATGGCGTGGCTCATTTCATCTCTGATTACTCATATAAAGCAATAAAACATTTTAATTAAGTGATCATGAAATACCATGCATGTACATATTTTTTCTTTTCTTTTAAAGGTATTGTAATCATTATAGCGGTGGTAGTGTTTGGAGCTGAGGAGACAAAGTTGCGTTCCCAGTTAAGTGCTGGCTTCTACTTGGCAGTCGTTTCTGGTGTGCTGTCGTTGGTTGCTGCTAGTCTTCTGGCTGTTTCATCAAGATCTACCGGAGGATATAGCCTTATATAACATCCACGGTCGTCTCTGAAACATGTCTATATCACAAACTGACAAATTGTGGAATTTATAACTTTTATACGTTTGATTACTTTAAAAATCTTCTATTTTGTCTTGATTAGAAGTTATAATTGAAAAACAAATAAGATGCATGCGTATGTGTTTTTTTGAGAAAGCTAAATTAGATATGAAAAAAAAATAAATTAACAAATATTAATAAGAAATTAAAAATTTTAAATCTTAAATTGAGTCGTAGAACAACATATGTTTAAATAGTATATAAATGTTAATTTGAAAGCTTTTGCACGACACAAAACTATCCTGTTCTTTGAAATTTATACGTCTAATGGTAAGGATGTGATGAAAATCTCTGATAACCTTTGTTTGATTGTACTAATACAATGCGTAGTAACTAGAGAGTAACTGCGAGTCTTGAAAATAAATAGTAAAATAGTGCATGGAAATTGAAATATAACATGGTATGTTTTGCTGCCTTTATTGACTTTAAAAAGGCATATGATTCGGTCAGTACGTGAAGCGATGCAATATGAGACAGCCTCATATACCGCAAACAGTAACAACAGAGTGTTTCACCGTGACAACAGGCCTCGTATTCTTTACTATAAGATATGGGTAATTAAGAAAATGTATTTTAGAATTTTACATATCATTAAATTTGTACATGTACTATATTGATTCACACATATTTGTTCAGGTTTTGCATATGAACCGCATTGACATTTCCACTTCTCCACTTATTTTCAGAGGTAGTTCATATATGTAGGAACATACGCACGCAGGCAGGCACGCACGCACGCATGTACACACGCAATTCATACAAGTAGGCACATACGAATGCGCGGGCACACACACGCACGCACGCACACACATTAGTTTTACTGTGATTTATCCAAATGTTTTATGTAAATAAAGGACGATAATTAACATTTTATGGAAATTGCAATTCTTTATTAAAATGGCGATTTACTTGTATGATATGTGCGCTATTTTATGGTATTATATGTGTATAAAATGTAAATGGATGAAGCTTTCATTGAACAAACGATTTAAATCAATCTGTGAATGGTTTGTGTAAACGAAAATCAGATAAAAACCATGTTCCACGGAAGTTGCAAGTGAAACTATCACGAGCATTGTCAGTCAAATCGCAACTATCATAGCCAGTCAAATTGCAACGAACGTAGCCTGTAACCCAATGCGACATATGTATACACAAAAATACACAGACAATGTCACGGATACCTCGATTGCAAGTTAGCTCGGCATGCACTATCAAACATACCTCAGATTCGTATAAAGTGTATTTTAATGCATCGCTAGCTAAATAGGCTAATTATTATTCAAGAAACAGAACATACGGGTATTCATTTTTATTATACGAAAGTATTAAATTCCGTAGTCACAAAAATGCAAATCAAGAAATGTAGTTGTAGTTCATCTAAATCCAAACAGTTTGTGAGTGTTTCTTCGGTGACTAGATGCAATGTTTTTTTTTAGTTTTTTTTTTTAAATACATAAACAATCTGTTGATTCTTCTTTGTTTAGATTAAAGATTTATATGCATAATGGTTCATGAATGCGTTTGATATCGTAAAGATGTATCTCCTGTACTCACGTGCATTTCTCTATACATTGTATAAACTTCATTTATTGCAATAGGTTACAGCATGATGATATACCCCTAAATATCACATAAGCCGTAAGCAAACACATTTGAAAATGTTAATACCACTTAAAATAGCACATAAATAAAATATAAATGTTAGGTATGTTTTGATACTTATCGCCTGGGTTGACAGTGTATTGATACACTCAAATGCAAATGATATAAACTTTTAAAGTTGATATTGGTTTGTTTCGGTGTAAGATTGCAATATTAATTTGTCAGAGACTGTATTATCACGAGTGGTGAGCCACGAGTAAAAATGTAAGATATGGTGTTCACGAGTGAACGATATTCTTATCTTGCATGCATGAAAACACCATTTCTTTATGTTTCGTGATTTTGTCATTTGGTTTAACCAAATTTTACCCAGATTTAAGTTCCGTCAATAACTCTAAGAGAACATATAATAAATATTTTTTTTATTCACTACTACTATAGAAACATGCTGAAAATTGACCATATATAGATTTATGCATACACACATTCGAAGACCTATTATTTTGTAATATGATAGAGTCATACACATTGAGTTGTTATCAATAATCAGGGATAATCAGGGGCATAACTTGCCAAGTCAACGATATTTTAGAAGGTTCGTGGTCACCTCCCCTAGCAAAATTCTATAGGTTATAACACACTAAATAGTTGTTGTTCTTTATTCTATATAAAATTGACCTAATTCCAATGACCGCAGCACACATCAGGACCCATTTTAAATTTCTGTAAGCTATATTTTCTTGAAGAATATTGTCAGTACTAACTAAAAATCAAAAGAAAAGTGGGGTCATGTTTGATGCAAGAAAAATAATTTCAGTCAAACACACAAACTGCAAAATCAGCTAGAAAATGAGACCCCAAATTATACTGGTGGTGTATGATCTACGTTTCCATGAAACATTTTGTAATGTTGTTATTTCATTATGAAAATGCTACTTACACGTCAAGCATAGATCTGTCATGTGATTTTAGCAAAAAAATTGCAAAGAAAATAAGGAAAATAGCTCTACATAGCAAAAAAAAACTGAGGACTATTTGTATCCGCCATTATGCGACTACCATTTTTTCTCGCGCCATTTTTCTTTTAGTGTCTGTATGCCTCTATAATTCTGTTTCACCACAACAGCAGATTGGGGGCATTTTGATGCATACGAGACAGTGGAGAAAAATACAATAAGTAATTTCACAGTTTTTGTCATGCATGTAAGAAAGTATTTTTCCATACACATGATACATGTGCTCATGATATAAATTTAAGACATAAATGGAACCGAAAACTTTACGTTCTATATTATACATACTATAATAACATAATATAAATAACATAATATAATAACATAATATAACTAACAAGCCCGCCCGCTTAGCTCAGTCGGTAAGAGCGTTGGCCTACGGATCACGGGGTCATGAGTTCGATCCTCGGGCGGGGCGTATGTTTTCCGTGACTATTTGATAAACGATATTGTGTCTGCGATCATTAGTCCTCCACCTCTGATTCATGTGGGGAAGTTGGCAGTTACTTGCGGAGAACAGGTTTGTACTGGTACAGAATCCAGGAACACTGGTTAGGTTAACTGCCCGCCGTTACATGACTGAAAAACAAACAAACAAACAAATAATATAACTAACAACGACAAGAAATGTATACCTACCTGTCGAAGTCCAAGCAGCACAAAAATGATCAAAAGAGCTTTGCACCCGTTGTTATAAGGCCGACTGTTAGATATCATTGATGAACGGATTACGCCCATTTATTATCTAAGTTTTTAATATCTTTTTTGTTGGCGTTATTGTAAATGTTCTTTTACGATACAGTTTAAATTCCACGTAAAGTTATCAGCCAGTTTTCGAGGAATTACACAAAATAATGCATATCTTATTATCATGTATATTTTATTTTTTTGCGAAAATGACTGAAATAGTAATATAGCGAGTTAGCGGCTTCTTCGGATTGGTATAATATTCATACTTTCAGTAATTGAAGTGTAACGCAAAGCTCATAATAACATATGTTATGGTTTTGTTATGGTTTAATAATAGATATGCAGTCATTTTACATAAAGTCAAGCTTTCTGCACTTCCTTGAATCAAATGCATTCATTTAAACATTACTGATTTTGACGTCAATGTGATTGTGCCTAATCAGTATTGCCGACGTTGACACCCAGTCGGGCGCAGTTTGTATTGATGGTTGACCGCAATTAATTAGTTATTGATTCGTTCAATAGCAATAAATAATTTTATCGGGATTATGTCAAAAGATTTTACATTTTTATCAAAAGCTCATTACTGGGCAAGGTTAATAGTTATAGACACCGAGCCTGACTGTGTTACAAAACCATTATAGTACCTGGTCGATATCTATTTTCACTGTTCATTTTAGTACATATATAAGTTTACTACAGCGTGAACACAGAACACAGAAGTGGTAGGTAACAAACATAACTGTGTATGAGATACTTGTAACAGCTACTGAAAACGGTGAATTATTAATGTGATTTTAACTTGTCAACTGAAGGTTAGTAGATTTTTATGCTTATGCATTGTTCAGCAATTTATCTCATAATGTACCATTTGTATTATGAACATGGAAGACTAAGAAAAGACACCCTATATTCCATTTTAAAGGTTTATTTAGGCGGAAGCAATCAAATATATTATGCGCACTTATGCCTATACGAATGCATTTTGAAATACATCTTCGGTTTGTATAATATGACAGTCACATCATTTAGGAAAGGTGTTTTTGATTTTACGTAATATACTGATACATCAAAAGAAGTTCATAAAACTGACATATTCAAGATTAAGTCTGCCTTGTTTCAGGTTACTTAAAGATTTAAATGACACAGTTTCGGTATGTAAATAGTGAAGGACATACTGAATGTATGTAGGCTTATCATGTTCAGTGAAATTGTTTGTAATCTACTGTTATTTATCAGTATTTCAAAACTATTAATTTCATATTTTATTTAGCGAACACCTAATACATTTCGTTACATAAACTTTTTACATACTGAATATCAGTATTATATTCCTTTTAAGCAGCCATGAGTAAATTGTTAGTTGTTGGTATACTGGCGTGTCTATCGGCTACCATAATCAGTATAATAAGTACAGCTATTCCATACTGGGAATATCTACATGGCAGTTTCCTTGGTCAAGAGGGTACACTCAATATCGGATTATGGAGAACATGCATAAAATATAAAACCTCCATTGTGAGTGGCTCCGCATGTTCTGATACACAAAATGGTAATACTTTATGTTCTATGTTATATATTTGTTATATTTTTTTTGCCTAGGTATGTAATAGACATTTATTGTATGACCTATAAATAAATGAATTCTAACTGGCCAGAGTGACCCCTTACTGTAGAAAATATCACATGATATTGCAATATGTTTAGATCGGCATCATTACTGAAAAACACTGTGCATAAATTTACGATATTAGACAATTACTATTAATACTCTATGAAATTCTTGTATAATGACGTGAAACGCATTACACATGGCATTGAACATAACTAAAAGACTGTGCGTAAAGCTGTTGATACACCGCATACTAAACAACTGAACAACTGAAAGACTTATAATTGTATTAAATCAAATGAATGTGCCTCCAAGTTGGCACAATGCAACCGTAATTTATCAAAATCTTGCAAACTTGGCCCTTGGTCGGAAAGAAGTTACATCGTCTCGCTTGCAATTTTCGACAATGTGTTTTGATGTTTGCTAGGTGTATTAATTTTGTAAGCGTTTACTAAAAAGCCGACAAATTTAATATCTTTGATCAGAGCGCATGACAGAATAATTGACACATCATATGACATAGGCGTATCACTGAGTAATATCGCTGTTTCACTATGCATAAGAAAAGTATTCTATCCTGTTAGCTTCATTTTCAAAGTGATTCTATATCGAGAAATGGAGACTGTACAGTACCGTATTTGTTAATTGTACTTTAGTATATTTGTACAGTAAATAACAGTTAATATATTCAAAATAAACGGAATCGTATAGTATACTGATCAATTACGACATTTTCTCGGATGTTTAAACACAGAAAGTATGTTTCACTTGATTGTAGCTGTGATTGTAGATAGTTATCAGTATTACATAGATTGATACTGGCATGTATTAGAATTCACAGCATAAATATGCATTCATAATGCACCTTTTGCAACCAGTGTCCAGAAGCCTGCTGTCCGAGTGGCCGCTGATTTCAAATCACTTGCTCCTTACCGATGCGAGTTAGGGCCTCGCTTTGGGCGTAGAATTCTTCATGTTAGGAAGCCATCAACTACGGTGGTTCAACCCAGGTGTCTGCCCGTGATGAGATAATGCCCGGAGAGGCTGCAGGGGTATTCCTCCACTATTAAAAGCTAGAACGTTGCCAAATCACATAGAAATGTGTCACTGTGACGTTAAAAAAACATAGCAAAAGTAATCACTGTCCACTAAGATTCTACAAATTCTCGAAGGTTCTTTCCCTATAATAGTATAAATTGCTTCAAATCCTGATTTCTCAAGAATGCCTTGTCTGTCAAATTAAAGAATAAAAGAGACGCGAATATTTCCTGTTTTGTAGTATTTCATTTCATAGGAATATATTTATGTATTTTGGGGAGTGAATTATGAAAAAAACCCAAAAAACATCTAAAGTAGAGATCGTATTTAAAATGGATATGTATTGAATAGTATGCTAATTTATTGATTCATGCGTAACAGTTAAATAGGTTATACATTAAAGTGTGTCATTATCTAACTATGTATTATACTAATATAATATTGATGTTTGTACATTTTGTATTAACACAGACGAAGACTGGTGGAAAGCGGTTCAGTCATTGATGATATTGGGAAATGTGTTTTTGGCACTGAGTACGCTTCTCGGCTGTCTATATTACAAAAACAGCACACAAAGCTTCATACAAGGCACGGTTTTCACGGCTTTACTTGGAGGTTTGTTTATCGATTATTATACGAGCCGCGCCATGAGAAAACCAACATAGTGGGTTTGCGACCAGCATTGATCCAGACCAGCCTGCGCATCCGCGCAGTCTGGTCAGGATCCATGCTGTTCGCTAACAGTTTCTCCAATTCCAATAGGCTTTAAAAGCGAACAGCATGGAGCCTGACCAGACTGCGCGGATGCGCAGGCTGGTCTGGATCCATGCTGGTCGCACACCCACTATGTTGGTTTTCCCATGGCACGGCTCAATTATATTAGTTATGAAACAAAGACAGCGTTAAGTGAGCAACAATGCTTATGTATTTGTGTTGTAAATTATGCTAGATGATGTTCACTCGCTTAATGCACTGTGTACGTGTACTGATTCGAATTGAAAAACAGCGGTGTTGTTCAAATATTACTGTTGATATTCCATTCTATTCTTTAAGGTAATCTTAAATCATTGCAGGCAGTGAAAAGATGTTCAAAATAGGGTATGAGATAATTAAGGAGTTTAGGGACATTTACAAATGTGATGGGAATGACAGCCATTTTGTTTCCTTGACAACATCAAATAAAAAAATGGCGGATTAGATTATGCACAGATATTTGTTTGAACTGTATTTCCTTAGTTCTGTAAACTAATTTCCAACTAAAACAAATTAATACATTTCAAACGGTACCTGCTAAATAAATAATTCGACAATATACAAATGATGTCATAAACACGCAAACAATGCTGCCTCCATGATTACGTATTTTCTAAAATTTCAATATGCATGCCCGTAGCCAGAGATATAAAATAGGGAGGCATTTGGTAGGGGGTGTGCTCCTCTGGATTTTTTTTCGAGGGTGCCATTTCGTGCGTTTTTCTGCATTTCAAACATGTTTTTGTTGCTTTTAAGATACCGATTTCGGAAAAAAAAAATGAATGACGTTAAAAAGATTCCCGTACATTTTAGTTAGTATAGTTAATATAGATCTACAGAAAAATAAGAATTTTGAAATAGCCAACGTATTTGCGATTATTGTCACTCTAAAACGCTAATTTAAAGGCATATGGTCATGTTTGCTTGGTTCTTACATCTTCAGTTGAGTAAATGTATATATGTTCATGTATAAACCTTTTAGCATGGCTGATATGAAACGAAAATTTAAAAGAAGCAACACAGTTTATGCATTTACAAACTCAATACAGACATGTAGTACAAAATTAATGTATTTAATACATAATGTATTTTTTAAAATAATATTACATTTTAGAAATTCAGCACTTTGGTAAAAAGTGCGTATCACATGTCAGATCTAAAAGATCAAATGTTGTCATAAAGTTATACTTACAAGTTAATCAAAATGTAAAAAGTAACACAGATATAAAAAGGTATAAACGGGAAGATTCCATACTTACGAACAATTAATAAGTGTATCTGATATAAGTTCTTAACTTTCAAGTGAGAGAAACCTTATAACGAAGTTTTGAAATGCTGTACGTATAATTGTGACTTTTGAGAAATGATATGTTCGAAGGTGTGTATAAAGAACAAAACCGCATGATTGCAATACTTCATTCTGTTGTAATGTCAAAATGAATCAATTTAGAAAAAAACCCATCTACATTCAGTCAGATAAGCGCCACGTTTTATTTAGGTATGCATACCATAAAACTTCTTTCGCAAGAAAATGGACCAACTGTTCAATTTTCATGTGAAACAACTCTTTCTTTCTATGATTTGGTGTTGTTTGATTTTTTTCTCTCAAAACGTAAGGCTAATGTTATGTATCTTTCTAGTGTCTTATTGTTGTAATCTACAATATTTTCATCAAGCTTGTTAAGAAAAAAAAATGCAGGAAGTTGCTGAGCACTCTCGATGCACTTTTGACGACTTAATTGCTGATATACACATATTTCGAAATTGTCAGCAAAACACCTGTCTTATACGTCTTTTTTTAATGTTTTTATTCTTCTATATTATGTCAGTAAGAATATAAGACACATTATAATCCAACAAGTTCTTGCTTATATACATAAGAGTAGACTAACCTAATCATAGGCTAACGAATAAAGTCAATTTGATTATATTAAAATCCAAAGAATTACTATTACACAACTGCACATTGTGACATTAAAACAAAAACAAACGCACATGTTCTACACAGCTGTTTTAGTAGGTCATAAACTTCTAATAATACCTGTATTATAGTATATAAATAGAATATTTATAGTCTATTTGAGTTTCAAAGAAGGCTATATAATTGGTGATTACATGTTTACAACATTTCACCCTCTCCCTCTCTCTGTTCTTATTACATAGTTTCCTTCTGTAAGCATTCAATTTTTTCACTCAGTTACTTTGAGCAATTGATTGTTACTTAATGTGTCTTATTTTCTTTCCCGAAATTGTACCATGCTATATGTAAACCTTTTTTTCCCAATGTACACACAACAATCACCATGTCATGTGAATCTGTATAATTGTATTGCATTGTATACTCATATAACTGTAATGGTTTTTTTGAGTTAATAAAGGTATGTTCTGTTCTGTTCTGTTCTGCTAAACGTTAAGGCTTTGAATTGATTATTTTGCGCATGTTGTTTTAATGTTTTTAATTTCCATGTAGCCGCTGCTGCAGATAGTCCTACCTATCAAGCTATTGATAAATATTTCGTCCCGATTATTGCGGGAATAACTTCTCTCAATGACGGAAAAGTGTAAGATACATGCATATTGTATGATTTCAGAAAATGTTGTAAGTCTAATAAAACAAATTCAGATCCACTATTTAATCTGAAATTTAGACTATAATGTTATTCGAACCATATCATATGTCATTTATAAAAGAGATATAGAAAGAATTCAAGAAACCGATATGTAAGAATATTTATTGCATTATAAGCACTGTATGTGAACGGTTGAAAACCGATATGTATAATAATAAAGTAAACTGGTGAAATGCAAGTTACCTCAGTATCGTAAGTGATAAAAGATACCGAACATTGTTAACATAATTCAGAGTATCTGCACATTATCTAAAAGTTAAAATTGGACGTTATGGTCAAACAGAATTGACAGAAGTGAACGAACCTGTGATGTCTGTGGTTCTAGAGACATAGAAGATGAGTTTCATATGATATATGTTTGTCCGCGTTGTAAAATGTTGAGAAAACGTTATACTAACAGATATTACTATGAACGACCAAATATGTGGAAATTTATTAAATTTTTGTCATGTACAAACAAAGAGACACTTAATAATTTAGCCTGTTTTATCAACTGTGCATTGAAACTAAGAAGGAATACGTAAGGACATTAAATAAGTATTTCAAAATGTATATATTCAAGTACATGTTATTTATCAATACCTTATACTGATAATACCTTTATCTTACAATTGGTGAATGTTTTATATTTTGTATTATAACACATTTAATTGACACTGATAGCGATTACTATATTTTAAATGTTTTGAAAATATGTTTTAATATTTGATGACCTTGCTTTAGTATGTATATATTGTAGGCATGAGGAGCTCAAAGCTCAAATCTGAATAATGCTTTCTGTATTCTGTATAAAAACAAGAAAAAACTATTCAGTATTTACCAAGAAAATTAACATTACATTGAAATTTCTTTTCACTAAGCTGTGACATACAGATGACTGTATGGATGAATGCAAGGTAGAGTCATTATTTGAGTCATTGGTTGTTGTGGTCTCTCGGGCAAGTTTGATCGTACTTAAAATTAAAAATCTAAAAATAGCACTAAAGGCTACCTTCCACCCTACTACCTTATCACATTCTTACTGACGTTTAATTTGTACAGTGAGTGATTTTCAACAAATGATTTTACAACTATAACAATATATTGATGTAGGTTGACATATTAACATATCATTTCATGATTCAGATACGCAAGTAAAGAAAAGAAATTTTAATAATCTTCAAACGGTTTACCAAATATAATACTAAATCAAATTTTGCAGTCAAAAATGTTACTCATTAAGTTACACTTTAATCGTAATCTAAATCCGTTAAATGGAATAATATATACAATACTGTGGGGAAAAAATGATCTTAAAATGTATGAAGCGTAATGAATGCCGCAAAGTAAGTTTTTATGCCTTTTTAGTTTTTTTGATCTCATTACATGGTAATATGGGCATAAGTTGCAACTTGTCATTGAATTTGTGAAATACAATAAGAATAAAAAGCACATGATAACTCCGTTCGAATAATAGAAACAGACAGCAGTCTCATACTGTAAATGAAATGATTTAATGGAAGATGTGAATTTCAAAAGATTGCCGTCTTGTAGAAATGGGAAACGCATTTAGCCACGAAGAGTAGCGAAACAATTTTCCGATTCAAAATTTAAACATCTTTCGGTCACTGGTGTGGAGTCTAATTGCTACGTTATATACAATGCATTGTTCAAGATTGTACGATTAATTTATACGAATTTATCATACTTGAAAAGTATATACGCGTATAGCACTTTTAGTTTTCATAGCTTTAAATATGTCCATAATATTTGTGTCAAACAAATTAAGTAATTCATTGTAGATACCAAATTCAAACTTTGATCTTTCCCTTTTATTTTCAAATATGCTCCTTAATTGTAGCATCAGGGCCAAGGATGAGGGCTCGTGGTGTTGCCCATATATGAAAACAATATTGAAGTACTTTCCATTAAAAAACAATAGAGTTTTTAGCAAACAAAGTCGAATGGGCCTATAAACTATCTTAAGCAGCCATCAAAGGGATATACATCTATTACGGTTTAATAGATTATATTTTATCTAATGTGTGCAAAATGTCTCCCTCAAGGGGGGTATTCGACCTACTCCTTACCATGGAAAAAAATGGCGGCAAAAATTGAAAATGTGAGTTTTTCTTACTTTTTATCTTTTTCAAGGATTTCTAGACCATGACACATGGCTATCAGCCTGCTCCACCGTTTTTTTCTATCTATCGGTACCTTTAACTTTGGTAACAGTGTTGTAATTTGTCTGGAATGCTGGTCATGGGATTAATGCAGATTTTGGTACTCCTAGTCCTACAGCTAAGTAAATATTTCACAACTGTCATTCATTTAATAATTTCTACTGTAGACGCGCACTTTTATTTCACTGTAAATGTTCATCTTGCTTAAATGTAGATGGTACCATACTGGTTAATACCAACAAAAGTTGTACCACTATTACAAGAAGTGGATGTCAGGTAAACATTATTTGATATTCTTTCATGACTCAGACACTCCAGTAAAGAAATTTTAGTAATCTTCAAAAGATTTATAAGATGTAATACTGAATCAAGTTACCGGTCAAAAAATGTTTACTGTCAAAATAACAGTATACAGTATCAGATATCTGATATCAGATACATTTGCGTCATAATCTAAATGCTACTAAATGCAAACAAAAATTATCTAAAACACTATGAAAAAATGGTGAAACTGCTTTTGAATGTAAATAGCGAAATGCATACCTATGACAAGGTAAGTTTGCCCTTTTAGTTGCTTGGATCTCGTTACTTGGTAATATGGGCATAAGTTGCAGAGTCATTGCAAACATAATGAGAGAAACATCTCCTAATAACTGCGTTCGAATAATATAAACAGAAAAAACCGTTATACTGTAACTGTAGGGTAATAAAAAAATAGCAGGAAAAAACAGTGTCTTTTACCAATGGGAGATGTAAGAGAAAAGCTCGTAATAACTGCGTTCGAATAATATAAACAGAAAAAACCGTTATACTGTAACTGTAGGGTAATTAAAAAATAGCAGGAAAAAAACAGTGTCTTTTACCAATGGGAGATGTAAGAGAAAAGATCGTAATAACTGCGTTCGAATAATATAAACAGAAAAAACCGTTATACTGTAACTGTAGGGTAATTAAAAAATAGCAGGAAAAAACAGTGTCTTTTACCAATGGGAGATGTAAGAGAAAAGCTCGTAATAACTGCGTTCGAATAATATAAACAGAAAAAACCGTTATACTGTAACTGTAGGGTAATTAAAAAATAGCAGGAAAAAACAGTGTCTTTTACCAATGGGAGATGTAAGAGAAAAGCTCGTAATAACTGCGTTCGAATAATATAAACAGAAAAAAACGATAATAATGTAAATGTAAGGTAATTCAAAAATAGCAGGAAAAAAAACACACTATCTTTTACCAATGGGAGACGTACACGTATTTAGCTATTTTTATTCCTAAGAGCGTGGCAGAATAAGTTTCCCGTCAAATTTAGAATTTAAATGATCAATAGCAAAACTATTCCAGTCGGATGTGTTGAATCTAATGATAACTTCTTGTTACACGTTTACTCTTACCATTGCTTCAAAATTGTACTCGGGAGTATTTCATACGATTAAAAATTTATAGAGGATATTACATGAGTTTCTTTTCATATTGAATTTATTAAACGAGTTGAATAAAATAATAAAATGCTAGGCTCTGCGAGCATTTTATCAATTTTATTCAACTCGTTTAATAGCATTTTATTATTTTATTCAACTCGTTTAATAAATTCAATGTAGAGCCTCGCACTTTATTATTTTATTCAACTCGTTTAATAAATTCAATGTGGAAAGTCACAAATGTAACATTCTTTTTATCACATTTTGACCTTACCTGTTGGAACATCAAAAATTCTACTTTCTTTTACTATATAAATAAGTCATTTTGACCGACGTCTCTTACACTATAAATGACGTTGACGTCAAAGCTTTATTACACTATAGTGTATTATCATTTTTATTTAATGGCTTTATTACACTCCCCCGACGTCAAACATGTGATCAACATATTTATCATGCTAGAAAAAGTATATTCGTGGAGTACACTTTAAGTCTTACAGCTTTAAATATATCCATTGTGTCTGTCTAAAACAAATTATGTCAAACATTGTAGATACTAGTTTTAGCTTTGATCTTACCTAGTATTCAGTTTCAAATAAGCTTCAGTATTGTAACATTAGCCAAAGTGTTGCCTGTAAGTATATCAAAACAATGTCTTAGTATTTTTTATTCGGCACAATAGAATAGTCAGTTTGGGAAGTTTCTTGACTTGCTACTTAATGTTTAATACCTGTAATTTACCTCTAAGGCGGAATGTACAGCTATTTTAAATGGGTCAGCCGTGTTGTTGCACTTATAAAATGGACTTGCCCGGTTTATAGGTTTGTCAGGGCTACGGATATGCATTGTATTTTGCCATCGAAATATTTCTATAAAATGCTTCTTCCCCTTCCGTTTGGATCCGTCCATGTTTACAAACACGTTTGTTTATTTTATGGACTGTACTGTAAACTTCTATCACAGATCAACATAAATGTCCTATATATGTAATAAAACAGGCCTGTTAAACCAACCCAATAGCTATTTTCAAATATTTACAAGGATTGCATTTTTCATGCATGTAACATTCGGATCTCGAATTAAAATTCGCATCCCTCCCATCGTCATTTCGTACACTGGCACTTAGATTTACGGAACCTTGGGATCGGGAGGTAGGGGCACTAGAAAAGTTTACATACCTACATTTTCTAGCTACTTTATGTCTAATTTCCTACTTCCAAACCTAATTTATTTCAAAGTATAGTCATCATTATAGTTTATATATATTTCATTTTTATCATAATATCATTGATGGAGAACTGCGCGGTTTATTTTTTTATTTATTTTGAAGAATATTAAGCGCGAAATTCTTGTTGAAGCAGACGATAGGTAGAACATGTGGTATCGTGATCAGTTGATGAAACTCCATTAAGTTTTATGCTGTAATCATTAATTGATATGGATTTAAAAGTTCTTTTCAACCTAATGAAGTTTTGTTTTAATTTCATTTCGCAAACAATTTGTTAAAACGCATTTTTTCCTTACCTCTGAGGTGAGTTATACTGATATCCAGTCTTTGTAGCAACATCCTGGTCAATGTATGAAAGAAAAACTTTTTATAGAAAACTAATGTCCTTTTCAGCATGAAGGCAACATTGGACGGAACTTTGATTTTAGGGAAAAGTATGGTTTTCATACCATATATCCTATTTTTTGGGGGAGCCCCAAGACACCCTCCTATGGAGGAGGCTGGGACACAACCTTCCAAATGAATGCCTGTCGGGGCTTTGCATTTACCAGTCAAATTTTCCTAACAACTACGAACAAACGCACGTACTCGTTTGCCTCTGTAAAATTTAGTATTTCGTTACGTCCATGTATAATGTAATTATCCGTGATATTAAAAAATTGGCGGAAAATAGTTTAACAAATAAAATGAAATAATTGTGCCTCAGTTCGGTTATGCCTTTTAAGATGGTGACTCAAAACATATCCTTTTTTCTCATAATCTTGGCAGAAAAACAGGGAGGCACCAGCCTCCCTGTGCCTCAGTGTAGCTACGGGTCTGATATGTAAAATCTTTTGCAATAATAGTTCAGATTTAAAAAGTCTTTCACTGTTATGAAAAGTAACATAAATCATTTTATAATTAAGTTTTTCTTCCCCTTGAACAATACAAAACACTTTTATTAATTTATACAGTTATTGTCATATTTGGTTGAGCCCAGACAATGGAACGTTTAGGAAACATGCTAAGTAATTAAACTGTCTAAAAGCCTTTAAATGTGGACTTGACCTAGCGTTGACATAAGCGTCGGAATCTAGCGCGCGGCACATCACTTCATTACAGATCAGTTACATTATTTTTTAAACATTAACATTCCACGTAACTCTACCAGGAACAACACTTACTGAGGGGATACGGATGGTCTTGAAATAGACTGAAATTCATTACGAAATAAACACAAAGGGTAATGGAATATAAATGGAAATACTTCATTACTTTTCCGAAACGAAAATATATTAAAATTTGTAACATACTTAAAAATGACATACATATATGTACAACAATTTTTGTATCATTTAAGGTGTTGTGCTCATCACAGCAGTAATCGTGTTTGGAGTGGAGGAAAAGGAGCATAAATCATCTTTCAGTGCGAGTTTTATCTTGGCAATCGTATCTGGGGTGCTGGCGTTCATTGCTGGAGGACTTGTGGGGATTTCAAAGCGAGGTCATCCAGGATACAGCTCTATCTAATCCACATCAGAAGGCGATTAACTGAACATTATTTATTTCTACGTAGTGTTCTCTTCCAGTCATCGATTCGCATTTTTAAAGTGACCTTTCATTATATTACTTTAATGGATGTAATATATTCCATACTGGACGATGTGACAAAGCAACTTTAGTTCGAATCGCCATGTTAACCAAACGGTTAAGCCATGAATCGATAAAAATATTCGCATGACTTTACGGGGTATTTCTATAAATGTTTTGTAAACCAGATCGTGCCTGTCTGTATTGCTGTCCGTATTGATTCCCCTCTGTTGACTGAGAAAAATAAGCATAAAATGATGTATATAACATTTCCCAGTTCAGTATTGGGTATATCTTGGCGAGTACCCGTATGAAAACATATTGGATGAGATTTGTGTTACAAAACGCCTAAATATATAGCGTATTGCATGGAAAAATGTTAAATAACCAATTAGTAATTACTTGGATTCACATGTTTTCTTTTAGTAACAGAATATGCTGTCGAGATATCTTCTTCAATATATCAATAGCTTTGTGTAATGTCTTTACCATTGTATTTGCTTGTGCACGTGTAACAATAAAATGACTATGTATTATATATTTATGTCCAACTAGTAGTATCATTTCTAGAAGAGTCTAGTAAAGCACTGTTTACCAACTTCTTTTTATGGGCTTTAGGCGAGTTATATCTGTTTTGTGAGAAAGACAGACAACTATTTGGTTCGTAAGCAAGCACGTCACGTTTCGTTATAAATGAAAGTTTTTAAACAGCCCAATGAAAATAGAGGATAATCAAGATTTTGTTTTCATGAATACGGATTTCATTTTTATCGAATGGTATGAAAATGATATATTTCATGAGTGGCGTAGTAACTCGAAGCCACTATCTAGTCCCAATTATTTTCCTGTGGCGAGTTGAGTATAGTTTATAGTTCTTGATACAAGTACTTAGTCTTTAGGTTTAAAGAAATAAAAAAGCGGAAACCCACAGATCGCCCAACAAGACAGAAACGAAAATGTTGCAGGCTCGGTTTGAATACTCAGTCACGAAGAAGTCTGTTAAAAAGCTAAGAAAATCTGCAAGATGGTCTCTTGGAGCAGTGTATATGGAGAATAAAAGTGTTGTAGGTATTTCATTTCATGTTTGAAAAATGGTGGAAAAACTGTTGTTGAGCCTATTCTTTTCCTCTAATATGCTGGTTTAAGGGGTTACAGAAAACTTTCCGTCCGTAAAAACACATATTGACCTCAACATAAGTCAATAACTGTATAATATATACTGTCAGATAAATTGTGTAAAGCAACATGAAATAGAAGTTACTAGATATTGACATTGTTAACTAGAACAACAGTTCATATAATTTTTTGCAGAAATGACAGTAATGGGAACACAATTAACCAATTAACGTCTAGCGTCCTATTTTTAAGACACTTTAGGAAATCTGGTTACAGTTCATTGTTATTAATATAAATTAACTATTATCTCTGTATTGTGGTTGAGCTATCAGTCCCATGTAACAGGTAACACCAATTAGAGATGAAACATACACAGATTTTTGGCATTCACAAGGCCAAACTTACACATAATGGACAAAATTATGGCTCGAGAAAGGTATGTATTTATTCATTCTCCATAAAAACTGTTTATGAAAATAATCAAAATTAGCAATTTGTAATATTGATATATGTGTCTTTGATATAATGCCATACTTGAAATATAAATATTTGCTAATTTTCCTTACACTTTTTACTAATCATTATGCTGTCCCATATTTGGGACGCTAAGCACTTATGTATTCAAAATGCGATATATTATTATGTATTTGAACCATATCAGAATGTTTAATACTTGAATTTTATATACATTCATGTTTACAGATTCACCCTAAATGAGGTGTTAAATCTCCTTGAAGACGACACAGACTTTCAAGAAGCCAATATATATATGACTGGGCCAGAGGATGCCACAAAAAGTGACGAAGATAGTGGTGATGAAGATCTTGGTGACAACATAAACAATCTGACCGGGAACCAGTTTCTGTGCGAAATGCGCCAAAAGTAATAGCCGAGTACAACCGGTGCATGTGTGTGTGTGTGTGTGTGGGGGGGGGGGGGGTATGGATCAAAACATAAACACGTACAAAATTGGGATTCGAATCAAAAAATGGTGGTGGGCGCTGTTCGCATTTATTCCTGATATGGTGGTGCAAAATGCATGGATCCTGTACAGATTATCCACCAAATATCAAGTCCAACCCCTAGATTTGCTAGATTTCAGGCGGGAAATATGCAAAATATATCTAATGCGATATTCACAACGGGCAGTGCGAGGACGTCCGGTGGAAGAGTCTTACATCTCGATCGAAGAGTACCAGCAGCTGTCCGCCAAGACAGTCGTGATCACTATATAGCGCCAATCAACACACAGAGAAGATGTGCCCATTGTCAGGGAAAGTCAACACTGATCTGCGTGAAATGTAATGTTGGGCTTCATGACAGATGTTTCATCGCCAGTGATAAACGGAGAAAAAAACAACTATAGACTGTTGTGGCAGAAGTGTGTAAACAGCCTGAAACATGCAGAAGCCTTCATGCATGCTTATTTACTAGTGCCAGTATCAAGAAAAAGAAATGGAATTTTAATGAATTCTGATAACTCAAGTGGCTAGTGTCCCAAATATGGGACATGACTAAAATGCGTAAATCAACACTTTTCAAGTAGAATTGATGGTTAATATGTTGTTTTCTACTATGATTTAATAATATCTGTTAGTTTTTAGTAAAAGTGAAAAAAAATCAATGTGGTCATTAATGGGTTAAGAATATATAGAACCTATAAAGATGTATTTAAAGCTGAAACATATTGTATTGATAAACATGTCAAGGGAACAACGCTGTATTGTTGCAAAATTTAGGGTGTTTGTAATTACAGGATATCTATCATTGTGACCTCTCTCTTGCAATAGAAACTTGACATTTTGCCGAGCCAAAAATCCCTGTTAATGGACGCCTCTGTATAAACTGTGACTCTAGAGACGTTGAGGACGAGTCCCGCTTTCTTTCTTTCAAGTCAAGTCAAGTAAAATTTATTTAAAGTCGGATATCACAACAATACAACACAAGCTCTGCAGAGCTTTTAAACCGACTAGTAAATAACATGCATTACATGATAACAAAAGCAAAGCATAGCAAAACATAGCGCATTAAGCATATTAAGATAAGCAATCTTAAAACTAAGAAACACATATTAAATTCACGATGACAACAGAGTTAAGACTACAAGCATAAGCTATAAAATGGTAATTATAAGTATTAAAGACTAGCAGTAATAAGACCTTCACAGCTAAAAACAGACTAGCATACTACTAAAATATATAAAGAGGTTACGACCCAACTGTTTTGAGACATACCGCATGTTTACTGTTCAACCCGTTTACAGTTGGACACTACGCTTCCCTCTTTGATTGCGTCTGACGGAAGAGGGGGAGGACTCTATGATGAGCAGTTTTTAAATCCTACCAGGACTGAACTGTTTTGATATTTGTCTTCTGGCCTGTTTCGTCGGGCCCTTAAGGGTGTTTCTCTTGTTGCTCTGTCTTCTGAAAAGGCATTGAGTACATACGTTTTTGGTTCTTAAGGTTTGCTTTTTATATATTTATACACGAGCATTTTTGTGTTTTACATGCCATGCCTTTTTGTTTCCATTACGTGTGTTAGAGATTCACCTGGAGGGGATTACTTTTATTTACACTGTCCCATGTCTTTGGAACATGGTGGGGGTAAGAGTGAGGTTGGGTGCGCACCATAAACCGGTTTAAGCTCCCCAGTGGTGTTTTTGCCACTGACCGTTCCAAGGCGGTGCCCCACTGTGTTCCTTTGTTTGTTCGTTTTGTCCTTGTGTGTTGACTTTTTGCGCGCGCGTGTTTGTATGCTTATTGTTCGTCTTGTCCTTATGTGTTGGCTTTGAGTGTGTGTGTGTGTGTTGTTCGTTTTGTCCTGATGTGTAAGCTTTGAGTGTGTGTGTGGTGCACGCGTTTGCGTGCTGGGGGGTTCGTTTTGTGGAGGCTGCGCTTTTGGTGCGTGGCACTCCCTGTTTGATATTTTCTTTGTTTTTATAGGTAAAACATACCACATATCTTAATCGCCTTTAATCAATAAACAGAATTCAAAATGACATGATACCTAACCAGTACATAATTTTGTTGCTAATGGCAAAAAACACATGCAAAATAATTATGATTTATGCTGCTAATATGCAAAACACAAATACAAATGGCACAAAACATTGGAAATTCACAAACCAGTTCATTCACAAGATCACAGGAGTTAAGAAATACAAATGGTAAGCCAAACTATGTAACAAGGCATGCAGGACGAGCAAGACTCACCATCCCACTGAGAAATCATTGATTTAAACTGAGAAAATGAAGTTATTTCTCTAAAATGATTTCTTATAAATTGTATTCTTTTTACAGTGATCTTAGATATGAACTGTATGAAAAAGCATATACATATATGTTAGACCCGTTGCAAACTGTCTTAACCTGATGTTGAAAAGAAGAATATATACAATATATAGTTTAATACATAAACATGGTTACTTTTAACGTTTAAGGGGAGGCAGATTTCTGTTTTCAGAATTCATGCAAAGAAATGGGAAAGAGATTTTAAAGAAATTGTTATTTGGTCATGTTGATTGGTGAAATATTTATTCATAAGTATATGAAATACACATGTACATCTGTATATTGTAAATTTAGCAGTCTTATTAAAGTTGATTTATTAATAGATTCTACTGAAGAGAAACTTTGGGTTGTCTTTCACCAGTTACCCTCATAAATTGCTTGGGACTGGAGTGTGTATCATTTTGTATCATTTTATCAGGGAATGTTGTCATCATGTACCATCGTAAACATGTCTGGTTTGTTAGAGTTAGAGGTTGCTCCGTATTTGGGATGGTACCATCAGTCAACGGTTATCCTCATAAATATTAGGGGTAATCTTTGTCTTTCATCACTCTGATACACCCCAAATATGGGAGGGTACATACTTTTGTATATAAACCTTGGTCAGAACTTGGGAGGGCATTCTTTACTTTTGGTTCGGACTTTGAAAATGACAGATCATAGAAACAAGAAATGAAGTATTTTACAGTTTTAATTATAAGTGACTTTATACCAGAGGAATGAGAGAATTATAATTTTGATGTCTATATTTCCATCACCATCACATAATAAACTAACATAGAAAACTGGAATTGAAGTGTTATTTTATCAATGAGTATAAACCCTCACCCCGAACCTACGTTTTTCAACACTGGTGGCAGCGGTGGGATTGGACTTACACACGTGCTTATCAGAAATTTGGACATATATATTTCTATTTAAAATACTTGTGGTGACAATTAAGTGACAATCATGGGACCTAAAAAGCAACAAGAAAAAGATTCTGTCACAACTGAAGATGATGACAGTCATAAACAATTGTTAGCTGAAGTTGAACTTTTGAGACAAAAACTTAAATCGGCAGAAGCTGATAACTTGACCTTAAGTGAGAGACTACGCAAGAACGAACAGGAAAGTACTTTACAAACAGATGAATTAGTACGCAGTTACCAACAACGAATCAATGACATTTCTATGGAAAAAGACAATCAGATAAGAAATTTAGTCAATGAAAGGGACACAGCTTCGAATGAAAACAGTAATACACCAAGGAAGCAAAATCAACAGATGAGAGGCCGTGATAAATACGAGGTTCCTCTACCAAGGCAAATTATCTTTGATGGCAAATCATCCTGGGAGAGTTTCATTCACCCATTTGAAGCTATGGTTGATGCATGCAAGTGGGACAATAGTGAACGTTTGTTCCGCCTTAAGAACAGTTTACGCGGTGATGCTGCGGAATACGCTTTCAAGCAGCTGGGAGCTGATGAATTGTCAAGTTATGCAAAGATAAAATCATCTATGGCGACGCGATTTCAGGAAAAGCGCTCCACTTCCTCCTATCTGGCTGAGTTAGAAAACCGGAAATACAACAGGGAAAGAGAATCATTGGCTGAATATGTGGCAGAGGTTAAGAGGTTGGTAATAAAAGGTTACCCCACAGCAAACAACGAGACGAGGAAAACGATAAACCTTCGGCACTTTCTTAAAGGACTTCAGGATTCTCAGGCGGCTTTGTTCATTGGGATGCAGGACCCAAAAACTATCGATCAGGCAAGAGAATTGCTCGACAACTATTCCAGCATCAGAGATGACGTGAGAGGGGCGAGAATTAGGAACATTGACACGGACAGGGAACCTTATGTAACAGAAGCAAGACTGCAAGAATTTGGTAGGGATCTGAAATCCAACATAGGCAAAAAGATTGATCATCTCGCGAACCAGTTGAATGTTAAAAATAGTAGATCAGCCTCGGATCGTAAAGTAAATCAGCGCCCAAGAAAAAATGCGCAGTGTTTTAGATGCCAGCAGTTTGGTCACTAAGCGGACGAGAGTAAGGCAAACCTTCGGGAAGGTAACAAGTCTGAAAACTAGCTTCGACCAAGCCTAACGGCCCAGACTTGGTCAATAACAATGAAGTTGAATTTAAGACTATTAAATGTAGGAGTGCTAATACAGATGGTGTTTCCATTATATTGCCTGTAAATATTTTTCAAACTGTGCGTGCGAACTTAGTAATAGATACTGGTGCCTGTACTACGATTTTTTCTACTGCATTATATCATAGAATACCAGAGGATGTGCGACCTGAGTTGTGTAAAGTTGACCCTTCAATACGTCTTGAAGTTGCGGATGATGGTTTATTAGCCATAGATGGACAATGTGGATTTTCATTTAGTGCATCGGGTCAAACTTTTAATTACACTGTATTTATTGCACCTATTCATGAAGATGGACTAATTGGATCAGACTTCTTGTACGAAAATGATTACCAACTTAGTGCTAAAAAGGGATTAAAATTGAATGGGAAAATATGTAGAACTCTAGTTGAAAAAGTTCCTTTGAGGGCTGTCAGAGTGACCACAAGGTCAAGAGTAACAATTCCAGCGAATTCAGAAAAAATAATACCTGGTGAGGCTATAAATTTCGGTGCAATTAATTCATCATTGGGCATCATTTACCCTTCAGAGAATAAACAACTGGCTAACAATGTTTTGATGGGAAGTGTGCTCATTGCTCCAAAGAGAATTCAGGGTGATTCAGTTCCCATTAGACTAGTTAATACCTCTGACAGAAAAGTGAAATTATCAAAGGGGTCATTATTGGGATATTTGCATGAAACTAAACAGGAGGATTTATTGAGAGAAAATGTTGATTTAATTGACGACTGAAATATTGGACAATAATATCAAAACAAGTGAAAATGACATTAAACACAACATGATTTCATGGAGAGTGGGTTAAAGGACCTGTACCATAGATCCTCAGAAAATCTCAATGAGTCACAAAAAGAAGCATTGAAGTGTCTATTGGAGAAACATAAAGATGCTTTTTCCAGTTCCTCGACAGATTTAGGGCGAATTTCTATAGTGCGACATACAATTGAAGTGCCAGAAAATGTTCGACCTGTTAAAATACTACCTAGACGGGAGCTAAAGCGTTCGAAGGCCGAGAAGAAAAAAATATTCAACAACAACTTGAAATGGGAATAATTGAAGAAAGTAAGAGTCCATGGTCTGCACCTTTATGCTTCGTAAGGAAAAAGGACCCACAAGGAGGAGTGCGTGTCGTTGTCGATTATAGAGGTTTAAATGATCTAAGGAAAAATGTGCCTATCCATTGCCAAGAATTGACAGTTGTTTAGAAAGTTTGGGAGGAAATAATTATTACAGTTCATTAGATCTTTTGTCAGGATTTTACAAAATAGAATTAGACGAGAGAGATTGTGAAAGGACTGCATTTGGCACCAGCAGGGGCGGTTTGTATCAATATGTTACTATGCCGCAGGGCCTTACTGGGGCTCCACATACATTCCAGCGGTGTATGGAATTAGTGTTTAAGAACTTATAATGGAGGACAATGATTATTAACATGGATGATATTTGTACTTTTGCCGAAACCTTTGATCGGGCATTGTTTAGGTTAGATGAAATTTTAACCAGATTGGAGAAAAATAACTTGAAATTAAAACCGAGCAAGTGCAATCTACCCCAAGAGTGTTGTAAATTTAGCAGTCTTATTAAAGTTGATTTATCAATAGATTCTACTGATGAGATACTTTGGGCTCTGCTACTTGAGTTGTCTTTCACCAGTTACTCTCATAAATTGCTTGGGACTGGAGCGTGTATCATTTTGCATCATTTTATCCGGGTATGTTGTCATCATGTACCATCGTAAACATGTCTGGTTTGTTAGAGTTAGAGGTTGCTCCGTATTTGGGATGGTACCATCAGTCAACGGTTATCCTCATAAATATTAGGGGTAATCTTTGTATTTCATCTTATGATACACTCCAAATATGGGACGGTACATACTTTTGTATATAAACCTAGGTCAGAACTTTGGAGGGGATTCTTTACTTTTGGCTCGGACTTTGAAAATGACAGATCATAGAAACAAGAAATGAAATATTTTACAGTTATAATTATAAGTGACTTTAGACCAGAGGAATGAGAGAATTATAATTTTGATGTCTATATTTCCATCACCATCACATAATAAACTAACATAGAAAACTGGAACTGAAGTGTTATTTTATCAATGGAGTATAAACCCTCACCCCCGAACCTACGTTTTTCAACAATATTCAGTAATTTGTGGATAAGGATGTGGTACCATGACCGTAATAAAAAACAGAAGGCTTTAAGTAAGTACATACGGACGAAAAATATTAAAGTTTTGTTTGTGTTTTGTACATACCAGTATAACAAAAATGTTTTACCGTTATATGTTTTTCTTTCTGATTTAAATAACCAGGTTTGCTTAAACACGCTTGGATTTTACGTCCCGTCATCTCAACATTGGATGGACGCCACTTTTCTCACTCTCTCACACAAACTTTCCAGAGTGGGATTATAACTTAAGAGGCATAACATAACAGTCTATGAAATGCATACTTTACTGGTGGGTATAATACATTATGTCGATCATTTGAAATTAATCTTGAATTATTTACATGGCTTTGAAGTTTGCCACTGCTTCTTGGTGATTCACTGTGAACAGAATCAGTGCGCTGAACGAACGGTTACACTAATCATACAATGCATATATTAAAAAAAAACATTGCTTATTATTCCTTATTTAACAATGAATTCTATTCATTAATTTGTCTTCAAATCTGCAAATTGTAATTTTAATAGATCATTGTATGAAAACATGGAATATCTTCCAAATCGAAGTCATTTCCGCTATCAGTTGTGAGGTACTTCCGGCATAAATTGGAATAATCAATTCACAATATAAAGTGATTGTATCACGGATCAGAGTAAGTGTTGTTATTAATACAACATTATACGTGGTATAACATTTTTAGATAAATATTTCATTGGTCTGCATACGTTTGATGATAAAGTTGCATTTTCAACTTGTCTGGCCCTGCATCATGTTTTAAGAGAATAAGAGCAGCCCGAAACAATTAATGAAGAGTATGGTGAACAATTCGGGGCCAAATTTTATGTGGCACAAGTAAGGATTTTTGTGTTGTTTAGGTCGAGTTTTGATCTTTAACATTCTGTTGTGTTTTGCTGATAAAAGATCAAAGGAAAGTTCAACAGACATGTGAAAAAAAAGAGAATTGTTTTCTGAAATACATGAGGACATATTTAAATTTATTTATTTATTTAGGTTTTACGTTAAAAATTCAAGAAAGTTGCATTTCACAATTATGTTGCAATAGACACTTGAAAAAAATTGCTTTGTGATTTTTTTTTGTCTTAAAATTTTCAATGCAAAATATGATAAGAAATGAGAAAAAAAATTAATTAATATTTTAGTGTCATAACATTTAAGGTAAGCCAGGTATAAATATCATTTATTTTATCCGTACACGCATCGCTCTGACTTTTCAGCCTTGTTCAATCCTATGCGAAGATTTTCTAACAAAACATTTGTGTTCTAAAGTTTGTTTTATGTGTTTTGACATTAAATTCTTGTATTTCGTACATGTAAATATCAAGTTCAAAACTGTTTACTGAATCCTTTCTAAGCCCGGTTTGCAAGCAACTCAACTTCTGTAACCATTGCAGTTGAATATATTAAGGACACTAGCAGCAGTAGAGGGGTGGCCTGCTTTAACATGATTTTTCTCCATATTTCTGAAGAATAAACATGATATGTAATATACCAAAATGAAGATGAAAAATTGAAATTATACCATGGTACTATTTTAATAAATTTTATGCATCATGAGTCTTTTAAAGGGAATTCTTATAGTTTTTAATGCGCATCTTTCTGCGCAGCCGACACTTTCTATGGAAAACTGAACTGAAGTCAACATTTGTTGAAACATGTTACAGACAATCTTAAATATGAGGAATCTTGAATGAAATAACATTTTTGATAAGTTATATCAGTAATCAGATGTTGATACTGGTTTATGTTGTGTTGACAAGTATCATGCCTGACGGGTATCTTGCTATTTTTGTGGTTGTGTTTTCACATCGCATTTTAGTATAAAGACAGTGTTGTTCATATAATGTAAGATAATTGACTTAGTACTGATAAAACAATATCACCTTTCAGATTATTTAGTATGCAATTATAGAAAGAATTAAGAATTTTTAAAACTTTTTTAAAACTTTTAGTAGACATACATGTAATCAATTTGGGTAGGTTCGCGCCATTTCCGTCCGAACAGGTGTTTGTATTCTAGAGGTCTTAACATAAAATTTAGCCTGGTGACCCATACATTTTTAGCCATTTTTATGCTCAAAATACAATTATCTATACACAAGAAAAAAGGAAAAAATTCTATGAAAGAGTTTTTTCAAAATTTAAAAAAATATTCTTCACTATGGGTATTTTTCATTGAAAAAAGTTCACAAAAGTAAATATGAAACAAAATTTTTTTTTCTTTGTACCCATCATTGTAAGGATAGAGTATTACAAATATGACTATGATATCAAGTAAGTATATGATAAAATCTGTAATAAGAAAAAAACCGTATTGTGCTGCCTGGATGTATATTTTGGTTGGTATTTATAAAAAAGCAGAAAATTATGAAAATGTTCAAAAATCGCTGGCAGTTTCAGCAACAGTGGGTGTGTTCAAAGCAATTTTACACAAAAACAAGCCTGGTGACCTATTATTTTTATTTGTTCATTGTTTTCAGCACACATTTCTATTAAGAATGTACGTGCTATTGTAAACACAATTAAAGGGTTAGTGTGTATTCTAAAAACTCATCAAATAAAGGTCTTATATATATTTGAACCCTTAAATCCATTTTTTGCCATGTGATAAACAAAGGTCTCATGAGTTGAATTCAACTAGTGCAAGAAAGTCATTCTACTCCAGCTAGTGTTCTTAAAGAGAATGTATTACCGAGATATTTTTATTATTTTTTTTATTTTTGGAGCAAGACGTTCCTTGACCACACTATCATTTCATATGCACTACCTTGTAAACAAACTAAATAACTGTGTTAGTTTACGGTAAGCAACATGAAAATAAAGAAAGTAAACTTGTTTATTTTGTTTCTTTAAACTGGTTTTTGTAGGATAAAATGTTCGCCAAGGTATAGACCATATTTAAAAAAAAATATTGTTTGTTTGGCTGTTCACAATAAAGTCATATGTAAGTCAGTGTAAATCAACTATAGCTTTCTTATTTGATTACCTTTCTTTATTTAGACAGGTATTCCTTTGTCTACTATTACTTCAAGTAGTATCTATTTCGTATACTAAAATCTTGTACTTTTTGCAGATAAATATTATCACACCCGACCAATTTCTTTTCCATTTCTTACTACGAAATCTGCGCCCCCTTAATATCTTGTGCAGCAATATTTTAGTCTTTATTATCATCACAATGTAAAACGGTCTTTTAGTCAAGATTACCTTTGTATATTTTTAAAACATGTTTTTTTACAATACGCTATGCCGCAACTGTGTTAACTTTTTAACTATTAGAAGGCTTACAAATAGTTTTGGATATCTGTTAGTGTAAAATAGAGTGTAAAAACATCAATAATTATTATTGGTATGATGGTGATGGGGATAACCCTGGATTGTACATTCCAGCCGATAAGGCCACACCAAACGGAAAAGTTGTTCATCGGATTTTTTGTTTTGTGAAAAAATTGAGGCGGCGAGCGTTGAAGTGTCTATTGGAGAAACATAAAGATGCTTTTTCCAGTTCCTCGACAGATTTAGGGCGAATTTCTATAGTGCGACATACAATTGAAGTGCCAGAAAATGTTCGACCTGTTAAAATACTACCTAGACGGGAGCTAAAGCGTTCGAAGGCCGAGAAGAAAAAAATATTCAACAACAACTTGAAATGGGAATAATTGAAGAAAGTAAGAGTCCATGGTCTGCACCTTTATGCTTCGTAAGGAAAAAGGACCCACAAGGAGGAGTGCGTGTCGTTGTCGATTATAGAGGTTTAAATGATCTAAGGAAAAATGTGCCTATCCATTGCCAAGAATTGACAGTTGTTTAGAAAGTTTGGGAGGAAATAATTATTACAGTTCATTAGATCTTTTGTCAGGATTTTACAAAATAGAATTAGACGAGAGAGATTGTGAAAGGACTGCATTTGGCACCAGCAGGGGCGGTTTGTATCAATATGTTACTATGCCGCAGGGCCTTACTGGGGCTCCACATACATTCCAGCGGTGTATGGAATTAGTGTTTAAGAACTTATAATGGAGGACAATGATTATTAACATGGATGATATTTGTACTTTTGCCGAAACCTTGATCGGGCATTGTTTAGGTTAGATGAATTTTAACCAGATTGGAGAAAAATAACTTGAAATTAAAACCGAGCAAGTGCAATCTACCCAAGAGTGTTGTAAATTTAGCAGTCTTATTAAAGTTGATTTATCAATAGATTCTACTGATGAGATACTTTGGGCTCTGCTACTTGAGTTGTCTTTCACCAGTTACTCTCATAAATTGCTTGGGACTGGAGCGTGTATCATTTTGCATCATTTTATCCGGGTATGTTGTCATCATGTACCATCGTAAACATGTCTGGTTTGTTAGAGTTAGAGGTTGCTCCGTATTTGGGATGGTACCATCAGTCAACGGTTATCCTCATAAATATTAGGGGTAATCTTTGTATTTCATCTTATGATACACTCCAAATATGGGACGGTACATACTTTTGTATATAAACCTAGGTCAGAACTTTGGAGGGGATTCTTTACTTTTGGCTCGGACTTTGAAAATGACAGATCATAGAAACAAGAAATGAAATATTTTACAGTTATAATTATAAGTGACTTTAGACCAGAGGAATGAGAGAATTATAATTTTGATGTCTATCAATATGTCCATCACATAATAAACTAACATAGAAAACTGGAACTGAAGTGTTATTTTATCAATGGAGTATAAACCCTCACCCCCGAACCTACGTTTTTCAACAATATTCAGTAATTTGTGGATAAGGATGTGGTACCATGACCGTAATAAAAAACAGAAGGCTTTAAGTAAGTACATACGGACGAAAAATATTAAAGTTTTGTTTGTGTTTTGTACATACCAGTATAATAAAAAAGTTTTACCTTTATGTTTTTCTTTCTGATTTAAATAACCAGGTTTGCTTAAACACGCTTGGATTTTACGTCCCGTCATCTCAACATTGGATGGACGCCACTTTTCTCACTCTCTCACACAAACTTTCCAGAGTGGGATTATAACTTAAGAGGCATAACATAACAGTCTATGAAATGCATACTTTACTGGTGGGTATAATACATTATGTCGATCATTTGAAATTAATCTTGAATTATTTACATGGCTTTGAAGTTTGCCACTGCTTCTTGGTGATTCACTGTGAACAGAATCAGTGCGCTGAACGAACGGTTACACTAATCATACAATGCATATATTAAAAAAAAACATTGCTTATTATTCCTTATTTAACAATGAATTCTATTCATTAATTTGTCTTCAAATCTGCAAATTGTAATTTTAATAGATCATTGTATGAAAACATGGAATATCTTCCAAATCGAAGTCATTTCCGCTATCAGTTGTGAGGTACTTCCGGCATAAATTGGAATAATCAATTCACAATATAAAGTGATTGTATCACGGATCAGAGTAAGTGTTGTTATTAATACAACATTATACGTGGTAATAACATTTTTAGATAAATATTTCATTGGTCTGCATACGTTTGATGATAAAGTTGCATTTTCAACTTGTCTGGCCCTGCATCATGTTTTAAGAGAATAAGAGCAGCCCGAAACAAATTAATGAAGAGTATGGTGAACAATTCGGGGCCAAATTTTAAGTGGCACAAGTAAGGATTTTTGTGTTGTTTAGGTCGAGTTTTGATCTTTAACATTCCTGTTGTGTTTTGCTGATAAAAGATCAAAGGAAAGTTCAACAGACATGTGAAAAAAAAGAGAATTGTTTTCTGAAATACATGAGGACATATTTAAATTTATTTATTTATTTATTTAGGTTTTACGTTAAAAATTCAAGAAAGTTGCATTTCACAATTATGTTGCAATAGACACTTGAAAAAAATTGCTTTGTGATTTTTTTTTGTCTTAAAATTTTCAATGCAAAATATGATAAGAAATGAGAAAAAAAATTAATTAATATTTTAGTGTCATAACATTTAAGGTAAGCCAGGTATAAATATCATTTATTTTATCCGTACACGCATCGCTCTGACTTTTCAGCCTTGTTCAATCCTATGCGAAGATTTTCTAACAAAACATTTGTGTTCTAAAGTTTGTTTTATGTGTTTTGACATTAAATTCTTGTATTTCGTACATGTAAATATCAAGTTCAAAACTGTTTACTGAATCCTTTCTAAGCCCGGTTTGCAAGCAACTCAACTTCTGTAACCATTGCAGTTGAATATATTAAGGACACTAGCAGCAGTAGAGGGGTGGCCTGCTTTAACATGATTTTTCTCCATATTTCTGAAGAATAAACATGATATGTAATATACCAAAATGAAGATGAAAAATTGAAATTATACCATGGTACTATTTTAATAATATTTTATGCATCATGAGTCTTTTAAAGGGAATTCTTATAGTTTTTAATGCGCATCTTTCTGCGCAGCCGACACTTTCTATGGAAAACTGAACTGAAGTCAACATTTGTTGAAACATGTTACAGACAATCTTAAATATGAGGAATCTTGAATGAAATAACATTTTTGATAAGTTATATCAGTAATCAGATGTTGATACTGGTTTATGTTGTGTTGACAAGTATCATGCCTGACGGGTATCTTGCTATTTTTGTGGTTGTGTTTTCACATCGCATTTTAGTATAAAGACAGTGTTGTTCATATAATGTAAGATAATTGACTTAGTACTGATAAAACAATATCACCTTTCAGATTATTTAGTATGCAATTATAGAAAGAATTAAGAATTTTTAAAACTTTTTTAAAACTTTTAGTAGACATACATGTAATCAATTTGGGTAGGTTCGCGCCATTTCCGTCCGAACAGGTGTTTGTATTCTAGAGGTCTTAACATAAAATTTAGCCTGGTGACCCATACATTTTTAGCCATTTTTATGCTCAAAATACAATTATCTATACACAAGAAAAAAAGGAAAAAATTCTATGAAAGAGTTTTTTCAAAATTTAAAAAAATATTCTTCACTATGGGTATTTTTCATTGAAAAAAGTTCACAAAAGTAAATATGAAACAAATTTTTTTTTTATTTGTACCCATCATTGTAAGGATAGAGTATTACAAATATGACTATGATATCAAGTAAGTATATGATAAAATCTGTAATAAGAAAAAAACCGTATTGTGCTGCCTGGATGTATATTTTGGTTGGTATTTATAAAAAAGCAGAAAATTATGAAAATGTTCAAAAATCGCTGGCAGTTTCAGCAACAGTGGGTGTGTTCAAAGCAATTTTACACAAAAACAAGCCTGGTGACCTATTATTTTTATTTGTTCATTGTTTTCAGCACACATTTTCCTATCATATATATGAATTTAAAAAAATTCTATGAAAGGAAAAAAATTATCGGAATTCTCTTTAAGATAACAAAATATGTAAAAGTCTATTGTTATCTTCAAACAGATTCAAATCTCTCATCAGTACTTCAAATGAGCCAAAATTTTGTGTGCAGTATAAGAAGCCCATAAACAACCATAATTTACTCAGAATTTACCAGAATAGATTTATTGCAGTGAATAATTTTATAGCTCATTTGTTTATATTAAGAAGGTACGTGCTATTGTAAATACAATTAAAGGGTTAGTGTATATTCTAAAAACTCATCAAATCAAGGTCTTTTATATATTTGAACCCTTGAATCCATTTTTTTGCCATGTGATAAAAAAAGGTCTCATGAGTTGAATTCAACTAGTGCAAGAAAGTCATTCTACTCCAGCTAGTGTTCTTAAAGAGAATGTAATAACGAGATATTTTTATTATTTTTTTATTTTTGGAGCAAGACGTTCCTTGACCACACTATCATTTCATATGCACTACCTTGTAAACAAACTAAATAACTGTGTTAGTTTACGGTAAGCAAAATGAAAATAAAGAAAGTAAACTTGTTTATTTTGTTTCTTTAAACTGGTTTTTGTAGGATAAAATGTTCGCCAAGGTATAGACCATATTTAAAAAAAAATATTGTTTGTTTGGCTGTTCACAATAAAGTCATATGTAAGTCAGTGTAAATCAACTATAGCTTTCTTATTTGATTACCTTTCTTTATTTAGACAGGTATTCCTTTGTCTACTATTACTTCAAGTAGTATCTATTTCGTATACTAAAATCTTGTACTTTTTGCAGATAAATATTATCACACCCGACCAATTTTTTTTCCATTTCTTACTACGAAATCTGCGCCCCCTTAATATCTTGTGCAGCAATATTTTAGTCTTTATTATCATCACAATGTAAAACGGTCTTTTAGTCAAGATTACCTTTGTATATTTTTAAAACATGTTTTTTTACAATACGCTATGCCGCAACTGTCTTAACGTTTTAACTATTAGAAAGCTTACAAATAGTTTCGGATAACTGTTAGTGTAAAATAGAGTGTAAAAACATTAATAATCATTATTGGTATGATGGTGATGGGGATAACCCTGGATTGTACACTCCAGTCGATAAGGCCACACCAAACGGAAAAGTTGTTCAACGGATTTTTTTTTCTGAAAAATGTGAGGCGGCTAGCGAATTTAATTTTTTTTTATTTTGAGAAAATCAGGAGGGAGCGAAGAGCAAAGAAATATACTTGTCTTGTTTTGGCTCTTGATTACTTATTGAAAACGTTAAAATAGAATGTACAGTCCTTTTACATTAAAATAATTCACCAGGGATTGAGTAAACAGGGGTACATTTTGGTTTGGGTACGTTTTGATTTGAATTTTGACAGTTATTTTTTTATAATTTATTTCCTTTTCCACATCAAAAGCATCATACATTCATCACAAAATTGATTTTTTTTTGCCAGAAAAGATATTTACATATATAATATCAAGCGTAGTTGGAAAACTAAATCTACCTACATAAACCAGAATTGTCTGAAAGTGCATAAATGTACATGTCTATGCAAATAAAGATATACATTGTTCAATATCAAGTGGTACCTTCTAAGCCATGTAATTTTAAGAGATGTCATAAAGATTTCTAAGTTCACCACTCTAATGCCACCATATTCATAAGATTGTGTTATGACTGTTCTCTTTATCTTATCAGGTCCAGAATTCCGCAGAAACTTATAAAATAGGCTTTGTATTGATTTAGTTACAATGTATTTCTATGTTTGGGTTTGGTAAACTTAATATTAGATTATTCAATTTTGACATAGCTAATGTCTTAATAACTATATTCTTGCCTATTGGTGTGGTCATTCTTTTAGACCATTGTGTTAATAAGTTTTTAATTTCCTCTATTTTTGAATAGTAGTTTGCAATAACAATATTATTCAGATTTAGTGTAAAGGTTACACCCATTAATTTAAATTGTTCTTGTTCCCAGTGTAGATCGAGATCAGTACATAACCTTAAATGACTATTTTTCATTGCGCCTATCCAAGCTTTTGTTTTTTCTACATTAATACATAATCTAGAAATTTTGGCATAGGAGTTTAATGTTACCATTGTGTTTCTGAGAGATGCTTCACTTCCATCTAATAGTACAGTTGTGTCAACTGCATATTGTGACAGCAGAAATTACTAAGGTTAATGTCATTTATTCTTGTGTTTTATTTTAGCATAATTGAAAGAACTTCAGCACAGAGTATAAAAATATAAGGGGACAGCGGGTCCCCCTGACGACATCCATGGTGAATATGGAACCAATCTGAGAGATGACCGTTTATAATAACACAGGATTGAATATCGTAGTAGAAGAGCTTAATCCACTTGATGAAATTTTCACCAAAATTAAATAATTTAAGACTTTTATACATGAATGACCATGACAGAGAGTCAAAAGCAGTAGCAAAGTCCAATAGTAAAAGCATGCCTGGTATATTATTTTTTTTCTGTAAAGTACATTATGTCATAGATATACCTTATGTTGTCTCTTATATACCTGCCCGGTAAAAAGCCTGTCTGGTCTTCACTAATCAGTTTATGTAACACTAGTTTTAAACGTTGGGCAATACTTGCGGATGTAATTTTGTACGATACATTTAATAATGATATTTGGCGCCAGTTTTTTTATATATTGTTTGTCTTTACTTCCTTTTGGAATACAAGTTATGACCCCTTGTTTTAAAGTGACTGATAGTTCGCCTGTACCAAAAGCATGGTTAACTGACCTAACAAGAAAATGACCTATATCTATTTAGAAAAACTTATATAATTCTGTTATAAAACCACTGCTACCGGGCGATAAGTTATTGGACATTTTTTTGAGACTTGCCAACATCTCACCATAACTCACATGCCATTCTAATGATTTTTTTTCTTCTTCATTAAGTTGAGGTATGCCTACATTTAGAATATCCTGTAATTCTGTTTTTTTCTGTCTGTCTATGAGAGTATAATTTTTTATAATGATTCTCTAATTCACTTATGATTTCTTCTTGATTCCTTAGCAGAGTTCCTGATTTTGAATAGAGTGAGTTTATTATTTTTGAAGTATAATTCCTATTTTCTAAGTTACAGAAGTAATTAGTTGGTTTTTCCCCTTCAGATACCCATTTGGCCCTTGATCTTATAAAAACTCCTTGCATTGTTTTGGCTCTTAGTTCCCCTAATTCCTTTTCTTCCTTTCTAACAGATTGTAGTCAATGGGTTCTTGTCCTTCGAGAAACTTAATATCTTTTTCTAAATTTAATTGTCTTTTGTCTTCTTGTTTCTTTTTATATGAAGAATAAGAAATGGTTTACCTCTGATTTCCATAAGTAAAGTTTTAAAAAATAATTTATCATTTATTTGATCTACATACTGTATATCTGTTACAAGAGAGTTATTAGATTTCCAATATGATCGGCCTTTTTTAAATTTACTATTAAACAGTTGTTTTCAATTTTTGATAGTTTATCTCTTAATGATGTAAAAAGGGCAGGTTCATCTCTGTTTGGTCCATACAAACATATAACTGTAAAATCAACATTTTCAATAAGAGCATTTAAAATAAGTAAATTCCCATTTTCATCTTTTTCTAAACTTTTGAATTTAAATACAAAATTGGTATTAATAAAAATTGCTACCCCTCTTGACTGGCTACTAAAGTTGCTAAAATAACACTCAAAACCCCACTGACTACGAATAAAATTTATCTCTTTATCAGTAAAGTGAGTATCTTGTAAAAAGTACATATTAAATTTTTTCCCTTTTAGGTAATTTAACACATCTTTTCTTTTCCTACCATCTCCTAGAACTTGTATATTCATAGAAACTAAGGTCAGACACTCAGTCATTGTCGCCTAAGTAACTAAAGTAAGTAACTGACACAACCCACACGAAGTACAGTGAGTCAAACAGTGTCGGACAAGGATTCGTAACTCCATAGAGACTGCGTAATCGTTTAAAAAAAAGAGACAAAGTGTAAGCATCAATGTTTTGCCAAAACTGAAAGCTATTTAATACTCTCTTATTATATTGAAGAAATTATTCTCTTTATTAAAAAATAACAGTCCAGGTCCATAGCTAAATATCGAAACTGGATCTCGGTTAAATTTGCTAGCCTAGATCTTGACAACAAGTTTATTGTTTTACATGTGCATATACAGTATCTACCGTTAAAGGTCTGTACCTGAATATAATAAATATATTTTAATTTAATAAGACTTCGCAAAACAACAGATACACAACAGACATGTCAAAAACCTGTGACATGTGATTATATGTAAAGTAAATCTTTTTTTTTCTATATAAAGTATATATAAAGTATAATATATCCTGCTACCGCAGCAGAAGTATATTGACCTCCTTGAACAATCAGGATAAAACGTTACAGGCACATATACTGTCACGTAATATAAATCATTCTATACTTAGACCACATTCATATGAAAAAAAATAAATAAACGGCAAATAAGTATCTATCAACAACAAGCTAATTTTCTGTGAAAGTGCACGGTTAAACCTCTAAAGTGACATGTAATTACAAATTTGCAATACATAGAGTAAGCAATAATTTATTTCCCTATAATGGCAACGTTTAAAGTAAGCCATCATTTATTTCTATATACTGACAAATGTCTCGCGTTTCTATCCGAAGAATCTAAGGTAACAGCGGCAAAAGTTTATCAGCCTAACTGTACAATCAGAGACGAAACATTTATAGGTGCCTGTGAATGACACTTGCCATAAAACATAGAGCAGAATTCGTCATTGCATGTTAGCGACACGTTTGCCATAAAGTAAACACTTTCAAAAACACAATTTCTAGTTATCACTGTCACGCTGTTTCTATGTAAATTTATTATATATTCAGACCATATAGTGATATACAATGGAAATTTACCTGCGATGTATATAATGTCACATGGACATGGCCACTTAAGATTGTACCAAAAACTACGCAAAGGACATTTTAACCAGTCAAAATTTAACATTTGACAAGTTCTGCCACTCTTTAACTTAGAATGTTTTTGGTTAAAATTTTGATGAAGTCAAATATCTCTGATACTACCAAAGCTTTTGACTTTGAACTTAAAATGGTTATTTACTATCAAAGTCCTCACAAGGATAACAATCCCAATAATCATGATTTGAACTTTGAGAGAGTTATGCCCCGAATTAGACGGTACTCCAGAAGGTTCGGGGACACCTCCCCTTGCAAGAATTCTATTATTCTATATCACCACAACTGCATTCCGAGGGCGGGGGTGAGGAGGGGGGGGGGGGGTATTTTGAGGTATATTTTGAAGAAAAATATGGTAAGTAATTTTACATTTCATATGCATGTTGTCATTCATGCAAGAAAGTATTTGAAAACTTAACGTTCTGTATACATAATATAATACCTAATACCCACAAGGACAGTATACAATTTGATAAAAAGAGTTAACCCAACAGTCGTTATGAGAACTACTTTGAGATATGGCCGATACGAAGGTCTTTCTATAAAGGATCTATCAAATCTGTAGAAAAAGAAATTCACGTTCTTTTACATTGTGCAGCTTATGACATTAGAAAATTAATGAACTTATAATAAAGCAACAGATGTATGTAACGGGTTTCCAAATTTATCAGATTAGCATAACTTGTTATTTATGTTAGCTAATACTGATATTGCCAAGCCCGCTGCAAAATCCTGCTAATCAATGTTAGATAATAGAACAAAATGTTTGTATCAGTGTAATTAATCATGGTGTTGAATCTGTTGTGGATTATAGGGGCTTTGTGTTCTTGGGGAGGCAACTATGTTATGGCGTTAGCCCTTGCTCCATACAAGTCTCTGTTGTTCTGATCCAATAGCAAACGATTAATACATCTATATAAGGAAATTTTATAGATTTTAATAAATACATATAGGTAAATTATTTAATTGCAATGTATGTAAATGGTATTTCTTAATAGCATGGCATACGTCTTAGGAACACATTTACGACACTAATGTTAATATACTGGTATATTCATACCCTTTTTGAAGTTGATAAGAAATTTAGTGTATATAAATGTAAACAACCACTTTTGCAGAAATATAAAAATGAAATATTTTATCATCGCTAACCAGTTCACCCTTGATCTAATCATTGATGGTATTTGCTCTTTTAAGGCATGTTTTTATAACGCGCATATAGTGTCACGGTTTTCAAATCTCAGTGTGTCAGAATAATTTGTATTTTATATTGATAACGTAACACGTAAGCACAGATAGTGCTTGTCTCCCTTTTCATGTTGTCATTGCTATAATTTTTGTTGAATTGCTGCAATTAATAGAATTTGGGTCATTTGTGGCTGATTTGGGTTCATTATGTGGATAGCTGGAACGCAGCTTCGCACATTAAGTCATATACAAAAGTTAAAGGGAACCAGATATTTGATAGAGCAAGTACTCATTGTAAAACATTATGTTTAAATTTGGACCAATCAGAAACAAGTTCTAAAAATAGCACGTCTGCTAGGGTAAAAATAGGTAGATGGATGTCAGAGAGTTCATTCGGTATCCAGCGGTGGAAGAAGACACATCGAGGATTCAACTAATAATTTATCCAAGTACCTTGATAAGGAGACTATTGCAGTTACCCTGTCAGGGCGGATAAATTATTAAAAAGAAGACGTTTGAAGTTCATAGACTAAAGAAGAGATGCAGAATTTCAACAAGATTTCGAGCTATAGAGCCTGCGCATAGGAGTTTTACCTTAAGGGTAGTTGAATGCTATAGACGATAGCAAATATAGGCTGAGCATCGGAAAGCTGAGACAGAGACCCAGAGTTTTGTAATCTACTGAGAGTAGGAGAGTTCCAGCTTATAGACGGTTCAACATTACTGGCGAAGTACAGCCAAGGCATCGGGGATAATACCTATATGGTAGTTGATAGGAGTCAGGGCAATCTTATAGAGTTTGAGAGGACAGAGGCCGAGCATCTATGCGATAGGACTCGTATGTTGTTGATTCAAAGACATTGTCTGACGGGAACTTCAACAAAAATACCAGTCGAGTATAGAGTCTCCAGCCTATAGGAGTTTGAGCTATCATTTTTAATTGAAGATTGTTAGTTTGAAACAGTGATTTGCCTGATCCCTGAAATTGTCTAGCTCATAATAGAAATCATTTACGAATCACTGGTACATTAATCATTTAGGCAAGGTAGCCAGAGGAAAATTCTATATACGAGATATTTGGTCTCACCAGCTCTACGTTTTAACAAAGGACATTCTACATCGTTTGTCAGCTAGTCTAAGACATAGTCACCTTAGCGATTGGACCCACACCATTGTTCAAGATACTAAAGGCGTAGGCACTTCCCTGGGTCATATGACCAGTATCCTGACACAGTGTCTTATTGGTACTTATTTTATTGCAGTTTTTAAATAAAGGTTAGTGAAGGTAATCTGTCTTTTATGTTGTGTAATTAGTCTAGGAATGTTAACTGATTTTATGTCTCTTATAATTCATTTATTGAATGACCAATAACATGTTACATACATTCGTTATATTTAATCAAATACAAGACAGTTTAGAGACATTCTTCCTAACATTCTTTCAACCGTTTCTCCGTGTTTGCGATTTAATAATAATTATTATTATGTGTATTGAGAAAATTGTGACATGTATATTGGATAGACTTAGATAAACTATAAACTATCATAAATGGGATTACGCCCATTTGTTATTTTAGCTTTAGATATCTGTTTTTGGTTGGCGATACAGTTTAAATTTCACGAAAAGTTTTCAGCCATAATATATTCTATTTTTGGGCGAAAATTACGGAAATGGTAATATGCCGAGTTAGCGGCTGCTTTTGATCGGATTAATATTCATACTTGTAGTATCTGATCTAATTAAAAATTTATACACAATGTCACAGAGCTATTATTTAGAGTGAGTGATATGCACGGAATGATATGGATTATATCTCACTGATAAAACACAATATTTCATCAGTTAGCATAAAATTAAGTGTTTTACGCAAAGCTCATAAATAACATTTATCAGTGTTCGACTATAAATTTTTAAAGTAGTGTTTTTGTTCAGTTGATATTTGTTTGAAGTAGAGATAAAACTTAACCGCTTTTATATTATGTTGAAAATAAAGTGTACATTTCTTTCGTAATACATTGTCTTTCTTTTCTTTGAAGAAATCTCTAAACGACTGCGACAATTTTTGATGCCCATTACATAACGCAGAAGGTTAGTGTATTTTTACGCTTATTCTTTGTTCAGCAATGTTTATCTCATAACGTACCATTTGTATTATGAACATAGAGGACGAAGAAAATACAAAACAGGTAACACATTATTTGCAATTCATGGCTATATGTATGCATTTTTGAAATAAAACTATGTATAATACGATAGCATTTAGGAAAGGTGATCTTGTTTTTCACAAAACTGACTATTCAAGATTTTAATTAAAGCCAGCCTTGTTTCATGTAAGTGACACAGTTTTGGTATGTAAATAGTGAAGGACAACCTGAATGTATGCAGGCTTATCATATTCAGTGAAGCTGTTTGTAATCTACTGTTAGTCATTATTCCAAAATTATTAATTTCATTTCAGCTCTATAGAATTTTGTTTAGCGCAAACACTTAATAGATTTCGTTGTATAAACTTTTTACGTGCTGAATATCAGTATTATATATATTCATTTTAAGCAGCGATGAGTAAAGTGTTAATTGTTGGTATACTGGCGTGTCTATCGGCTACCATTATCGGTATTATAAGTACAGCTATTCCGTACTGGGAATATCTACATGGCAGTTTCCTTGGTCAAGAGGGTACACTTAATATCGGATTATGGAGAACATGCATAAAATATAAAACAATCGTTGCGAGTAGGTCCGCATGTGCTGATACACAAATTGGTAATACTTTATGTTGTATGTTATGTATTTGTAAAGAAGTTACATAAGCAGATGAAAACAGTTTCGTCTCGCTTGCAATTTTCGTCAATGTATTTTGATGTTTGCTAGGTCTATTAATTTTGTAAGCGTTTACTAAAAAGCCGACAAATTTGATATCTTTGATCAGAACGCATGACAGAATAATTGACACATCATATGATTTAGGCGTATCACTGAGTTGCGAGTGGGTCCGCATGTGATGATACACAAATTGGTAATACTTTGTGTTGTATGTTATATATTTGTTATATTTTATATCTAGGTATGTAATAGACATTTATCACATAGACTATAAATAAGTGAATTTTGACTGACAAGAATGACCTGGCACTGCAGAAAAAATCGCATAATATTGCACAGTATTTACTACATTATTGAAAAAGAACTTTGCATAAAAGTATACATTAAGCTGTTACTATTAACAGTCTGTGAAATTCATGCATAATGACGTTAAACACATTGCACATGGCTGAAAGACTGTGAATAAAGCTGTGATACTTCACAGTCAGTTTTTAACTCATTCATTTTTACCATGTATAAAAAAACAGTGCTGGACATGTTCATGTCTGTAATATGATATATTTTGAACCAGAGAAATATATTGACCTCTGATACATTTATCACCTCCGTCAGTTGTATTTTTTTCGGATGTACATCATATACTATACAACTGAAACGCTATAATTGTATGAATATCAAATAAATGTGCCTTCAAGTTGGCGCAATGCAACCGTAATTTAGCAAAATCTTGCAAATTTAGCCCTTGTTCGGAATTAAAGAAGTTACATGAGCGGATGATAACGGTGGCGCTTTTTCGTCTCGCTTGCAATTTTCGACAATGTGTTTTGATGTTTTCTAGGTCTATTAATTTTGTAAGCATTTACTAAAAAGCCGACAAATTTAACATCTTTGATCAGAATGCATGACAAAATAATTGACACATCATATGACATAGGCGTATCACTGAGTAATATCGCTGTTTCACTATGCATGAGAAAAGTACTCTGTCCAGTTAGCTTCATTTTCAAAGTGATTCTATATGGAGAAATGGAGACTGTACAGTACCGTATTTGTTAATTGTACTTCAGTACATTTGTACAGTAAATAACAGTAAATATATTCCAAATATACGAAATCGTATAGTATACTGATCAATTACGACATTTTCTCGAATGTTTAAAACAGAAAGTATGGTTAACTTGATTGTAGCTGGGATTGTAGATAGTTATTAGTATGATATAGATTGATACTGGCATGTATTAGAATTCACAGCACAAATATGCATTCATAATGCACCTTCCTCAATCAGTGCCCAGAAGCCTGCTGTCCGAGTGTCCGCTGATTTCAAATCACTTACTCCTCACCGATGTGGATCGAAGCCTCGTTTTGGGCGTAGAATTCTTCATACATGTGAGAAAGCCATCCAACAGGCTTGCAGAAGGTCGGTGGTTCTACCCAGGTGCCTACCTGTGATGATATAATGCCAAGAAAGGCTGCTGGGGTCTTCCCCCACCATCAAAAGCTAGAATGTTGCAATATCACATAAAAATGTGTCGCTGTGACGTTAAACCGAAAAAAAAAAAACATAGCAAAAGTAATCACTCTCGACTGTAGATTAAACAAGTTATCGAAGATTATATATATATAAGTATAACCGGTAAGTTGGTCTCTTTGATTATAACTGATTGGTGGGTCAAATCTATATATATTTGGTTAATTGAAAGGTCCCTGTAAAATTTGTATATAAAATTTTGACCCACCAATCAGTTAATATCAAAGAGACCCACTTGCATATTTGGTTAATTAAAGGGTCCCTATAAAATGTATACATAAAATTTTGACCCACCAAGCAGTTATAATCAAAAAGACCCAGTTACCAGTTCTTAGACATTTGGCTAGTTGCATAGGGGTAACCCCATTGGTGAAGTGGCAAACTACAGTTGGATGCCAAAAGACACCGTTTTCCACTTCTCGACCCGATAGTATAAACTGATTCAAATCGTGATTTCTCAATAATGTCTTGTGTGTCAAATTAAAGAATAAAAGGGACGCGAATATTTCCTGTTTTGTAGTATTTTATTTCATAGGAATATATTTATTTATGTTGGGGAGTGAATTATGAAAAAACACTTATAGTAGAGATCATATTAAAATGTATTGAATAGTATGCTAATTTATTGATTCATGCTAACAGTTAAAAGGTTTTACATTAAAGTGTATCATTATCTGTTACATATATACTAATTTAATGTTGATGCTTGTATTAACACAGACAAAGACTGGTGGAAAGCGGTCCAGTCCTTGATGCTATTGGGAAATGGGGTTTTGGCACTGAGTACTCTCCTCGGCTGTCTATATTACAAAACCAACGCACAAAGTTATGTGCAAGGCACTGTTTTCACGGCTTTACTCGGAGGTTTGCTTATCGAATATTTAGTTATATATATAGCATTATTTATATAACATAGACAGCATAAAATGAGCAACCATGCTTGTGTATTTGTGTTGTAAATTGTGCTGAATAATATTCACTCGGTGGACGCACTGCCTACACGCACCAATTCTTAGCATGGTCAGAGGCAACATACGTAAATGGAAAAACAGCGATGATTATTAAATATTAATGTTAATATTCCATTCTGTTCTATAAAGTCTTCTAAAATCATTGAAGGCAGTGAAAGAAGAAAGAAATAAGAGTTTAGGGACATTTCAATATGTGATCAAAATGACAGCCATTTTGTTTCCATAACAACATAAAATAAAATGGCAGATTAGATTATGCTCAGATATTTGTTTGAACTGCATTTCCTTAATTTTGTAAAATAATTTCCAACTAGAACAAAAGAATTATAATGCTTTACATCTTAAACTCAAGAAATTCTAGAAATTAATATATTTCAAACAATATGTGAATGACGTCATAAAGACGCTAAAATTGCTGCCTCCATGATTTGACATTTTCTTAAATTTCAATCTGTTATATATTGCAATAATGGTCAAGATTTAAAAATTCTTTCAGTGTTATTAATAGCTACACGATGGCTTCATATAAATCATTTTATGATATAAGTTTTCCTTCCCCTTGAACAATACAAAACACTTGATTAATTTATACATTTGTTGCCATATTTGGTAGAGCATAGTCAATCTTTTAGGGCACGTGGCTAAGTAATTAATGTATCTAAAGGCCTTTAAGTGATGACTTTACCTACTAACTGAACCTAGATCGTGGCACATCACTTCAAATTACATTATTTTTTTTGAACATGCTCTTCCATGACCACCACTTACTGAGGGCATACAAATGGTCATGAAATTGACTGAAATTTATGATGAAATAAACACAAAGGGTAATGGAATATCGATGGAAATACTTCATTACTTTTCTGAAACGAAGATATATTAAAACTTGTAACATACGTAAATGTGACATATGTACAATAACTTTTGTATCATTTAAGGTATTATGCTCATCACAGCAGTAATCGTGTTTGAGTGGAGGAAAAGGAGCATAAATCATCTTTCAGTGCGAGTTTCATCTTAACCATCGTATCTGGGGTGCTGGCGTTCATTGCTGGAGGACTTGTGGGTATTTCAAAGCAAGGTCATCCAGGATACAGCTCTATCTAACCCACATCAGAGAGCGATTAACTGAACATTATTTATTTCTACGTAGTTTTCTCTTCCAGTCAGCGATTCGCATTTTTTTAAAGTGACCTTTTATTATATTACCTTAATGGATGCAATATATTCCATACTGGACGATGTGACAAAGCAACTTTAGTTCATATCGCCATGTTAACTAAACGGTTGAGCCATGAATCGATAAAAATATTCGCATGACGTTTAAATAAACCCTTGGCGGTGTATTGATATCCTTTGTTTACTGAGGAATATAAACATAAAATAAAGTACTAGTATATAGCATTTCCAAGTTCAATGGTGAGTATATCTTGGCGAGTATTCGTATAAAACCATTTTGGACAAGTTGTTTTACAAAACGTCTAGATATATTGCCGTATTGCAAGGAAAAATGCTTAATAACCAAATAGTGATTACTTGGATTCTAATGTTTTCTATTAGTAACAGAATATGCTAACGATATATCTTCAATATATCAATAGCTTTGTGTAATATCTTTACCATTGTATTTGCTTGTGCACGTGTAACAATAAAATGACTATGTATTATATATTTATGTCCAAGTAGTTGTATCATTTCTAGAAATATCTGGTAAAGCACTGTTTACCAACTTCATTTGATAGGCTTTAGGAGAGTTATCTCTGTTTTGTGAGAAAGAAAGAAAACTATTTGGTTCGTAAGCAAGCACGTCACGTTTCGTTATAGATGAAAGTTTTCAAACAGCCGAATGAAAATAGATAGAGGATATTGAAGATTTTTTTCATGAATATGAATTTCATTTTTATACGCCCGTTTGAAAAACGGGACGTATTATGGGAACGCCCCTGGCGGGCGGATGGGCGGGCGGGCGGGCGGCGTCCACAGACCTTGTCCGGAGCATATCTTCTACATGCATGAAGGGATTTTGATGAAACTTGGCACAGTTGTTCACCATCATGAGACGGAGTGTCATGCGCAAGAACCAGGTCCCTAGGTCTAAGGTCAAGGTCACACTTAGAGGTCAAAGGTCAAATTCAAGAATGACTTTGTCCGGAGCATATCTTCTTCATGCATGGAGGGATTTTGTTGAAAGTTGGCACAATTGTTCATCATCATGAGACGGAGTGTCATGCGCAAAAACCAGGTCCCTAGGTCTAAGATCAAGGTCACACTTAGAGGCCAAAGGATACAAGAATGAAAAATTCAAGAATGACATTGTCCGGAGCATATCTTCTTCATGCATGGAAGGATTTTGATGTAGCTTGGCACAGTTGTTCACCATAATAAGAGGGAGTGTCATGCGCAAGAACCAGGTCCCTAGGTCTAAGGTCAAGGTCACACTTAGAGGTCAAAGGATACAAGAATGAAAACTTTGTCCGGAGCATATCTTCGTCATGCATGAAAGGACTTTGATGTAGCTTGGCACAATTGTTCACCATTATGAGACGGAGTGTCTTGCGCAAGAACCAGGTCCCTAGGGGTAAGGTCAAGGTCACACTTAGAGGTCAAGGATACAAGAATGAAAACTTTGTCCGGAGCATTTCTTCTTCATGCATTGAGGGATTTTTATACAACTTGGCACAAATGTTCACAAGCATAAGACGGAGTGTCATGCGCAAGAACCAGGTCCCTAGGTCTAAGGTCAAGGTCACACTTAGAGGCAAAGGTCAGATACAAGAATGACTTTGTCCGGAGCATTTCTACTTCATGCATGGAGGGATTTTGAAGTAACTTGGCACAATTGTACACCATCATGAGACGGAGTGTCATGCACTGGTCCCTTCTTTTGAATTATTTCCCTTTGCTGTTACTATAAATAGCTTATATTGTAACTTTTTCATTACAAGTCGTAGGGAAAAATCGAGACCACTTTTCAGTAGTACAACATGCATGTTACATCCAATTCTGAGGTGTATTTTGAGCTATCTCTACCTGGTAAGGATTTTTGTGTGGACTTGTAATTTTTTTTTTTTGATTTTTTTTTTTTTTTTTCTCTTTAAAGATTAACTTCCCTTAGTTGTTACTATAAATAACTTATATTGTAACTTTTTTATAATTGACCATAGGGAAAAACCAAGACCACTTTTCTGTGGTACAACATTGATGTTACTTTCAAATTTTGGGTGTATTTTAAGGTATCTCTACCTGGTAAGGATTTTTTTTGTGGATTTAGAAAAATAAAAGAATTACAATAATTTCTAAAAAAACAAACATTGTAAACAACTAGAAAATTAAAATTCCATTTGCAAATACAGGTGCTAGTGTAAAGAAATTTGCTGTGACGGGCGTATATTGTGACATTCTGGCACCCTTGTTATCGAATGGTATGATCTAGTCCTCTATTTTCCTGTTGCGAGTTGAGTATAGTTTATAGCTCTTAATACAAGTACTTAGTCTTTAGGTTTAAGGTAGTTCTGCACGTTTGATAAACCGGAAGTGATAGCGTTACGTCATTTATCCGAAAAACGTAGAATAAAGCCTGGATTCGGCGTACGGAAATGAAAATCATTTTATGAATTATTCGAAACCTGTGAGTAAATTTATTACAATGGCACTGTTTCTATATTTCTAAAGTCAAAATATGATATTAAAACATATGGCTCGTTAAAAAATCAAAATTATGTCTTAAAATTAGCGTGAAATGTCCGGTTCACTTTAATTCTGGTCAGATATCTCAAAAATAAGCACACGGACCTATACATTTTATTTCACCAAATTATAGGCCATGTGTTTATTTACAACTGTGAAAAGTTTCATCAAAATCTACATTGTAGAAAAAATTCCATTCGCGAAAATGTTATGAAAAGTTATGATTTTCCCATAGAATTCCATTGTGAAATATTGCATGAGGTCCAAATTTTTCAAATCAGTCTAGCAAAAAATCAAACAGACGACCCTATCATTTTTATTTGCTGAATTCTCTATGTATATTCTGAAGTTTTGAAAAATCAGAGTTCAATCAAATTCTACATTGCAGGAAAAAATTCGATCCAAACGTGGAGAACTACCTTAAAGTAATAAAAAAGCGGAAACCCACAGGTCGCCCAAAACGAAAATGTTGCAGGCTCGGTTTGAATACTCAGCCACGAAGAAGTCTGTTAAAAGCTAAGAAAATCTGCAAGTAGGGCTGTTGGAGCAATGTACATTTGTATATGGAGAATAAAAGTGTTGGAGGTATGTCAGTTCATGTGTAAAAATGGTGTAAAACTGTTGTTGAGCCCATTCTCTTCTTCTACAGTGCTGGTATATGGGGTTACAGAAAACTTCAAGATGTTGACTTTTTTAATAAGGCGGAACGTTCATTTCTGGGTGTAGGTGAAAATGCTTCATGGAGACTTGAACAGCTGCATCCAAGTAGCAGGCCGATGTGATCGGATTGTGGTGTAAATGAAAGGAAAAAAAACAAAAACAAAAAAATCACATTAAATGTATATATATGGTGTCTGTTAATAAAGGCAAATCTTGGAAAAAATGATGCACCAAGATTGTTCGAAAGGATTGGTATATGTGAATATATACTGTCAGATAAATTGTGTAAGGCAACATGAAACAGAAATTACTAGATATTGACATTGTTAACTGGAACATTATTTTACATAGTTTTTGCAGAAATGACAGTAATGGCAACAACATTACGAATATATAGAACCTATAAAGATGTATTTAAAGCTAAACCATATTGTATTACTAAATATGTGAAGGGAACAACGCTGTATACTTGCCAAATTTAGGGCCTGTATCCTCTCTCTTGCAATAGAAATTGGACATTTTGCCGAACCAAAAACCCCTGTTAATGAACGCCTTTGTATAAACTTTTTTGACTCTAGAGACATTGAGGATGTATGAAAAAGCTTATAAATTGTATTTTTTTTACGGTGATGTTAGATATGAACTGTATGAAAAAGCATATGCATATATATGTTAGACCCGTAATTTTAAGAAATGAAATGATTTTTTTCGGTGTTCATGCGAATTGAACGACAGAATAGGATCGGCAAATCCACGAATCGCGCTTGCGATAACACAAACATTTCAGAGTGGGATTGTAACATAATCTGATGGGTGTCATACATTATTTTGTTACTTGAAATCATTCCTAGATTACTTACATGGCTTTGAAGTTTGCCACGGCTTCTTGGTGATTCACTGCAAACAGAATCAGTGGGCTGAACGAACGGTAACTCTAATCATACATGCATATATTTAATAAATATCATTGCTTATTATTCCTTCTTTAACAAGGAATTCTATTCAATAGTGTGTCTTCATGTCTGCAAATTGTAATTTTAATTTATCTTGACATGAAAGAAAACATGGACTTCCAAATCGAAGTAATTTCCGGCATTATGTGTAAGGTACTTTCGGCATAATTTGAAATAATCTATTCACAATATAAAGTGATTGTACCACGGATCAGAGTAAGTGTTGTTATTTATACAATATTATACGTGGTAATGACATTTTGAGATAATTTTTTTCTTGATTTGCATACGTTTTATGATAAAATTGCATTTTCAACTTGTCTGGCCCTGCATCATGTTTTACGTGAATAAGAGCAGACCGAAACAAATTAATGAAGAGTATGGTGAACAATTCGGGGCCAAATTTTAAGTGGCACAAGTAAGGATTTTTGTGTTGTTTAGGTTGAATTTTGATCTTTAACACTCCTGTTGTGTTTTGATGATAAAAGATAGGAAAGTTCAACAGACATATGAAAAAAAGGGAGAATTATTTTCGGAAATACATGAGGACATTTTTAAAGAGGCGTCGGCAATGTTAAATTATAGAAATTAAAAGAAAGTTGCATTTCACAGTTATGTTGAAATAGACATTTGAACAAATTTGCTTTGTGATTTTTTGTCTTCAAATTTTCAATGCAAAAATATGATAAGAAATGAGAAAAATGAATTAATATTTTAATTTCATAATATTTGTTTTATAATTTTAAGCGTAAGCCTAGTATAGATACCAGTTATTTTACCCGTACACGCATCGCTCTAACTTTTCATCCTCGTTCATATCCTATGCGAAGATTTTCTAACAAAAAATCTATGTTCTGAAATTTGAAGCCTGGAAACAACTCAACTTCTGTAACCATCACAAACAGTCAATGTTGTGCAATCAGCCACCTCTCAAGAAAGACCATTGTTCTGATGTTGCTAAAGATCAGCCTGTAAGAAACATACATTGAGATAATAGAGCAAGGATACTTTAAAATGCAAGTCACCTTGGTTCAAAGGCCTGTTTTTGCCTTATTGTTATTGACATTTGTTAAAAGTTAGACTATAATTATGCATATCAAACATTAAACAATAAATACTTGACTTAAAAAGAATAAAATAATCAAAGTATAAAACTAAAGATATAAGACACTGTTTATGGATGTTTGTTACAGAGGTACTTACTGTGTAATAAGTTTGGTGTTGATTCCCGAAAGAGGAACAGGCATAGCCATGCCTACATTAAGATGACGGAGCCTTGTACCTTTAAGGAGTTGCTGAGTGAGTTACAAACTTAATACATAGAAACAACGACATATTAACAATACGATACACAGCATACAACAATCCTTAACAAATGCTTATAAGAATTAGTATATGCATACCAATAAAAGTAACGCAATAAAGTGTGTTTAAAAATACGCATAAATTATGTTTCGCTTTAATAAGCGTCTAAGTTGACATATATGAATATATGATATGCAATTTATGAAATAAGGAACTGACGTCGGAGCGCCAAATGGAGGTCGACGTTTAGACGCTACAAATCGCACATTAACGTACATTGTGAAAAAAATCTTCGTACGTTCACATACTACACATCATGTAAATAGTTGTAGACGTTATAATTTAGGTAATGCATACACATAAAATCACCATTAATTAACTTGATCCAATGGTGTATAAACTTCCACAGAAACTAGGTTAGTGAAGTTGAATTAACTAGAACAGTATATTATTTTGTACTTATCTCTTTATTATTAATACCACAAATAATGTTTATAAGAAAATTCACTACAAATCACAAAATATTTGATTTCAAAAGTCATATTCGACAGGGTGTATAAAATGTGCTGGTTTTATTTTAACTGTATGTATTTGAATATATATACACTGTACATACAGCTATACATAAACACCTTATTATCCAATAAACATGCAAATCAAATATCAAATAAATCTAAGGCAATGTTGCATTACATACTCATTTTAACCACGTTAGATACATAAACTCTCGCGGGAAGCATCTCAAATTGAACAAAACACTCACATCACATTAATGAGAATTTCAAAAAGAGAGAAAGGAGGATAAAGTGCAATATAACAACTACAGTGTGATTTGAAAGATATATTAAATTAAAGTAACTTTACTGACGTAAGAAATATTACTGACATTGGAAGATTTTATTGACGTAAGAAGTTGAAAAATGCTTGAGAATGTTTTAATTTTTCAATAGTTTGTTGACATATTGACTTTAAAGAGAATAGGAAACGAGAATTGGAGGAAAAAGAACAGAAGAGGGTTAAGGTGCTAGAGAACATGACACAGAATATGTGCGATTTTGGTTTATTGCAAAGTGTTCACCAAGTTCAAGAAGGACTAGGTAGGTTGGAAACAGAAACTCAGAAAAGGAACGCATTACAAGCACAGTTAAGATTCCGTAAAAATGCTTTGAAGCAAAAGCACAGTGATAATAATTTTTATAACTTTACCATAAAAAATGACCAGGGAAAGTATATGAAATTAACAACAGGTCAACATAAGGAGAATGTTTTACAATTAATTCAGGATAATTTGACTGCTCCTACACATGAAAATGAAACATTAGGGATTCCTTCCATTTCTTGTTGGAAAAAAAATTGAACATAAATTCTTATATGGAGACAATGAAAGAAAATCACTGACAAAGTGATTTCAGTAGTGCCTGGATTGGTATAATGTGAAGTATGAAGCTGATTATAATGCTATTCATGCAAACAATTTACAAGGAGACTATAGAACAGGTGATCTGAATACACTGATTCCAAGTGTTTCAAGCAGTGATTGATATATGATCATTTCACAAAATGTGCAATACTATGTCATGTGATAAAGTCATGTGATAATGGACTTACTACGTTTCTTGGCATGAACAGATCTTTCCATATTTGAATGTCAGCCGATGATTTAATTTAAGTATGTATTGCAGGATTTAATTTTACATTCAGCACCAAGAATATCGTCATCATCTAAGTTGTGTTGCTAGTTTAATTACAAAGATTTGGAACAATGATGCAGTTGCAGTTTGATTCATTTAACCTTTAGCCTGCTAAATTTCTAAAATGGACTGGCCCATTATTCAATTTAGGCAGTACCATTTATTATTCGAACCAGTATTCACTGAAAATTAACTGACTGAATAGCAAACACTGCAGACCATGCTCAGTCTGCATGCCAGTGCAGGCTGATCTTGGTCTGCATTGGTCGCAAGCCTCCAGCAGCCTAAAGGTTAATTAATGTAAGCCACGTTATGTCATTTCAGCAGTTGAAAATTACAAAATCGTTATTATTATTAGTTCACAAAGCTACAAGTAATGTCATCTGTGAAAATGTGGTCTTTAAAACAGGTTTGATCATGTATTATTTTTTTACAGCTAAGTCCAGTTATATATGTTGGTTTTAAATTCGAAATTTATTCGCTTCTCTTTGCATACTTTAACACATTACTTATTTCAGGGTACTTATTCTGTCAAGGAGCATTATAGAACTTTCTCATTGACAGAGTTCAGTGCAGAAGATTTGTATTTCTAGTAACTTAAAAAAGTGTCTATTTTTGGCCAATCCATTTATTCATTATAGCAAAGCAAAATGTTGTTACAAATAATATAATATTAATTGCACTTAGTTTAGTAACTCAGTTAGTTTTAACGCAAATGAATGATTTCTGAGTTCAGACCTATTTCGTATGAACCCATGAATGCTATATGTTGAGAGAACGTTTGGAAGGTGTCAAGTACAATCAGACTGTAAGTAAATTTAAACTGTAACAGTACAGAATGCTTAAAAGTGTAAAATATCAATATCATAATTTTCTTCCAATTTTTCATAGGGATTAGTGGTCTTATATATGTGTTGCACATTTGCCAGCTTTCTGTCAAGGTTAATCAATTTCTGTCTTCAGAAATGCCTTAAAACAAGCTTGTTAAAACTGTATTCATCAACACTGAAAACAGGATGAAATACTTTTTTTATCTTTCAGGTCCGTTTCGTGAGACCCCAGACATTTTAGATCATCCGAACAGACAAAATTATCTTCCACAACTGACAGGTACAGTTAGAATTTGTGTATAAATAAGTGACCAAGATATAGAACAGTTTTCATGCTTGCTGTGCGTTTATTTGTTAAAAAAAAACAACAAAACACATGGGGTCAGAATTTCAGTGAAAATGAAAAATGGTATTTTTTTTTGATATGCGGATTTTTTGTTATTTGTGGTATCTATTTTTTTTTATTTTGCTATATAGGCAACCTACATATTTTCTGAATTGTCATAAGTAACTGTTTAAAAGAAAATGTTAACCTTTGCCAATATTTTTTCACTTATGAAAATAGGTGGTAGTTGCTATTAAATGTTATGTTGTTAGGGCGGTAGCGATTACTAGCGGATATTGCTATGTGTACTTCATGGCTGTGTGTATGCATTTGAAATACATATCTGTATAATATTACAGCATTTGGAAATTCAAAGGTGCCTTTGTCACAATCACATGAAGATACTGCTTTGTGTACTTCATGGCTGTACGAATGCATTTTGAAGTACATATATGTATAATATGACAGCATTTAGAAATGTCAAAGGTACCTTTGTCGCAATCATATGGAGATATTGCTTTGTGTATTTCATAGCTGTACGTATGCATTTTGAAATACATATCTGTATAATATGACAGCATTTAGGAATTTCAAAGGTCACATGAAGATATTGCTTTGTGTACTTCATGGCTGTATGTATGCATTTCAAAGGTCACATGAAGATATTGCTTTGTGTATTGTATGCATTTTGAAATACATATCTGTATAATATGACAGTATTTAGGAATTTCAAAGGTGCCTTTGTCGCAATCACATGAAGATATTGCTTTGTGTACTTCATGGTGGTATGTATGTATTTTGAAATAATGATATCATTAGGGAAATGTCATTTTGTGTTTACATACTAATTGATCATATGAAGTTTACGAAACCTACATTACAAGTCAGGAAAAAACAAATGATTTAAATTCATGCCTGCCTTGTTTCAAGTTAGTTAGATATTTAAATGATACAGTTTTAACATGTAAATAACTTAACTTCCATCTTGATTTACTGGAAAATAGTGACACAAAAAAGTTTAAAAGCAGTCTAGATGCATGTGACATGCGTCAACATGTACTAGAACCAACACATGTTGCTGGGCATACGTTGGATGTAGTGATAACCAGAGATAATGATAACACTGTTTCGAATATCGAGGTCATAGATCCTGGACTCTCTGATTCCAATGGAAAGGTGTCACGTGATGATTTTGCTGTAATATACGACGCTTAAGCTTCCAAACCACCCCAGTACGAAAAACAGTCGTACAGGAAATTACGTTCTATCGACATTGATTCATTCCGAGAAGATAAACGAAGAATAGATTTCTTTAACTCTCAATGCATTCCATCTGATATTGATGAATTTGTGGAGGAATATTCGGATCAGTTAATTTATATAGTAGACAAACACGCCCCTCTGACTATCAAGACTATTGTGTTAAGACCTTCATGTCCTTGGTATACCGAGCAACTCTACGAAGCGAAACATCAGAAACGAAAATTAGAGCGCGAATGCGTGAAAGTAAACACACAATCGATCACCAAATTTACCGAACACAGTGTGCTGACGTGAATAAGATGCTAAAACAAATTCGTGTTGAATATTATACAAGCAAAATTGACTCTAGTGGGAGTGACCTTAGGAGTCCATCTAAGATTACCAAAATCTTCTTGGCGATACAAATGATACATTCATTTCCACAGCATCTCGCACAAGATTTCAGTGACTTCTTTATTGGAAGATCGAAACAATCAGAAACAATATAACATCGCAAACACAATCTGTATCTGATTTAGATGAGATAAAAACTGAATACACAGGTGTCAGTTATGCTGAGTTTGCTCAAACCTCAGACGACGAAGTGAAATCAATGATTAAAAAGTCAGCAAACAAATCTTGTGAACTAGATCCTATCCCAACATGGTTATTAAAAGAACGTCTTGACGAACTACAGTCCCTGGCTCGCGGATTTTTCAAAGTCCGCGCTTCCCCGCGATTGGACCCTAGCGCGGACAATTTCCTGAGCCACATGATGCGCGTTTTTTCATGCATCTCCGCAATACATTTAACAGCGTCCGCCGCGACCAAATGCAATAAAATCGATTGCGGTGTCCCGCGATGATGGTCGCGGCGCATCGCGATGAAGTGCCGGTGGTTCGCGGTGAATTGCGATGAATCGCCACGATTTACAGGTAAATGCAGTGGCTTGTTGTTATGTATACAGTTAAGTTAAAATTTCAACACTACGATGGGATAGGAAATGAAGAAATTAAACAATGTTTTATATTTTTGAATAATTTATTTCTTCTTACTTTTCTATTTCAGGTGTTATTTCCATTAACTCATATAATTTAATAAATGCAAGGATTATATTTTCAAAACATCAGGGTTATGAAATTTAATATCATTATGTCTTTGAACTTGTATAATACATGTATATATACATGTACTACTGTATAATTTGTTAATTCATTTAGACAATATGAAAATAAGTAGTATTTTGTATTTTGCAAGCATTTATATCTTCTAACTATTCTATTTCAAGTATAATTTCCATTAAATTCTATAATTTCATAAATGCACAAAAGACTGTCATTGCTTTTAAAATTCCGGCGTTATGTAATTTCATTGAACTCGTATACTATAATTAGCTAATTCATTTTAACCAGATGATTTTGGTTTTGAATAATATTGCAAGAATATTTATAAAACACTATTTATGTTGAAGTAATTGATGTTGATGACTGAGTTGCGAAAATACATCACACATCGAAAATTTGATTTCATTCATCAACGTATTGTGGTCGATAATTGCCCCAAGTTCAATGATGCCCTTTTGTTTTAATTCCGAGATATGAATTTAATTATAGTTGATTACTTATTTGGGTGTTTAATGTTCCACTGATCAGTTCGTTAACAAATAAAAATGTTACTAGTCAAGCATTAAGTACACGTGAAAATTAAAGACTTGAAAACAGTCATTTTTCAACATTTTGAACAGTTGTGATATTGTGTTTAACTTAAAAGTTTAAAAATCATATATTTACAGCTTTCTGTAATATTCTAGTGATCAAGTCTGCTACATGTTAATAAGACGTTGAAGGTGTTACATAGTGAAATTAAAAAAAAAAGTGTCGAAAATGATTTTTATAATGTAGAGCTCTATATAAAGTATCTGTATTTAAAACGGAATTGACTTTCCACCCGATAATGTTCATGAAACATTTGCAATAATAATGATTGATTTAATAAAAACTAGAAATATATATAAATTTTCCATGGATGAAAAATAAATATCATAAATATATTTTTAAGTCAGTGCTTTAAACTCCAACAGAAATACGTATGTTTTCATTATATAAACTAACATTTTATGAAATTAGAAAAAAAAGCGATCCATCTATCCATTTTATTGGCCCAGAATTGCCACTAAATAAGGAGCGTTAAAACAACACAGAGATTACAACACTGATAAGCTATAGATGCGCTTTGAATTTAATTATAATGCCATTTTACTTTTTCGCATCATTGTTTTGTTATATTTATTTTGGAAACAGTTTGGTGAAATCTGTTACGTTACGCAAGAAAAAGACTGCCACTGCTCATGAACTAAAGTCTATGCACTACTACTTTATTTACTAACTTTAAAACATTTAAAATATATTAAAACTTTAAAAACACATTTATAACAACAGTGTTTTTACGTCCGATACCTTCCATTCACAGGTTTATTTTTAGATTACACGCCACATCTATAATTCTGTCATAATTTCTTAAAGTTATTTCTTATTAAATTTTTATTACCTTTGTTTCCATTCTATGTAAAACATGTAAACATTGTGTAAAATTTGGTTAAAACTGTTAAAGCTAGCTAAAATTGGATAAAATAAGAGTAGGCCTTTGCCGAAAACGAAAACACAAAGATTCTTATTTCTGATTTTTCTTGTGCCCAAAGATTTAATAAAATTTTATTATAAAATTATATTTTAAACTAATTTGGTAAAAACAGGTGACCATCCTTGCCGAAATGTAAAGTGGTTTACTTAGAAAGTACTTAAACAACGATTTCTTTATATATTTTATATAATATTCTATAAAAAATGCCTGATATAATGTCTGTTGATAATACATATCACATTGTGCAACTGTTTCTTTACAAAAATATAAAAGTGTCAAGTGTCAAGTACGTGTATCATACAGTATTTGACTATGCTTAAAATATTGATGACAGTATACAGTATGAAAAGTGACACTTCCTGCAAGTGTGAAACAGGTCAATTTTTGTTTCTCCAACCTAGGTACTCCACAATGACATCAGACAGTTTTTGTGAAATGCTATATATTACTTATATTTCTGTTTTATTTTGCGAATGAATATAAACATTTATCCTCTACAGGAAATCATTAAATTTCAACATAAAACTACAAAATTGCGAAATTTTGAAATTTATCCAAAAGGTAAGATAGGAATAAATTTTAATTTGTTAAATACTATAGATAAATTATTAAACTAATGGAATGATTACATATCAATATTAATTTTATTTATTTGTTCATAAACCCTATTATTTGTCCATTTTAACAGAAAAAAACTAATGCAATTATACATGTTTATATTATATTATAATTATTCGCGGTGATTGCCGGTGGTTCACCGCGATCCATCGCTATTCACCGCGACCCGCTGAGATTATTCCTCGTGACTCGCCGCGGGCATTTAGTGATACTTTTATTGCGGTGTATTATATAATCATCGCGATTTTTCGCTCTTGTGAACAGCCGTTCAATGTGAAAAAATTATCGCAATTTTCCACTCAGGGCAAATATTTGTGCCGGTGGCAACGCGGAAAAAGCAAAATCCGCGAGCCAGGGACTATAACACCAGTGATAACAATAATAAAAATTATAAATGCATCTCTAGACGCTGCGTATGTGCCCAAAGCGTTCAAACATTCACGAATAAGACCTCTTCTAAAAAAGCCAAGCCCTAGATGCTAATGTCCTAAAAAACCATAGACCTGTGTCAAATCTGCCTTTTTTGTCTAAAATCTTAGAAAAAATGGTAGATGTTGGAATTGAAAATCATCTGAGGAACAATGAACTCCATGAAGTCAATCAATTTACTTATAAGAAATTCCACTCGACCGAAACCGCCCTATTTAAAGTCCAAAATGACATTATTCAATCGTTGGATGAGAAAAATATGACTATTCTTGTGATGCTCGATCTCTCAGGAGCATTTGACACTATATACCACGCTACGTTGATTCATCGCCTAGAACGTCACTTTGGTATTACAGGCAAGCCACTCGCATGGATGATGTCATACATTAGTGACCGCTACCAGACCGTATGCATAGACGATGCGCTACCACAGCCAGTGCTCATGAAGTACAGTGTACCCCAAGGGTCTGTCCTGGGGCCAAGGAACTACACAATGTACACAAAACCAGTCGGAGCTATCTGCAGAAAGCACGGACTGAACAATTATTTCTATGCGGACGATTCGCAGTTATATCAATCCTTCAAACCGATACATGTCTATCGAAGAGACCATCCATCGCGTTGAAAGTTGTCTAAAGGATATAGTAAGTTGGATGAATACCAACATGTTGAAACTCAATGCTGAAAAACAGAATTAATCATATTTTCATCTTAACATAAAGCACAATCCGTTTCAAACATATCTGTGACAGTGGACGGCTCTGAAATCCAACAATCAGGCAGTGTCAGGAACCTCGGTGCTTTCCTGGACTCTAACATGAGGATGGAGCAACATGTGAATAGTGTGTGGATTCCAAAACAGTCAATGAACAAACTACAATGTGTCCAAAATACGGCAGCTAGAATCTTAACCAGAACATCAGGTACGACCATATAACACCTGTGCTGCGTGAACTCCATTGGCTTCCTGTGCAATGCAAGGTAGAATACAAAATTCTAACACATACATATAAGGCACTCGATGATCAATCACCAGCTTGTGTAGTGAACATGTTAGAAATATATACGCCATCCAGAAATCTGAGATCTCAAAATAATGCATTAAGACTTGTGGTGCCCAAATGTCGGACAGTGCGATTTGGTGGCAGGAGCTTTCAGACAGCAGCTGCGAGGTTATGGAATATCCTCCCATCTGGCATAAGAGCCTGCAAGACCTTGCAAAGTTTCAAAAAAGCGCTAAAGACGCATTATTTCATACAACTCTTTGGAAACTAATCTCACTATTTGCCTGATAGAATAATGTAGGCACTTGGTCGGCCAATCAAGAACTCTAGTGTGACGGAATAATATAGACAGTGTTTTCCTGTGGGATGTATCATGGATGTTCTCCGGACCGTTTAGGTAGGGACTGACCCAATCATCCGGAACGGTTTGCATGCTGTGATGCATTTTACAGGCATCATACTGGTTAATTCTATCTGTTAAAAATGTAGGATATCTTCTGTTCTATTCTGTTCTAACCTGTTACTTTGATAGATCAGTTAATTTTTTACGCTATCGTATTTTGTTTCATGTTTTCATCTGCTTACCTTTAATTTAAAACGCTATGTATCTTATTACCGTAACGTAATTTTAAATTCATATTACTATTTTTTTTATTGAATATTATATGAATGCTTTTATATTAAGCACTTTTGAACGGATTTTTATATGAAAAGAGTGCTATATAAATGTGGTATATAATAATAATAATAATAGTGTCTGACATACTAAATTATTTTCAGTGAAGATAACATATTCGTTATCAATTATCAATCTATCAAAAATATTAATCTTATCTTACGACTCCATAGAATTTCAATTAGCGATCACATAATACTACGGATTTCATTTTTTTTTTGCTAAAATGTTTATTAAGAATTTTTTGACATACTCTATATCAATTTATTGTTGTCATAGATTCTTCTTTGAAGAACTCAATCTAGAAATACTTCTTAAACATAAATTGTTTTTCTTAACTTAAGATCTAATAACTTTGGCACAGCTAAACTGTATTGTTGTTGACTCAATTAAACCAAATAGTAGCCTTTACACTATCAGACATCCGTTTTGAATAACACCACTTTTCGCAAAATAGTCATTCCCCAGTCATTTTTATAATTGGAGCTGCTTTTAAAATGTGCTCTTCACATTTCACGAACAGAATCATTTCTAAGACGGGAGAAAGTAAACCAATGCATGACACAAAACCAATTTGATCAAAGAGGTGAATTAAAACACAGTATGATCGATAATATCTGATACATTTAGTTTTTAATATTGTACATTCACTATGAAATTAAACAAGATCGTTTGAAACATAGCATACATATATTATAACATTCAATATAAAATATAGTTTTATTTGGTTAGATGTGGTTGTTACAGAATATATTTAAAATGACTTTGTCACTTCAATTATCCGCACTATAGCAATACTAATTTTGCTTGTTTGTTTTCGGTTTAACGCCATTTTTCAACAGTATTTCAGTTATGTAACGGCGGGCAGTTAACCTAACCAGTGTTCCTGGATTGTGTACTAGTACAAACCTGTTTTCCGCAAGTAACTGCCAACTTCCCCATATGAATCAGAGGTGGAGAACGAATGATATCAGACACAATGCCATTTATCAAATCGACACGGAGAACATACGCCCCGCCCTGGGATCGATCTTGCAACCACGAGATCCGTAGATCTATGCTATCCCTATTGAGCTGAGCGGGCGGGCGAATATTAATTTTATAGTTTTTATATAGATAAATATTATGCGCAGAATGACTTTTGTAACAAATAAATGTACCCGACAGTATTGAAACACATCTGCACAGTTTTATTTTGTAAATATGTATAGCTGTTTTAAATTCCTTTTAAAGGTCCAGTATAGCTTGCAGCGATGAGTAAAGTGTTAGTTGCCGGTATACTGGTGTGTCTACTGGCTACCATAATCAGTATAATAAGAACAGCTATTCCACACTGAATATATGTACCCGGCAGCTTCCTTGGTGATAGGGCACACTCAATATAGGATTTTGGAGAGTATGCATAAAATATAAAAACCCCATTACGACTGGTTCCACATGTGCTGATACACAGATTGGTAATACTTCATGCTCTATATTGTACATATTAAGCTATTTTCTTCTTTTGTCCAGATATTAATAAACATTTATTGTATGAACTATAAATAAATGAATTTTTACTGGCTAGAATGCCCCTTACTGCACAGGTACCACATTATATTGCACCGTTATTACTCCAGACTAGCAGAAAAACAGCTGTTCTTTCCGGGGGTGTTTTAACAGGAGAGTAACCGTTTGATAACAGAAAGATTCTCGCGCTCACGTGCTGTTAAAATGCCCTTTTACATATACGTGTTCCGTGGCAAAACGTAACCGTATTACGGCCCTAAAACGGACAGTTCAAAAGTAAATGACGTCAACGTGAAAAAACGTAGACATTCCCGCGCATTTCATGGAAATTTAACGACGTGGACGGAAATATATTCATTTACTTGGTTTTTACGCGTTTTATGCTAGAATAGCGTTAACGCATGTTCTTTTCGTATTATAACATCTTCAAAATTCCTCAGGAATCGTTGTTACCCTCGCCCTAATGGGCTCGGGTACCAACCAGTCCCTCGGAATTCTGCAGATGTTATAACACTAAAAAATATGAGAAATCCCTACATTTTTGACAAAAAAAAAAAAACAAACTAAAAAAACAGTGCATAAGATAATGGTATTGCAGTAAGTATAAATAGTCCGTCAAAGTCATGTACACTGACCTTAAACTCATTTAGTTTAATCATATTTTATTGTACATATATACAGAAACACAAACAACAATCACATACATCAAATATGTCATATATACAAATGGGTTGGGCCAAAAGTTATTACAACATTATCAAGGGCCCTTTCCAGATACACTCATTGTGCCCCCCATTGTGCCCCCATGAGTGGTGGGGGCATATAGATTTGGTCTTGTCCGTGCGTCCATGCGTGCGTGCGTGCGTGCGTCCGTCCGAAGTTCGTGACGCGCCTAGCTCAAAAAGTATTTGATATAAATTGATGAAACCTTGCATCTTTATCATGATATCAACTTGCGCACCTCCTATATTTCGCCTGGCCCCTGAAATAGTTAAAAATGCACATTTTCACCTTGTGACGCGTCTAACTCAAAAAGTATTTCAAATAAATGGATGAAACCTTGCATGAGTCTTTATCATGATATGAACTTGCGCACCTTCTATCTTTTGTCTTCCTCCGCCCCCTATTTTCAGAGTTATTGCCCCTGAAATAGTTAATAATGCACATTTTCACCTTGCGACGCACCTAGCTCAAAAAGTATATGATAGAAATGGATGAAAACTTACATGAGTCTTTATCATTATATAATATAGAGCACCTCTTACTTTTTGGCTGGCTCCACCCCCTATTTTTAATTTTATGGCCCCTGAAATGGTCCAAAATGCACATTTTCACCTAATAATGTGCCTAGCTCAAAAAGAATTTGATGTAAATTCATGAAACCTTGCTTGAGTCTTTATCATGATGTGACCTCGCACACTTGGCATTGTTTGTTTGTGATGCTCATAACTTAAAAAGTATATGGCCTAGAATAATGAATCCTTTTCATAAAATGTTTGTTAAGGCTATATTACACCCTTAAGACTGCAACCATTTGAATTATTGTCCCTTATTTGTGGCACACCCTGTGTCCTACAGACACATTCTAGTTTTTATAAATAGTCCGTCAAAGTCATGTACACTGACCTTAAATTCATTTTTATAGATAGTCCGTCAGTCATATATAATGACCTAAAACTCATTTTATGACATTCAACATTACTGAAAGACTGTGCATGAAATTGCAATATTGCATATTTACTTTTATATTGCTGTATTCATACCTAACGCAATAAATCATTGATGGACGTAACTTCATGTCTGTAATAAGATGTGTTGTGCATAAGAAAAATATAAATATTGACTTTTGCTGCCTCAGTCAGTATATTTTTCTACTGTACATCACATCATACTGCAAAGTTGAAAGCTCCATAATTGTATTTATTATCGAATGATTTTTTTTTCTCGCAATAATGCAGTCTGATAACATCTTGCAAGCCCTTGCTTAGAAACAAGTTAGATTAATAAATTCCCTACACGGATGGAGCCATTTGTGTGCTTTTGTCTCGCTTGAAACGTTCGACAATGTGTTTTATTATGTTTACATATCTTTCCTAGCTATATTTATTTGTCAGCATTTACTAAAATTTATCCATGATCAAAACGTATGATATCATGATCAAAACGTATGATATCATGATCAAAACGTATGATATCATGGCATTTAGGTTTATAACTAAGTAATCGCTGTTTCACTATGCATGAGAAAAGTACTGTATCCTGTAACCTTAATTTTCAATGTGATTTTATATCGAGACGTTTAGTCTACGTCAGTACCATTTTTGTTAACTATTCCTAAATACAATACTTTTACAGTAAATAATTGGAAACATATTCAATTACTAAATGATAAATAACATGAAATCTAAAAGTATATTGATCAATTACGAAAATTTCTCGGAAACTTTGAAAGTAAGGTTTGACATCTTTGTTAACTTGATTACAGATAGTCATTAGTATTTCATAGGTTGATACTCACATGCAAAAGAATACACCTTCTTAAAAATACATTCGCATAGCAATCAGAATACACTGGTCACTGAAGTGTGAACAAATTCTCAGATGTTTTATATAAATCTCATGGATGATAAAAGGCATTATCTCATATTATAAAGAATGCTAGAAAGCGTGATTTCTCAAGAAAGTGTAGTGTCTATAAAACTGGAAAATAACAGAGGAACGGGATTATTTCCTGTTCTGCTTTGTTTGTTTTGGGTTTAACGCCGGTTTTCAACAGTATTATAACCTAACCAGTGGTCCTGGATTCTGTACTAGTAAAAACCGGTTCTCCGCAAGTAACTGCCAACTTCTCTACATGAAACAGAGAAGGGGGCGAATGATTTCAGACAGTGTCTTTTATCAAATCGTAACGGAGAAGATACGCCCAGCTCGGGGATCGAATTCACGACCCAGCGATCCGTAGATCTGCACTCTCCCTATTGAGCAAAGAGGACGGACTTCCTGTTCTGCAGTATTTCATTTCAGAGGAACATGTGTATAGAACTCAAATGACAAGATGAAGAGTGAATTGCAGAAAAAATGAGATCGTAAAGTGAATATTTAAAAAATAATAATTTCCCAAACTTGGTTTATCGTAGAATAACCCGAGTTTTGAGTTCTTATGCGTAAAAATATATCACGTAGGCTGTAGGCCTGAGTGATTATATTGTTTCGTATAAGAACGAAAAACTCGGGTTATTCTACGATAAATCACAATTGGGAACTTATTATTTCAATTCTAACACGACATACTAGTATCAACAGTGTTAGAAACAAATGGTAACTACTTTTTACGACCGTGCTACGCACCTGGATCGGATGACGTCATTGCACGCGAGTGGTTTATTGCAGAATAACCTGAGATAGATTTTGCTCTACATGTATGTAGGTTATTTGCTGGTCGTGTTAGAATTATAGATAAGTAAGCTTATTTATTGATTCATGTGAACTATTTAAGAAATAATAAGTTCGTGTTAGAATAAATAAGATTTTATCAAAGTGTGTTTTTGTCTGTATAGACTAATGAAATGTTGATGTTTCTGTTAACACAGACGAGACCTGGTGGAAAGCGGTTCTGTCCTTCATGATATTGGGAAGTGTGTTTTTGGCACTGAGTACACTTCTTGGCTGTCTATATTACAAAACTAACAAACGAATCTTTCTGAATGTACTCAGAGCCAGGAACAGAATCCCCAGAATCATCAGCGCCTGAACTGATGCATGCATATGTAATTAAAAGGTTATTATCTTTGCATCGGCAAAGATGCACTCGTTCTTCAGCGGAAGAATATTGCGCTCCTGAAGTCACGCAATATTTCCGCTGAAGAACACGTGCATATTTCCCCGATACAAAGCTTATAACCTACAAATATCGTACATCAAATTATAGTCATTATTAAATACATCCTCTTTTTATTTTCTTAGTGTCAGACTGGTTGAAATCAGTTCAGGCACTGATGATTCTGGGGATTCTGTTCCTGGCTCTGAGTACATTCCTCGGATGTCTTTATTGCAAAGACGACTCCAAACAAAGCCTGTTACATGGTGCTATGTTCACAGCCGTACTTGGAGGTTTGTAGTTCCATTATGATAACGTTAGATAAAACATATTCTTTAAAGTGTAGTTAATATATATGTCAAAAGAAACAACCGAAAGTATCGAATACTTTCATATAGTTTCTTGTATGTAAAGCTATCGCCCACAGTTCAGATTAAGTTTTTAAACTAGTTCATTCCACCAACTTTGGCAGACAATGTATATATGACACTAAAATGATAAAGTGAATGAAAAAAAGATATTGGTAAGAATGCAAGAAGAAAGTAAATTTTCTGCATTATTACAAAAGCGTTGCAACGGTTTAATACCTTCTGCACATTATATTTGGTTATTTATAGGAATATCTTGCAAAACTTTTCTGTAAAGAAACTTTGAGACTGCTCATTTTTTTATGGATTTTTGAAAGAAAGTTTTCGCCTTGAATGTGTGGGTTAGTCACTTTAAGAAGTAAAGGCTATTTTGGTTTTTGTGAGTTTTGACGGGTATATTCCAGGAGTAATCATATAGTCGTGTCGATTCGGTTCTAATATTTATCGACGAAAATTACTTTTAGCTATAAAATTAATGTTTTTTTTTTTAAATTTAGGTGTCAAGTATTGAAAAATGTTTTTGAACGACTCATTGGTGTTTAAGTTTTCCTTTGTATGAATGACATCAAAATAAAATCTTACGGAAATCGCAACACTTGATATTTTTGCACCAATGTTGCTTTTATGATTTAAACGCATTTTTCTTTCTGTACAAAACATAAAGTGAATGTGAATAGATCTTATTACATATCCTCTATGAAATCGGCTTTACATCACAACAAATTTTGTGTTTTGATTGGTGCTAACGAAAGTGATTTCTCTTTTAAGGTATTGCGCTGATCGTAGCTGTAATTGTGTTTGGAGTGAAAGAAAAAGAAATCAGCTCAAAATTCCACGCTTGTTTTTACCTAGCCCTGGTGTCCGGAGCAGATGCGATCGTAGCAGCAGAACTAATAGCAATTTCGAAACGCCGTGGAGGATATAGCTCTATATAACATTTGCAGTTGAATAAAAAACTTGAATAGTACTGTTCTGTTTGTAATCTTGAAATCTTGAACGGTTTACTTTCGTTCAGGTAGTTTGCACGTTAGGATATTTTTCTACTATGTAGAATTTGGACCTCACACAAGCTTTAAAATCAAAAGTTTTCATAACGGAAGTCTAAGGGAAAAATCACAATTTTGATCACATTTTCTCAAACAGATCGTTTTACCATGAACGTATTGTCTGTAATATGGTAAAATAAAATGAATAGGTCTATACGTTTGTATCTGAGATATTTGCTGCTGTTAAAGAGATCCGGACATTTCAAGCTTAATTTAAGATATTTTTCGGAAGTATTTATGTGTAAAAAGTTTTGATATAATATCCATAAAAAGATCATGTCCGTTTTAGTGAATTTACTGAATTGTTGCTATGCGTTCATTGATTTTTTTTCATTTCCGTATGCCAAGTCCAGGTTTTATTCTACGCTATCTTTTCTTCCAGTTTATCAATCGTGCAAAACTATCTTAAACATAACTTGATCATTACTAGTATTATGATTTTTTTCTGTATCTGTAAACAACACACTTGCTTTTAAAATAAGTAAGAATATTGAAACCATCCATTTAACATTTGCACAATCTTTGATCAATGTTGTAGTGACAACAATAAAAGCTTGCTACATTGTCAAAATATGACATGGTATACACAACAGAAGGTGTTCTACAACCGTCACTATATCACAACTCAGTGAGGAGGAAATAGCAGTTATGGAATAGGATAGAAACGACCAAAAATCAGATAAAATTGAACAGTTGTTCAATGGAACGTCACACAATAATATATGGGTCAGCCCTGCATTCTAATTGAAATGTAAAGACGTTAACATTTCACAGAGTCTGTATATAATATAATGTGTGTGTATTTACGGAAAGATGCGTGCGTACTAGTTAATATTTTCATGAACATTGCTTAACTGATCACTGTTAAATATTTTTGTTTGGTTTGCAGTTACACAAACACCAGTTAGGTCATATTACGACTTTTACAGCTTTTGATGGCGGAGGAAGACCCCAGGATCAATGAACCACGGAGGTCCAAAAGTCTATTAAAAACAAAAACAAAACTTAAAGCCGTCTTGATACATACTATATGTGCGACAGCGTTTGCTTTAAGTTTACGTTCCTGAAAAATAGAGTAAGGTATTAACTGTTAGATGCATTCAGAATAATTTATAGGTAATGAATTATAATTGACATTGAAGATAATTCCACTTTACATTGATTTGATGTATTTAATAACTAAGGTGTATTTACACATTTCTTGTGCTTTAAGCTGGCAATATTGTTATTTTAGCAGATGATAAAAGGTGCATTTAAAAATGTTTATAACGAAGAGTTAATTTGTGCGATTATATAACAGTTGTTTACATTGTGATGTCACAAGATTATAATGTGTATATTAACAAGAGGCAATATGCAAAATCCACAAAATATTGATTAAATTCTCTAGATTTAAATCATGTTAGGGATGTGCTGCTGATAAATAGGTGTCATTTATGTCAACACAGGGTGACAATTTGTCAATCTGACTAAAGTACTAGATCTTCCTAAATGTAAGATCTGAAGGCTGCCTACTCACATTTATCGTATATATAATCGGATATTTAAGAAATGAAATGATTTTTTCGGTGTTCATGCGAAATGAACGACAAAATAGGATCGGCAAATCCAAAATGTTTAATCTGCCGATACTATTCTGTCGTTCATTTCTGTATCCCTATCAGCCGTTTAAAACGTTCGTTAGTCGATCGTATAGTGGATTTTATTTAGTACATAAAAACCGAAGTAGTTCTTTAAAATAAAATAAATTTAATAATAATAATAATAATTTAGAATCTTAAATGCCAAAACTGAGAGACACCCATCATTTTACAGCTTTGTTCGAAAGCTGAGGCGCTCTGCAGCAGAAGTGCTGCCTAGCTAAGGTGCTCTTCACATCCTACCTTTTAACTCATCACAAAGACCAGGGTTATATAGCGAAATCTTAAAGAGAATTCCTATAGTTTTTTTTCTTTCATAGAATTTTTTTAAATTCACATATATGATAGGAAATTTGTGCTGAAAACAATAAACAAATAAAAACAATAGGTCACCAGGCTTGTTTTTGTGAAAAATTGTTTTGAACACACCCACTGTTGCTGAAACTGCTAGCGATTTTTCAACATTTTCATAATTTTCTGCTTTTTTTATAAATACCAACCAAAATATACATCAACACAGCACAATAAAGTTTTTTCTTTTTACAGATTTTATCATATACTTATTTGATATCATAATCATATTTGTAATACTCTATCCTTACAATAATGGGTACAAATGAAAAAAAATACTGTTTCATATTTACTTTTGTGAACTTTTTTCAGTGAAAAATACCCATAGTGAAGAATTTTTTTTAAATTTTGAGAAATTCTTTCATAGAATTTTTTCCTATTTTTCTTGTATATAGATATTGTATTGTGAGCATAAAATGGCTAAAAATGTATGGGTCACCAGGCTAAATTTTATGTTAAGACCGCTAGAATACAACACCTGTTCGGACGGAAAATGGCGCGAACCTGGCCAAATTGATTACATGTATGTCTGCTAGAAGTTAAAAAAAGTTTTAAAATTCTTAATTCTTTCTATAATTGAATACTAAATAATCTGAAAGGTGATATTGTCTTATCAGTACTAAGTCAATTATCTTACATTTTATGAACAACACTGTCTTTGTACCAAAATGCGATTTGAAAACACAACCACAAAAATTACAAGATACCTGTCAGGCATGATACTTGTCAATACAACATAAACCAGTATCAACATTTGATTACTGATAAAACTTATCAAAAATGTTATTTCATTCAAGATTCCTCATATTTAAGACTGTCAGTAACATGTTTCAACAAATGTTGACTTCAGTTCAGTTTTCCATAGAAAGTGTCGGCTGCGCAGAAAGATGCGCATAAAAAACTATCGGAATTCCCTTTAATATATTCTAACAAGGTATTTTTAAGGAAACCTATCCAGTAACATCTTATAATAGGGATAGATATCTGCACGCCGAATAGATACCACGGTGGCACTTCTCATGCTTTATCTAAACTTGCTGACCCTTAAATTAGTCTGGCCTTTACTATAGTCTGGCTACTTTAAAGAAAATGAATATGATTTTAAGTTTAGAAAATAGTTAAAATCAAAATCTTATTGATTACAATAACGATACAGTCATAGTATTATATTTCGCATGAACACCGAAAAAAAAAGTTTCATTTCTTATATTTACATTATATTTCCTTTCCATTTGTAAACAAGATAATATTACAAATTGCACATATTTTGTGGCATTTAACATTAAAATCAGCTTCCCGGCCATTCTGTGCACCAGACGGAATAACTGCGACGTCATCTAAGGAACGTTCTCCCTGACTATACCCGGACGTCGTCAAAACTGCGGCCTGTTATCACTAAGCAGTGATGATGTAAATTTCGCGCCTTTCCTTTTGCTGTTCATACGAAATGAACGTCATCATTTTCAATGGAAAAGAATAGGGCGAATGTAAATATTAGATATTGCTATTTGTATTTCCACCAATCTATTTTTATTTAAACAAATCAGACGACTCATTTCAACAAGATTTGGCTTACCCTTCAACCAGATCGTACGACAGCAACAAGACTATTGCTATATTTTAGAAGGCTTTGACACTTAGGTACTGACATATTATATGTTATAGAAACACATATGAGTTAATTGGTTTTTGTTACTTATTTTTCCATTCAAATTTGAAAAGCGTTTGTAACTTGGTACCGTCTTAATTATTAAGTTTTATATTTTACTGCCGGTAACTACGTCTTCTTCCACTGTGTATTGGTCAAGAACGAAGGAAAATGCTATTGCCGAGGTAGCCCAGGCTCGATTCCTGACTTTGGCTTTTTTTTTTCTTGACCTGGCATTTTCTAAAACTTAAGTTCTAATGTTTATAATACGAACAAACTTCAGTTTTATAGAAAGATCATTTTTAAAATTAGCGAGGTCAGTGCCTTTCACGAAGATGCCCTGAAGATGTTATTTCAATGTTAGAAAGAACAAAATGCACAAAACACATTTATCGACTGCAATGTGTTGTTTCCTAGGAGGGGTTTCTGCCATATCTATCTTCATTTTGCTTTATTATGGTAAAATGCACGAGGGAACAGCCCTGATGTTGTTGTCATAAGAATTATAAACCCGAGATAATCACATACCGAAACTAAATGTAGATCGTTTTAAATTCTACGTTCACTTTCAAAATGTTGAACGCAAGGCTCTGATTGGCTAGCGGAAAGGTCGTCTGAACGTGACCGTCTATCGGCTGTCCTCAGATCCATTGTGTAGCGTTAATATTAGATGATTATAATCAGATTGATAAAGGGTAGTCTTCAACAAGTAATGTACATATTACTTTCATGTTAAAGGAATCAACCATTGTTAAGCAATGAAGATAAACAGGTGTAAAAGTGCTTATGTATACATGACAAAAATTAGAGATATAACAAGTCACACAAAGTAGCATTTGAGAAAATGTAGTAGTCATAATGTAATACCCTGAAATGTTATTTTTTTGTTGTTGGAGCGAGTCCATTATGAAAGGTGACTAAGAAAAAATAGATATATCTTAATTCAAAGATTGTTACTGTCTGATATATAAATGTTTTGGAAAACAAGATTTTTTCGACTGTATCCACGTCTATTTACTGTTGTGTACATTTGTATTTATGTTACATATAGAGAATCTTTTTTGTATCTGATATACTCTCGTATTCTCACATAGAATTCACAGAATCAAGTTATTTCAAATTGATGTCGACATTCGGTTGTGGGAAGCAGGCAGTCGGTAGTGGAAACTTCCGAGTCGGGAATAAATCTATGGGGTTTTCACTACTTTCCCAATATATTAAATATAGTAATTTGCTTCACCATTTTACTTGTTTCCTTCAAAGAACATGCACCGTACCTTTGCACTATTGTGAGAGACATTTCTAAAATTTTACTTTTCATTTTTTAATGTCCCCAAACATTTTTTTCATTTGAAAAGTTGTTTATGTTTTTATTTGTGCATAGAAAAATAAAGAAGATATTGAACTTTATGTCTTAATAAATGAATATACACATTTATTTTATGCTAACTGATGAAATACTGTGTTTTATCAGTGAGATATAATCCATATCACTCACTGCATATCACTCACTGTTTATATATCTTTGCCGATCTACTTGTACATTGAGTATGAATTTTAAATTATTTCCTTATAAAAGAACGAAATTGTAGTCGCACTTTGTTTTTATAGTACATTTCTCATGTATGAGTTGATACTGACTTCAGCATGTAATAATCGTTTTTTTTTTTTGAAAACTGTAATTTAGTAGCAGGAAGATATCATTTCTTTTTCATTCAGGTTCAGAGACTAGAATAAAATGTTTTCATTGTTAGGTATTTGATATTTCTACAAAAATGATCTGCTTAGTATTGTTTTTCTGAACTTTTCTGAAACTGATTCAAAATTAAAGAATGGATGGATAAAATTAATTTTAGAACTTTTTTTTATTATTGTTCAATGAAATGCCACATCTCGGCGTCATTTAACTTACGGAATAAATCAAACGGTACCAGAAATCAAAAGGACATTTATGGAATATAACTCTGTTTAGGTCGCAGTTTCTTTATGTTCGGACTCAGAATTCTTTTTTGGAAAAAGTATAATATATTATAAGCTTTGTTATTCAAATACATTATCAAAGTCGAAAAGTAGTGGACTATGAAACTTCCCTTTTAAATAACTATGAGTGAAGCAGGAACAAAATTGTCTTTAATCGTAAACTTTTAATCCATTATCACCCAGTAATGTCATTAAATTACATGGTCATGGTGTGATGAAGGTTATAAGAAACTATTTTTTCCTTTTACATATGGTAATGAAATGTATGTGTGTGATCCCTGGTATTGTTTAGCAGAGGTTTGTCTTTACGCTAAAAATTTTGATCCGTGATATTTGTGACAAAGGTCCTTTTTGCATGGTGCTAAATTTCAAACGCCATTTTTTTTCTTATGAACTATCATTTAAAATAAATAGAGTATTTGATTTTAGTAGGAGCTACCGTAATCAATATTATTAGAACCATAACTCAGTGCTGTTTGTATCAACAGACGGCAATTTAAAGGTAACAATTTCTTGAAGGCTTGTAAAGAAACGTTATCTCTGCTTCAGCTTCATATGCAGGTATAAATCTGGGTAATGTATGTAACATGTTATATCAACATTTCTGTATTTGTAACACGTTTATATTTCGATTGACTATGCAATTCATAAAGAAATACAAGATGCAAGATCAAGATAAGTCTGATCATTATAACCTAATTCTGGTACCAAAGTGATTTACAATATGTTGCCAATCAGTAGTCATTTCCTACTAGCAGCTGTGCTCAAACTGACAAAAGTAACACTTCACAGTTCTCAGTTCACATTACATTCAGCTATCAAAATAATATGCTTTAACAGTTAACCAGTCAATAACTACGAAATCCTGTAAGAACTGGCCACTGCAAGAAAGAAAGATATGGCTTTAAGTTCTGTAGATTAACCAGATACCACAAAACAATCAAAGCAAAAATTTAAATGAAAAAAAATACAAAAAAAAAAACAACCCCACATAAAAACAAAACGCACGCACGTACGCACGCACACACCCGACATTAAATACTCGATAAAAGCGGAGTGGGTAAGAGCGATACAAAATTTGAAACATAAAAATAAAACATTGAGACATGGTCAGGCTACTACCTCGTCGTTTTTTTAACTTCCCCATACCTTGAAATTCAAGCTCCTTTGCACACGGGTAAATAATAACTAGAGTTAATATTTAACAAACTATTCAATTCAGTCAACAAAGACAAAACATTTAAGTTTCAGGATTGTCTAGGGTGGGTAGTTTTTATTTTTATTTTTGAAAAAAATCTGATAAGATGACATTGTAAGAGATCTAGGAATACTGGTTAGGTTCAGATTGAGCACCAATTATAAGGACACATGTAGTTAAATGCAAAAATCTCTACAAACGAACAAATCAGCGACAAGTTGCGGATTTGATCCCCGGGCGAGACGAGTGGTGTCTGAAATCGTTCAGCATTCGCTTCGGATGTGTGCAGGAAGGTTTTCATTTAATCAAGAAAGACAATTCCAACTGGTTTTAAATTCTGAAACGGTCAGGTTAACTGAGACTTATAGACGGCGTTTAAATCAAACAAACCAAATAACCAAACATAATGTAAAACTGCAAAAGTTTGTGCCTTTGTTCCTCTTCAACAGATCTACTTCTGTAATTCAATTAGAAAGTATGACATTGCGTAATATAAAAATATCACAACATTTTAGTATTATAATAAAATTTGAGGTAATTTTAAAATAAAGTACATGGTGTATAGATTATCTAACATTCGTTTATGTTTCAAAACTGTAACAGACCGTGAACAAATCTACAACTAGACAATTAGAGCACTGTACCACAGGTTGGATTTGTATAAATTTTAACAATTTGACTTCTACGCGGATATATTTTGATTAAACGATTTAACGTTCGGTATTTATTTAAGGACTTTGTCAATTTGGAACATTGAGTGGATGTGGTCGGGGTACATGATATTATCGCTGTGGAATTTCAAAGCCGATGTAAACAACTCTATTCCGATGTGACAATAAGTTAAAACCATGAAGTACTGAACTCTTTAAGTTCAATTAAAAGACTACAGCTAAAAAAGTTATCCGTAGTTTTGTTTTCGGTACAAGCACTAGAATTTTTCATCATCAGGCAGTATAACATACATAATAAAGCTGAATTATCCGTATAAATGAGCTGAGCGCTATTGAATGGATTATACAATGAGGAAGTCTGAGATAAAGCACTTCTTTTATTTCTTTGATTGACGAAAATATGGCGGACATTTTTTATTAAATCAGTGCACGTGTGATTCGCGTTAGAAAGCTAGTCGATTCTTAGAAAAATAACGCTCAGCTCATTTATTCAGACATAATTATCCTCCATTAATGAATATGTTTTTGTTTGAATTTGAGTGACATACGATACCGAAAATTTTCATGCAATTTTCCTGTAGTATACTGTCAGGACAAGCTTTTGTATTTCATAGAATACTTTACAATATACTTAGAGAGATTGTTAGATCTAATTTCTTTTTGATTTCCAATTATTTCTCATGCTGTTCGACGATCTCAGTGTTACATTAAAATTTTACATGGTGAATTTTTTCTTGAAACAGATGAGAATCGAATGAAAACTTTATCCCATTTTTATTAAATTAGTTCAAAATCATATTCTCATCATCAGATCTTTGTTAAGAAGAACATTTAATTCGTATGAAGTTTTGGTAAGTATTGACAGTGATTGGTACTGATATAGGAAGCCAAACTCTTCAGTTAATTGATCGTACTTGGTTTGGACGAAATATTTGTTCTGCTTTTCATAAGTCGTATATTTTAAGCTTCAGATAATTTTCAACATTTACTAAAACAAACAATGCTTATAAATTAACTTTAATAAAAATCATTAAGATATTGTTACTAAGAACGATTTTCACGTGTCTAACTGTCAGAATCTGTCATAACTAACATATTATAGGAAAAAAGTATGTCGTTACTGTCCATTAACTTCTTAAAGACGCACCACAAAACAACTGTATCTTGTTGCATTTCTTTGATGTTATTTACACATAATTTACATGAAAAATTGAGACATACAAGTATTTAGTTACAAATTGACTGTAACATATATTGGGTCAAGACAATTTGTTTAATCTGTAGGTAGTAAGGTACGTTTAGAAAACACTTTCTTATACAGTGTAAGATAGTTATTTTTGTTTGTTTTTAAAACTTAACTGAAAAGAGATTTACTGAATAAGTTTGCAGATGAAGTTGTGAAATCACATTAATTCAGGGAGGTTCTAAATTGTTCACCTGTCATCATGTAGTATAGTATTATCAGAATGATTGTGACACAGGGTTCATGTTGGTGAAGGCTGTTCTGAGTCTTTTATCATGTTGTGAAGTGCATTGACGTTACTAGGTCTTTTTTTATTAAACAAGGATGCGGCTGTGTACAAGTATGCACTTGTTATCCTGTATTGTTTTAATGTGACTTGAGCAATATATTTTTATGCCGGTGTAACATTAAATATTGACAATTGACTCCATGGGTCCTTTATCAACGGTTGACTTATCAATTTTCAACGTTGAAAATTGACCCCGTCCGTTATTGACCCACGCCTCGCTGAAAACTGATCAACTATAGTCAGGTCATATTTCGACGTTCAAAACTGATCCCCAATAATCTTACGCAATTTGTCTATTACCATACATTTAGAGAATCTTTTGTGAATTTGATATATATTATGTATTCTCACACAATTCACAGAATCAAGTTATTTCAAATTGATGTCTACATTCGGTTATGGGCAGCAGGCAGTCGGTAGAGGAAACTTTCGATTCGGGAAAAAATCTATGTTTTTTTCACTACTTTCCCAAAATATATTAAATATAGTGACTTGCTTCACCATTTTACTTGTTTCATTCAAAGAACATGCAAAGTACCGTTGCACTATTGTGAACCTGAGAGACTTTTCTAAAATTCTACTTTTCATTTTTTTAATGTCCCCAAACATTTCTTTTATTTGACAAGTTGTTTTTGTTTTTATTTGTGCATAAAAGAATAAAGAAGATATTGAACTTTATGACTTATAAAATGTGTATACACATTTATTTTATGCTAACTGATGAAATACTGCGTTTTATCAGTGAGATATAATCCATATCATTCACTGCATATCACTCACTGTTTATATATCTTTGTCGATCTAATTGAGTATGAATTTTAAATTGTTTCTAGTCGCACTTTGTTTTTATAGTACATTTCTCGATTCAAATTATTTTACTTAATGTGAATTTCATAACGTTATGCAACACGGAATTAAACTTTATGTCGTGTGCGTCTTTAACGCCACAACACGTCTGACGTCATGTTCGTTTATGCGCGTTTGTTTCCCGCGCTAAGATTAAAATTTGTTGCAAATGCATAACTCTACATAACTAAGCATAAAATAAAAAGAAAATTTGTTTGTTTTTCGTGAATATGGAATATATCTCACCTCAAAGTGAGAAAATGTTCACATTTCCACTCACGCTACGCTCTCGTGAAAAATATATTTTTTTTTCTCACTTCTCAGTGAGATATATTCCATATTCACTCAAAACAAACATACATGCTCTATATGTGTATCTCATTTCAAGTTCAAACATGAATACATGTCATTTAAGGTAACCTGTCACTTGAACAGAAATGTATTATTAAACACGTTTATTTGAAAAGCTTGCATGGTGATTCTATATTATAATTTTTATTTACTTGTGTATAAAGTGATGACATTATGCCTAGGGTTTAATTCACCAATATTTAACAAATGTGTTTATATCATTCATTCTGTAATTATACTGCATGATTAGTGCTAAACACAGACATCTTTGAAACAAGAGTAGTTTTTATGAGTTGATACAGACTTCAAAAGGTAGAAACCGTTTCTTTTTTATTTATGAAAACTGTAATTTAGTAGCAGGGAGGTAACTTCGGATCATTTCTTTTTCATTCGGGTTCAGAAACTAGCATAAAATGTTTTCATTTTTAGGTATTTGATATTTCTACGGAAAAAGATCTGCTTAGTATTATTTTTCTGAAGTTTTCTGAAACTGATTCAAAATTAAGGAATGGATGGATAAAATTCATTTTAGAATTTTTTTTATTAATGTTCAATGAAATGCCGCATCTCGGCGTAATTTAACTTATATTGCGGAATACATCAAACAGCACTAGAAATCAAAAGGACATTTATGGAATATAACTCTGTTTAGGTCGCTGATTCTTTATGTTCGGACTCAGACGTCTTTTTGGGGAAAAGTATAATATATTATAAGCTTTGTTATTCAAATACTTTATAAATGTCGAAAAGTAGTGGACTATGAATCTTCTCTTTCAAATAACTATGAGCTGAAGCAGGAAAAATGTCTTTAATCTTAAAATGTAATCCACTATCACCCAGTAATGTCATTAAATTACACGGTCATAGTGTGACGAAGGTTATAAGAAACTATTTTTTTCTTTTCACATATGGTAAAAATTAATGTATGTGTGTGATCCCTGATTTTGTTTAGCAGAGGTTTGTCTGTACGCTCAAAAGTTTGATCCGTGATATTTGTGACAGAAGTCTTTTTCGTACATCACATCTTTGTCGTATACATCATAGTCGAAAATGACATGGTGCTAAATTTCAAACGCCCTCTGTTCTCCGCAATAGATAGAGTATTTGATTTGAGTAGGAGCTAACGTAATCAATATTATAAGAACGATAATTAAATGCTGGTTGTATCAATAGACGGCAATTTAAAGGTAACTTCCATTCTGGAAGGCTTATTTATTTTTGTAAAGAAACTTTATTTCTGCTTCAGCTTCATTTATATGTATAAATCTGGGTAACGTATGTAATATTGTAACATGTTATATCAACATGTCATGTATTTGTAAAACTTTTATATTTCGATTGACTATGACATTCATTAAGAAACATAAGATGCGTTATAACATAATCCTAATGTTAAAGTTATTTGAAATAAGATGTCAATCAATAGACATTTTTTACTAGCAGCTCTACTCAGACTGACAATCCTAAAAAAGCAACACTTCACAGTTCACATTACAGTCAGCTATTAAAATAATAAGCTTCCCCAACCGCTTTGACAGTCAATCTGTCAAAGAACTACGAAAAGCTGTATGAACTTGCCATCTTGTTGCGCATTCAACATCCTGTACCGCTTACCAGTAAAGTCAAGTCAAAAGTTTTTCCGCCGCCATATATATATATTCAGATCAGTCATAATGAATGGCCTTTTAATGATCTCAAAAATAATTGGGGACATCTGCAGGTCATGCCAATCTAAATATATTAAATTATATCCTAAAAAATCTAATATCTATAGTTCATGCAAACTAACCACACTTTCTTTACCAGAATCCTAACAGAAGTAATGTAAACACATTTCCATTTACTCATCTCTATCAAAGGTTATCAGCTTACTGAACAGCTGATTATTTGTTTACATGTTATGTACGCGGATATTGATGACGTCATACACAACCTGTTTTTACAATTTAATATTAAGAAAAAGCATAATTCCACAAATCTCCGATAATCGTGGTAATCCTACATCACCACCAAATTATAAAATTCTTGTATCTATGTCAAATGTACCACATGAAAGGCGAAAATTTTAGAAATAAAAATGTAAACAAAAGGCTCGTGTGAATTAGGTCACGGTCATCCGTTTTTTTCTTATTTTCTAAAAATAAAATTTATATTTATAAATAGAATATTTTATCATTTAAATAAAGTATTAGTGTATCACACATCTACGAACAAAAAAATTCTGTACAGGATCGAAAACCTGTTACGTGATTCGCTCCATGTCCCAAATGCTAAAATGTTTAAGCATACCAATAAACCCACCGTCTCCTGGCGGCGGGTAATAAAGGAACTAAATATATGGTCATTATGAATAATATTTTACAGTGCCGTGTGGCGGCTGTAAAATGTCTCCTCGTACTTGAGAATTCCGCTTGACTCTGAGCTTGAGGGGTGTTGTACATTTCTTCCCCTCTCGTTGAAACACTCAATAAAACCAAGTGTGCTTTTATGTTGCATGGTTGCGTTGTATGCTTTCAAGGGATAATTTCATAGATTTTATTACATGTTTACCGGCACACTCCAGGAAATATCTTTATTTTCCATCACATTTACACATCTTCATAAGGTTAATACGAACATTTACATCGAGCCAGAAATATTACATTTTGTAATTATGAGTCACTAGACCAAAATAACATTCCACTGTGTATATTGTTACAATGTATATAATGTAAAAACACTTTGTATATTTGCATTCAGTTCGAAATAAGCATAAAATCATAATTCTGTGTAATAGAAATTATTCTAGAAATACCTGAAATACTCGATAACTTAGTATGACAGTGTATGAAATTATCCTTAAATGTACACCTAAATACATTATGAGAGGCCAAGACTTGTTTCACTATAACAAAAAAAGAAAGGTGTGTCTTTGAGTTTTAAAGATTAACCAGATACAACAACAACAACAACAACAACAGAAACAACAACACCAACAACAAAAGACAAAAACAACAACAACAACAAAAAAGAAAAAAAAGGAAAAAAACCACAACACACACACATCGCCGACCAAAGCGTATCGGGTAACAGCGACATAAAACATTGTCATATACTACCTCTTCTTAGTTTTAACTTCCTCATGCACATTTGCACACGGGTGAATAATAACTAGAGTTGACATTTAACTACATTTACCAAGGACTTATATACAGACAAGACATTTAAGTTTCAGGATTGTTTAAGGTGAGTGGTTTTTAGTTTTTTTATTTCGGAAAAAACATGATAAGATGGCATTGTATTTAAAGAGATCTAGGAATACTTGTTAGGATTAATGTGAACACCAATGATAGATATACATTTAGTTAAATGCAAAAGTATCTGCAAACGAACACGTCAGCGAAAGATTGCGGATTTAATTCCCGGGCTAGACAAGTGGTGTCTGAAATCATTCCGTGTTTGTGTGTGCGGGAACGTTTTCCATTAATCAAGACTAGTTTTAAATTCTGAAACGGTCAGGTTAACTGAGACTTAAAGGCGTTTAAATCAAACCAAATGGTCAGGTTAACTGAGACTTTAACGGAGTTTAAATAAAACAAACCAAATATTCAGTAACGGTCAGGTTAACTGAGACTTTAAACGGAGTTTAAATAAAACAAACCAAATATTCAGTAACGGTCAGGTTAACTGAGACTTAAACGGCGTTTAAATGAAACAAACCAAATTAACAAATCGTATAAGATCACCCCTAATACTACTGCAAAATTTCCTGCCTTTGTTTCTCTTCAATAGATCTACGTGTGTAACTCAATAAAAGAAGTATGACGACATATTGACATTTTAGTATTATATTAAAATTTGAGGTAATCTTAGACTAAAGTACATGTTGTATAGATTATTTTACAATCGTTAATGTTTCAAAACTAACAGGATAGGTTATTGTATCATGATTAAATGTACAACTAGACAATTAGAGCACTGTACTTCATACAAGTAAATTATCTGGTAGGTTGGATTCGTATACATTTTAATAATTTGACTTCAACACGGATAGATTATATAGTTTGATTAAACGATATAACGTTCGGTACTTATTTAAGGGCTTATTTAATTATGTTGATGTGGGTGGGGTATATGATATTTTTTCTGAGAAATTCCAAAGCCGATATAAAACAAACTCTATTCCGATGTGATAATAAGTTAAAACAATGAAGCACTGAAATCTTTAAGTATAATTAAAAGACCATAGTCTGAAACGGCATCCGTATTTTGGTTTCGGTACAAGTAGTATTAAATACATAATAAAGCTAAATTATCTGTACAAACGAGCTGAGCGCTTATTGAATGGTAAAGTCTAAGGTACACCTTTTATTTCTTTGACTGAAGGAAACTTGGCGGACATACTTTTTTAAATCGGTGCACGTATGATCCGTGGACATTTTCCTAGAAAAATAATGCTCAGCATATTTATTCAGACAAAATTATCATCGATTGATGTATATGTATTTTGTATAAATTTCAGGAATATATGCATGCAATTTTCCTCTAGTACACTGTCGGGACACGCATTATTTGTGTTTCATAGATACTTTACAATATACTAAGAAAGATGTTTTTCAAGTTTGTTAATTTATTGTTTATTCCCTATTTTTTTCGCATGATGTTTGACGATCTCAATTTAATGTAACACTGAAATTTTACATCTTGAAAATTTCATAGCCCTTGAAACAGATGAACCGACTATGACATCTTTTTCATCAAATGAGCCGCGCCCTGAGAAAACCAACATTGTGACTTTGCGACCAGCATGGATCCAGACCAGCCTGCGCATCTACACAGTCTGGTCAAGATTGACGCTGTTCGCTAACTGTTTCTCCAACTTTAAAAGCAAACAGCATGGATCATGACCAGAGTCCGCAGATGCGCAGGCTGGTCTGGATCCATGCTGGTCGCAGAACTACTATGTTGGTTTTCCCATGACGCGGCTCAAATATAGTTTAAAATCATATTTTCATCATCAAATCTTTGTAAAGAAGTACATTTCATTTGTATGATATTTTGTAAGTATTGACAATGATTGGTACTGATATTTAGGAGGCCAGAATCTTGAATTATGTGTATCGTATATAGTTTTGACCAATTATTATTTCTAGCATTCAGAAATCGTATTTTTTAAACTTTAGAAAATTTTCAACAAATACTGAAACACAACAACAAAAAAAAAAAAAATAATAAAATAAAAAAAAAAATAAAAAATAAAAAAATAAATAAATAAACAACGCTTATTAGCCTTATATACGATTCCACTAGTCTAACTGTCAACTGGAAAAGTGTTATTCAGAAAGTTTCATAACTAACATAATATAGGAAAAAAGTAATTAACTTCTTAAAGACGCAGCACAGAACAACTGTATTCTGTTGTATTTAATACATAATTTACAAGGAAAACTGAGACATACTAGTATCTAGTAACATATATTAGGCCAAGACAGTGTGTTTAATGTCTAAACATTTTATTAAATGAATGTAGTATTATATAGTAAGATGCGCTTAGACTACAAGTTTTATACAGTGTAAGATAGCTGTTTTTTATGTTTTTTAAACTATACTGAAAACAGATTGACTGAATAAGTTAGCAGACGAAGTCGTGAAATCACAATATCTAAGGGAGGACCTAAATCTTTCACCTGTTTTTGTAGTGTAGTTGTATTATGTCAGTATTATCAGAATGGGTTCATGTGGGTGAAGGTTATTGTGAGTTATTTTTATCATGTTGTAATATGTATTGACTTTACCAGGTCTTTCTTTTATTTAACAAGGATGCGGCTGTGTACAAGTACGCACTTGTTATCCTGTTATTGTTTTAATGTGACTTCAGAAATATATTTTTGTGTCGGCTGCGTAGCATTAAAGATAAATATATGTAAAGACAAATAGCATCGTCAAGAAAATACACGACCACACCAGACTAACTGCATTTATGTCCCTCAAACAGTCTGTTTGCACTAATATAATCAAACAGTAAATAACATCTCTTCATTTTAGTATCCCTGACACAAGTGGCAAACACAAGTGCCTAGGTCACAGTGACTTTGAACTAAAAGGTTTGACCGCTCCTTGAGAACTGAATGTCGAAATTTGCGATGTTCATCCATGCTATTTGCGTTTTAGCCATGTTGACTGCTTTGTTGATGTTGTCGTTAGCCATATCTAGTGTGTTTTAGCCATGTTGATTGTGTTGATTGTGCGACAAAAACTCAATGTAAAACTGAGCTTTGATATAAATACCTTGTCCACTAAATTACTTGAGAGTACTTGTGATCTCTCAATATTGTGTAGTTATTTGTTCTGGACAGCAAACGAACTTACTCAAGACAAATGTCAGGGTCATAGTGACGTTTGAAACTGAAAATTGTGCTTTCTAGTAATGAATGCATTTGCGACGCCCAGTGTTGAAATTAACATTTGTACTGAACAGACATTAGTGACTCATTGATCAAAGTGACCTAAAGTGCTAAATGTTTATATTTAAATAAAACATGCCTTTTCGATCTTCACACTTGTCATGTTTTTTCTATAGACAATAGACTACCTTATTTTTCAATTTTGGTCACTGGCTCAAAGGAGCAACGTCACATTGAAAATTCTGTCGACTTCAAATCAATCTTGAGAATACTTGCACTATGTAATTGCTATAAAATTTCTCTTGTTCTTTGTAAGTACTTAAGACAAAGGTCAGTGTCACATAGACTCTTGAGAGTTGAAAAGTGAATGCATTTTACTGAGAACACAAGCGCTTGCGATCCTCACAACAAAATAAAGTTAATGGCCAAGATTACATTGCTGTTAGATCGAAGCTTCTTGCATATCAGATTTCCGCTGATTTTACCCATGCAAACAAAATGCCAGATGACTCTCATGCTTTTAAATTACAACTAACAATCCATGCACTGATTATATATTGCTTATTTAAAAAACCAAAAAAAACAACAAAAAAACTTGATAGTTTGTCTTCGGGCCTTATGGAACATTTCTCGATTCAAACTACGGTAAGAACATAACGTTACGAAAGTGAAACTATGTAATTGTGTGTCACTGAAACGTTATGACGTCACTTCTGCTTATGGATGTTACTTTTCCGCCGCATAGTGTACATAGTATTACTCTACTATAAGAAAGAGTGATCTGAACAGAAGAAAGCTATTTCTTCCACAATATGTAATCTAAAAAGTAAAGTAAAAAAGTAAAGTAAAATATAGAACTTCTACCGCATGTAACTCAGTATTTTAAAGATGTGTAACTCTACCCCTTCTGTTTCAGAGGTAAATTCACTTTGAACAGCAAGAAATCGCTTATCAATGAAAATTTTCCACTTTTGTACAATAAATCAATAATAAGTCTTGAAAGAAATAAAAACTTACTTGAAAAAATAAAAAGGAAAAACATTTTTGGTTCCAACCTACGCACCCCTCCATGAAAATTGCAGTAAAGGTAGGTTTATGATAGGAATTTAATACTGTTCAAAAAGGAGATACCCAATAACGTGTCTAACCTCTTAAGTAACAGATTACTTCAGTCACTATATCTTTTCTTAAATTATTTTTAAGTGCACATGATTATGAAATAAAATATTGACGTGCGCATAACACGTTACAGCATAGTGATTTACTTTGGATGACATACCATGCAAATAAGATCACAATATTCCTTTCACGTCAAATTTACTCGCCCGGATGGCAACCAAATCAGTCGTTTTTTTTTATAAAATGCAAATCGTTTAAAGATATGTTTGTTTTCTTAAGGTATACTCGGCAATGAATAAAGTGCTGGCAGTCGGTATCCTGTGTTGTCTAGGAGCTACAGTTGTCAGTATTATAAGTACTGCAATTCCATACTGGCTTCATCACGAAGAAAAAGCTGGTGGCCAAAGCATTACTTTATACCTCGGCTTATGGAAGACTTGTGTCAAATACTCAGTTTCTACAACGAAAGGATCTACATGCGTGAATATAGAGAATGGTAAGACGATAACATTGAAATAGTTTTGATTCGTATATGTCTATCAATGATATGAGACATCACCAAATAATTTGCTTAATCTTTGCAATATAAAATCCTTGAACTTATATCATCTCAAAAAACCTTTTAAGACAAACAGATTTAAATGATATACCAAGCTCTGTAAGTGCCACAAGCCACGTCTAGTAAAATTGTTAACCACAGAAGTGAGGAATGAAGTAATGAAATTGTACTTATAGAAAGAAAGTTTATTTTTGAAGGAAAGGAATGATCTATGGTACAAGGAGGTAGTAAACCTTAACATTTGTATGTTCGCTTGCCAAGCCGGAAGCTACCGTAAGGATTACGAAAACGCTCTCGACAAACTAAATATGTTTGTATATTTATTCTTTTGAAAGCATCTGATCTGATGCTACATGGCTTAATAATGCTGCTGAAATAATGAATAAGTTACCACAGAAAGTCTACAAAACAGTAATGCCTTAAAATGTGTCATCACTTACCGCGCAAAATTAATATTATTTTTCTCTTGAAAATACGTAACTCTAAGCTTCTTAGCATTTTCATAAGTTGAGCTATTATTTAACAGCCATTATTTCCTTTTAATAATGATCAATAGTTTGTTGTTTTTATGTGTTGATATGTAGGAAATGGGATGATGGTAACTGATGTTAATGGAAATATAGTTGGGTGTAAGGTGACTTATAACAGCCATTTTCAAATAAAAATTGAATACTTTGATTTGTAAAACATAATTTACGCTTCTATTATTGATTTGGTACTTACATACTAAAACTATGCTCTAAATTCTTAAAAGTTCATAGAAAATAGAAATTTTTGGAATTAATTTAATAAGGATCACAGCTTTTGCTTTTTATCTGTATTTCAGCACTATCCATAAGAATAATGATTGCAAGGATAACGATTTTCCCATGAAAATATCAGACGAGGTTTACAGCTGTAAACATTTTATGCGCCGAAATATGTTTAAATAAATGCATTAATCACATGTTTGACGTCGAAGAGTGTAATAAAGTCATTACATAAATTTGATAATTACACTACTGTAATAAAGCTGTGTATTTATAGGAGACGTTGGGCGAATTTACTTGGTCTATAATAGGTAAAAAATGAAGAACTTTTGAAGTTTCAACAGGAAAAGCTTACATGTTATAAAAATGATATTACATTTGTATCTTTCCACATTAAATTTATTAAACTCGTTTAATAAAATTGATAAAATGCTCGGAAGAACCTCGCATTTTTTTATTCAACTCGTTTAATAAATTCATTATGAAAATACGCTCATGTAATATCTTCTATATAACACAAACATATTACTTACATTAGAAAATAAAGTGTTTCGAAGCTAATTAAACGAGAAAGCTAAATTTATTCAATATTTTGCTAAGAAATTACGATAAAAAGCATGATATAAGATATTTTAAACATCTGTTTTGCCATGTTTACTTTAAACGTAAAGATACATAGGCTATCATGTAAAGTGTTTGGTATTCTGCTAATACTATTACCCTCGCTAATATTTCCTTTAGGTCATAAGCAGAATAACTTTGAAGCCATTAAAATCTCGTTATCATACATAGTTCTTTAAGATTAAAGAAAATGCGTTACCATAGAAACACGATTCCCCCGAAATACAAAATATGTGGTTTTATTAGCAAGCTAACGCGCATACTAATAAAATTATCAACTACGCAGACCTCTACGGATAACAGTGAAACTGAAATACACTGATAAGTGTTAAATATCCATATTTTCCCGCTTCTTTCAATATAAAATGCCTTTGGAGGGTCATGTTCTTCAACCCTGAATAAATTGTACTTGAAGGGACTGAAATAAACGAACCTGAGTTGTAGCAGCTAAACATTAAATTACACGAAATACAATAAATTGCTACGGTTCATCCAATTTGAATCTACACCGGTGACAAGGTATACCACCTCCTTAAACTTTCAAAGATCTTATACATTTACTTACATTTGACTACTACTGTAACTCCGTATGGCATCAATAACAAGTCACTCCATATTAATGTTGGCATTATTTTAAAGACCGTTTCGATTAAACCGGGGCTAGTTGGCATTATAGGTGTTTCACTTTTCAATACCTCAAATGAACAGACTATGTCAAACTGTATCTGCATTGTTTTGTTGCGCTGTAGCTTCCAATGATTTGAATAGCCCGCACGCTTAGCTCAGTAGGTAGAGCGTTGGTCTACGGATCGCGGGGTCGCGAGTTCGACCCTCGGGTGGGGCGTATGTTCACCGTGACTGTTTGATAAACGACATTGTGTCTGAAATCATTAGTCCTCCACCTGTGATTCATGTGGGGAAGTTGGCAGTTACTTGCGGAGAACAGGTTTGTTCTGGTACAGAATCCAGGAACACTGGTTAGGTTAACTGCCCGTCGTTATATGACTGAAATACTGTTGTAAACAGCGTTAAATCCAAATCAAACAAACATATCATTCTAAAAAATCAAAAAGAGATAATCCTCCATCAAAATAACTGATTGTTAAGACGACACAAGATACAGTCTAAGTATACCTACTTAGGAGGGATACCCTCAATCAAGCAAACTTTTGTAACTTCTGTTTTTATTACTTTATGGACATCAGAGATCAATGATAATTTTTAAATTTAGAAAGCAAATGTTTAAAAATACACAAAGACTTGGCTATGAGATGATCCCTATTTAAATAGCTTTGGAGAAGACTGTTGTGTAGGTCTCCACTTACATGGCTAATTACATTCCTGCCGATGGGTGGGGTAAGTCTTTCTTTTTTATCTGGCTAAACTGAGACCCTTTAGATGAATGGTGTTCACTACAGTTGGATAAAATCTCTAGGGCGTGAAAAAATGCTGGTACATGTGCTGCAAAACTACATCTCGTTAATTGTAACTTTTAATAAATTTAACAACAATAAAAACAAGTTTTAGTTCTCAAGTGCTGTTTAAAAAAAAAGCTTCTCTTGCACAAAATTTGAAGTGCATCACTGTTTCCAAGACTTCGTTAAAACATGATAAGAATAGATATTCTGTTGGTCTATAGGAACAAATAGCGTACATCAAATTGTGGTCATTATTAAATATATTTACTTCTTGTGTTCTTAGCGCCAGACTGGTGGAAATCAGTTCAGGCCCTGATGATTCTGGGGATTCTATTCCTGGCTCTGAGTACATTCCTTGGATGTCTATATTGCAAAGACGACTCAAAACAAAGCCTGTTACATGGTGCTATGTTTACAGCCGTACTTGGAGGTTTGTAGTTCTATTATAAAAATGTTAGATAAAACATATTCTTTAAAGGGAATTCCTATAGTTTTTATGCGCATTTTTCTGCTCAGCCGACACTACCTATGGACATTGAAGTGAAGTCAACATTTGTTAAAACATGTGACAGACAATCTTAAATATGAGGAATCTTGAATAAAATAACATTTCTTAATAAGTTTTATCATTAATCAATTGCAAATGTTGATATTGGTTTATGTTGTATTGACACGTTTCATGCCTGACATGTCAGGCCTAAGACCACAGTTATTTTTTCTATATGTTCTATATAGGCACTGGACACTATAGCAATTTTGCATGCATTCCAACCCCCATAAAAATACCTGAACTCAACAGAACTTTCAAGAGAAAAAATTCCAGCTACAGTAAACATTGGGTTGACCGACTCTTTTCTCCACCAGTTTGAACCAAATCACATGCGTATGAAGAATACTCTCTAGATGGCCGCAAACAGGCAAAACAAGCCATATCAAAAAGTCAGGTTATGCATATTCTGACATTCTCATTCTGTCAAATTGTACATGTACCTACCATTTCATATCCTCCATTAAATCATGCCATTTATTGCAGGTCTTTCACTCAAAAATTCACCAATATTCACCATCAAACAGAAGAACTATTTTCCGCGTAACCACTTCCGTATTATGGTCAACCAAGGGCAAATAGCTGTGGTCTTGTGCCTATTTAGACATATTTTTCTGTTCAAACTAAAAAGATTTTTCCAGTACAATCTCAGATGTATAGCAAATTAAATCTGAAAGTTACACCTTTGTTGAACTATGCACTAAAATTTGACAGCTTCCAATGTTACACATGGTATATCGGTCAAATCTGAGCAAAAAAAAAATTCGCGTACTTTTGAGATGAAAAAAACGCAAAATTCTATAACTTTTTTGTTTGATGAAATTTTCACCCAAAATAAAAAGCAGCATGTTTCCTTATTATACATCTATCCAAAATAAGAGCCACTTCAAGTCTGATTACAATATCACTAATCCAATTTTAAGGAAAACTATTCATATTACAAAAAGCACGTCGAAACGCGTAATCTACTCACATGAAAAAGTAAAATGTGAACTAAGAAAAATCCTGTAGCTGTCAAATTTGCCCTTTTTAAGCAGCCCAGTATGTGAAAAATATGAGAATGAATAGCTTTTGTACATATATGTGTCATATACTTTTCAGTGATCATTCATTAATGGCTACCCTAGGTAAAATGAGCCAAACAGCTTTGAAAAGTCCAATATGTGAGCTTACTAAAAAGCTTGAGTCTTTCTGGAATGAATATTTCACTCAAATCTTACAGTTTACAGGCATTAAGTGCACTCTGTAAATGAAACATGCACACCATGACTATTTACACTGCACAAAATCTTACACTGTGTATCACAGCTGAGCTTTCTGGCAAAAACAGCCCCTATCTCTATAAAGAGTGATTTTAATGTATATCACTGCCAGCTGAATGTTCCAAACTGGCTAAATTTCAGCAAAAACCTTAATAAATATCAACCTGAGAAACTAAAACTCGTGCTCCTAATTTTTCCGGTGACTAATATCAATAGAAGTGACACTTCGTGCGACCGAACCAGGATGTTCTGTATGACTGGAAGGTCTGTGGCCGAACAACATCTGAAATATGAGTCAAGCTAGTCATAATTTCTTAGATTGAATACTTAATCAGTTTACATGAGTGTATGTCTGTGCAAACTATATTTCAAAACAATCTGACTCCAAAGAAAGTGTGAAATGCTAAAAAGTGCCCCCTCAAAGCAATTTTTCTATGAATATTTATATCACAATCTCCTTTCCCCATACTGAAACTGTCATAATGTAATATAAAACCTCAAATTCAAGTCTTATGTATGTAACATGTGTCATAACAATCAGTCTGAATAACAAAACTATCAATCACTAAGCAGTCTGTCCAGTTTCCTTGCTTTACTGACTGCTAGATCTGAAGCAGTATTTTCAGGTAAATTTAGCTACAATCTGAACTGAGTATTCACAGTATTCACACTGGGAATACAGCTTACTGCATCAACTATTATGAACAAATTCCTGTCCAGTTTCATGGTAACTGATTATAAATGTAATCTCACTACCACACATGATTTAGAAAGTAGTCATTATGGCAAAACTGGCTGAAATAATGTTATTCCACTACAGTTCTATTTTCTGGCCTTTGTTTTTCGCTTGCCGGTGCAATTTAACGAAGTCTATTAAAATTTACAAAATCACAGAAAGTACCTGATCTTGATTAAAAGCATCTAAAAAGTAATTATTTACCCATTCACAACACCAAACAACTGTCTTCGGTCAAATCTGAGAAGCTGTAGACATATATGTACAAAGGCGGTCAATCCCCGTCTATGCGACAAACTTCACATTGTCCGAGCGCTCTCATTTCAGATTTTTAGGTATTAAAAGTGTACGAAATCCAACAGAATAAGTAAATATACAATTCAGGACCTCAGATATGATGATTTATGCTCAATTAAGCATTAAGGAAACCAATATGCAAGTCTAGTGTGTGAAAATCTGTCTGTTTTCCTTCAAAATCAATTAAAATATGCCAATTTCAGGCCCAATCTGTCCAATTTTCAAGCCTTTGAACTGATTTTTCTTGCACAGATTATCATTTCACATTTTCTCTATTCAGACTGTGTGTACTGTGTAAACTCAAGTAACCAAAAGAGCAATTTTATGTAAACAAGAATAGAAAAAATACATATCTGACCTTAGGTCAGATTTCCTCAGTCGCAGCTCAAATTTCATGAAAACCTGCAATATTAGAAAAAATCCAGAAATATGTAAACTGAAAGTAGGATTTTTCACAAGTTTCAAGTGCATGTATACATTTCCCAAACTGAAGCAATTTCAGCAAATGTAATGATTAATCTAAATATTTACCAGATTTCTATGCCTACCAGCCACTCACTGTCAAAATTTCAGCCATGAAGATTGAAAAATAACAAAAATATTGACAATTTACTTTCTGACATTTTCCATTATATCAGACCTAAGACCACAGTTATTTTTTCTATATGTTCTATATAGGCACTGGACACTATAGCAATTTTGCATGCATTCCAACCCCCATAAAAATATCTGAACTCAACAGAACTATTCAAGAGAAAAAATTCCAGCTACAGTAAACATTGGGTTGACCGGCTCTTTTCTCCACCATTTAGAACCAAATCACATGTGTATGAAGAATACTCTCTAGATGGCCGCAAACAGGCAAAACAGGCCCTATCAAAAAGTTATGTTATGCATATTCTGACATTCTCATTCTGTCAAATTGTACATGTACCTACCATTTCATATCTCCTCTATTAAATCATGCCATTTATTGCAGGTATTTCACTCAAAAATTCACCAATATTCACCATCAAACAGAAGAACTATTTTCCGCGTAACCACTTCCAAGGGCAAATAACTGTGGTCTTGTGCCATGTATCATGCAACTTGTCATTTGTGGCTGTGTTTTGACAGCGCATTTTAGTACAAAGACAGTACGGTTCATATGTTAGACAATTAAATTTGTATTGATAAGGCAACATCTCCTTTCAAATTATTTAGAAGTCAATTATAGAAAGAATTAAGAATTCGTTAAGCTTTTTTTAATACTGATAGCAGATATACACGTAATCAATTTGGTCAGTTTCGCGCCATTTTTCGTCCGAACAGGTGTTGTATTCAAGCGGTTTAACATAAAATTTAGCCTGGTGACCCATATATTTTTGGCCATTTTATGTTCACAATACAATTATCTATACACAAGAAAAACAGGAAAAATCTATGAAACATTATTTTTTTCAAAATTTGAAAGAAAGATTCTTTAGTATGGGTAATTTTCATTGAAAAAAGTTCACACATGTGAATATGAAACAAGATTTTATTTTCATTTGTACGCAAATAATATAGTATTACAAATATGACTACGATATCAAATAAGTATATAATAAAATTTGTAAAAAGCATAAACCTTATTGTGCTGTCTTGATGCATATTTTGATTGGTATTTATAAAAAAAGCAAAAAAGTATGAAAATGTTGAGAATCGCCGGTAGTGTCAGCAACAGTGGGTGTGTTCAAAACAAGTTTTCACAAAAACGAGCCTAGTGACCGAATATTTTATTTGTTCATTGTTTTCAGCACAAATTTTCCTATCATATATGCGAATTTGAAAAAAAAAAATCTATAAAAGGAAATAAACTATAGGAATTCTCTTTAAAATGTAGTAAAATATATATGTTATTAGAAACAACCGAAAACAATATAAAGGCCTTGAGTATTATGACTACTCAGATGCGTTTGTCTTTCAAATTAGTACAATAATAAACTTGTACTAATCTTTTAAATATTTTCTTCATCTTGAAAATTGTATTTTTGTATCGAATACTTTCATATACTTTCTTGTATGATAAAGTGGGTGAAAATTAAAGTAAGATATTGGTAGGAAGAAAGTAAATTTTCTGCATTATTACGAAAGAGTTGCAACGGTTTAAAACATTCTGCAAAATATATTTGGTTATTTATAGGAATGTCTTGCAAACCTCTTCTGTAAAGAAATTTTCATACTGCTCACTTTTTATGGGTTTTTGAAAGAAACTATGTTCGCCTAGAATATGTGGGTGCGTCTCTTTAAGAAATAAATGCTATTTCTGTTTTTGTGAGATTTGATGGTATATTCGAGGAGTAATCGTATAGTCGTGTCGATTCAGTTCTGATCTTTATCGACGAAAATTACATTTACCTATGAATTAATGTTCTTTTTGAAATTTAGGTGTCAAGTTTAAAAAAATGTTTTTAACGACTCATTGGTGTTTAAGTGTTTTCTTTTGTATAAATGACATCAAAATAAAATCTTACAGAAATCGCCATCCTTGATATTTTTGCACCAATGTTTTTTTTTGTATGAAAATAAACACATTTTTTCTTTCTATACAAAACATACAGTGAAGGTGAATATATCTTATTACACATTCTCTATGAAATCGACTTTACATCACAACAAACTTTGTGTTTCGATTCGTGCTAACAAAAGTGATTTCTCTTTTAAGGTATTGCGCTGATCATAGCTGTAATTGTGTTTGGAGTGAAAGAAAAAGAAATCAGCTCACAATTCCACGCTTGTTTTTACTTAGCCCTGATGTCCGGAGCAGATGCGATCGTAGCTGCAGCACTTATGGCAATTTCGAAACGCCGTGGAGGATATAGTTCGATATAACATTTCCAGTTGAAGAAAAATCATTTATCGCTTATACTGTTTATGATTATAAGTTACTGTTTGTATTTTTGAACGATTTACTTTCGATAAGGTAGTTCTGCACGTACGGATATTTTTCTACATTGTCGTATTTGGACCTCACACAAATTTTTATAACGGCAGGCAATTATGATCACATTTTCGCAAAGAGATTGTTTTACGATGTACGAGAGATAGAAATAAATGTATTGTCACAGTCGTAAATGAGTGCATTGACATATATTGAATAGGTTCATACGCTTGTTTTTTTAAAATATTTATTATTATTAAAGAGATCCAGACATTTAAGCTAATTTTTAAGTTATTTTCTAAGTATGTTTTAATAAAATATCCATAAAAAGATAATATCGTATCCGTTAACGTAAATTTACTCAGTTGTTGCTGTGGGTTCATTACATTATTTTCATTTGCCGAGTCCAGGCTTTACGTTATCTTAATGAATGACGTTACGCCATTTCAAAGGTGCAGAGATACCTTAAGTATATCTTGATATTGCTATTCTGATTTTTCTGTATCTGTAAACAACACAAACCTACTTTCAAGATGCAGTAAAAATACTGATGTCATCTATTATATAAGCATTTGTACAGTCTTTGATCAGTGCTGTAATGACAACAATTAAAGTTTGCTATTTTGTCAACATATGACATTGTATACATAACAGAAATGCTGTGATGACAACAATAAAACTTTGCTACTTTGTCAACATATCACATTGTATACATAACAGAAATGCTGTATACCGTAATGACAACTATAAAAGTTTGCTACTTTGTCAACATATGACATTGTATACATAACAGAAATGCTGTAATGACAACAATAAAGTTTGCTACTTTGTCAACATATGACATTGTATATATAACAGAAATGCTGTAATGACAACAATAAAAGTTTGCTTCTTTGTCAACATATGACATTGTATACATAACAGAAGGAGTTTCTACAATCGACACAATCTCAACTCAGTGAATTGATGAAATAGCAGACATAGAATAGGATCGAAACGACCAAAAATCAGATGAAATTGAACAGTTATTAAATTCAATGTCACAAAATAATATATGGGCCTGCATTCTAATTGAAATGTAAAGACATTAACATTTCACAAAGTCTGTATATAATATAATGTGTGTGTATTTAAGGAAAGATACGTGCGTGCTAGTTAATATTTTCATGAACATTGCCTAACTGATTACTATTACATGTATATGTATTATATGAGGCCATATGCAAATAAGTGTTGTAAATACTAATGTCAAAATAGGGTGAAAATTGGTCAATCTGACTAAAGATCTAGATCTTCTTAAATGTAAGATCTGAAGGCTGCCCATTCACGTTTATCATATATATAATCGGATATTCGATATTGCTATTTTTATTTTCACCAATCTGTTTTTATTTAAACCAATTCAATGACTCGTTTCAACAAGATCTGGCTCCCCCTTCAACCAGATCGTACGAAAACAAGAAGATTATTGCTATAATTTTAGAAGGCTCTGAAACTTAGTTTACTGATATATTATGTTATAGAAACACGTATATGTTAATTGGTGTTTTTTACTTATTTTTCCATTTAAAGTTGGTACCGGAGGTAAGCTGCGTTAATTATTAAGTTTTATATTTTACTACCGGTAACTACGTCTTCCTCCGTTGTGTATTGGCCAAGAACGCAGGAAAATGCTATTGCCGAGGTAGCCCAGGGTCGATTCCTGACCCAGGCATGTTTTTTTTCTTGATTTGGCATTTCTAAAGCTTAAGTTCTAATGTTCATAATACGACCAAACTTCAGATTTTAAGCGAAAATCTAGAGGTCAATTCGTTTCACAAAGATGCCCTGAAGATGTTATTTCAATGTTAGAAAGAACACAACTGCACAAAACACATTTATCAAATGCAATGTGTTGTTTCCTAGGAGGGGCTTTCGCCATATCTATCTTCTTTTTGCTTTATTATTGTAAAATACACGAGGCCATGTTTTTGTCATAAGAATTATAAACCCGAAATAATCAGATACCGAAACTAGATGTAGATCGTTTCAATTTCTACTGTCACTTTCAAAATGTTGAAAGCAAGGCTCTGATTGGCTAGCGGAAAGGTCGTCTGAATGTGACCGTCTATCGATTGTCCTCAGTTCTATTGTGTAGCGTTAATATTAGATGATTATAATCCGATTGATAAAGCGTAGTCTTCAAGAAGGAATGAACACATTATTTTCATGTTTAAGGAATCAATCATTATTAAGCTGTGAAGATAAACAGGTGCAAAAGTGCTTTAATATGTATACATGACAAAATATGTTAAGTGATTTTAGAAGAATCTGAGAGAAAAAACAAGTCACGCAAAGTAGCATTTGTAGTAGTCATAATGTAATACCTTGAAAATGTGTGATTTTTTTGTTGAACCGTGTCCATTATGAAAGATTAGATATATCTTATTTCAAAGAATTGTTACTGTCTGATAATGAATGTTGAGAGAAAACGATTTGCATAAAGAAATGTTTTGGAAAACAAGATGGTGTGTTTTTCGATTGTATCCATGACTATTTACTATTGTGTACTTCTGTATTTATGTTACATATAGAGAATCTTTTGTGAATTTGATATACGTTCGTATTCTCACATAAAATTCACAGAATCAAGATGTCGACATTCGGTTATGGGCAGCAGGGAGTCGGTTGTGGAAACTTCCGATTCGGGAAAAATATATGGGTTTTTCCCTAAATTTCCCAATATATTAAATATAGTAATTTGGTTCACCAATTCTACTTTAAATTTTTGTAATGTTTAGAGAAATGTTTTATTTGAAAAGTTGTTAATTTGTGCACAGAAAAATAAAAATGATACTTTCTTCGAAGAAAAAGTTGTTTGGGTTGACCTGTTGGACAGTTTAACAATTCAGTCTACCCTCATGTGTCGTACTTACTGAACATCCCTTTTAGTCGGGTGCTATTTATCACGGTGTGAAGATTGTATGGAACCGCTGCGTGACCAGTACATGATTCCTTTGATAAGTGACCTAATTACGGCGCGTGATAGGGCAGTAAAAGCTTGATTGTGTCAGTAACCATTTTGGATCTTATGTGAACGGAGAAAGCGCAGAATTGATATATTAATAATAATAGTTTAATACTGTTTAAACTGGTGCACCTCCATCTCCCCACCACCACCTTGGTGTATTGTTCCCATTCGCCTACTTCAAGGCGTGTTCAGTAGTTAGTAAATCTCTTTTAGTGTGAAAATCTGAATAACAGCTTCTTTTGTTGTATGATATTAATGCACGTCATTTTAAGAAATTAAAAATGACAGTTTTCACTCATATTGTGTTACTCTGTTTTACTGCATCCAGTATCGCAGCCATTGTTAGAGATTGCCTATTGTTTTTGTTGAGAATATGTTATAAATATCTTGATAATGCCCTGTCCAACTGGCTCAATTCAAAAGATATTGAATTTTATGACTTGAGTATAAGTGAGTATAATCTTATATGTGTATCTCATTTCGTATTCAAATATAAATACATATCATTTAAGAAACCGGTCACTTGCACAGATCAGTTTATTTGCAAAGCTTGCATGGTGATTTAATATCATAATTTTATTAACTTGTGTAGAAAGTGATGACTTTATGCCCAGGGTTTGATACACAAAAATTTAAAAACATGACTGTCTTTTTATTATTCTGTTATACTGCATGATTAGTGCAAAATATAGACATCTTTAAATCAAGAGTAGTTTTTATATGAATTGATATTGACTTCAACATGAAGTAACCGTTTCTGATTTATTTTTGAAAACTGTAATTTAGTAGCAGGAAGGAAACTTCAATCATTTCGTTTTCATCCAAGTTCAGAAACTGGAATATTAATTACCGATACATTTTTGTTACATATTTTCTTCTGTTGTACACTTTTATCCAAGTTTGAAAGATAAAGTGTATTTCACTTTTACTTCAGTTATGATAGTTTTTTTCTTAATACCTGAAGATAATTTTAAATTAAACATGGCAAATCATTGAATATTATTTCCACGTTTAAGTTAATCTGCTGAAATCTTTTCATTTTCAAATAATTGATATTTATATGAAATAAAAAAAAGATCTGTTTAGTACATTCATGGAATATAATTCTGTTCAGGTCACTTTTTCTGTATTTTATGTTTTTTTCGGATTCAAACTTCATTTTGAGAAAAAAAGTATATTTTGTAAGATATGTTATATAAATGCATCCTCGCATTTGTAAAGTGGCGGAAAATGAAATTTCCATTTCAAATGACTCACATAAATTTGTCAAGAAAGAAATTGTCCGTACTAGGTTCGGAGACTAGGATGTTGCCAGGGGCGTAGTTGGCATTTTATAAATTGCAGGCCCGATGTGCCGAAGAAGCGACTTTGGTAGTTGGGTATTGGGGTATCCTCCCCACGAAAATTTGGAAAAACTAAGAGTGTCTATGGTGCATTCTGAGCCATTCTGGAGGAATAAAACCAATGCTAAGCGGGGGAGTTTAATTCAATAAAAACACACAAAAAACGATCAAAGTTCAGTTTATGACTAAGTTATCATAACTAAGTATAACTGACCCAACATCAGTATTATCAGTTCCATATCAGTCACACTGTGAGTGATATAGGTTTTCTATTTCTTTTATTAGCATTCAGCAAAACAAAATAAACAGAATTTGTTTGTTTTGAGTGGATATGGAATATATCACATTGACAGCTGATGCAATTAAATATTTTCATGAGCAGGTATAGTGGACGCAACTTGACTCCGATGGTTGACCTTTGTATTATAATACATAATGAGGCACAACCTATTATTGAAAAGGAGTGTACGTAAAACACGAGCTGCACGAGAAAAAGGAAATATAAATTTGTGTAAATATAAATTAGTGTATTGGAAAGTTTTACATGATCAAATGTAAGTTTACATACTTTGATACTGCAATGTTTACAAATTAATTCCATATAAATATACACGGATACCCTAAGCACCCTTGATTTCTACAATGAAATAATCGATATGAATAATCAGCCTAAGGTCATCCATCGCGGTCAAGTTGCGACTACTATAGCGCGAGTTATTGTATCAGTTCTCGATGTGATATTCCATATCCATTCACAGCAAACAAATTCTGTTTATTTTTTGCTGAATGCTAAGAAAAGAAATAGCAAACCTATATCACTCACAGTGTGACTGATAAAAAATATGTTCCTGTATTTTGTTGATAGATAAAATGATGCGAATAATTAAATCACTCATGCTACGCACTCCTGATTTAATTACTAAGCATCCGAAGTTCTGATTATATTTATTCACCGATAAAATGTAGTAAATCATTATTTATTAAACAGATGCACATTTCAATAATTATTCAACTGAAAAATAAGCTGTATACGCACTTCAAGATATGCATTTTGTACTATGAAACAGATTTTACAGCACCGTCTAGACTTCTTTAATCGAAAACAATACTTTCAAACTTTAATAAACTTGAAACAGTTTATGTTTTCAAAATGCATTAGATTCACGGATTATTGAGAGGCACCGAGGTGTAGGGGTAGAATTAAATCAGGGTTTTTCCCCTTCATAATAGGGGCCGCTGATAGGCCCCTTCCCCTCAGTAAATTTCTTTTAAATCATGCAGTTTTCCACAAAAATTGACTTTGCATCAGGTTTTTATTCCCCTTTGCTCAAATACCTAGCTATTCCCCCTCCCCCACCCCTCAAATAACAGGCCTTGGCCCCTTCCCCTCTTGGTAAAAAACCCTGAAAGTACCGTCGGACTCCTAACCCGGAGGTCGCGGGTTCGAATCCCGTCCGCGTAATTTGATCATGACATTCGCAACCCCTTTTTCGGCGCAAGTACTGTCTATTTGTCAACATTAATAAAGTTGTGGGGCGATAATTGGCGGGGCGGTGGTATACGAGCAAGAAAATAATTAAAACTACTGGTATCTGTTTTATCTTTTTAATCATGGAAATATCTAATAAATACGCTCTAATTACATGTTCAATATTGGTCAGGCGCGTATCTGGGCATACGCCTATACGCCTGTGCGTACAATTCAAATTCGACACAAACTGTCAGCGAGAACATAACGAACATATAAAGGAACACAGTGGGAACCGCACAGGAACGGCCGGTGTAATGAAGTATTTAGACCCCCATAGAATAATGACCCCCCGGTCATTATTCTATAGAAAAAGTGACCCCCCGGTCATAGTATTATGACCTCCAGATCATAGTACTATGACTCCCCCACGTGAAGTAAACTGAACCTCACGAAGAATATTGACTCCCATAAAAAACGACCCCGGTCATTTGGTCAAATTTAGTGATAACTCGTGTATCTAAGGCCTAATTGCTGCATTTTATGCCCCCACTCGGGGGAGGGGGGCATATAGATTTGCCCTTGTCCGTCCGTCCGTCCTTCCGTTTGACCATTAGCCCCAGATACCATCACTTGACACAGAAATCAAAGCATTCCGCAACGAGAAAAGGGATTCTATTTCTAAACGCTGTATCTTGGTGTATACATTTTTTTTTTCAGGAAAATAACAATTAACAATACGTTCACAAAACACACCAGTGTCAATAATCCCTGCAAACTTCGGTATGAAGTAATTCTTCAGAAGAAAACTGCACAAGAAACTGCTAGCATAGAACTTAGTATTAATAGAAGTTGCAATACTTAGCAGTGGCAGTAAAGTACGGTAGCGGCAACAATAGAAAGTAGTAGTAGTAGTAGTGGCAGTGGTAGTGGCAGTGGCAGTTGCAGTAGCAGCAGCAGTAGCAGAGGAATAAGTGACAGCAACAACAGCAGCAGGAGAAGAAGAGGTAGATGTACAAGACGTATTAGTGGAAGCAGGTATAGTAGTATCAGTAGTAGCAGTTGTAGTAGTAGTAGTAGAAGTCCTAGTAGTAGTAGTAGTAGAAGAAGAAGAAGTACATGTAGTAATAGCAATAGAAGTAGCGGCACCAGTAGTAGTAGTACAATCAAAATGTTGACTATTGGCAATGGAGGGTATTAGAGTTGTAGATCTAGTAAAATTGTCCGTTAGGTTTGGTGGGGATCACTTTTTAATAGATATTATCGTCGAAAGTCTTTTTAGGAGCCGGTGTTTTACACGGAAAAAAGTAACTTTTTTAAATAGAATAATGTCCGGGAATCGATATTGTATGAGAGTTCGAATGTAGTAATTTCGGCAGTGAGTATTTTACATGGAAGGAGTCACTTTTTCTATAGAATAATAACCGGGATCGTTATTCTATGAGATTCGAAGGGAGTCATCTTTAGGGAGTCAGTATTTTACTTGGAGGGGTCAGTTTTTCTATAGAATAATGACCGGGGTGGGTGGGGGGGGGGGGGTCGTTATTCTATAGAGTTTTCAAAGGGAGTCAGTTTTTTATAAGGTGAGTCAATATTTTACAGGAATGGAGTCACATTTTCTATAGAATAATGACCGGGGGGTCGTTATTCTATGGGGGTCGAAATACTTCATTACACCGGCGGCAACACCTTCGAACGATAAATGTGTATTTTTCTCCTTTCTAAATTACACATTGCTTACAAAGCTGGGCATACTGATACTGCTTCATTTCTGTATATCATACTTATCTTCTTTGCAGTTTGCAGTTCATATGATCAGTGGCTTCTGGATTATTGTGATCTGATCTGTAGCGTAAAAGTGAACAATCCTTATATAGGGAGTACGGACATATCATTTGATGTCGAACATATATTGTGAATCGTTTTAAGTTTCGTATATTTTAAATGAATTCGTAATGTCATGTGATCTTAATTACATATGTGTATATTGTGCATCCGTTTAGTTGAAGTTTTCTATACATGTAGAAGACATTTCGCATAGATATGTCTCACAAGAACTAAAAATTCTGTCTGCCTAAGTGACAAACTTAAGTAGAAACAAGCAAAACATGAAAGTAAAGCAAGTGTTTTAATGCCACGGAAAACAATTATGTAGGTAAACCCTAAACAGTTTCAGAGGTTTAGTATAAAATCATCAACTGTAATTTTTACAAGTACGTGTTTAATTATGTCTCAAAAGAACTGTCCAGCTTTTAACAGTGTTTAATGTTGGGAGGAAGACCCCGGATGTCTCCTTCGGACATAACTTTAGGCCATGAACTGATGCCTGGATAAAGCCGTAAATTGTTCAGAAAACCAACCTGATGTATGAACTGATACCTGGATAAAGCCATAAATTGTTCAGAACGCCAACCTGGTGGTTTCCTCACAATGAAAAATGAAAAAACAGACACCTCGTGCGAGGTTTCGAACATACAAAGATACAAGCGGATAGAAGCTAAAGACTTTCATATTTGAAAATATGAACAGTTACTACATATAGTTGAGGTAAACATAAGGTAACAGGTTTATCTGTATTAACAGTACTACATGCCCTAGGTTTAAAATAACACGTAATGCATGTATAGCTAAACACAGTATAAATATTTGCTGCTATTACAAAAAGTTTAGCCAATGATTTATATTTAATTGACACTAAATCTCAGCATACCGGTACATGTATATTAACTGGATGTTTGGATGTTTTAGATTTAGACCACAACTTCAGGCGAAACATTTGGCCACAAACCCCTAGTTGCGATACTCAGTCAAAAGCGGGATTCTGTTGTGCATGCAAGTTTCTACGGCAACTACCGAGCGCTCGTTTCTCTACAAACATACCTACATATCACTTTGCCCATTAAACTTCGGTATACTCAATTTGGGCATGTCGGAATCTGTTTGCACAAAGGATCACCCGCCTGACTGCTATTCAAGTATCAATAAGATGCAATCAAACAGAGCAGTGGGAGAATAAAAATGATAGTCTTCCGTTATCTCGAGTAAGAAAAACGTGACTGCTTACGTGATATCAAGACTTTATTAATGGTTGCAATAACATCTATCAATCTATATCCAGATCTGAATACAGAAGTACTTTTAGCAATTTGTGGAGTTTAAATTTGCATTTGCCAAAATTAGATGTTTAATGACTAAAAAATGTTAAGTTTCCCGTGAGAAAACTTGAAACGTTTGCAATGTGTGCATAGATACATTAATAAAAAAACTTGCCAAAATGTTGATGCAGACGCAATGCATTAAATTAAACACTGACGAAGATTTCAAATACGATTACAACAAAAGTAAAAAAAAAACTAGTATACCTTTAAAGTGCGAGGTATCAAAAACTTACCAAAATGCGGATGCAGACGCAATGCATTAATTCATGACGAAGATTTCAATTACGATAAAAACAAAAAAAAAACCTAGTATACCTTTAATGTGCTAGGTAACGTTCCATTCATTGCCTATGTAATCTTAACATTGTGGAGGATATTAAATGAATAATAAATAAATAAATACATAAATAATCATAGTGACAGCTTTGCACACGGTTCGAATATTCGATGCTTTCACGTGTGTAGCAGTTAGATGCAGTTACCCAAACTGCCATAGTGTTAGGCCCCTTTGGCGTGAGCGGGTCTTGGCAGTTGTACAATAAAATATATCATAGAATGACACAGTGTTTCAGTGACACAAATATTTTGAAACATAACCATATATCTACTGTTACTATTGATGTCTAATGTACGAAAACAGGGAGTATATTGTGTAGAGCAATTCACAGAACTCTGATTCTTCAACGTTCTAAGCCTCAGCCGTGCTAGAGCGATACACAATTCCATGGTCAAGTTAATTAGAACTCTTCATTGTAAATAAAGTATACGAAAAATGGTTGTATTCCTCAAAATATCCTGGGCTGCTCGATCCCTGCCATTAAGCATGAGCGGTGTGCTAATCTTTGATTTTAAATGATTACCTCCGTAATATGTAGTACAAATGTGACAAACAAAATAGATTAACGCTGGAATATAGCAAGAGAACGCATCTCTTGCCTAAAACATTCACTAAATCTCAATTGTCTGGGAGATGGAGACCCCCTCCCTCACCTACATCATACTCGCAGCATCGCTGCTTCGTTCGTAACTATGCTGCTCATATCTAGCGTACAGTTCAAAACCATCCAGGTACGCTCCCGTTAGTGACTGATTCATTACCTCCTACAGTCTAACCCCCTTACCCTTCAATTTTTTTTGCATATTTGGCATTTTTATTTTTTCACTTTCTCGGATAATCTGCAGGCCCGGGCCTGCAGTGCCTTATAGAAGCTACGCAACTGGTTGCAAAGCACTTGATTTCATTCAGAAACTTTAATCTATTATCATCCACCAATGTCTTTAAATTGCACGGACAAAGTCACATGATAGTATGATAAAAGTGATACGAAAGTATTCTTTCCTTTCACATTGTGGTGACTTTTCACGAATATAAGTGAAACGGATGTGTATGTATACATGATCTCTAGTTTTACTTAAGAGGGGTTTGTCTCTCTAGACTCAAAATTTTGATCCGTGATATTTGTGACAAAGATCCTTTCTGCCCATCACATCTTCGAGGTACACATCATACTCAAAAGTTACATGGTGCTAAATTTCAAACGCCTTTTTTTCTTATGAATGATTATTCACAATACATAGAGCATTTGATTTCAGTAGGAGCTACCGTAGTCAATATTATGAATACCATAATTCAATGCTAGTTGTATCAGCAGTCGGAATTTTAAAGGTAACTTCCATTTCTGGAAGGCTTGTTAAGAACGTTATTTCTGCTTCAGCTTCATATACATGTATAAATCTGGAAATCAACATTTTCACACTTGCCGTAGTTTTCGCAGAAGTCGTGGTTCCAACGCCGCGACGGCGGAGGATTTGTAGCAGAAACGGCTGGGAACAACAAGTGAGACAGGAGCCCACTTATTGCCTCTTCCAGCCACAAACACTTTCAAGAATGTGTCGTGAAATTCTTTGCCATTTACTGTATGTAAACACATTACTTAACTTTTATGAGGGACTGCTGATTTTGTACAATTTTGATTAAAATGGTAGCATTTTTGTATTTATCATGCAACTACATGTACTATATGCAAAGTGCCTGATAGCTCTATCACGAAGTGACAAGGTGAGCTATTGTGACCACTTGATGTCCGTCGTGCGTTGTCCGTCAACAACTTTTAAAAAAATCTTCTTCTTGAAAACCACTGGGCAGAATTACACCAAACTTCACAGGAATGATCCTTGGGTGGCCCCCTTTCAAAATTGTTCAAAGAATTGAATTCCATGCAGAACTCTGGTTGCCATGGCAACCGAAAGGAAAAAGTTTCAAAATCTTCTTCTCAAAAACCAGAAGCCCCAGAGCTTAGATATTTAGTGTGAAGCATTGCCTAGTAGACTTCTACCAATTTTATTCAAATGATGACCCAGGGGTTAAAATTGACCCCGCCACAGGGGTCACTTGATTTTACATAAGAAAATCTTAAAACGTCTTCTCAAAAACCAGAAGCCCTAGAGCTTAGATATGTGACATGTAGCATTGCCTAGTGGACCTCTACTTAAATTGTTCAAATCATGATACCGAGGTCAAATTGGACCCCGCCCCAGGGGTCACTTGATTTTCCATAAAAAATATCAAAAAATCTTCTTCTCAAAAACCAGAAGCCCTAGAGCTTAGATATTTGACATGTAGCATTGCCTAGTGGACCTCTACTAAAATTGTTCAAATCATGATCCGGGGGTCAAATTTGACCCCGCCCTAGGGGTCACTTCATTTTACATAGGGAAGTCTACAAAAATTTTCTAAAAATAAATCAGAATGCCTAGAGCTTAGATATTTGACATGTAGCATTGCCTAGTAGATCTCTACAACATTTGTTCAAATCATGACCCCCTGAGTCAAAATTTACCCCGCCCCAGGGGTCACTTGATATAACATAGGAAAATCTTCAAAATTTTTATAAAAATAAACCAGAAGGCCTAGAGCTAAGATATTTCACTTGTAGCATTGCCTAGTAGACCTCTACAAAATGTGTTCAAATCATGTTCCCCGGGTTTAAAATTGACCCCGCCCCAGGGATCATTACATAGGAAAATCTTTAAAAAATCTAAAAATAAACCAGAAGGCTTAGATCTTAGATACTTGACATGTAGCATTGCCTAGTAGACTTCTACAAAATTTATTCAAATCATGACCCCTGGGGTCAAATTGACCCCACCCCATGAGGTTAGAGCTACTTGAATGTACCTAGAATTTTTTTAAAATTTTTTTCTAAAAATAAACCTGAAGAGCTTAGATATTTGACATGTAGCATTGCCTAGTGGACCTCTACATCTTTTTTTTTCAAATCTTGACCCCCCCCCCCCCTCAGGGTCAAATTGACCAAACCCCAGGGGTTACTTTATTTTATGTTATTATAAATAGCTTCTTTAGTAAATTCATTATTATTGGCTGTAGGGAAAAACCGAGACCACTTTTCTGTGGTACAACATGGATGGTAGATCTACTTCCAATTTTTAGGTGTATTTTGACATATCTGTACCTTTAAGAAAATTTCAACTATATTTAGATTCTAGATCTACTTATGATTCTTTTGAATGATCTTGATTATGATTTTTTGACCTTCTTGTCCTGAAGTGCAATGATAACAGGTGAGCGATATAGGGCCATTATGGCCCTCTTGTTTCTAAAACGATTCTGTAAATTCAACTAATTTCCTTAAACATGCTTTTCTCCACATTTATCACACAGTCAGTAGGACTTACTGACGTCATTGTGTAACGTTCATCATGACATCACAATGTTTACATAGATCGATACTTGGAAAAGTTACAATACACTTGACAATGTACTTATGTTTGATTTATGCCTGCTTTAAGGCATCCACTTTTATTAAGTAGTAACACAAGTGGTTGTGTTAATTGTTATCCTTAAAATCTCTGACTGAGTCTGGAACTGGAAGTAAAATTTTCAGCGCTTTGGACATCCAGAATCTCCCTCCGATATCGGCCCATTTTTATGCATGCACACAACTAATGACGAAATGTTTCTACGTCATACATGTAAAACTTCTATCTATACGCGAATCGGCTGTTTCTATTAGCTAATAGGCCTAGACCTATAGTGAGGAGAAATGAAATATTAAAAGTAATTTGTCTATTTCATTTATTTTAGGTACGAGTATGTCCAAACGACGGAAATATTATCTTGTTACAGTTCTTGCTGCAGTAAATGTACGCATGAAAATAAAACATTCACGGTAGAAAGATTGCTTCCCATGAGAGTTTGGAGTACCACAAACAACCCTTTATAATAAACTGAATAGTAGATTTGGTGGTTTGAATCCCGCCCTTGATCCACCACCAATAATTTCGTATGAAAATGAAAAAAAGCTTGCTGATCACTGTGCATTTATGGCACAAATGCGGTACGGCTGTACAAAGTGGCAGGTGATTGACATTGCAATGGAACTAGCCAATGCAATGGGATTTGATGACAAGTTTAAGGATGAAAAGCCAAGTAAACACTGATTTGATGATTTTTATTGATAGATTTCCACTTATGCTACTGAAAACACCACAAAAACTCGATCGAGTTCGTGCTCTTTGTGTATCCCTTAGTACAGTGGACGCTTAATATAAAAAATTGAAGTTAACACGTACAGGAATTAATCTGTTTGACCAAACTTCCCGTATATGGAATACAGACGAGGCTGGAATCTAAACTGATCATAACCCATGTAAAAATCTGACATCACGGCATACCAGAGTGAACGCAGTAACAAATTGTAAATCACCACCTACTACCGTAATTGCATTCCCACGTGGGAATGCCATGAGTCACAGGCTTCCGCAGTATGTAATATACACAGGTGAGCGTCTCTGTATAGGATACAAGACGAAAACGATCCAATATGTAAAATACTGGACTGTCCGAAGCGCGTTAGCGCTGAGGACCGGCCAGTATTTTACATATTGGATCGTTTGAGGCTTATATCTTACTTAAAACATTGTTTTTATGACATAACCTATAAAAAAATACGTATAAACCATTGACGTAAAATATTCTTGAATTAATTCGGTTTTTATTCACATTAATGCATTTAATAAAAGTTGCTATATGATTATGAAATACCCTGTAGATCCTCATGACAATTTTACGCACGTTTTTCTCATAATGCACGATTGCGTTTTTCTCGGGTTTCTCGCCTTCGTGATATTGGACTTTCGTTAGCCCGGGATTCTCGTGATGCTATTAATTGTGTTTACACATGTACACTGATGTACGGAATAAGCAGTAGTATTCTCATGAGTGGCGGCGGGAGGAGATAAATTTTGTGACATTTTAGAAAGGATTTATTTTAATTCATGGCTAGGATAAATTGATTATGTTTTTTTATTTAAATGTGTACAAGGAAACTTTCTTTGTGTTAAAAATTACAAGGGTATGGCGGATTATGATAATCAGAAAATGTTTCACTGAAAGTATAGTTGAAATCGGACAGCTGGAGAAAATGAATGCTGCATGTGCACTGAATGAGAAAATGGGTTGTTTGTTTACACGCCTGACAATATACTGTTGTGATTTATTAATTCAATGACAGTTTTTGTTGGGTTGTACATGAACTTGCCCGAAAATCTTCAAATTTAGTGCAAGAAGACTTACAGAACAGACATTTTAATATATTATCGGATACAGCTACTGGTAAGTCCAAATCATATTATTTTCGTTCCTTTAGACGCATAGTGGCGAGGCGGATGCAGAAAACTAAGGAAAACTTGCTTTCAGTATGATTTTTATTGATGCACTCGAAGCTACTCGTATTTATGTTGTTATTATTACAACGGATGTAAAATGTAGTCCCAACTGAAATACTGAAAAATATATTTAATATCATTCACTTTGAATCTATTAGATTTATTTTCACTAAAATCTCAGTATTTCATAAAATAGCATAGAATGAAATAGAATATACGAGTACAAAATTAAAAGATATTTCGACAAAACTAAGGTTCATGCAAGTACATGTGTCCCTTAATTGCAGTTCCTTTTTCTTTCCGAATGGGCCATCTCACAGACTGAACAAATGTGAGCAAATGCTTCACACTGGCTTCAAATACAAGAAATAAAGGCAATTTATTCTACGTAGGGTGCAATAAACGTTCATTTTTTTTTAAATGAACATCCTGTTTTTTTTACAGTTTTTTTTCAATACGGATGTAATACTTAAATAAACATAAACTGTAACTGTCAATACCCAACAAATCTATGAGCTGCACCATAAGAAAACCAACATATTGGTTTTGCGACCAGCCTGCGCAGTCTGGCCAGGATCCATGCTGTTCGCTTTCAAAGCCTAATGCCATTAGACAAACTGTTATCGAACAGTATGAATCCTGCCCAGACTACGTGGATGCGTAGGCTAATCTTGATCCATGCTGGTCGCAAACGCACTCTGTTCGTTTTCCCACGGCGCGGCTCATATCATTTTCAGGGGTTTACATGAACATTAACGTGTAAGCATTTGTTTAGTTTTTTCTATGTACAGATGAACGGATAAATACGGGAAATGTGGAATGTGACATAACAAAATATGAGGCATGTATACGATGATGCAATGCTTCACCTAATTTTCGTATATCGCAAATTATTATTACTATTATTTTTATGCTTCCCGAAGGGCGAGCACTTTGCTTGACACTTTGTGCGTCTTTCCGTCCGTCCGCCCGTCCGTCCGTTGTATAACTTAAAAGGTATTAACGGCATTTTATTAAAATTTCACATAATCATAGAGCAATCAAAGAGCAGTGTCAAAGAACCATAGCTCTACCTTACCTAGCTGTTAGATTATCTCCCTTTATTATACAAAATAAGGCTTTTTCCGGAGCATTACTTGAAAAGTATTGATGACATTTCATTTAAACTTAACAAAATCATAAAGGCTATTGACAGTACGGCCTAAAAGAACTATCATGATTGGTCTTATAAAACTGCTTTTTCAATAGAGAGCAATAAATTCTTGCACAATTTTTAAAACTGGAAGAAATTATTGCTCTAGGGAAACGTCGTTTAAGGAGTAAGACTACGTTGACGCATGCAGAATACATATATGTATAATGCTATTTTTAAAATTTTGCATCTAGATCTATACATCATACTGAGAAATTTTCCTCACTTATCAGGGGAAGGAAGTGTGCAAATACTACGTTTTAAGTCATTTTTCGCTATTAGCGTTTTCTCCCCTGGTGAGCAAAAGCGATAGCGCTTTGATATCTCTTATCTCAAACAGCGACCAAGTAACCAGACATCATCTCTTACAGGCTTGATTATCTATACATTCAATGAATATAGAATATAAATAAATAGCATTTTTATTGAGAATGTGAATGTTGTGACTGACGTTTTTTAAAACAAAAAAAATAGCATTTTCTGTTCTTTGCACGGGACAATGGATACTTTTTCGCACCTATTAATACACAAGTGTTTCATTAGAAATTTATTATATTTATTTGTTATACATTGTATTGATTTCTGATCTGAAATTTATTTTAATCCAACGAAAGTATCTAAACTGTACCAGAGGAAAACATTTCAATACGATATAGTGTTATAGTTTGTGATAGTATTTATTATCAGATCAGAAATCAGATTAACTTGAATAATTGATGTATTCTTCAGACTGAATAACAAGGATAGATCTATCAAGTTCACCAAATTTATTCAATAATTTCATTGCACATCTTTTAATAATATCATGTATTGCTATTCAAACAAATCAAAGCATACATGTATATGATGTATGGATGGATGGCTATACTCTGTTGTAAATGTATGCAGCTATGATAAAACATAGAGTTCTTATGAAACTTGATAATATTAAAACAGGTACATTATATACAATATCAACACATCTGTTTATAATATATCATCTTCAACACCATTCCCCTTATTTTCAGAGTCCTTATCTCTGCTTCATCTTAATACATCCTTATCAATACGCATCAGTGTAGCTTTGCGTAATAACTCTATCAGCTTATATTGTGTTTTCTAATTTTTGTGACGATTCCTAGCGATTTCAGTTTTGTTTTTAGTTCTTCCGTGGTCATTTCACTGGCGGGGTTTTCATTTTCTTTTTCAAATTTCTTATGTGCACTCTGAATGTAAAACTCAATTCTTCGTTTTTTTTTGCTTGATGATCTACTTCGCTGTATATATAGAATTTTATCATGTCTTTAATATTGATTTGTGTACTTTGATGAGACTTTAATAAACAATAAAACCTATATACGTAATTATATTTGCAATTTAACATAATATTTGCAGTTTAACATATTTGAGAATTATTTTCTTTCCTTGTTACTTGTTATTTTAATAAAAGGGTAAAACATGAAAAAAAACAACAACCCTAAAATGTTGGCCCAAATGAACACTGGTGGTAATTATTAGGTGTCGGTCCCTGCTTCATTATGAAAACACATGTGCATCTGTTAACTGTTAATTAATAATCTAATTAAGAGATAAACATCTTTTTGGCGTAAAACGACACACACTAGAAAACTGTTATCAAATTAATTCTTTAAACGGCATTTAAGTTTAGTACTACATAATAATATAATTAAAGCCATTTAGATTTAATGTAAGAAAATTTAAGGCAATTTCGAAATAATGATTTTGCTGCTGATTTCTCAGAGCATCAAAATCATAGCCAATATCTTGTAAATTTTCTTAATGTCATTTTTATTCTTAATTCACAGATACAATCCGCTACTTTGACGTAAATCACGCGTTTAAATTCAAATGCTTAATATATAAAACATCGGCACGTATTACGATATTATACCTTTCATTCATACGTGCCGTAATTAGGATGGCAACATACGTGTCACTTTAAAATTTAATCAACTGTTTACACAATTTAAATTCTGCGTACACTGATTCAAGGCACATGGCCATAAAATTTATAATGCTAATATCTTGTCAATAAAATACGCTGTCCCGTGCCACAAAGATATACATGTATACAAGAAACAGGAATCTACTTGACCAAAATGACACTTTTAAAAATCTAAAATTCAAATTCAACTAATTTACTGAAACACCCAATCATTATGTCAAAATAAGTCATATTAAATATTTTGTATTATTATTTTGGCTATTACTATAATGCAACATTAGGAAATGCTTACACTTTTATTTTTTTAAAACATATCTCAGTATTTTCAAAGGAAAATACCATGAAAAACTTTAAAAACTTTTAAAAGCACATTTGTCAGACGGAACGCACCAAAAAATCATGTTAAACTCTGTTATATAATTATACATGTATTCCTATTCCGATACGGCTCTATCTTTAATATCGTAAAACTTAGCAGTTTTTTTTGTCAATATACAGAAAGCGTTGAAACCCTGTTTTTAAAGGAATTTTGAAGCAAGAAAGAAATGAGTTATTTTATAATAAAATATATATCTAGAATGTGCACGACGAGGTCTTTCCAAATATATCCGGGATGGTATTTTAACTTTAACTTTTCCTTCAAAAATACTTAGTAAAAACAGGGTTATCGTGTAATTCTGCCAAATATGTATAGAGAATATATTGCATTCGAGAGATGTTTTTCAAACGACTTTTTAAGCAACCAAATATTGACTTATTTTGAAGGAAAAAATACCATCGTAAAGGTATTGAATTGTATTTTAAGGAAATATCCGGGATGGTATAATAGAATAAATAGAAATATGTAATTTATGACATTTTCTATGGTAAATGTATCATTTTCCTATATAAATCAATGTAACTATAGGAACAGGAATTATCAGTTGCGCTGTCTGATGGCTTATCAGAATATGTGCCGTAGATGTACTGATAAGATCGCCTAAGAGGAGAATTGTTCAACATGAAAATTTAATTTTGATATTAATTTTCCCTTTTATTATCAGTACTGTGTTATTTTATTGGACTGCTTTCATTTGATTACAATATTTCTATATGGAATTACGCTACATGTATTGATAAATATTGGACTACACGAAGACATTGATTTTGTATATAAATCGTTTTCCTCGTGCAGTCCAATATTAAATACACAGTCCAATATTAAAATAATATTGGACTCCACGTGGAAAATACTGAACTAAGTCCCATTGAAAGCAGTCCAATATTAAAAATACAGTACAGCGAGAACAAAGGAGTGACGTCATGACAATGTTTTAAGTAAAGATCTTGTATCAGAAGGCTTTCCTGACACAAATACACTACTACGTCTGCTGGGTGGTCTAATGGAAAAAAGAAAAAGTGGAAGCTCCACAGATCGCTCAACACGACAAAAACGAACATGTTGCAGGCTCGGTTTGTTTGAGCCTGTTCATGGACGGCAGTGGAAATGTAAACTACCGTTCACGCCCTCTAGCCCTGGGTTGAGCAGAGAAAAACATTCTTGTTTTTTTTTTTTTTTAAGAAACATTTCCTACAATTTGTCAACCCACCTGCTATATTTATACGATGGACATTTGACACATATCACGATGAATGTAATAACGGAAACCAGCTGGAAAGGATACTTTTGTATTACCTCCGCACAGTAGTCATATCCTCCAACTCATAGATGTAGGCGTGTTTAGTCCGTTTAGGAGGGCTTTCAGCTCTTTATGCTATGAATACGTTGACAACAACATAAACAACGTCATCACAAGGTATCAGCTACCAGAACTTATTGCCAACAACTGCCGGAATATGTCTGTTTTCTTCCGATGCAATAATCAGCAAGCTTCCAAAGAAAACTGCGGACAAAATAATCAAAAGAATTGAAAGAAGTAAACAGATCTTTATTGCGAAGGAAAAAAAGCTGCAAGTACTTAGACCTGAAAAGACCTCGTTAAAGCAAATGGGCCCTAACAAGACTAACAAAGCTACGACAAGAAGACTATTTATTCCTAATATAGAGACTTACCCTAAGCCTTCTTTACACAATCCGACTATATAGTGAAATTGTTTAGTGATCACCGTTTGTTAATCCTAATCCTGTCCATGATACAGTCGAATCCACTTAATACGAACTCGCTTGATACGAATTTTCGGATTAAACGAACAAAGTCCGAATTCCCCGGCCGAGTCCTTCTATTTTCTTTATAAAATTATTTCGGTAATAGCGAACTCGCTTCATACGAATAATCGGTAGATACGAACACATTTTGGAAGTCCCAGTAAGCTTAAATATTATACTTTTCCATCTTTTGATACGAATTAATGTTAGCAGTCGGGGCCGTTATAAAATGTGTTGCAAATAATAATATAGTCAACCATGTGCCGCCTGGTAATTGGACAAATGAGTAGTTCACACTTATTCACAAACAAACACTCGGTCCTTTGTGTATCATTTCAATATAAAACAATTTAATCAATTGACTGGTCAAGATTTAAAGAGGTGTAAATAATGCTAAATACATTATTAACGTTCTAGTGTCGATACAGGTAGGCTGTGTCTTACAAAATATACAAACTTTTATCCCTCTTAGAATGATTGTTTTATAGTACAAGCTGCAATGTTGGCGGTGGATATAATTTTGCGCTCTGGACCTCGACCGCACATTAAAATTTAAATTAATAAGTTTTACGCGTTTAAGTATGACGTTAGTTGAGTAATTTCAATGTTATCTGAGTAAATTAACTTATTCAGTTTAAAACTATTAACTACATTCATATTTGTATATCAGTGCAAAGGAAAAGTAACTTATCTATGTTAAATGCCATGCATGATAACACAGTTATGCATCTAACTGTCTTGAAATTGATTTCTTCGATTTTCTCATATTTCTAGATATTTTTCCTATACTTTGACGCATATGTATGGGTAGTTGAGATTGTTCTCTTTCCAGCAGTAGCCTTTTTTAACATATTTCACCTTGTGAAATTCTGTGGGTTTTGACTTTTTAAAAAAAATCGTCTGTTTGTTGACAAAATTCACCACAGAAAATGTCCCACTTTCTTAGGGCAATCAATCATTTGATCTTTACATAGTTTTGTATTCAGATTGCTAATCCATGTGGCAAATATGCATGCTATTTCCATGGTTAGAGGTAACAAGAGGGTCATGATGACCCTTGATCGCTCACCAGAGTAATATGAGCTACATGTTTCAAATGTCAAACTGATGATTTTTAGAATTTTTTTGGAAGATTTTCTGATGTACAATCAAGTAACCCCTGGGGCAGGGCCAAGTTTACCCCGGGGGTCATGAATGGAACAAAGTTTGTAGAAGTCTACTAGGCAATGTAACATATCAAATATCTAAGATCTGGGCCTTCTGGTTTATTTTTAGCAAATTTATGAAGATTTCCCTATATACAATCAAGTAACCCCTGGGGCTGGGTAAATTTGATCCTGGGGGTTCCAGTTTGAATTTTTTTGTAGAAGTCTACTAGGCAATGCTACACGTCTAATATCTAAGATCTATGCCTTCTGGTTTATTTTTAGCAAATTTTTGAAGATTTTCCTATGTAAAATCAAGTGACCCCATGGGGCGGGGTCAATTTGACCCCGGGGGTCATGATTTGAAAATTGTTTTGTAGAAGTCTACCAGGCAATGCTACACGTCAAATATCTAAGATCCAGACCTTTTGGTTTATTTTTAGAAAATTTTTGAAGATTTTCCTATGTAAAATCAAATGACCCCTGGGCCGGGGTCAATTTCGACCCCGGGGGTCATGATTTGAACAAATAAATTTTGTAGAGGTCCACTAGGCAATGCTACATGTCAAATATCTAAGCTGTAGGCCTTCTGGTTTATTTTTAGAAAAATTTGAAGATTTTTCTATGTACAATCAAGTAACCCCATTGGTAGGGGTCAATTTGATCCCGGAGGTCATGATTTGAACAAATTTTGTAGAAGTCTACCAGGCAATGCTACACGTTAAATATCTAAGATCTAGGCCATTCTGGTTTATTTTTAGAAAAATTTTGAAGATTTTCCTATGTAAAATCAAATGACCTCTGGTGCGGGGTCAATTTTGACCCTTGGGGTCATGATTTGAACAAATTTTGTAGAGGTCCACTAGGCAATGCTACATGTGAGATATCTAAGCTCTAGGCCTTCTGGTTTATTTTTAGAAATTTTTTGAAGATTTTCCTATATAAAATCAAATGAACCCTGGGGCAGGGTCCATTTTGACCCCGGGGTCATGATTTGAACAACTTTAGTAGAGGTCCTCTAGGCAATGCTACGTGTCAAATATCTTAGCTCTAGGGCTTCTGGTTTTTTGAGAAGAAGATTTTTTAAGATTTTCCTATGTAAAATCAAGTGACCCCTTGGGCGGGGTCAATTTTGATCCAGGGGTCATGATTTGAATAAACTTAATAGAGGTCCACTAGGCAATGCTTCACACCAAATATCTAAGTTCTAGGGCTTCTGGTTTTTGAGAAGAAGATTTTTAAATTTTTTCTTTTCTTTTCTGTTGCCATGGCAACCAGAGTTTTGCATGGAATTCAATTTTTTGAACAATTTTTAAAGAAGACCATCCAAGGAACATTCCTGTGAAGTTTCATCAAAATTGGCCTGTTGGTTTAGGAGGAGATGTTGTTTTAAGGAAAGTGTGGACGGACGGACGGACGGACGGACGGACGACGGACGGACGGACGCCGGACGGTGAGCGATCACAATAGCTCACCCTGAGTACTTTGTGCTCTGGTGAGCTAAAAAGTGCATAGTTTGCATGAGGTTCTAGGTCAATAGTCACCTAAACCTATCATGAAGTCTTTGCGGTGTTGTCTCTACTTTTTCTAAATATTTTATCCGGGATCATTTTTTTTTCAACTCAAATAACCCTTTTTCAGGAAATGATATTTTAATAATTTTTTCAGTCTTTGTATTTTGATGCAGTTAACTACATATATATCTAATAAAGATAGCTCCTACTTGAAGTTTGTATTTTTAGTTACAATGCCTACCTAATGTGGCCAAACAATAGCAAGCGACGAATTTTACGAATTTGTAAAAGAGAAAATGGAACTTGATGAAAAAAGACGAACTAACTTGATGTGAAGAAAATAAAAATTCTGAAAACAAGAAAACAAAACACCTGAAATACAAGGAAAATGACAATCCTAAACTATCATAATCGACCATGTCGAGAAAGAACAAGGCAAGAAGCAGGACAGGAACCAGTGCCAAATGATTTAAATACTGAGGATGAAGATGTAGATGATGAAGTTAGTATTACATCCAGTCAGAGGGTACCAGACGCATTAAAGTTGAGGAAAACAATTGAAGTTTTTACAGTGGGGATAGTGTGACAGATGTGATGGATGGGTTCACTTTGAATATTGTACAAATGTCGTAAATCTTGGGAGTGATGAGGATTTTATGTGCACTAAATGTATGTATATAAATGTGATTATAAGGAATATATGTTTGAATGAATGAAGATTTTGAATATTGTAATATAGCGACTCGCTATATGTCTTGCAAGTAATGGTAAAAATTTGTTAAATGGAAAAAGTCGAACAATTTGTGCCTTATTTTTAACTGTTCCTTTTCTATTCCAAAATGTAGATTTTTTTACACACCTAATATTCGACATGTATAAATGCTATTTCCATTGAGTCATCACTACATAACGGAGTTCCACTATTGCATGTGGAAACTAAATACCGGTGCACGCGTCAATAGCTGATTCAGCTGATTACTCTACACAATGACGTCATAATTATACGTGTGCCATATTACCGGCAAAGAAAACAGATTCAGATCGGAGGGTGGTGTGTTTAGACGTTTTGCAAGTAAGTTTGAACGTAATTTTCTTTGAAAACGTGCATACATATGAAGTAAAGGATGTTCTTTGTTGTAAGAGATACATTCTAATTACTGTTTGCGTATTTTATTTGATAGAGTTAAGTTAATTCTTAGGTGCGCCATATAACCGACCACAGGGCTAGAGTTGTTTGAGTCAAATGTTTGATAATGCGGAAATGAAGCATGTTCTGATTTATTCAAGAGGAGGATTTTAAGAATTTATTTCATTGTTAATTTATAAGAATATCATGAATACCAGAGTCAATATAGCTCTAATTAATATTGAATTGGGTAGCTCTATTGCATAAACTGAATTAAATTCTTAAAATCACCTTGTGTATTCAGTTAAACTATTCACATTCAATTAAAGGTGTTTTATTCAAAATACTTTCACATCTTGTTCCGAACCAAGGCCGATTTACTATTATGAAAATGGTAATAACAGCCGTTTGCTTCAGATCTTCGTGAATTTTTTCCGCCATAAAGCGTAGAACAGCTTTATGTTTAGTGAAATATTTATATACATCATTTATTTTTATATTTTCGGTCTGCATTGCGGTTGTCTGACACTACAAGCTGGACAATTCTGCTAGGACATTGACTGCGATATGCATGCATCGGAATGGCAATTTAGTATTTCGGTTCCACATATATGGTATCAAAATGGCCGATCGTTATTGATGATATTGCGATGCCGGATCTTTATTACCTCAGGGTATTGTCATCTGCATGTTTGGCGTGTTATTTCAATTTCATATTATTTTCATGCTCAGTCGCAATTGACTGACGTGTCACTTCAGTAACAAACTATGTAAAAGAAGGGACTTTTCATAAAAAATAAAACAAGTTATTTGTCATGAAATTTGAAATATAATAAGGTTTTCGCTAGATCTATATGTCTCATTTTTACATAAAAAACAACTTGTATTCTTAGTAATAAAATTTACTGCAACAAGGAACGATGTATACGGTTCATATTTCTGTCGCAGGGTCATCTGTCTGTACATATCCTATATGAATTACTATCATGCTTTTTTACATTTTTCCAATATCTGATATCATTATCTAACCTGTAGTTTAACAACCGTGACGGGCCTCAATTTGAATATATTGACACCACCGCAATATCCGCCGCGCATGCGCACCGAAATTGTTGTCTATTGTAAATTTATTACATTTGCTGTCTGCGTGTGTCTTTCAGCTAAACTATTTACACGTGGTGTTTAAATATGATCATTCCTTATTTTCTCATTCATTTGTAATAATAGCATTGTTATGAAATGCATGCGGACAGCCAGACAAGATTTTAAAGTGAAGACTCGAAATCGATGTCTCTTGTAAATTTATTACATTTGCTGTATGCGCAGACCCAAGAAAAGAACACATGTTTTCCCAACTCATATTTTATGAAGGGTGACATTTCTAACATATTTACATTGTGTATGTTTAAAAATGGGATTATTCACTTATCAAAAACTCGAAAGTACTTATAAATCTTGATTGACATTACAATATCAGGGTTTGCAATTAAAAACATACTTTATATCTATAACATTTTGGACTTATACGGCTTCAGTAAATCGTACATTTTTTCCTTTTTGTGCCCCCCTCCCCCATGACTGGTTGGAGCATATAGATTTGGTATTGTGCGTGCGTGCGTCCGTCCGAAGTTCGTGACGCGCCTAGCACGAAAAATATTTGATATAAGTTAATGAAACCTTGCAGGAGTCTTTATCATGATATGAACTTGTGCACCTCCTATATTTCGTCTGGCCCCGCCCCAATTTTCAGAGTTATGGCCCCTGAAATAGTCAAAAATGCACATTTTCACCTTGTGGCACGCCTAGCTCAAAACGTTTTTGATATAAATTGATGAAACCTTGCATGAGGCTTTATCATGATTTCTAACACAATCTGCAGCAATTGCTATAGAAAAATATAGCGAAATCGCCTATACATGAATCTACGATAAAATATGGTTGGCTGTTACATTTCACCCCCTGTGAGTGTGGCATAAGAGATTCTACCTCAGTTCCATTACATACAAATTATTTCAGAGCCAAACGGTTGAAAACAACATTTCAAAAACATAAGTATGATAAAAAGTCATACTGACTTATGTGTACGACCGTACAACACGTTTCGATCTCTGCTAGCGAATTCAATAAGCTTAATTAAGATTCAGCGGTGACGTCATAAATGTATGATATAAAGTATGACGTCATAATGATGTGACGTTATATAAAGTTAAGCTCGTAACTTGTAACACAGGATCAACTCGCCAAATTTGATGATTTTCTTCATAATTAGTTTGCGAGCTGTTAGATTACTAAATTATAAATACTTCTCAAAATTCTGATAAAAAGAAACAAATATCTATACGTTCCATTGGCTATGCAACTCTTTCTAACCACAGGGGGTAAATTGTAACAGCATATGACCCGAATGACGTATTACGCTGAAAATGTAGTACTGTAAAATGCGAATTATTTGCGTTATAAGAATCGAAATGATTAATATGTTCCAATAATTTTATCAATTAATAAAACATGGGCAGTCGTTTGGATGCGAATGATTAAATCGCTCGTGCTACGCACTCGTGATTTAATTATTACGCATCCAAACTCCTGCCCATATATTATTAACTGATAAAATATAGGAACATACTTATTATTTCTTAATTAACCTCCGCATGTTTACGCGACATTATTTACGGTGTTCCGTTTGGACAATCATGACTTTTTATTTAATACTTAACCGCGATGCAGGATGGTACGATGACGAAAACGCGATGACGCGATGGCACGATGATAAAACAACGATGGTACGATGGTGAAAACGCGATGGCACGATGATGAAATCGCGATGGTGCAATGGTACGATGGTGAAATGTCAATGTAATATTGCGTTTTCATCATCGTACCATAGCGTTTCACCATCACGCCATCTTGCCATCGCGTTTTCATCATCGTACCATCGCGATTTCACCATCGTACCATCGCATTTTCACCATCGTGCCATCGCGTTATCATCATCGTACCATCGTGGTTTCATCATCGTACCATCGCGTTTTCACCATCGTACCATCGCGTTTTCACTATCGTGCCATCGCGTTATCATCATCGTACCATCGTGATTTCACCATCGTGCCATCGCGTTTTCACCATTGTATCATCGTGGTTTCACCATCGTGCCATCGCGTTTTCACCATCGTACCATCGCGTTTTCACCATCGTACCATTGCCTTCCGATTAGAAATGCGTAGTCCAGTACACTTGTATTTTTGTCAACAACAGATGAATGTATCTCAATGTATTTTGTGAGACGAAATTTACCATTTAGATTCTACTGTTTTACAAAATGTTTTACAAAATGTTCAGTGTTCAGTTCATTTAAACTGTAAAATCTTCAAGGCCACGTCCTTTGTATTTTATGTATTCACGAAAGTAAATAAAAAACTGGGTGTAATAGTCACATTATATTATTCAAACTCAGCTTATTCTTGTTAGGATGTAGAAGGTACATAGTGCAATGTGAAAATGAGATTGTATCAAGCCTGTTTTCTTTACTGACATATATTCTGTATCACTGCGCATGACCACCGGAAGGCGATGGTACGATTGTGAAAATGCGTAGGTACGATGGTGATAACGCGATGGTACGATGGTGATAACGCGATAGTACGATGATGAAAACGCGATGACACGATGGTGAAAACGCGATGGTATGATGATACGATGGTAAAAACGCGATGGTACGATGGTGAAAACGCGATATTATATCGACATTTCACCATCGTACCATCGCACCATCGCGATTTCATCATCGTGCCATCGCGTTTTCACCATCGTACCATCGTTGTTTCATCATCGTGCCATCGCGCCATCGCGTTTTCGTCATCGTACCATCGTGTACCGCGGTTTAGTATAAAATAAAAAGTCACGATTGACCAAACGGAACACCGTAATTACTGTATAGTCTGCATATGACGCTACAACAAAAACATTACTTTAACCTCCGCATGTTTACGCGACATTATTGTATCGTCAACAACTTCGCGCTGAAGATAATTCTCTTCAAAATCAGTGGAAATAAACCGTCTGTGGGTTCATCATTTTTTTTTACAAAAATGAAATGTACGGTATATCATTTAAAAGATACATTCATTGAGAGTAAGAAATCACTTGCGCCTTAGCTTTCATGTAAATGGGTTGCTTTAAGCAAATGCGTATATGTGATGTTTACACATTTTATATAGAAAATAGAAGGAAAAAATGATGAATGATGGCATTATAAATCGTCGCGTGGGTCAATCAAAATATTTTATTTTCAAAATAGCGTGTGATGAATCAGATGTTGAACATTGATAATATTTTTGCACCTAAGGATTCTTTTTATCAAGTAAAATTTGTAAAGGCCTTTATTATTATAGAAAATCTTATAGAACCTCTATCAATTATTTACCGGAGGAATACTCTTCGGTATGAACTAAAAGAAAATTGTATTGGGTAATTTATAAATTTAATTTGGTATAAACGCAAGTTCGCTCTGGACTGAGAAGATTAATATCTAATGTCATGTTGAAAGGCTTGCTATTCAAGTCAAAACTATATATCAATATGTCAATAGTTAATAGTCTTCCTGTTCCTGTTTTCTCCACTCTTTTTATTAATCTTGGAAAAGGAAAATTGTATTGTAACTATTTCAGTTGTATAAAATACAATAGTATCCCATATTTACAGTAAATGAGAGTATTTAAAAAAACAAAACAAGAAAAGAAGTGTTACCATCTCAATGATAACGCAACAATCGATATAAAGCAACAACTAAATACTACACTGTTATGATAATTATGCTACGTATTATTTATTAGGTATTCGAATCGGGACAGACATTGATTAAACATTTGAAATTATCTATTGATATTTTGTTTATATATTTGTTGGGAAAATGAATGTTAAAGTACTCTTTCATGCGTTCAGACAATATTTTGCACATTTATATGCTACTATTACGATATCAACATGGTGATATTTCGGCAGTAGATAAAGTATCATATAGATCAAAGCATATAGGTTACTTTTGGTATATTTTTCAGATGTCAGAAAACGTAAGTGCAAATCAATATACATAACGTTATTATAAACATAGAGTTTCTATTGCTGTCTTTTGTCAAATGATGAAATGGTCTTACCTAAGTCAAAATCCCGGAAGAATTTCACGTGACTGCGATTACAATTCACCCACTACGAGGAAATGGTTGTTGTTTGAACAAAAATAAAAGAACAACAACAAAAAAGCAAAAACAACACTCATTAGTCTTAGCAAAATTAAACTAAAGGATTTCCATACCGGAAAAGTGTTATTCAGAATGCTTCATAACTATCATAATAATTATAGACTATAGTTTTCACCCAGTTCTGTTCCATTAACGTTTCGGCCTTAAGGCCTTTATGAAAATGACAATCTCGCGTAATTCTCTATATCATAGCGGTCTCTCAATACAACAACAAATGAAATACAAAGCCGGAACTGACGTAATGTTGTTAAGTCCCGCTAAAGATAGAAACATATTTACGATATACAGGGAATGTCAATAGTTATCTGGTAAATATGAAAACTATAGTCTTTGAATGTTCTATATCCCTTAGGGTAATAACAGTGTTATCATAATATAGGAAAGAAAATACATATATTCCTAAAGACACACCACAGAACAACTGTATTTTGTTGTATTTCAATGTTGGTATTTATACATGATTTGCATAGAAAATTGAGACATACACGTTGACAGTAACTTATATTAGGCCAAGACAATTCGTTTAACGTCTAAACATTTTATTAAATGAATGAAGCGCAGTATGTAGTAAGTTGAGTTTCCACCTCACATTTTATACAGTGTAAGATAGTTATTTCTTATGTTTTTAAAACTATACTGAAAAGAGATTGACTTAATAAGTTTGCAGATGAAGTTGTGAACTCACATTTATTTAGTAGAGTGGGAGGGAGGGGCTCTAAATTGTCCACCTTTCATCTTGTTGTATAGTTGTAAATATCATCGTCAGGAAAGTATTTGACCACACGAGACTGCCTTCATTTATTTCAATGTTTGTATTAAAACTGGGTAGAAAATAACGTCTCTTAATTTTAGGACGCTTGACACAAGTGGCAAAAATCAAGTGCCAATGTCACAGTGGCTTTGAACTTAAAGGTCTGTTCACCCCTAGAGAACAGAATGTCGAAATCTGCGGTCTTCATATGCTTCCAACCAAAAGCTACGCTATTTGCGTTGTTAGCTATATTGATTGCTTTTAGCCTTATTGACTGTGTAATTAGCCATGTTGATTGCTTTCAGCCGTATTGATTGTGTAATTAGCCATATTGATTGCTTTCAGCCGTATTGATTGTGTAATTAGCCATGTTGATTGCTTTCAGCCGTATTGATTGTGTAATTAGCCATGTTGATTGCTTTCAGCCGTATTGATTGTGTAATTAGCCATGTTGATTGCTTTCAGCCGTATTGATTGTGTAATAAGCCATGTTGATTGCTTTCAGCCGTATTGATTGTGTAATTAGCCATGTTAATTTGCTTTCAGCCATATTGATTGTGTAATTAGCCATGTTGATTGCTTTCAGCCATATTGATTGTGTAATTAGCCATATTCATTTGATTGCTTTCAGCCATATTGATTGTGTAATAAGCCATGTTAATTGCTTTCAGCGATATTGATTGTTGATTGCTTTCAGCCATATTGATTGTATAATGAGCCATGTTGATTGCTTTCAGCCATATTGTGGTTTAAACATATTTTATTCGTCTATATACAGCTACATGAAAACATATTGAACACAACAAAGATGAAAAGGATTAAGCTGAAAGCAAATTAATGCTTATTGAAGCTTTTTCCAAAATCATAGTAGATTTATTAGTCCCCTACTGGTTGAAAACCAGTTTCGGGGACTATAGGAATGCACTTTCCCGTCATTCCGTCCGTCCGTCTGTCCGTCCGTCCGTCTGCAATTTCGTGTCCGGTTCATAACTCTGTCATCCATGAAGGGATTTTAATATTACTTGGCACAAATGTTCCCCATGATGAGATAATGTGTCATGCATAAATCCCGGACCCCTAGCTTAAAGGTCAAGGTCACAATTGGAGGTCAAAGGTCAACAGGGCTTTTTCCCTGTCCGTCCATAACTCTCCTATCTATGAAGGGATTTTAATATATCTTGGCATAAATGTTTTCCATGATGAGATGACATGTCATGCGCAAAACCTGGACACCTAGCTTAAAGGTCAATGTCACAATTGGAGGTCAAAGGTCACCATGGCTTTTTTTCCTGTCCGGTCCATAACTCTCCCATCCATGAAGGGATTTTAATATTACTTGGCACAAGTGTTCCCCATGATGAGACAACATGCCATGCGCAAAGCCCAGACCCTTAGCTTAAAGGCCAAGGTCACAATTAGAGGTCAAAGTTCAATAAGTTTTTTTCCCTGTCCGGTCCAGAACTCTGTCATCCATCAAGGGGTTACAATATTACTTGGCATAAATGTTCCCCATGATGAGATGACGTGTCATGCGCAACACCCAGTACCCTAGCTTAAAGGTCAAGGACAATTTTTTCCTGTCCGGTCTATAACTTTATCATGCAAAACAGGATTTAGATATCAGTTGGCACAAATATTCTCCTGGATGAGACAACATGTCATGCGCAAAACCTAGGCCCAAGGTCTAATGTCAAGGTCATACTTAGAGACCAAAGGTCAGACACAAGAATGACTTTGTCTTGAGCATTTTTTCTTCATGCATGGAGGGATTGTGTGGTAACTTGGCACAAATGTTCACCAACATAAGACGGATTGTCATGCGGAAGAATGAGGTCCCTAGGTCTAAGGTCATCGTCATATTTAGAGGTCAAAGGTCAATTTCAAGAATGACTTTGTACGGAGCATTTCTTCTTCATGCATGGAGGTATTTTGATGTAACTTGGACTAAATGTTCACCACCATGAGGCACCCTTTATTGTAACTATTTTATTACTGGCGGTAGAGAAAAATCGAAACCACTTTTCTGTGGTATGTAACATGTTACATAAAATTTCTAGGTGTATTTTGACCTATCTCTACCTGATAAAGAGTTTCTTGTGGACTTATATTATTTAGATTTTTTTTTAATTTCCCTTTGTTGTTACTATAAATAACTTATATGATAACATTTTTATAATCAGCCAAAACAATTCAATATGAAAACAACTGTGGGTTTTTATATATGCACCTTTTAATCCAAGTGTTGTTATAACATATTCTATATATAGTACAATATTGTTTATACATCATTGACAGATATCAGTTCATTATGTTATACTGCAGTAGAGAAAATTAGGTGCCTTCCAGTAGGGGACTTTGTATTGCATGGCAATACTTCATTCACTTGTTTTGCACAGGTGTATGTTTTAAGAATGCCTGTACTTACATTTCAGGCATTTTGTTTGCTGTGTATTTATACTATTCTTCTGATTCTTTTATATGCTATTCTTCTTCGAATCATTTCTTTCAAATCACTGTTATAAGCAGATAGCTTTAGGAAAATTTATATAATAGTCATTGCGAATTTATAGGCATTTCGCTACAAAAATCCGTTTGACAAGCAGTCATTTAGAAAACCATATATACAGCATTTTAAGTACTTTCATTTTAGGGTTATCGCATTCTGCTACTTTTTCTTGTCTATTATGATATTAGTGTATTTTTATCCAGACCGCTGGGATAAATTATAGCATCCATCGAAATATGTTACAAAAGACAATAAAAACAAAACATAAATAGGCAATTCCGGCATTTTGATTAAGATACATAACATTAATGAAAATTACACATTTTCTATGATACACATAGAGAAAAAAGGTACCAATATGAACCACTATTAGTTGAAAATTCGATTTGTACAACTATAAATATGAAAACGCCAAATTGATATGAATATGAAAGAGCATAATTACTGCAATTATTTAACATAACAAACCTAATCAGTGCCACGGAAGAAGAAGATAAAAGAAACATTGATAAAGAATACAAGATATGTATATTTTTTAACATTTTAATGTATTGCATGAAAAATATGTAATTTTCATAAAGGTATGTACCTGGCTGCACTCAAACAATGCGTAGGTCTATTATCAGTGTGTTGTTCTGGAATTGCAAGCAAATATTTTTGTCATTTCTTCTGTATGTTTTTCCATTTTTAATGCACCCTAATCATCTGTCAAGTTTGATACTTTGCAAAAAGGAATTGCAACCGAAAGAAGGAAGTACCTTGTACTTGTAAAACAAAAATCATAGCGATGGATACTTAACATGATAACCATTGTTCCTACATTTGTATCAAATTAAAATGAAAGTACAGGTAATGTTTAAGTAACAGATTCCTTCAGTCACTGTATCTTTTCTTAAATTATATTTTATTGAAGTGCAAATGAACTGACATTTTGATGAGAAGTGCTTTTAGCATGTTACAGCATGGTGATTCGATGACATACTATGCAAATGAGATCAAAACATTCCTATTCACCCGGATGGCAAGCCTATCAATCGTTTTTATATTATATATGTATTGGTAAAATGCAGATTGTTTTAGATGTGTTTGTTTTCTTAAAGGTATACTCAAAGATGAATAAAGTGCTTGCAGTCGGTATTCTGTGTTGTCTAGGAGCTACTGTTGTCAGTATTATAAGTACTTCAATTCCGCCCTGGCTTTATCTTGAAGAAACTATTTATGGCCAAACAATTACTGTATACGCCGGTTTATGGAAGACTTGTGTCAAATCAGATTCTACTGCAAACCCATATGTATGCGCAAATTTAGAGAATGGTAAGATAGCTTTCATTTGTTTATGTTCATCCATGATATGAGACATCACAAATAATTTGCTTAATCGTTACAATTTGTCCGAGAGCTCACATACTTTTATTACAACAACTGACGGCCAAAAGAAGTTTATACTCGCTTGTAAAAATATAAGGGGGTAGGGTAAAGTTCACATCTATGAATTGTTTCACTGTTTGATTACAGTAACTATCTGATTGTTATTACATGTATATATGTCAAACAATGTCAGCAATAAGAAATTCATCAAAAAGGAATGAAGGTCAATATTCAAAGTCAAAGGTCAAATTTATGTAAAAATGTATTTATGAAATTTTTATATATCAGCCAAAGTCCGAAATGCAAAATATTAACTTTACTTTTACAAATCTGTTTAATATTTCTTAAAATTATTAGATTTAGTCGCTGAAATTAATTCGTTTTAATGTTTGTATCTCAGGCAAAGTCAGCAGTGCAGATGTTACTCCAAAATTGCCAATGGTAAAGCTAATACCAAAGGTCAAAGGTCAAATTTGTGTGGAAAAACTCATTAATAGCTTACTGTCAGCAAAATAACAAATATAAAGGCCAAAGGTCATTTTCCATTTTCAAGTAAAAGAATACAAAGAATATCTCTTTAACTTTTCTCTTTGTTAATAATATCTTGCCGATGTCTTGTCATGGATATAAATTGATTTCAATGTATAAATGTCTGGTATGCATGTCTGATCTCTGAACATTCAATGTTAACTATAATATCAAAGGTAAAATATGTGTAAAATGTTGCAGTAATATCACCTTTTTAGCTCACCTGAGCACGAAGTGCTCAAAGGTGAGCTTTTGTGTTCGCCCTGTGTCCGTTGTCCGTCCGTCCGTTAGTCGTCTGTCGTCAACAATTTGACGGTTAACAATCTAGAGGTCACAATTTTGAACCAGTCTTAATGAAACTTGGTCAGAATGTTCCTCTTAATAAAATCTTAGGTCATCTTGGGTCAAAAACTAGGTCACCAGGTCAGATCAATGGAAAGGCTTGTTAACACTCCAGAGGTCACACTTTTGGCTTAATCTTAATAAAACTTGGTCAGAATGTTACCCTCAATAAAATCTTGGAAGTGTTGATATTGGGTCATCGGGTCATAAACTAGGTCACCAGGTCAAATCAAAGGAGGCGATTGTTAACACTCTAGAAGTCACAATTTTGGACTAATCTTAATGAAACTTTGTCAGCATGTTACCCTCAATAAAATCTTGGACGAATGTGATATTGGGTCATCTGGGGTCAAAAACCAGGTCGCCAGATCAAATCAAAGGAAAAGCTTTTTAACACTCCAGAGGTCACAATTTTGGCCCAATCTTGATGAAACTTAGTAAGAATGTTACCCTCATTAACTGGGTTATTTGGGAATAAAAAATATCTCACCAGTTTAGATCAAAAGAAAAGCTTGTTGACACTGTAGAGGCCACATTTATGACTGTATCTTCATGAAACTTGTTCATAATGTTAATATTGATGATCTCAAAATCCAGTATGAATCTAAATTATGTAGAATTAAAAACTAGGTCAACAGGTCAAATCAAAGGAAAATTTAGTCAACACTGTAGAGGCCACATTTATGACCATATCTAAATGAAACCTGGTCAGAATATTAATCTTGATAATCTATAGGTCACTTTCAAATCTGGGTCAGAGGGAGTAAAAAACTAGATTACCAAGTCAAATCAAAGGAAAAGCGTGGTAACTCTCTAGAGGCCACATTTATGACTGTATCTTCATGAAACTTGGTCAGAATGTTAATCTTGATGACCTTTAGGTCTATAGGTCAGGTGAGCAATACAGGGCCTTTATGGCCTTCTTGTTTTGTAGTAATTTTCAATTGTTTAAAAATTTTTGTTTTGTCATTTTAGTAACTGATCGTTGTTTGTTTTATTTTATATACATCTGACTGTCATGGAAGAGATCATCGAAAATAAGTCATAGTCAAACCTGGTATTGAAGGTCAGGGGTCTTTTTTATGTAAAAAAGTCAAAATGCAGCATACTTAATCATTTCTTTGTTTATAAGATAGCATGTTGTTATTATTCACTGTTAACAATTTATCTTAATGTATACAAGTCAAGAATAACAGCAATGTAGATCTTATCCCTATCAGTCAAAGGCAAACCTATTATCAAAGGTCAAAGATCAGACTTGTTTTAAAATTCGCAAAAACAGCATTTTTGCTGTGAGTTTTCTTAATTCTTTTAGAGTATTTTTTGTCAAAACTGGTAACTGATCACCATTCATTTTAAAGTATATATAACAGATGATAAAACTGTTGAAATAATAATGAAAAAATAGTCAAGGTCAACCCTGACATTAAAGGTCAAAGGTCATTTTCATGTTAAAATTTAAAATACAGCATATTCATTATTTCTTCTTTAAAAATTACCTTGTCATTTTGTTCATTAAAATAATTCTTTCTTATGTATAATTGTAATGCAATGTCAGCAACGCAGATCTAATTTAAAAATGTGATTGGTAAAAGTTATTTCTAAAAGATAAAATGTCAAATTTTTGTGAAAGATCGCAAAAATTGCATTTTTTGTAATAACTTATATTGTTTAGTGATTTACAGTTGCTCCTTAAAGTTTCATATATATGGGCCAATATCATCAGACATGAATGTAGATCAACCCTGATATGGAAGGCTGAAATTCATTTTCGGCTAAAATTGCAAAAGATAACACTATTATTTTATTTCTTTGTTCAAAAATACCTTGTTTTAATAAGTCATTGATGTTAATTCTTTTTGTCAGCAACGAAGGTTCAAAATTGTTTAAGAAAATCGCAGCGAAAAACGTTCAAAATTATTCTGTGTCATTATTATTAACTGATCGGTATTGTCTTTAATGTATATATGACCCATAATGGCATCGAAGAAAATGTTACCAGAAATGGGTCAATATCAAACCTTATGTTAAAAGTCAGATGTCATCTTAAAAATCTAAAACAAAATGTATTTTTTATATTTCATCACTTTTAAACACATATCTGACATTATCTGTAGAGATTTCAACATATTTTTGTCATGACATTGTAATCAATGAAGGGTTCAAAGATCTAATCTGACATTAAAGTCAAAGGTATTCGTACAAGTTAAATCACAAAAATCGACATTTCTTGTTATTTATGATTTTGTACTGTTCGAAAAATATTTGTCAAGGTAGAACTACTATTTAAAGATCAAACATCATCTAAATGTCAAAATCTAAAAATGTGGCTTTTAGGTTAAATCTGTGTTATAAACATTTCATAAAAAAAGATCTTGGACATAGGTTGGAAATACGGTGTTAACGTTACACCGACACAATTATATGTCATGGCGACTTTCCAGCTTTTCTTGGTGGAGGAAGACGCCGTGTGCTCCTCTGAACATTATTTTATTACAGTCGGGCATATGGGTAGATAAAAACGACCTTCTGAAAGTCAGTTGGATGCTTTCCTCACATGAATGATTCTACACTCTAACTGAAGCTCGAACCTACATCGCTGAGGTTCAAGTGATTTAAAGTCAGTGATCTTAACCACTCGGCAACGGACCACTATATGTTTCTGAACAAAAAATTGTAAAATAAGTCTGGTTTTAGATTTATACGTTATGGAAATGTCTTAAATGGTAGGTGTGGTGTCCTTGACGCATCTTTTTTAAAAAATACAAGTTAATAATTTAATAATTACAAGCTGTTTTTCGTGAATTATTTTAAACAAAGTTGATAAAGTTAGATTTATGAACAAGTCTTTGCCAACAGTGTTATGACTTTGAAATAGGTACTGACGAGTGACTGATAATGATGTACATGTAATAATTAAGAGAAATCATTAAATATGGCGTTTTACGATTTCACGTGAATATGACATTTGACTTTTAATATCCGTTTTGACTGACTCATTTGTGATGACTTTTTCATCTCTGACATATGTATGTATATATGTAATAAAATTAACAATGATTAGACTCTAAAAATGAAAAACAATAGTATTGAACAATACAATTTTTTTACTAAAGTATTCTTTCTTTGGAGATTTTCCACTGCAAATTTGATCTTTAACCATTTTTTTACGTTAACAGTTGGTAAATGGTGTTTGGTATATGGCCTTCATTGCTGACATTGTTTAACATGTAAACATTAAAAATACATCAATGAGTTACAACGACAAGATATGTTTGAACAAAGAAATAAAATAACAGTGCTATCTTGAATTTTTATCCGAATATGAATGTTAACCTTTAACATCAGGGCTGATCTAGACTCATTGTTGATGATATCTGAATTCATCGTTGACATTGATATATGAAACTTCAAGGGATAACTATAGGCTACTACATGTAATAATGACAAATTAATTTTAAACAATAACAATTATCACAAAAATGCCATTTTCGCGATCTTTCACACAAATTTGACCTTTTTCCTGTTCGATGTTTTTGAAATTAGATCTGCTTTGCTGACATTGCCTTACAATTATACATAAGAAAAATAATTTAAATGAAAAATGACAAGATGATTTTTACAGGCAGAAAATAAAATAAATATGCTGTATTTTGATTTTTTACATGAAAATGACTATTGACCTTTACTGCCAGGTTTGACCTTGACTATCTTTTCATTATGTTATATATAAAATGATCAGTTACTAGTTTTGACAAAAATACCCTAAAACAACAGCGCACAATTATTGCAAAAGTACTCTATTTTGCAAATTTTCACAGAAATTTGACCATTGGCCTTTAATAATAGGGTTGCCTTTGATTGATTTTGATAGGACCTACATTGCTGACATTGCATGACATGTATACATTAAAAATGTTAACAGTGAAAAATAGCACCAAGCTATTTTTGAACAAAGGAATGAGTACCTATGCTACATTATGATTTTTTTTACACAAAAATGACTCCTGACCTTTAATTTGACCTTGACATATTTTAAAATAAACTACGATCAGTTACTAAAACAAATACTTTTAAACAATTAAAAATTATTACAAAAAGGTGATTATATTTGTAGTTTTGGGGTTACATTTACACTACTGACTTTGCCTGACATGCAAACATTTAGCCGAATTAAACTTCAGCGACTAATAGTTTTAAGAAATATTACACAGATTTGAAAAAGTAACGGTAATATTTTTCACATTTTTGCATGAAAATGAACTTTGACCTTCAGTTATCAGGGCTGACCTTGACATTTTGCCATAAGATTTGCATTTCGGTCTTTGGCTGATATATACACATTACATGAATAAAGATAAGTGACTTATGATAACAAACGTATTTTAAAGATTGTTTGACGTATATACATTTACTGACAATCAGATAGTTACTGTTATCAAACAGTGAAATAGTTGGTAGACGTTAACTTTACCCTACCCCTTATATTTTTTTCAAGCGAGTTTTACCTCCACTATCACAAAGGTAACTGAACAAAATAAAGATAGGCCCGGCTCTGACACTTAAGAAATGGATTTTTATAGAGGATATAAATGTTGTTTCCAAAAATGTGTAAACTTCTTTTGGCCACAATTGTTGCGATAAAAGTCCGTGAGCTCTCGGACCAAATATAAAATCCTCGAACTTATATCATCTCAAAATATGGCCAAAGCAAAACTTTTTAATGCGAACATATTTAAATGATGTACTGAGCTCTGTAAATGCTACAAGTCATGTTCGAGTAAAGTTGTTAACATATGGCATCAGTAGCAAGCAACATCGTATTAATGTTGGCATTATTTTGGCAATTAAAGAACCGGGGCTAGTTCGCGTTCCTGGTGTTGCACTTTCCAATACATCGAAGAACAGACTGTGTCAAACTATATCTGCATTTTTTTGGCATTTGCGCTGTAAGTTCTAATGATTTGTATAGTTCTCATGTTAAAAAATTCTAAAAGGACTAATCCTCCACCAAAATAACTGAATGGTAAGAAGACACAAGATACAGTCTCAGAATATCTTTACAGGAGCCTGAGTCGGAGGGATACGAGTTACGACTTCTGTTTTTAGGTCACCTGAGCACAAAGCGCTCATGATGAGGTATTGTAATCACGTTGTGTCCATCGTTCGTCCGTGCGTCAAATCGTCCGTCGTCAACAGTTATGTTTAAACGACATCTCATCCTAAACCACAGAATGGATTTTGATGAAACTTGGCCCGAATATTGCTTGGGTGGTCCCGCCTGGTTACACATAGGGGCAGCTAGAGCTAAAATATATTTTTTTTAAACGACATCTCCTCCAAAACCGATGGTCTGATTTTAAAATATTTTTACATAAATGATCCTTGTATGACCCTCTACCAATATTATTCAAAATATTTTGATTCGTGAAAAAAACATTTTTCTGATCAGTTAAAAAGCATGGCCGCCAGATGGCGTGGCTACTTTTTATCAACTCTTTCTTCAACATATCCTCCAAAACCACTGAATAGATTTTGATGACACTTTACACAAATCATCTCTATGTAGATCTTTTTCAATGTTGTTCAAATGGTTCCGGTTCATTGAACATATTGGTCTTTTTGGTTGAAAATAAGTTTTCAGCTATTATACTTTAAAAGTAGTTTTCTCTAGAGCTTTGATATTTGCCATGCGATATAAGGGTTTTCTACCATAATTGTCCAAGTTATTGCTCAAAGGTCAAAATTGGCCACGCCCCTGTCTATGAAATGTACATTCCAAAGGCTTATATACAAGAAACTTTGAAAATATTTTCTCTGAATCCATAAGTAGTTGTTCAAATTATTGCCCTAGGTTCATGAAAGTGTGTGACATGTATATAATATGGGCTAACATAGATGAAACCTAAATCTGTATTTGTACCATTACGTTAAACAAACACACTTGAAGTCTTGTACACAGGTGAGCGCGTATAGGGTCAAGGACCCTCTTGTTATTAGTCCCCTACTGGTTGAAAATCAGTTTCGGGGACTATAGGAATGCGCTTTTCTGTCCGTCATTCCGTCAATCCGTCCGCAATTTCGTGCCCTGTCCATAACTGTCATTCATGAAGGCATGTTAATTTTACTTGGCAGAAATGTTCCCGATGATGCGACGACGTGTCATGCGCAAAACCGGAACCTCTGGCTTAAAGGTCAAGGTCACAATTGGAGGTCAAATGTCAACAGAGCTTTTTTTCTGTCCCGTCCATAACTCTGCCATCCACAAAGGGATTTCAATATTAATTACTTGGCACAAATGTACCTCATAATAAGACTATGTTTCAGGCACAACTTTCAGGCACCTAACTAAATGTCAATGTCACACTTTGCAGTCAGGTGTTTACATGGCATGAACAAGGTCTATTTCGTGTCCGGTCCATAGCTCAAAGGTCAAGGTCACAATTGGAGGTCAAAGGTCAACATGTCTTTTTCTGTCCGGTCAATAACTCTATCATCTATCAAGGGATTACAATATTACTTGGCATAAATGTTCCACATGATGAGATGACGTGTCATGCGCAACACCCATAACCCTAGCTTAAACATCAAGGTCACACTTTAAGATCAACTGTCAATAGGATATTCCCGGAAAACGTGTCATGCGCAAAATCCGAGCCCTTAGCTGAAAGGTCAAGGTCACGCTTGGAAGTCAATAGGGAAAAGGGCTTTCGTCCCGTTCAGTCTGTAAACTCAAGAATCCTTAAAGGGATTTTGATAATACTTGGCACAAATGTGTACCTCCCTAAGACGGAGTGTCATGCGCAAGAACCAGGTCCCCCTAGATCTAAGATACAGGTCACACTTAGAGGCCAAAAAGTCAGATACAAGAATGACGGAGCATTTTTTCTCCATGCCTGGAGGGATCTTTTATGTAACTTGGCACGAATGTTTATCATTATGAGAAGGATTGTCATGCGCAAAAACTAGGTCCCTAGGTGTAATGTCAAGGTCACACTTTAGAGGTCAAAGCTCAAATTCAAAAATGATTTTGTCCGTAGCATTTCTTCTTCATGCGTGGAACGATTTTGATGTAACTTGGCACAAATATTCACCACAATGAGGCATTCTCGGTGTGCCAAAAATTGAGTGGTGGGTGCATATAGATTTGCTCTTGTCCGTCCGTACTTCAGAGAATGTTGTGTTGCGCCTAGCTCCAAAAGTATTTGACGTAGAGTCACAAAACTTTACAGGAATGTTGGTCAGCATGTGTAATTGTGCACCAGGGCTTTCGCGTCTGGATTTATTCAGTCGTGTAGGAATTGTGGCCCCTGACTTTGTAAAAATTGGTCATTTTAGTGTTTTTTCGCGCCTAGCTCGAAAAGTATTTGACGTAGAGTCACAAAACTTTACAGGAATGTTGGTCAACATGTGTAGTTGTTCACCTGGGGTTTCGCATCTGGATTCACCCAGTCTTGTAAGAGTTGTGGCCCCTGACTTAGTAAAAATTTGATCATTTTAATGTTGTGTCGCGCGTAGCTCAAAAAGTATTTGACCTAGAGTCACCAAAGTTTACAGGAATGTTGGCCAGGATGTGCAGTTGTGCACCTCGCGTTTCGCGTCCGTATTCATTCAGTATTATAGGAGTCATTGCCACTGACTTAGTTAAAAATTGGTCATTTTAATGTTGTTTCGCGCGTAGCTCAAAAAGTATTTGACCTAGAATCACCAAAGTTTATAGGAATGTTGGTCAGCATGTGCAGTTGTGCATCTGGGGTTTCGCGTCCGGATTCATTCAGTATTGTAGGAGTTATGGCCCTTGACCTAGGAAAAATTGTCATTTTAATGTTTTGTCGCGCGTAGGTCCAAAAATATCCCAGACTCACCAGTTTCGACGCACATAACAAGCAACATGGCCGCGCTTTTTCATTCAGTAACATACGTGACTCTATTAGATATTGCATGTACACTAACCTTTTATGCATTGAATCATACCAATAACACCTTATTCTAAACAACTGACAATCAAATGGTTAACAACAACTAGTGTGATCGGCCATACTTTTTCTAACACACCTGTTTCGACGCATCTTACATGATACTTGTTACGAAGCTTTTGATTGGCTTAAATATTTGTGCAATCACTGTAAGTAATGCGCTACACCATAACTGTCATGGATGCTGCAATAAAACTGGACATAAAAGCAGATGCAAGTAGATAATCAATATTAAAGGCCAAATGATATAAATAAATCTGAAAACATTTAAACATTCATCAACATAAGGGGCTAAGAACATAAATAATCACTTTGCTTTTTTAATACACAATGTCTGATGTTTTTTCTTTCATTTTTCTGGACTGTAGTGTTTACAGAGGAATTTGGCACATTTTGTTTTATACAAAACTTTAGATGAACCCAGTGTTCGCAGCCTACTTGACAAGAGAAAAAAAATGAAGTGTGTAGTAATGATCGCATTGATATATAATGCGTACACCTTCCAAAACAGTGCATAAAATATTGCGATTACATATGTCACGTGGCAGTGATGTGACCTTGATAGCACCAAAGTTGGCTGCAGACGTACAACAAAATTTCCAGTAACTTTTTTAATCTAAGCTTCCACAGGGACGTTTTTAAAATGGATGAAAATTTGCATTAGTAGAAACATTAAAAATCATGTATAGGGTAAATGTAAGTTGATAAATATCTTCAAATTCCTGAACTTTCCAACCTTTTTATCGGTAAAATTAACCATGATGTTTTCTGTCATTACACCGAGTAACTACGTCATCGGAAACCCCAAGTTAATCGAGAACGAGGTCAAAACAAAAATGGCGTCGAAATAGGTGTGCGTAAAATTTCGTGGTGCGACGATATTTTACCTACATTCATTATTTCACTACACAAGACCAGGCTTCTTGTCCAGACTTACTAAAAATATGTTTGTGAAACATGTAAATTATTGACCTAGAATCATAAAACATTAGGGGATTGTTTTATAGCCTATGAAGTGTTCTCTTTAGAATTTTACTCAGCTTGACCAGAGTTATGGCCAACTAAGTGAAAAATACACATAAGGTTCTTAAAAGTTTGTGTTGCAAACCTCTTAAAAACTGTTTAACCTGAGTCATTAAACCATGTTACAGTGGCAGGAGCGGTGGCACCTGTGTCCTATGGACACACATCTAGTTTTTAGAATTACTTCCCTTTGTTGTTATTATAAATAGCTTACATTGTAACCTTTTTATAACTGGTCGATACTACATTTCTCTGGTATGTAACAAGCATGTTACATCCAAGGTTTAGGTTCACTTTGACTTATCTCTACCTGGTAAAGAGGTTTGTGTGGACTTATACTATATAGATTTTATTTTAGGATCTACTTTCACCCTTGGGTAATAATTTAACAATTTGGGTAGAGGACAACAATTCAATGCTTCATACCAAATTTCAAACGCCTAGGTCTTGCGGTTTCAGATAAGAAGGTTTTGAAGGCTTTTCCTATACAAGTCTATGTAAAACTAGGGACTCCCGGGGCGAGGCCTCTTTTCAGCCCCGGGGCATAATTTGAACAATCTTCATAGAGGACCATAAGATGATGTCACATGCCAAATATCAAGACTGTAGGCCTTGCGGTTTTTGAAAAGAAAATTTTTAAAGTTTCTTTTTCCTTTTGGTTGCCATAGCAACCAGAATTCTGCATGAAATTCAACTCTTTGAGCAATTTTGAAAGCGGGCCATCCAATGAACATTCCTGTGAAGTGTTGTGTAATTTTGCACAGTGGTTTTTTAGAAGAAGATTTTTTAGAAAATTTTGACGAACACACGACGGACGACTGACGATGGACGACACACGATGGCCGACGGACATTGAGCGGTCACAAAAGCTCACCAAAAGCTTATGGCTCAGGTGAGCTAACAACTCAATTTAGTCTTCTAGTTCTCAAGTGCTGAGTAAAAAAGTTCGGTTACACAAAAGTGCATCACTTATAACAAGACTTCATTAAGATATGATAAGATAAAATATTCTGTTTGTCTATAAATACAAATATGGCACATCAAATTGTAGTCATCATTAAATACATTTTTTTCCTTATTTTCTTAGTGCCAGATTGGTGGAAGTCAGTTCAAGCTCTGATGATTCTGGGAATTCTATTCCTGGCTCTGAGTACTTTCCTTGGATGTCTTTATTGCAAAGATGACTCCAAACAAAGCCTGTTACATGGTGCTATGTTCACATCCGTACTTGGAGGTTTGTAGTTCCATTATGATAACGTTAGATAAAACATATTCTTTAAAGTGTAGTAAAATATATATGTCAAAAGAAACAATGGGAAATAATATAAAATTTTGAGTATTATAACTTAAACCACTCAAATGAATTTGTCTTTAAAATTAGTAAAATAATACTTGTACAATCATACCTGTCTATAAAGACCACCCTTGTGGCATGTGATCTTTGGAGCCAGGTGGTCTCTGTTCAGTGGTGATCTTTAACACGGGTTTGACTTTACTAATCTTTTTTATATTTTCTTCATCTTGAAAATTGTATTTTCGTATCGAATACTTTCATATAGTTTCTTGTATTTAAAGTTACTCGCTCACAGTTCAGATCAAGCTTTTTTTCAACCAGTCAATTTCCATCAATCCATCAACTTTGGCATACAATGAACATGTATATGACACTAAAATGATAAAGTGGGGGAAAATAAAAGTAAGATATTAGTAAAAATGCAAGGAGAAAGAACATTTTCTGCATTATTACAAAAGCGTTGCAACGGTTTAATACCATCTGCACAATATATTTGATTGTTTATAGGAATATCAGGCTACTCACTTTTTATCAATTTTTGAAAGAAACTATCCTATGCCTAGAAGTAAATGTTATTTTGGTTTTTGTGAGTTTTGACGGTTATATTCCAGGACTAATCATATAGTCGTGTCGATTCAGCTCTGATCTTTATCGACGAAAAATACTTTTAGCTTTGAATTAATGATCTTTTTGAAATTTAGGTGTCAAAATTTTAAAAATGTTTTCGAACCACTCATTGGTGTTTAAATTTTTATACGCCCGTTTGAAAAACGGGACGTATTATGGGAACGCCCTTGGCGGGCGGATGGGCGATCGGGCGGGCGGCGTCCACAAACATTTTCCGGAGCATATTTTCTTCATGCATGCAGGAAATTTGATGAAACTTGGCACAGTTGTTCACCATTATGAGACGGAGTGTTCTGCGCAAGAACCAGGTGCCTAGGTCTAAGGTCAAGGTCACACTTAGAGATCAAAAGTCAAATTCAAGAATGACTTTGTCCAGAGCATATCTTCTTCATGCATGAAGAGATTTTGATGTAACTTGGCACAATTGTTCACCATTATAAGACGGTGTGTCATGCGCAAGAACCAGGTCCCTAGATTTAAGGTCAAGGTCACACTTAGAGGTCAAAGGATACAAGAATGAAAACTTTGTCCGGAGCATTTGTTCTTCATGCATGGAGAGAATTTGATATAACTTGGCACAAATATTCACCACCACGAGACGTAGTGTGATGCGCAAGAGCCAGGTGCCTAGGTCTAAGGTCAAGGTCACACTTAGAGGCCAAAGGTCAGATACAAGAATGACTTTGTCCGAAGCATTTCTTCTTCATGCATGTAGTGATTTTGATGTAACTTGGCACAACTGTACAATGTCATCATCATGAGACATGTGTCATGCGTAGGTCCCTTCTTTAGAATTACTTCCCTTCGTTGTTACTTTAAATAGCTTATATTGTATCTTTTTCATTACTAGTCAAAGGGAAAAATCGAGACCACTTTTCTGTAGTACAACATGCATGTTACATCCAATTTTGAGGTGTATTTTGACTTATCTCTACTTTGTAAGGATTTTTGAGTGGACTTACAGTTTTTTGGGGGGATTTTTCTATTCTTTTATTTATTTTTTTAAAGATAAACTTCTCTTAGTTGTTAATATAAATAACTTATTTTGTAACCTTTTTATAATTGACCGTAGGGAAAATCCAGGACCACTATTTTGTGGTACAACATAGATGTTACATTCAAATTGTAGGTGTATATCAAGGTATCTCTACCTGTTAAGGAGTTTTTTTGTGGATTTAGAAAAACAAAAGAATTACAATAATTACTAAACAACCACAAAATTAAAATTCCATTTGCAAATACAGTTGCTAGTGTAAAGAAATTTGCTGTGACGGGCATATATTGTGACATTCTGGCACTCTTGTTTTTGTATATGAATAACATCAAAATAAAATCTTACGGAAATCGCCACCCTTGATATTTTTGCACCAATGTTGTTTGTATGAAAGTAAACACATTTTTTTACAAAAAACACAAAGTGAATGTAAATATATCGTATTACACATCCTCTATGAAATCGGCTTTACATCACAACAAATTTGTGTTTTGATTGGTGCTAACGAAAGTGATTTCTCTTTTAAGGCATTGTGCTGATCGTAGCTGTAATTGTCTTTGGAGTGAAAGAAAACAAATCCAGCTCACAATTCCAATTCCACGCTTGTTTCTACCTAGCCCTGGTGTCCGGAGCAGATGCGATCGTAGCAGCAGCACTTATGGCAATTTCGAAACGCCGCGGAGGATATATTTCGATATAACATTTGCAGCTCAATAAAAAACTTGTATCGCTTATACTGTTTATGATTGTTACTGTTTGTAATTTTGAACGATTTACTTTCGATAAGGTAGTTTTGCACGTACGGATATTTTTCTACAATGTAGTATTTGGACCTCACACAAGTTTTTATAATGGAAGTCAATTTTGATCACATTTTCGCAAACAGATTTTTTACGATGTACGAGAGATAGAAATAAATGAATTGTCACAGTGGTAAATGAGTGTATTGTTATATATTGAATAGGTCCATACGTTTGTTTTTTTTTTCAGATATTTGCTCTTATTAAAAAGATCCCAACATTTAAAGCTAATTTTAAGTTATTTTTTCTAAGTATGTTTTAATATAATATCTATTAAAAGATAATATCGTATCCGTTAAAGTAGATTTACTCAGTTGTTGTTATGGGTTCTTTACATTATTTTCATATGCCGAGTCCAGGCTTTATTCTACGTTATCTTGATGAACGAAACGACATTACGCCATTTTAAAGGCGCAGAGCTACTTTAAGTATATCTTGATCATTGCTATTCTGATTTTTCTGTATCTGTAAACAACACACACCTACTTTCAAGATGCAGTAAAAATATTGAAGTCATCTATAATTATATAAGCATTTGCAAAGTCTTTGATCAATGTTGTAATAACAACAATAAAAGTTTGCTACTTCGTCAATATATGACATGGTATACATAACAGAAGGAGTTTCTACAATCAACACTATATCTCAACTCAGTGAATTGATGAAATAGCAGTCATGGAATAAGATCGAAACGGCCAAAACTCATATGACATTGAACAGTTATTCAATAGAATATCACAAAATAATATATGGGCCTGCATTCTAATTGAAATGTAAAGACGTTAACATTTCGCAAAGTCTGTATATAATACAATGTGTGTATTTAAGGAAAAACACGTGCGTGCTAGTTAATATTTTCATGAACATTGCTTAACTGATCACTGTTATAAGTTTTTTGTTTGTTTGGTTTGCAGTCACACAATCACCAATTAGGTCACATTACGACTTTTACAGCTTTTGATGGTGGAGGAAGACCGAGGATCACTGGGCCACGGATGTCAAAAGATCTATTAAAAAACCCAAAACACTTAAAGCCGTCTTGATACATAATATATGTGCGACAACGTTTTTTTAAGTTTATTTTTCTGAAAAATAGAGTAAAATATTAGCTTTTAGATGCATTCAGAATAATTTATAGTTAATGAATTGTAATTGACATTGAAGATCATTCCACTTTACATGTGTTTGATGCATTTAATAACTAAGATGAGATAACACATTTCGTGTGCTGTACGCAGACGATATTGTTATTTGAGCAGATGATAAAAGATACATTTAAAAATGTTTAGTATCAAGAGATGATTTGTTTACAGTGACAGTTGTTTACATTGTGATGTCACAAGATTATGATGTGTATATTAACATGAGGCCATATGCAAAATCCACAAAATATTGATTATATTATCTAGATTTAAATCAATTTAGGGATGTGCTGCTGGTAAATAGGTGTTATAAATATTATTGTCAACACAGGGTGAAAATTGGTCAATCAGACTGAAGTACTAGATCTTCCTAAATGTAAGACCTGAAGGCTGCCCATTCACGTTTATTTTTTATATAATTGGATATTCGATATTGCTATTTTTATTTCACCAATCTGTTTTTATTTAAACCAGTTAGACAACAAGTTTCAACAACACGATTTGGCATACCCTTTAACCAGATCGTTCGACATCAACAAGATTATTGCTATATTTTAGAAGGCTCTGAAACTTAGTTTACTGATATATTATGTCATAGAAACACATATGAGTAAATTGGTTTTTATTACTATTTTTTTCATTCCAAGTTGAAAAGCGTTTGTAACTTGGTACCGGATGTAAGCTGCCTTAATTATTAAGTTTTATATTTTGCTATCGGTAACTACGTCATCCTCCGTTGTGTATTGGTCAAGAACGCAGGAAAATGCTATTGCCGAGGTAGCCCAGGCTCGATTCCTGACTCGGGCATGGTTTCTTCTTGATTTGACATTTCTAGAACTTAAGTTCTAATGTTCATAATATGACACACTGCACAAAACACATTTATCGGCTGCAATGTGTTGTTTCCTAGGAGGGGTTTTCGCCTTATCTATCTTCATTTTGCTTTATTATTGTAAAATACACGAAGACACAGCCGTGAGGTTGTTGTGAAAAGAATGATAAACCCGAGATAAGCACATACCGAAACTAAATGTAGATTGTTTTAACTTCTACTGTCACTTTCAAAATGTTGAAAGCAAGGTTCTAATTGGCTATCGGAAAGGTCGTCTGAATGTGACCGTCTATCGGCTGTCCTCAGTTCTGTTGTGTAGCGTTAATATTAGATGATTATACATGTAATCAGGTTGATAAAGGGTAGTCTTCAAGAAAGGAATGTACATATTATTTTCATGTTTAAGGAATCAACCATTGTTAAGCTGTGAAGATAAACAGGTGTAAAAGTGCTTATGTTTACATGACAAAATATGTTAGTGATCTAAGAAGAATCTGAGAGGAAAAACAATTCACACAAAGTAGAATTTGAGAAAATGTAGTAGTCCTAATGTAATATCTTGGAAACGTTTTGTTTTTGTGGACCGTGTCCATTATGAAAGGTGACTAAAAAGTAAATATATCTTAATTCAAAGAATTGTTATTGTCTGATAATGAATGTTGAGAGAAAACGATTTGCATAAAAATGTTTTGGAAAACAAGAATGGTGTGTTTTCCGACTGTATCTATGTCTATTTACTATTGTGTACATTTGTATTTATGTTACATATAGAGAATCTTTTGTAAATTTGATATACGTTCGTATTTTCGCATAGAATTCTCAGAATCAAGTTATTTCAAATTGATGTCTACATTGGTTATGGGCAGTTGGCAGTCGGTAGTTGAAACTTCCGATTCGGGAAACAATCTGTGGGTTTTTCACTACTTTCCCAATATATTAAATATAGTAATTTGCTTCACCATTTTACTTGTTTCCTTCAAAGAACATGCACAGTACCGTTGCACTATTGTGAACCTGAGAGACATTTCTTCAGTTCTACCTTTCATTTTTCAATGTTCCCAAAAATCTTTTAATGAAAGTTGTTTATGCGTTTATTTGTGCATAGAAAAATAAAAATAAAAGATATTGGACTTGATGGCTTAAGAAGTGAGTATTAACATAAATGTGTATCTCATTACATATTCATATATAAATACATATCATCTAAGAAAACCAGTCACTTGAAATGATCAGTATCATTTAACACGTTTATTTGAAAAGCTTGCATGATGATTCTATATCATAATCTTTATTTACTTGTGTAGAAAGTGTTGATGTTAGAGTTTGATTTACCAGTATTTAAATATATGTTTATATTATTTTGTTATACTACATGATTAGCTCTAAATGTAGACATCTTGAAAACAAGAATAGTTTTTATATGAGTTGATACTGACTTCAGCATGTAGAAACAGTTTCTTATTTATTCTTGAACACTGTAATTTAGTAGCAGGAAGGAATCTTCATATCACTTCTTTTTCATTCAAGCTCAGAAACTAGAATATTAACTATTGATACATTTTATTTGTGATATATTTTCTTTCAGTTTTACAGTTTTATCAAAGTTTTAAAGATACAAAAGCTAAGACGTATTTGCTAACGCCGTTGCTACTTCAGTTTTGATTGCCTTTATTTGATACCTGAAGATAATTTTAAACTAATCATGACAAATCATTAATTTATTTTCCAAACCGCTGAAATGTTTTCACTTTTAGATATTTGATATTTCTACGAAAATAAAACGATTTGCTTAGTATTGCTTTTTAAGGGTTTTTGAAACTGATTCAAAACTAAAGAATGGATGGATAAATTCAATATAGAACTTTTTTAAATGTTCAATGAAATGCCTTATTAAGTCGTCAATTAACTTTGTGAAATAAATCAAACGGCAACAAAAATTAAAATGACATTAATGGAATATAGCTTTGTTTAGGTCGCTGTTTCTTTATGTTTGGACTCTGACTTCTTTTCGGGAAAAAGTATAATATTCTACAAGCCTTGGTTTAAACAGTATTTATTAATATAGTTATAATTGTTACAGTTTTGAAAATATACAAACATAGAGGATTGAGTAGAAAGCTATAGGCTTTTATTTTCAAAAAAAAAAAACCTCTCCCTATTCAATAAGCTTTAATTGTTATTCAGATACATTATCAAAGGCGAAAAGTAGTAGACTTTGAAACATCATTTCAAATAACTATGAACTAAAGCAGGGAAAATGTCTTTAATTTAAAATCAAGTCCATTATCATCCAGTATTGTCATTAAATTACATGGTCATAGAGTGATGAAGGTCATAAGAATATAATAATGATGTTAATGAAACTTATGTGTGCGATCTCTGATTTTGCTTGGGAGAGCTAGAATGCTGATCCCTGATATTTGTTACAGAGGTTATTCTTGCGTATCACATATTTGCCGTATACATCATACACAAAAATGACATGATGCTAAATTTCAAACGCCCTTTAAAAATAGAGTATTTGATTTTAGTAGGAGATACTGTAAACAGTATTGTTAGTATTATAATTTAATGCTGGTTGTATCGACAGAAGGCTACACTGTCACTGTATATGGCAGACGTTTTTTCTTTGCTCTTGAATTTCACCATAATAACTCCGTTATTTGTGTTAACATTTTGCTGAAACTTGGATATAATGGATATGAATGTACTTTGCATCTGTGTGTGCTTCTATGCCGTAGCAGCTTCGGTAATTCATTGGATTGCATCCAGTGAAATTTTTCGATAATTTTCTTCATGAATTTACATCAGACTTTACCTGTCATTCACCTGGAATGTATACCTACACTAGAGGTCAATATTGGATATTGGATCTACGGTATCGAACAATAGCGGATTAGGAAACTAGCCCCTGCGGCATATAGGGTTATAAACTTACACAATTTATCCTGTAAAAAGAAAACTCATAGAAGTAAACGAGGTGGTAGAAATAAAATAATTCCCAAGCAAAATGGTGCCAACTTAAAACATTGATATACCCTAAGAAATACAATCAATATAGAAATGTACGCAAACATGTATCTTGCATTACTCTGAACTGTAGATCTGTTGTGAACAAAGGTGATTGTGTGGGCCAATACCTCAGGGATGAGAGAATAGATTTCTCTATTTTGACTGAAACTTGGTACTCGGACGAGAAACAGCATCAATTTGAAACTTCTGACTTGAACCAGAATGGATATAAATTAAGCGTAACTAATAGAAAAAAAGAAAAAAAAAAGTAGTGTTGCGATCACTTGTATAAACTCGATCAATATGCGAAGGGTAACTCATGGCACTGTTCGAAGCTTTGAATATGGTATTTGGAAACTCGTTTGCAAAATTTAACCATACACGTAGTGGGTGTGTATAGATCCCCGGTTGTATCGACTGGTAACCAGTTAGTTGCTGATTTTTTTTATTTCATCGAAAATATTTTACCACATTATGACAATTTACTTATAATGGGAGATTTTTAACTTGCTTATAATCGATGACAACAGTTCTATTACAAACTTCAAGGACTCCCGAGTAAAACTGAAACTGAAACTGAATAATTTGATTAAACGCCTATTTTTATACAATGATATATTCAATGGCGTTGTACATAATAATGATAATAATAGTTATTATAATGGCCGCCAATTTTAATTTGCCACGGACAATATTTGGCAAAAACAGCAAGTACTTCTACAATGACTTCAAAGTTAAAAGTACTACTCAATGTAAGCCCTTACCTATCTTATACCAACCAACATTTATTACTATTCTATTCATCTTATTTTTGTAGATATTGCGATTCAAACATTTCATTTCCCATGGGAAATAGCCGATTTCCTATGGGAAACGGTCATTTCCCATGGGAAAATGGCTTTCCCATGGGACGGTGTTTTCCCATGGGAAACATTTGGCCAACTTTTCCCATGGGAATTTCCCATGGGAATTTTCTTTTCTTTTTTTTTATTGATTAATATTAAAAGCATCATAGCTGTCTTATAAAAATGTTTTTTTAGTACTTGCAGGTTTATAATTCTAAGAAATAGACTTTTTATTTTTCCCATGGGAAAGACTTCCTATGTGAATCCCATAGGAAATTGTTCCCAAGGGAAAACTTTCTCATGGGAAATTGTTCCCAAGGGAAGTTTCCCATGGGAAATTGTTCCCAAGGGAAAGGTTTCCCATTGGAAAAGTTTCCCATCGGAATACGTTCCTGTGGGAAATGTTTTCTATAAGAAAGGGAAGAATTTTCCACCGAAACCTTCATATTTTAAGGACATGAAAATGCTGACAGCCCTTATAAATCCATTTTTCTTCCTTTGTTCATAGTTATTATTTGATGATTTTGTATGTTAAAAATAGAAAATTTCAATTCTCTAATCAATGTCAGATAAGACTTTTGCCTCAAGCCAATCCAGAACTCTATCGGCACATATATTATTGTTCATCATATTAAAGGGAGGCAATTTATGGTACAAAAAAAGAAAGTTAACTTTGGTGCCTGTGATCTTGTAATGGTGAATATTTAAACGTTATTTAAATATACACCATTGTATACAAGAGGGCCATGATGGCCCTATATCGCTCACCTGAGTACCATTGCTCTTCATGAAAAAATCAAGTTTTGACATAGACCACATAGCCATAGACATTAAATTTCATCAGGATAAATATTTTCTTGTAACAGTCCGTTTTGTCCTAAGGGTCCTGACCTATATTTATTTACATAAAACAAAGGGAGGTAATTTGTCATAAGTTCAGTCAAAAGTTATCTACCCCGATTGTCCGAGTCCATCTGATGGCATAAATTACATTTCAAATCAGTATCTTCATTGGTTACTGAGATACACCCATTTTTAATTGAAACAAAGGGAGGTAATTTGACATAAAATCAGTCCATAGTTATCTACCCTGATTGTCTCAGTCCAACTAATGACAATATTGAAATTTCAAATAAGTCCTATAAGTACTTACTGATATAAATCCATTTTTATTACAATCAGGGGAGGTAATCAGATATAAAATAACTCTGGAACCTACAATTGGATCTGACAGATTCGTCATGGAATCCAAGATTTATTGTTGTTGAAGATATTCTGGAAGTACGTACCAAATCAAACCATAAATGAAGTCTCTATATGGCTGCAAAAGCCAAAATAGCAAATTTTGGACCTTTAAGGGGCCATAACTCTGGAACCAATGAGGTTTCTGGCCAGTTGAAGGAAGGAACCAAGATCTTTTGGTGATACAAGTTGTGTGCAAATTTGGCAAAAATCAAATAAAAAATGAAGCTGCTTTTGTGCAGAAAAGGTCAAATTAGCTAATTTTGGCCCTTTCTGGGACCATAACTCTGGAACCCATAATGGAATCTGGCCAGTTTAAGAAAGGAACCAAGATCTTAAGGTGATACAAGTTGTGTGCAAGTTTGGTTAATAAAATAAAATCATAAATGAGGCTGCTATTGTGCAGACAAGGTCAAAATAGCTAATACTGGCCCTTTCCGGGGCCATAACTCTGGAATCTGGCCAGTTCAAGAAAGGAACTAAGATCTTATGGTGATACAAGTTTGGTTAAAATAAAATCATAAATGAAGCTGCTATTGTGCAGACAATGTCAAAATAGCTAATTCTGGCCCTTTCAGGGGCCATAATACTGGAACCAATAAAGGAATCTGGCCAGTTCAAGAAAGGAACTGATATGTTATGGAGAAACAAGTTGTGTGCAAGTTTGGTTAAAATCAACTCATAAATGAAGCTGCTATTGTGCAGACAACATCAAAATAGCTAATTCTGGCCCTTTCAGGGGCCATAACTCTGGAACCCTTGATGGAATCTGGCCAGTTCAAGAAAGGAACAAAGATCTTATGGTGATACAAGTTGTGTATAAGTTTGGTAAAAATCAAATCATAAATAAAGCTGCTATTGTGCAGACAAAGTCAAAACAGCTAATTTTGGCCCTTTCAGGGGCCATAACTCTGGAACCTATAATGGGATCTGGCCAGTTCAAGACAGGAACCAAAACCTTATGGTGATACAAGTTCTGTGCAAGTTTGGTTAAAATAAAATCATAAATGAAACCTCTATCGAGCAGACAAGAAATTGCTGACAGACGGACGGACTGACAACAGGTGATCACAAAAGCTCACCTTGTCACTATGTGACCGGTGAGCTAAAAAAGATAGACCAGAAAAATAAAAATTATAAATATGGCCTTGACCTTCGAATGGCAGAGTTATAGACCGGACAAAAAAATGTGACAGACAAATGAATGGAAGGTCACAGCCTATTTCTATGTCCCCCTTTTTTCTTTCAAAAAGGTGGGGGACAATAATTGCGAAAAAGATTTAAATACAGTATGGAGTTAAACATTATAAAGCTTGTATTCATATTTGACTTTTATTAATCAACATACAACAAAATGAACAAAACAGTAAACAAGAGCTGTCCGTAAGACAGTGCACTCCACTATTCGACGATTTGACATTAAAATGAATTTGTCTCAATAAGAGACTTCTACTTTAAACTTCAAATCATTATGCTATATCCAGAAAATGTTATTATGTTATAAGCTGAAAGAATAATTCTGTCATAAATACAACTCAAGGTATTGTCACCACACATGCAGATGATGATTATAAAGAAATACTTTTAATTTAAAGTCATTAACTTTTAAAGTATGTCTATAAAAAAAGCTTTGGAAAAAAATTTAACATGAATGCAACAACATGGTGACCTTGACATTGGATATCAGGGCTCAGCCCCTGCACATACTTTGTATGCTGGTCAGTGTTACCAGACAGTATTTAAGATACAAGCAATAGTAACAAAGATATAATAGAATGGTTGCTGAAAAACTTAAAAATAGCCAAAGTATAACACCTTGATCACCTTGAATGTGGGTAAAATGGACCCAGCCCTTGCATATAATTTGTTTGCTTGCTGAACAATGTTAATGTGAAGTTACAGTTAGATATAAGCAATAGTAACAGTGAAAAAAAGAGGTTGCCAAAAAACTTTAACCAAGAAATTGGTTCTTTTTTCCCTTTTTTTTTTTTTTTTTTTAAAGTTTTTTTCATATTCCCCGAATAGTGGAGTTAAAAATGCACATTATTTACTAAATTACATCAAAAACAATACGTAATGTAATTACGAATCAATATCTAATTGAAACATAGTTATGATGTATATTATTTGTAGGGTTGTTATGCATGTTTGATAAACCTAGAAGTAATGGCGTAATGTCATTTATCCGGTAAACATACCATGAAAAGTGAACTCTATATACAGAAACAGCAAAAATTAACAGCAACCTGGGAATAAACTTATCAAATGGCAGCCATCTTTAAAGATAAAATATTATATAAAAATATTTACATGTTAACCAATTCCAAAGAAAGTCTAAAAATCCGCTTGAAATTTCCACACGTGTTTTCTACAGGTGTGCAGATACCCCAGAAACAAGATACTGACCCGTACAATTTATTTAACCATAATATAAAACATGTTTATTTATGGTTATTGGAAATTTCATTAATATCTACAGTTTTGAAATATTGCAAAAAATTTCATCAGAATTTTATGATAGAGTCGCATTATGGAACTTTTGTGGGATCTGAATTTTTCAAACAAACTAGCCAACAATCAAGTATATGACCCTCTTTCTTTACTTGCCGAATTTTTAAAGTAAATTCTAATGTTCTGAAAACCCTTGATATACTAAACATCTATATTACAGCAAAAAAATGATGGAAAGGTACTGAACTACCCTAATTAGGTAAGTTAAATATAAAAAAATTGTATCTAAGTTCTTCTCTTTACAGAAAAAAGTACAAAGATTCATTACACAGTAAAACACAAAGGTGGATACACAGATAAAATGTATTATCTTCAGTTCAATACAAAATATGATATCAAATTTTGGTGCTTGTGTTTAAAAATACTCTACAAATAATGAAAACTGAAATGGATATATGCCCTTATAAACTAGGGACACATCTTTTACACATATTAAATAGATAAATACTGGAACAGAATCTGAATCCTATCAAAAATGTGACAAATCTTTCCTTATAATTGAAACTAAAATGAAGCCATTAAATGGAGTTGAAATCAATGATTTAAAATTCAAATGTGTTTAAATTAATAAAACTAGTATTTTACTCCATCCTGCAGCTCACTACTTCTGTTTACAAGTCCACTAAATTATCTTTTTTTATTTTTAAAAATATACATTTAATAAAAGGGGAAGTTTGAAGACTTTTCCACAATGTCTGAATGCATTTCTTGAAATATAGCTTAATCTATAACAACAAAAATGTCAACTTCTAATTTTTTATGCCATAAAAAGAAGTAGAATCATAATGAAATATACAAACAGAATCATAATTAAAAATACAAACAAAGCCCTGATCTTTTTAGTAACAAATAAATAATTCATTTTAAATAAAGACAGGTTGTAATGGTTATCCAATTGCAAACAATAAAAAGAAAATTCAAACGATATTGACTTCTGCTAGGTCCAGATTCAAAATATGATTGAAAATTATGCTTAAAACTAAGTTGTTCAGATTAGCCTAGAGTATGTTTTCAAAGCTTTAGTGAAGTTTATTGTTACATACTGATACAGAAATAGAGAACATGTCAGGTAATAGTCAACTAAAACTGATATTTGAAAAAAAAAACAAGAGCTGTCACAGAAGATGACGCCCTTGACTATTTCAGTGCTGGATAGTGGAAGTGGGCAAATCTGAGGAAACCTGAGCTGTCAATAGAGTGTTTAATGACTCCAGTGGAGGATAAGAATATTGCACTTTACCTAGAGTCTGTGTCAAAAATATTAAGAAATACTCAACATATAGGGAACATAATATTATGCACTATGATACTGAACAATTACATGTATTTTAAGTTCAAATCCATTCATTAATAACAGATATAGTGTGAAAGTGCACCAAAACTTAACCTGAAAATCCAAGTAAAAAGGGGGAATAATTCATGAAACAATTGTGCAAGAGTTGTTTGAGTGGTGATTGTAAACACCATGATGTGAGTGATGATTGTAAGCAATTTTTAAGTCGGAATCCAATCAATTCAGTGATAACAGAGATAGAGTGAAACTGCACCAAAACTTTAACCTAAAATCTGAGTGAAAATGGGGGATGAACCATGAAATGATGGTGCAAGAGTTATTACCCTTATGTCTGATGATGTGGGTGAAGAGGAATAACTACTTGAAGTTTGAATCAAATCCATAAAGTAATTACAGAGATAAGAAGAAAAAAGAGAAAGTATAAAAACTTTAACCAATTGGAATGAGGAAAGACGCTGGCGCAGGGTCGAGTAGGATAGCTCTTCTTATACTTTGTATAGTCCAGCTAAAACTTACATGCTAGTATCTATTAAAATATTTTACAAGTTTATTTACATATGAACTTAACAAGCTCAACTAAATAATGTTCTTATATAATAAATCCAGCAATAAAGATATGTCATTGTTCAAAATACACATAATTTATTATTTCTAAATTAAGCTATGTGCCTGAATACATTTTTTGTATTTTTGATAAAAAACAGTAATGATGAGATGTAATTGTTAGAAAACTTGATTTATTAAAAATATGATAAAAACACTGTTGTATCTTATCACTTTGTTTATTTAGCCCTAATTCAATCAAGCTTTCTAAACTCGTTATAAAGCTGAGAACTGATTTGCTATAAAGGTGAGAAATATCACCTGCAATTTATTTACTGCACAGTAGCTATACAGTAGCTTACTATGATAAACAGAAGCAAGTCTATCAATCGTCCAGTCTTGTATATTGGCTCTTACCGCCAATATGCAGACCATAGGCCACATACCTTGCATACCAGAATCAGTGTCTTTAAATACACTATGAGAGTCCGAGACGTTTTTCAATACAACAAAAAAGATTTGTCTTTGAGTTCTTTAGATTAACCAGATATAACAACAACAACAGTAACAACAAACAAAAAACACACACCGCCGACCAAAACGGAGCTGGTAAGAGCGAAACAAAGTTAACTCATCGTTATATCTTAACTTCCTCATACCTGTTTAAAATTCAAGCTGGTTTGCACCTGGGTGAATAATATTTAACAGGCTTTATTAAATTCAGTAAACAAGGATAAAGAGAAAACATTAAAATTTCAGGATTGTTTAAATTGATATAAGTGAGTAGATTTTATTTTTCATTTCGAAAAAAACCCCGATAAGATGGCATTGTATGAGATCTAGGATTCATACTTGTTAGATTTAATTTTAACACCAATGAAAAATAATATATGTAGTTATAAACTTATATGCGCAAAATTCTCTGAAAAGGAATGAATCAGCGATAAGTTGTGGATTTTATCCCCGGGCGAGATGAGTGGTGTCTGAAATCATTCAGCATTCGCTTCGGATGTGTGCGGGAAGGTTTTCATTTAATCAAGAAGGATTATTCCAAATCGTTTTAAATTCAGAAACAGTCAGGTTAACTGAGACATAAAAACGGCGTTTAAATCAAACAAACCAAATTAAGAAACCGTATTGGATTATCATAATATAAAACTGCAAAAATTCGTGTCTTTGTTCCTCTTCAAAAGATAAACTTGTGGAATTCAGTTACAAAGTATTACAAGAATTTGCGTAATATAAAAATATCACAACATTTTAGTACGACCAGCTTATAACATGCATACATGTAGAGCAAAATCTGTCTCGAATTATTATGCAATAAACCGACCTTGAACTATGCTATGCACACACCGTGTTTGGGCCAAATGCTGCGACGTAGAACGCAGTTGTAATTTACATTTGATGAAAATACTCCTCTGATTCTCGTCTAACGTTATTTGAAATAAGTCGTGTTAGAATTAAAATAATAAGTATCTAAATAAAGTTTATCGTAGAATAAGCCTCGTGTGTCGTTCTTATACGTAGAAATGTATCACTCAGGCATTCGGCCTTCGTGATATTTTAATACGCATAAGAACTCCAGACTCGGGTTATTCTACGATAAACCTTTTTTTTTTTGGTATTTTATAATAATGTCTTAAATATTTGAAGTAATTTTATAATAAAGTGCATGGTGTGTAAATTATTTAACATCGTTAATGTTTCAAAACTGTAACAGACCGTGATTAAATCTACATTACTGTACCACATGAATTATATATGAATTGTATAAAGGACATCGGACGTTACGCTAGGGATTTTCAATGCCATTTCATGACCTCAATCAGTGATAATTTCATATAATGGCTTCAAATACTCGAAAATAAGTTATATTCTTATCAAACTATCAAACTGTCACAAAAATAACTTTATTTCATATTCGTTATCTTGAAATTCGAACTGTTTGTGACTAAGGGTAATATTTTTTGAAAAAATTTAAAACGTGTATTTTTAGTGAAATGAGCATAATACATTTAAGGTATGTCAGTTATAAAATGTTTTAAAACAATAAACAAATTCTCACCATGCAGACTATTAGTTTTATTAAGATTTAAATAAAAAAAAAAAACTGAAAAGCAAAACATAAAAGTGGAACGAAAATTTTGGTCACACAACTGTACGTCATTTCTTTCCACCGGAATGCCCATAATAACTGATGCATTGATCATACCCTATACTGGCCTTTTCAGTTGTAGCGGAGGGGTATAGGAGACTGCCTAGGCCACAATGGGGTCAGGGGGTGCCTGGGTTTTAGTAGCATTTTATGACTCATTTAGGCACGTTCTAGATGCATCGTTTGCTCTTTTCAAGGTCTCTTAATACTGTACTTTTGGTGTGTTCTTTTTTTCAGTTTCCGAAATTATCTGTAGGCACAGTCCAGCTATGCTTAGTTGATATCGGTAACGCCGCAGAGTCATGCACATTTAGCCTATATCTTTTAATGCCTAGAAAACATTTACATGTGCTTTCTGTTACTCGAATGCGAAAAATCAAAAAAAAAAAAAAAAAAAAAAAAAAAAAAAAAAAAAAAAAAAAGGAAGAAGAAAGAAAACAACATAGTAATACAATGTAGTACTAAAATATCGACTGGTTCAATATCAATGGAACCTAACTTCACAAGCTGCTAGCTAGTATCAACATTTATGTAGGTATTCTTGGGGCGTCAGTGTTAGTGGGTGAATTAGTGTTAATTCTTGGGGTGTTAATGTTAGTTCTGGGGGCGTCAGTGCTAGTTCTGGGGGCATCAGTGTTAGTTCTGAAGGGACCAGGGTCAGTTCAAGATTTGGTATCTGGTGTTGAGGATGTTTGATCCAGTGGTTCTTTGGTGCGAATTAAAGCAAAGGTTGTTCTTAAAATGCAGTCTAGGTGTGCCATAATTGTGTCCTAAGGTTCAAAAGGCATTTGCACCATTGTGGCACTATTCCCATAAAAGTCCGTGTATATCGCTTTGTCATGTTTGAATTGAAGACACATACCTCTAGTTGTCTAACCCACTTGCTTGGTTCATGACTTGCGACAGACGCAGTGGTCTCAATCCTGATGACACTTAATCGACAGATTTAGATTGTTAAGACCTGATTCAAAAATTCATAAGATATACTTGTCAGTCTGCTTTCAAGCTTGCCTTTCTATTTCCACTATTCATTTGTTATAGTGTTTTCTATCTTTGAAATATTTACAAAAACGAATAAAGCTGTAGATATGCACGGTTTACGAAACACATGTAATAAGTGTCAAAATATTTTATGTAAAATTCATTTGCAGACACCCTGTATCAAGTCAAGTCAAGAATTTTATCTTGTAATTAAAGGCCACTGGCCCACAATACATAAACACACAAGTAATAAGACATGTGGTTGTGCACCCAGCATTTAGGAGAAAGACAACTCGTTTTAATAATGCATGTTTGAATCAAGTGAATATTCTCCCTTTAACATTCACATCAATAATTTATATATTCAGTAAATGGTAAACAGTCACTGCTATTCTAGAAAAAAATACTGTAGAACCAATGTGTACCAGGTGTACATGTATAAGTACTGATTACTAGTTGCATCAGATCTTGGACTTTGGAAAAAATAGCATGAAATTACCATTTTACAGCATCAATATAGAATTCAATGTTTCAATGTTTTCAATAAAGTGCTGACAGATATTTGTATAAGGAGGTATATTAATGCCTGCCTGTTTCATTTCTAATTTCAATTTTGTAATTAATAATGCTTATGTTTACAAGTATAGACATGTAGTTTGTGTACCTTGTCTGTCAAAGAAAGACAACACTCTTAAGTATTGCATATTAAACAAAGTGAGTATTTTCCCTTTAACATTCACATTTTGTAATCTATGCATTCAGTAAATGTTGAACAAACACTGCTATTCTCTTACATTTTTTCAGGATTATCAGTTTTTAGCAATTCATAAAAGTCGTTTACAGTAGTACCTAATGTATACCAGTTGTATAGATATTGATTACGAATTGCATCGAATCTTGGACATTGGAAAAATACATGAAATTCACATTCTACAACATTTATATAAATGTTTTCTGCACAATACTTACAGCCTCTTGCATCTCGAGAGATATTCATATGTCTACCTGTTTCAATTTTAAACTTATGTTTTGAGCATCTAAATTTCGCATAAGCAATTTTATATTTTAAAGGTATATCAAGATGCAGGTATCATTCAGTATTTAGTAGTGTTTTAAAGTTTTATAATGTTTACAGCGGTTTGAGCTGTTTATATCATTGTGCCAATTCTGACTAAAACAATCTATTAAGCGTTGCTTGAACACTTGAATAAACATATTGACATCACCTGTACTTGTACTATCCAAAATACCACTTGTAATATCCAAAACCATATTTATACAGGATATGCTTTTTTTACTTTAGTAGCCCAACATATCCGCCCTACTTCATCTAGTGATTTTAGCATCTTATAACAATTTTTAGGGTATCTGTTTTCTGCCATATGTAATAATTTGCACCAATACCTGATACAATTTGTAAAGTATGTTATACATAAAGGGAGGCGACCGCATTCCCCGAGAGCAATACAATTATTAGTAGTAGTATTTACACGAAGATGCTTCTTACGAAAAGATGCTTCTTACGAAAGCTGTTACGCACAGCTTCAATAATATGAAAATACTGATACCCCCAGATCTGAGACCCGTAACATAAAATTGGTTTCACTACCACATCAAAAATCTTAACCAATTCATGTGTAGGGAAATATTCAAATGGTTTTTGATAGCGAATAATTGAAAATATGGATTTCTGAGCTTGAGCAGCTAACTTATCCTGTGAAGAACTCCAAGATAATTTGGGCGTGAAGAATAATCCAAAATACTTATAAACAGAGGTAATATAAAGTACTTCCTCTCTGAAATACCATTTTTTTCATAATTCCTAAGTATGCCACCATTACGGAAGACAATAATTTCCGTCTTATCAAGATTTACCTCCATACCAGTATTTTGACAAAACATATCTACATAGTTTAACTGTTGTTGCAGTTTAACTGCCGTTTCAGCACAGTTTGCTACATCATCAGCAAATGATAGACATATGATATCAGGAATATCATTAGTAATAAAGATACCTGACCCACAACTTTCCCGCAAAGGGCTGTTAACTCATCAATGAATAGTGTTAAGATTGTTGAACTTGACTTATCCCCTTGTCTTTTTCCGATGTTACATGGAAAATAGTCTTTAGTCCCACCATTAACTGTTTTAACACAAGATTGCAGACTACTATACATAACCTTTAGTAAATGTAGGAAATTGCCATGTAGACCTTTCTTTTCTAGTGACTCGAATAGCTTGGTGTGATTTATTTTGTCAAAGACCTTACGGAAATCTACATATAATCAATAAAAACGGCTACCCCTTTTGGAGAGATATTTCTGTACCATTGCTTGTAATGAAAATATATTGTCTACCGCAGAGTACTCATGCTGAAAACCAGCCTGAGATTCATCAATTTTATTGTTCATTTCAGCCTAGTCATAAAGTGGCTTATTCACAACACATGAAAATATCTTATACATGGCATTTGTTATAGAAATACCCCGATAATTTCCTGGATTACCAGTCGATCTAGATTTGTGTACAGGACAAATAATACTACTACCCAAAGAATCTGAGAAACTACCTGTTTCCATAATTCTGTTAAACAAAGCAAGTAAATATGGTTCTGTAAGAACTATAGTATATTTAAAAAATTCTGACGGAATACCATCAATACCGCAGCTTTTACCATTTTTCAATTTTGTAATGGAATACCTTATTTCTTCAATTGAAAATGGCTCATTTAAACAATTTGCACTCTCATCAAAATTAATATCTGTTGTATCAAATTGAATTGGTTCACTCTGCTCATCATAAAGCAATGAACTAAAATAGTTATGCCAATCACTTGCTGTTATACCAGGATCAGCAGACTTATTTGTGCGTGACTGTTTGGGGAATTTCCACATTTTTATAGGATTATTTCTAGTTTCTTTAAGCGACTGTCTTTTACATGTACTACGTTGGAATTTGGCCATTTTCCTACTACATGCATTTTTAAACTCATTTCGCCTATCCTTGTAAATCATCATTTGAACTGGACATACGCAATGTGGAGTACTTAGCTGCTTTAAGGTTATCACATTCCACGTCCCTCCATGGAGGCTGGGAGCTGTGATAAGGTATACGACTAAAACGCATCTTACTTCCAGCTTCATAATAAATAGAAGTGATTGTATGTATATATCATGTAAAAGTTTATCATTATGAACTGGTATCATTTCAGCGAATCTTGTTTGGAAATCTAGACTCTGTTTTCCCCTCCACCTAAATTTAGGTACCGGTATGACATTAGTATCAATATTAATTGGGTTATTCCCTTCTTGAAGGAAAATAAAGTTAATGTACATGAAATAGAAAAATGATCGGAGTTATCACGATCTAAAACATTAAACCCTGATACCAATGGAAATAACTCACCAGAAGCTATCATATAATCTACAACACTGGCTCCATTTTTCGCAAAGCAAGTAAAATTACCTTCCTTATCATCGTGCATTCTACCATTTAAAATATGCACATCAAAAATGCCACACAGATTTGCTAGGATTTTATCAAAATTATTTCCCCTTAGGTTATCTTTATTGTTTCGTGGAATGTCAAAATTAAAATTGCTACCGTCATAGGCAACATCTTCAAAAATATTATCTAAATTATCAACAGGTATAAAATCTAGAAAGTCTTGTGTCCTAGCATTTGTATCGCCTGTCAAAATGTAATATGTAGTTTGTAGTATGCATTTCCCCCTGTGGCCAAGTACCATTTTTTGCAGCATACGTATATAGTAATCATTTACGAAGGCAGAAGGCATGTGATATATTTTGTTGCGTCACTGAGAGGGGATGGAGGAATGGGGTGGGAGAGAGAAAGATGTTTAAAACGTAAACTGATTAATGTTCATATTTCAATAGAAATGAACAGACAATGAGAAAGGTAAAAGAAAATCATCTTTTTTTTTTAACAAACTTGTAAAATTTAGTGGAATGTATCAAGAAATGGTCCTTAATTATCTTTATTATGCTATTTCAGTAGCCTAGCCCTACGTCAGTTTTTACTTAATTGGATAGGCAATCTGAATAGGAAAATGCCCGAGGTCCTTTTACCAATTTGACTTTAACATCGATATATTTTGATTTAACGATTTAGTTACGGACATTGTCAAGTTGGAACATTGAGTTGATATGGTTGGGGTACATGATATTATCTCAATGGAATTTCAAAGTCGATGTAAAACAAACTCTATTCCGATGTGACAATAAGTTAAAACCATGAAGTACTGACCTCTAAGTTCAGTTAGAAGACTACAGCTAAAACGGCTATGCGTATATTTGTTTTCGGTACAAGTATTAGAATTGTTATCATCAGGCAGTATAACATACATAATAAAGCTGAATTATCCGTATAAATGAACTGAGCGCTATTGAATGGCATTATACAATGAGGAAGTCTAAGGTAGAGCACTCCTTTTATTTCTTTGCTTTGATTGAAGGAATCATGGCGGATATTTTTAGCTCGACTATTCATAGAATAGTAGAACAATTGGACAAGCCCATGCGTCGGCATCGGCGTCCCGATTTGGTTATTTTTTTGTATGTAAGCTGGTATCTCAGCACCCACCTGTGGGAATGAATTGAAACTTCGCACACTTATTCACTGTGATAAAATGACTTACATTGCACAGGTTCCATAACTCTAAATATTTTGCTTTTTTTTACAAAATTCTGCCCCTTTTTTCACTTAGATTATTTTGGTTAAGGTTTTGTATGTAAGCTGGTATCTCAGCAACCACTTGTGGGAATTGGTTTGAAACTTCACACACTTATTTACTGTGATAAACTGATTAACACTGCACAGGTTCCATAACTCTATTTTGCTTTTATACAAAATTATGCTCCTTTTTCAACTTAGATTTTTTTGGTGAAGGTTTTGTATGTAAGCTGGTATCTCAGTATTCACTAACTGGAATGGATTGAAACTTCACACACTTATTCACTGTCATAATCCGACATGCACAAAGCAGGTCCCATAACTTTATTTTGCTTTTTTTACAAACTTATGCCCCCTTTTCAACATTTTTGGTTAAGTTTTTGTCTGTAAGCTGGTATCTCAGTATCCTCTAATGGGAAAGAATTGAAACTTCACACACATGTTCACTGTCATGATATGACATGCTGTGCAAAGAGTCAATAACTCAACTTCGCATTTTACAAAATTATGCCCCGCTTTCAGCTTAGGAGTTTAGGGTTTAATTCTTATATGTAAGCTGGTATCTCAGTACCCACTAATGGGAATGGATTGAAACTTCACACACTTGTCCACTGTCATGAGCTGATAAGCACTATGCAGGTTCCATAACTATTTTGCTGTTTTACTAAATCATGCCCCTTTTTGACTTTCGTATTCATTCAATCGACAAGACTGTTGAATAGTCGAGCCTGGCTGTCCTCCGACAGCTCTTGTTTATTAAATCAGTGCACGTGTGATTCGTGTTAGAAAGTTTAACGACGATTCTTAGAAAAATAACGCTCTGCTGATTTATTATGCATTAAGACATAATTATCCTCGATTGACGAATATTTTTTTGTATAAATTTGAGCGACATACGATACCGAAAATGTTTATGCAATTTTCCTGTAGTATACTGTCGGGACACGCTTTTGTATTTCATAGATACTTTACAATATACTTAGAGAGATATTTTTTTCAAAGTTGTTAAACCAATTTTTTTTATTCCTAATTATTTCTCATGCTGTTCGAGGATCTCAGTGTTATTGGAATTTCACATGGTAATTGGTACTGGGAAGCCAAACTCTTCAATTATGTGTATTGTACTTGGTTTTGACGAAGTATTAGTTCTGGCTTTCATAAGTCGTATATTTTAAACTTCAGATTTACTGAAAACCAAAACAACGCATATACTCGTAAATTAACTTTAATAACTTTATACTAAGAATGATTTCCACGTGCCTAACTGTCAACAGGACAAGTATTATGCTGAATCTGTCATAAGTATCATATTATAGGAAAAAGTATGTCGTTACTGTGCATTAACTTCTTAAAGGCGCACCAACCACAAAACGGCTGTATTTTGTTGCATTTCAATGGTGGTATTTATACATAATTTACATGAAAAACTGCGAAAAATATCTAATTACAAATTGACAGCAACATATATTGGGCCAAGACAATGTGTTTAATCTCCAGACCTTTTATTAAATAAACGTAGCAGTAGGTAGTAAGTTAAGTTGACATAACACTTTCTTATACAGAGTAAGATAGTTATTTCTTATGTTTTTAAAACTAAACTTAAAAGGATTAACTGAATACGTTTGCTGGTAAAGTTGTGAAATCACATTAATTCAGGGAGGGCCTAAATTGATCACCTGTCATCATGTAGTATTGTTGTATTATACCAATATTTATCAGAATGATGTACTTCCTGTTCACGGAGGTAAGGTTCCCGCACTTTGTTAATACACCACTTTAGGGAAAAAGTGCTATAAGAAAATAATTTGTTTGAATTTGTTTTTACCATTATTTGTTAAAAATGGTATGCAAGAAAAAGATTCAATCACTGGTGGAAGGTGCAGATGGAATACCTTGTTACTGTGCTACCACATCAACCTTATTCCCCAGATCTGGCGCCATGCGACTTCTTTCTGTTTCCAAAACTGCAAAACGTCCTTTCTGGTCGTAGATATCGATCGCGACCAGCTCTTGGTTCTGCCGTCCACCAGTACCTCCGTAGTATACAGCTTACCGTTATGCTTTCTGGAATGGACCCATAGACTAAAAGTATGCATTTTTCACCTTCTGTAATATTTTGAGGGTACGAAATGACAACATGCTTTCAAGGTTTCAGACCACAATATACAATACTTTTCGAACTCTCCTCGTACATGGCTGGACTCAAATTATACGTACGCCTATCATCAGTATGTTGGCCTGGAATTACAATCAACTAGTTTCTTTCATTTCTCAGCCGCCTTGGAAGTGGTAGAGCGTCCGCTTCAAGTGCGGGAGGTCGTGGGTTCGATCTCTGGCCGCGTCATACCAAAGACGTAAAAAATGGTACTAGTAGCTTCCTCGCTTGGCGCTCAGCATTAAGAGGATAGTACTAGGACTGGTCAGCCCGGTGTCAGTATAATGTGACTGGGTGGGTATCATGTAATGTGTCACCTGCGTGATATTCCAGTGAGGCAGCACTATAAAGTTGGGCATTGTGCTTACTGCAACAAGTATACACCGTCGTTCACATGACTGAAAAATTGTTCAGAAAGACGTTAAACCCGAACACACTCTTTCATTTCTTCTGTACGATAAAGTTTTTTTTTCCATTTTTAATGCACTCATCATCATCTGTCCAGTTTCATATTTTGCAAAACAGTAACTGAAAGAAGGAAGTACCATGTACCTGTAAAACATCATTTTGATGAATATTAAACATGATAACAATTGTTCCTACATTTGTATCAGATTAAAAGGAAAGTACATGCAATGTTTAAGTAACAGATAACTTCAGTCACTGTTTCATTTCTTAAATTATTACTTTTTTGAAGTGCACTGCACTTTAACTGAAAATTGGATGAGAAGTAAGCATAGCACTTTACAGCATAGTGATTTACTTTGGATGACATACCATGCAAATAAGATAAAAATATTCCTATTACGTCAAATTTACTCGCCCGGATGGTAAGCCCATCAGTCGTTTATATTGGCCTGTTTTTCGAAGAAAAATCCGGCTTGTAGATTAGGTCTTTGCGGGCGGATGGATGGAAATGAGTTTCATGTTAACCTTTTTATTCACTCAATATCTGGACACCTAGGACATTAAATCGTCATAGTTATATTAGTCTTGATGTGTACATGACCCTTATTGACTTTGTACTCACTGAATCAAAAGTCAAGGTCACAGGGACCTGGACATTGAAAATGGTTTCCGCACAATATCTGGACAAGTATTTCACCTAGGACATTGAAACGTCAAAGGTATGTTGGTCTTGGTGTGTACACGACTTATATTGATTTCGGGGTTACTGTGTCAAAGTTCAAGGTCACAGGGATACAAAAATAGAAAATGGTGTTCTTACTTTTATTTTTAATATAATTTTCTACCTGTCCATTTCTCATTTTCCCTTTTTCCTTCAATTAATCTTATTAATTTGGAGTTTATTTATTGTATGCCTTTCTTAGAACTTTAACTCATTATTACTTAATTCAGAAAACCCTGCAAAAACGCCGTCAGACGTTAGCTGCCTGTATGATTAAAGTATTTATGGAATGCAGATTGCTCTGAAATAAACTTGTATTTTTGTTTTCTTTAAGGTATATCCGGCGATGAATAAAGTGCTGGTAGTCGGTATTCTGCTTTGTCTTGTAGCTACGATAGTTAGTATTACTAGTACTGCAATTCCGTACTGGCTTTATCAAGAAAGAATTGTTTTTAACAAAACATTTACACATTACATTGGGTTATGGAAGAGGTGTGCCAAATACCCAGATTCGTTTCCGAAAGCATCAGGATGCGTAAAATTAGAGTATGGTAAGATGATAATTTTGAAGTAGTTTTCATCCGTATATGTGTATCCATGATATGAGACATCGCAAATGATATGCTTAATCGTTACAATATAAAATTCTCGAACTCTTCTCAAAATATGCTTAAAACAAAACCTTTTAAGACAAACAGATTTAAATGATATACTGACCTGTGTAAGTGCCACAAGTCGTTTTCGGGTTAAGGTGGAATGCGCCCCATTTTTTTTTGCCGAATATTGTCCTGAAATTTATACTGTACAAAATTCAGGATATATGCGATTGAGTTCCGGTTTTACTTTTTCGCCATACTGTTCCGCCCAGTTTCGAGTGTTTTCGGCATTTTTCCTTTCCTGCGCTCTGAATGTCATATAAATGAAAAATACAAAATAATGTTCATTTTGAAAACAGAAAATACTACACAGTGGTATAAAATTCAGCGAAATGAAATTGACGCTTAGGACGTCAGTGATGATTTTGTGACGTCAAAACGGAAAAAATCATATCAAGTTTTGCTAAAAATTTTGCCTTAAAATTCAGTTTATTAAAAATCGGCTCAATAAAAAACACGTATAATTTTGGTAGTTGTTTCGCAATGTGTGTCATCTAGTAGACACATAAATACTTAGGGGTCACCGACTTTAATTTTTCGCAATATATCATAACTTTACCCTCATCCCCGCATGGTTTGTGGCTATATGACGTTAGAGTAAAGAAGAATGTGTTTCAACTTACACAACTCACGTTCGTGTTAAAAACGAGATGTATTTATTATAAGAAATTTTACGATATATTCGATCTCAACTTCAGATGTCATGTACTAGTGAAAGGAAACACCTTTGACAAAATGTATATCTTGTACAATTGTACGTAAGTATTTGACCTGACACTCATCAATCTTCGCTAATATTTTCGGACGTTTTCGTTACTTGACGCAATACTGTATCCTGAAACGATCTATAATTAAACAAATAACCTTTATAGTTAACCGTCTGACTTCGACGCACATTACAACGGGTACGAAATTACCGCAGAATATATTTTAAAATCAATACAATGAAGTGTTACCGTATTTGCTTTTATTCTAACAATGTCTTTTGCAAAGATTTTCACGAATTCTTATTGTTTTCTCTAACTTGTAGTATCTATTTTCGGGAGTAATTTGTCTTTTTATCTAAGATACCTTTAAAGATTTTATTCGACACTTACTACAAAATATCTTGAATACAAGAATATTTCTTTCAATGAATGGACCGTAAAAAAGAAATAGATAAGTGTATTAATTTTCCGTCCTGTAAAATTTGGAGATAAAATTTGGAAAAAAAATGATGTTAGACTGAGGACTGCAACCCACAGCTCCGAGATTGATGGCTAATCGTTTTGTCCCCGCAGCTACTTGCACATGCGACATTTCTTTTTTAATCATAAAGAATACTTACGATCCTATATCTGATATGAAATTAATATTTTACACGGAATAATTTACTGTGAATCATGAAACTAATTCTACCAATTTAGACATCAATCTCCACATCTTATTCGTGCGAGATTACGAGTTGAAAGAAGTGTCTGTTCTATACACATAATGCTGAGCAACTGGTATCATTTTTGATATCCTTGGTAAACGACTAGCGATCAAAGTCCCGACCTACCGCACGAGAGAGACGAAGAGACAAAGACAGTGAGGTCATAGTAAGGCAGAGTAGCTAGTCCAACGAACAGACTTTATTCTTTATAAGATCTTCAGATGAGATGCAAAACTACATCTCGGTGTTTGTATTCTAACAAAGTTAATAACCATAAAAACAACTTTTAGTTTTCAAGTGCTGAGTAAGAAAAGTTCTTTTACACAAAAGCGTATAACTGTTTCCAATACTTAGCGTTAATCCCCCATATGCCATATAAAAGTCAGAAGATGGCGCTGGGGCAGGGTTTTATATAAATTATGCATGCTTCACATCAGAGAGCCCTTTTTCAAAATTTTGAATTGACTATTGAGTAAAAAGTTATAAAAACTTGCATAAATACACATTGAAACATTCTTAATCAGTTTGTGTAATTATTTTTAGAACAAAAAATTGTGAAGTACAGTTTCAAAAAATAATTTAAACCTAACTGCCAAAATTTTGAATTTTCCTGGTGGCCCTGATGAGACCATGAACCCTAGAGTAATAGAGAATGTAAACAATTCCCATGTGGTTAAATGTTATCAACAAATGCTTCATGTATCAATGGAATTAACACCTAGAATGCATTGTAAATCTCTGGCTAGAGAAGTAATTTCAAATTTTTAAACTGAGTAGAATTTCACAATCATTTCTTCGGTTATATTTTTATGTTATTTAAAACAGGTTTCAAATCAAAATGTTAAGAACAACTAAACTACAGACACAATGTGATACATTATATCAAATAACTTATCATTTTTAAGACATTATCACAGCAACATTTGCTAATTTGTGTGTATTATTCTACATTCCGGACTTTAGTAGTTTATTATTACCCGCCGCCAGGAGGCGGTGGGTTTATTAGTATGTTAAATTTCTTTCGCGTGTGGGACATGGAGCAAGTCACGTGACAGGTTTTCGATACTGTACAGATGTTTTTTATTCGTAGATGTGTGATACACTAATGCTTTATTTAAATGGTAAAACATTATATTTATGTATTTATATTACATCATTCTTTTGAAAATAAGAACAAAACTTGGGTCACGTGACACGTTTCGACCATCTTCATAACACGACCATCTTCAAATTTCGCTTTCGGACGGCTGTCATTTTGTTTACATTTTTATTTTTACAATTTTCGCCTTTCATGTGGTACATTTGGCTTGGATACAAGAATTTTATAATTTGGTTGTAATGTAGGATTACCACGATTATCGGCGATAGTTGAATAATGCGCTTTGTTTATATGAAATTGTAACAACGGATTGATGCGTGTGACGTCATCAATATCTGCGTACATAACATGCAAACAAATAATCAGCTGTTCAATGAGATGATAACCTTTGATAGAGATATGTAAAGTTTGTTGAGTAAATAGAAATGTGTTTACATTACATCTGTTAGGATTCTGGTTCGGAAAGCGTGCTTAGATTTAATAAACTATAGATATTAGATTTTTGGGATATAATTTAATATATTTAGATTGCCATGCCCTGTAGTGACTCCAATTGTTTTTGAGATCATTAGCCCACAAAATATTGCTCACAATAAAAAAAAAAGACATTCATTATGACTGATCCGAATATACATTGCTGGCGGCGGAAAATCTTTTGACTTCTTTCTACATTGAATGCTTGATTATCTCAATTAATGGGCCGCCTGTCAGTTACGACAGAAAAGGTTAATGGCTGTTAGATTTTGAAGTTTCACTGTTCAATTTACAAGAAAAGTTTAAATGTCAGGAATGCCAGTCTCAACCTTGAACTATTCAAAAGTTTGATTCTAATAAAGATGCACAAAATATGAAAAATATTAATTTGTAACCCTCAAAATATGTAAGTTTATCACGTTTTCTTCTTCAACTGCCCATTGTTTACATTAAATTTTGCTTGTGAATCATTGAAAGGGGGCTATTTTTAGCTGACAGGCAACCTACAGAAACATTGTTATTTGATAGGCTCCTCCTACCAAATTCGCTGCCAGGGTAGTAAATGTTGGGGCTTTAAGTTATGATAAGATAAGAGATTCTGCTGGTCCACAAAGACAAATATCGTACATCAAATTGTAGTCATTATTAAATATCTTCTTATGTTCTTAGTACAAGACTGGTGGAAATCAGTTCAGGCCCTGATGAATCTTGGGATTCTATTCCTGGCTCTGAGTACATTTCTCGGATGTCTTTATTGCAAAGACGACTCCAGACAAAGCCTGTTACATGGTGCTATGTTAACAGCCGTACTTGGAGGTTTGTAGTTCCATTATAATAACGTTAGATAAAACATATTCCTTAAAATGTATTTTTAGTAAAAAGAAACATCCAAACACAATTAAGGTATTAAGTATTATGACTTTAACCACTCAGATGCTTTGTATTTAGATTGGTAAATGATAAACTTGTTTTAAACTTTTTCATATTTTCTTTATCTTGAAAATTGCATTTACGTATTTTGTATAGTTTCTTGTATTTAAAGCTACTCGCCCATAGTTTAGGTCATTTTAACTTTTGGGGTTGAACTAATTCCAACATAAACGTTTTAGTGTGGAATTAGTAGTATGTAAGGAAATGAAACATAGAAAAATAAGTCCTTAAAATATTAAAGCACAGTTTTGAGATGATTTTGAAGTCAAGTCTAGATCTAATACTTATATATTGCAGTCGTAACCGTGGACTATATGCTGTACAGTTCTTCTACTGGTAAACTAAAGCATAAATGTGTTCTTTGAATATATTTTAAGATCTCTAGCACTTACTGGTAGCCTGCCTTTAGTGTATTACCCTCTTTGTCATAAAGTGTTGGGGTGTCAAAATCCAGAACAAAGGTGTCAAAATTCAGAACGGAATTTCTAACCAGATTTTGTACACATTTCTTAAACAGACTTGCCGGCATTGGAGTTAAAAGGTTTAAAATTCAAACATGTGTGTCTCAAAGTCAAAAACAACATTCAGAAGAGATTCGTGAAACAAAAATGTATTCACAATGTGTCCACAATTCACAGTTTAGACAATTATTTATGATTCTTAAACTGCTTTATTACTAGTATGCCACGCATGAATGTGAATAAAGCAATGATACTAATATTAATTGATATTTATTAGCTCGGCTATTTGAAGAATAGTCTAGCTATTCTACTCACCCTGGCGTCGGCGTCCGCGTCGGCGTCACACCTTGCATGCAAGTACATACAGCTATCATTTCAAGGCATATAGCTTTGAAACTTATAATTTCTTTTTCTAGGTCAATTATCAACCTCACTGGGTCAAGTTTCATCACTCTGACATGTATTTTGAGCAAATTATGCCCCCTTTTGGACTTGGTTAAAATCCTGGTTAAAGTTTTACATGCAAGTTACTATCTCCGAAACTAATGCAGATATTGAATTGAAACTTCACATGTGTCTTCAGGGTTATAACACTAGTTGATAGCATCAAGTCCCATAACTCTGACCTGCATTTTGGCCAAACTATGCCCCCCTTTGGACTTAGAAAATCCTGGTTAAAGTTTTGCGTGCAAGTACATACAGCTATATCTGAAAGGCATATAGATTTGAAACTTATTTTTTTCGTTTTCTAGATCAATTACCAACCTCACTGGATCAAGTCCTATAATTCTGACATGTATTTTGGGCAAATTATGCACCCTTTTGGAGTTTTGCGTGCAAGTTACTATCTGCAGAACAAATGCAGATATTAAGTTGAAACTTCACATGTACTTTCGGGGTTATAAAACTAGTTGATAGCATCAAGTCCCATAACTCTGACGTGCATTTTGGTCAAATTATGTCCCCTTTTGAACTTGAAACTCTTTTGATATTTTAATAATATGGGTAATATTTTCCTGCTTCTGGGGCAATATTTCGAATAGTCGAGCATTGGCTGTCTTACGGACATTTTATTTATTTATTTATATCTTATGTAAAGAAGTTTATTTATTTATATATTTATATCTTATGTAAAGAAGTTTATACCATTAGTCACTTTCAGAGTACTCACTTTTTATGCATTTTCGAGAGCAACTATTTTTCGCCTAAAATGTGTGGGTTAGTCCCTTTAAGAAGTAAATGCTATTTTTCTGAGTTTTGACTGTATATACCACATCAGGAATTTTTGCAGACTCATGAATCGTATTAGCCAACAGTACCTATTTTTTATTTAAAATTTCATTCAAACCAGGAGTTATCATATAGTCGTGTCGATTAACTTTGGATATGTATCAACAAAAATTATTTTAGCTATGAATGAATGTTATTTTTGAAATTTAGGGGTCAAGTTTTGAAAGATGTTTTAGACGGAAGACTATAGGAAAATATGCTGTTTAAGTTTTCTTGTATTTCCTTCTATACAAAACATAAAGTGTATGTAAATATATCTTATTACACCGGCTTAACATCAAAACAAAATATTTTAACGAAAGTGATTTCTTTTTTAAGGTATTGCGCTGATCGTAGCTGTAATTGTGTTTGGTGTGAAAGGTAGAGATCAAAGAGCATATTTCCACGCTTGTTTTTACCTAGCCCTGGTGTCCGGAGCAGATGGGTTCGTAGCTGCAGCACTTTTGGCAATTTCGAAACGCCGTGGAGGATATAGCTCTAACATTTAAAGTTGAATAACAAAACTAGTATCACTTATCCTGTCTATGATAATACGTAACTGTTTGTACTCTTGAACGGTTTACTTTCGTTAAGGTAGTTCTGCACGTACGAATACTTTTCTACAATGTAGAATTTGGACCACGCACACGTTTTCATAACGGAAGTCTATGGAAAATCACAATTTTGATCACATTTTCGCAAACAGAATATTTTCACGGTGTACGAGAGATAGAATTAAATGAATTGGCATAGTCGTAAATGAGTGTATTATATGTAATATGTTGAAATAAAATAAATAGGTCTATACGCTTGTAATTGAGATATTTTCTGCTGTTAAAGAGACGTACATTTCAAGCTAACGTTAAGATGTTTTTCGGAAGTAGTTATGTGTCAAAAGTTTTGATACAATATTCATAAAAAGATAAAATTAAAGATAAAGTTTTAGTAAATTTACTCAATTGTTGCTAGAATTTTTTTTTCATTTCCGTAGGCCGAGTCAAGGCTTTATTCTACGATATATCTTGATAAATGATGTAAAGCCATTTCTTCCGGTTTATCAAACATGCAGAGCTACCTTGATCATTACTATTCGGATGTTTTCTGTATCTGTAAACAACACAATTAGCAGTAGATAAATGCTATATCTTAAAATGTTTGGTATGAAGAGTTATATATATGTAACTAGATAACAGTTGGTTACATTGTGATGTCACACGATTATGATGTGTATATTAACATGAGGCCATTTGCAAACTAACTAACATAATATTGTTTATACTCCCTAGACTTAAATCATGTAAGGGATATGCTACTGATAAATATCTGTTATAAACATTAATATCACAGGGCGATTATTGGTCAATCTGACATCTAAAAACTCAACCTTCTTAGATGTAAGATCTGAATGCTGCTCATTCACATTCATATTTATACATAATCGGATTTCCGATATTTCTATATTTATTTCCATTTATTTTATTTAAACCAATTAGACGACTCGTTTCAACAAGATTTGGCTTACTTTTCAACCAGATCATATGACAACAAGAAGAAAATACATAAGAAAATGGTTGCTATATTTAGAAGGCTTTGAACTTAGTTACTAACAGATAATATGTAATAGAAACACATTTATATAATATACCGGTAACTACGTTTTCCTCCCTAGTGTATTTGTCAATAACGCAGGAAAATTTTACTGCTGAGGCAGCTCGAGACTGATTTTTGACTCGGGAATGTTTTTTTTTATTTGATATTTTATAGATTTTTAAGATAGTTTAGAATCAAAAACATTAGTTCTGGTGTTCGTAATATGACCAAATATATAGAAAAACAGAACTACACAAAACACATTTATTGACTGCAACGTGTTGTTTCCTAGGCGGGGTGTCCGCCAAAACTTTCTTCTTTTTGCTTTATTTTTATAAAAACACGAGGGCACAGTCGTGATATTGTCGTCATAAGAATTGTAAACCCGATATAATCACATACCGAAACTAAATATACAATGTTTTAACTTGTACCTTTACTTTCAAATCGTTGAAAGCGAGGCTCTGATTTGCTACCGGAAAGGTCGTCTGAACGTGAGCCTCTACCAGTTGTCCCCAGATCTAATGCGTAGTGTTAATAGGAGATGATTTCAGTCAGACTGATAATTGGTAGTCTTCAAGAAAAGAATGTACATGTAGGAATCAACCTTAGTTAAGCTGTTAAGATATATATGTTTAAAAGAGCTTATCTTCACAAGACAAAAGATGTCTAGTTACTTTTGAAGAATTCGAAATATAGAACAAGTCACACAAAGTAGCATTTGAGAAAAATGTATTAGTCATAATGTATTATGATCTTGACTTTTTTGTTGGAGCGTTTCCATTATGAAAGGTGACTAAGAAAAATTCAGATATATCTAAATTCAAAGAATTGTTACTGTCTGATAATATATTAATTGTTGAATGAAAACAATTGGCAAAAAATGAATGTTTTGGAAACAAGATGGTGTGTCCGCGTCTATTTGCTATTGTGTACATTTGTCTTTTGTTATACATAGAGAATATGTTTTTGTTAATTTGATATATTCTCAAATTAGTAAAGGCCATTTATGGCCGAAATGCCAAATAAAAGAAAAAACTCGCAAAGAATTGATTTTTTGTGTAAGTATTTTACAGGATGTATGTAACAACATATTAAAAGTATAGGAAAGTAACATGATGCAAAATGTCTATTTTGGGGTAAAAATGTTAAAAAAATAAATGAAACTGTGGATTTCTGGAATCGACCCAAAGCAACTGAACTATGCATCTTAAGAGATCCAAATTTGGCACAACATTAGATTACTATATTGTACAAAACGTAGATTAATTAGAAATTTTGAAAAAAGCAAGATGGCGTCTTAAATCCAATATGGCCGCCATAAAAACGACATTTAAACCAGAATTGTCATTGATTTTATGTTAAATTGTCTCATATCCTTGCTTTTACACACAATAAGTTAATTATTGTTATATGCAGCTTAAGATGGAAAACATACTGCCAGAAGATTCAATATGGGGCAATAGTGCAGTATACAGACAACATTTTTGAGTCATTCAGCAGTAGAAATTTTCGTTAAACAGCGATAACTTCCTTTTTTACAAACAAAACATATAAAAGTTCAAGTATTTGTTTTCTTAGTAGGATCATTTCCCATCTTTTCTTAGTAGGATCATTTCCTACCTGATAATCATGTTTTTGGGAAAAATTACATTGAAATTGTTTACAGTTCTGTTTTCATTAAATAGAAAAATGGCGCGAAATAGATGATAGTTGCATAATGGCGGATTCAAATAGTCCTCAGATTTTGTTTCATTATTTTCTTTTTAATTCTTGCTGAAATCACACGAGAGATCTATGCTTGATCTGTAGGTAGCCTTTTCCTAATGAAATAATATCATTACAGAATTTGCCATGTATACTTAGATCATACATCACCTCTACAATCTGGAGTCTCGATCATTGTTAGCTAATTTTGTAGTTTGAGTATTTGACTGAAAATATTTCCACGCATCAAACATGACCCCGACTTTTATATATCTTTATTCAGAACTGACAATATTCTGTAAGAAAATGTAAGTTACAGACATTTTACATTTTAAATCGGTCCTGGTGTGTGCTGCGGCCATTGCAAGTACGTGAATTTTATATAGAATAAAGAAGAACAGCTATTTAGTGTGTTGTATGTGGTTAATTACAGTGATAACTTGATTCATCATCACACATGATGTTATATACAATAGTAAAAGGGAACCAACTATTTATTAGAGCATGTACTCATGTTCTTGTTGTAAAATATGTTAGAATTTGAATCTATCAGAAAAAAAGATATAGCTGCAATTAAAATACACCTCTGCTAGGTAAGTTAATAAGACAGATTACAATGAAGTCATTTTCTATCCAGCGATTGATGTAAACACATTCAGGATTCAACTTATAATTTATCCAAGTACCTTAAATGAGCTATTACAGCTACACTGAAATGGCAGATAAATTACATAAAAGAAGACTTGAGACTTAAAAAGTGTTGCAGTATTGTAACTAGGTTTCGAGCTTAAGGGCCAGCACATAGAAATTAAACCTTTACGGGATAGACAATAGCAAATACAGGCTGAGCATTGGAAAGTTGAGAAACGTTTGGTTTGGTAACCTTCTGAATCAGTAAGAGAGTTCCCGCTCACAAACGGGGTTCAACATTCATACCAATATGGTGGTTTAATGCTATATTTTATAGCATATAAACACTGAGCATCCAAGAGTCAGGGCAATCATACTGAGTTGCAACTTCAAGTAAGAGAACATCGGCTGAACATCTATGTAAAAACACATCTATGGATGTCTCTGAATTACTTTTTGTACTTTTAGCATGTGCAAATGTTGAGTTCTGCTCAACCCGGGGCCAGAGGGCGTGGACGGTAGCATGCATTTTCATTACCGTCCATGAACAGGCTCAATCAAACCGAGCCTGCAACATTTTCGTGTTTGTTGTGTTGAGCAACCTGTGGAGTTTCCATTTTTCTATTTTTGTATGTTGACCATTCAAAGACATTGTCTGACGGGAACTTCAACAAAAAGACCTGTCAATATAGCATCCCCAGCCTATAGAAGTTTGAGCTGATTATCATTATTTGAAGGTTGTTAGTTCGAAGCATTGATCGAGTGATTTTTGCCTGATCCCTGAAATTATCTAGCTCATAACCAGGGATACAAATTAGCAGGGGTCCAGTAGCTCATGGCTAAATAGATTTTGGGCTGAGCCCCTAAATTGTTGGAGAAAATGTCTTGTCCCTAATAAAAATAGCTAGTTTATATCCCTGATAACTGCAATTATTTATGAAATATTGGAATACAAATCAGTTAGGCGAGATAGTTAGAGAAAAAAAATTATATATGAGGTATATGGTTTCACTAGCTCTACATGTTTTAACAAAGGACATTCTACATAGTTTGTCAGTTAGTCTGAGACATTGTCACCTTAGTGATTGAACCCATTACAATGTTTAAGATACTAAAGGCATAGGCACTCTCCTGGGCCATATAACTCTAATTTGACATACATAATATTGATATAAATATGCTACGTGGAAGTGTTGTTATGATATAGGTTTCTTTGCTTTTGCAAAGCATATTTTTGTAAAATGTTATCTATTTATGTTCTTGGTAAAGGTTATAACATACTTCATAGCCGTTTTTCTTTATTCTTTACAAAATTCATATATTTCCAATGACTGTAGCACACATCAGGACCTATCTTAAATTTGTATAACTCACATTGTTTTGCAGAATATTGTCAAATACTAAATATAAAGAAAAAAGCATGAGTCATGTTTGATGCAGAAAAAAATATTTTCAGTCAAACACACATTTTTTAAACTGCAAATTTTTATATCAGCTAAAGAATGAGACCCTTAAATTGTAGAGGGTGGTGTATGGTCTAAGTATACATGACAGGTACTGTAGTGTTATCATTTCATTATGAAAATGCTACCAACATGTCAAGCATAGATTTGTCATGTGACTTCAGCAAGAATTGAAAAGAAAATAAGGAAAATAGCTCTACAGAGCCAAAAATAAAATCGAGGACTATATGAATCCGCCATTATGCGACTACCATTTTTCGCGCTATTAGCCTATTTAGTGTCTTTATGCCTATAAAATATATACTTGTTTCTCTAACATTGTGCAAGTTTCATTTGAAATGTACAAACAACCCAGATGCATGTAAAAACACAAGGTTTAAGTCTGATACCAACAGGGTCTAAGGTTTTATGGTAATTTCAGTAACGTATGACAACTCGTCAAATTTTGGCATAAATAGCTGTCACAACATAATTTTCAATCAGTTATCATAACTGTAGCCTACTTTTGTCCTGTTTTGTAATGTTCTACTCGAATCTGTATACAAATTACACATTTAAGCAGTAACTGTTAAATATGTTGGTTATACCTCTGACTGCTAGAAATCAGTAATATTTAGAATACCAATGTGCAGTTCTTGAGAAAAAAATACCGTACAACCAAAACATTAAAACTGTAATATTTTTGTATTGTATCAGTATTTAACGCAAAATTGCAATAATTTTGTCATTTTCTATCAGTTCTAGTCAAAGAAAACCTTTCCCATGTGGCCGGATTTCATTTTTTACCAATATGCCATTGTATGTTACAGCATACTGAATAGCTGTAACAAAAAAATAACAGTTCTTCTTTATTCTAGATAAAATTGTCATATTTCTAATGGCTGCAGAACACATCAGGACCTACTTTGAGTATCTTTAACTTACATTTTCTTGAAGAATATCCCCAGTCCTGAATAAAAATCAGAAGAAAAGCAGGGATCATGTTTGATGCAGGAAAAATATTTCAGTCAAACCATTTTAGAGGCATTTTCCTATTCAGTGTATGTATTCCTAAATAATTTTGTGGCGGCCATTTTGGAATCGGGAAGCCATCTTGAATTTGTTTAAGACTGAAGTTTGTGCGTTTTGATATAAAATGTATGTATGTATGTTGTACTATAATGTTGGTCATCTTTCACACTATTTGAAGTTTTTGAAATACTTAAACGGTTTTCCTGTATAATGAAAATTTAATGGCGGCCATCTTGGATTTTGGCGGCCATCTTGTATTTTTTTTTTTTTTAAATAATCTTGAGCTTAATTTTTTGTATTATAATTCTCTACTAACATGCAAAATTTCGCTTTCTTAATACAAACAATGAAATTATTATGGGTCGATTCCAGAAATTCATAGTTTCAATTATGTTTTTTAATATTTTACCCCAAAAAATGCATTTTGCACCATGATACTTTTCTATACTTTTAGTATGTTGTTACATACGTCTTTCAGAATGCTTACACCAAAAATCAATTCTTTGCGAGTTTTTTCCCCTATTTTCATAAAAGGCCTTTACTAAATAGAATTGAGACAATTTCAGCATTTTCACAAGCGCGAAATTGTCTTACTCCGAGAAAGATGTATTTCATTTTCACTTAAAAAGCACATATTATTTTACTTTATCTATTTATTGTATGTTAATTAATTAAACACGACATAAGAACGCAAAATAGCTTTATTATTTGCAGTGTGAGTGATATGAATGATATTTCATACGATATTTTGTATTTGCATAAATAGATAATTATTATCATAATGTATCTGTTTTCCATAAACGAAAACCCGTTTAATTATATCTATATACCTGTACAGACAGACATACTATTACATTTGTATGAATACAAAATCTATGTTTAAGCTTGATGTAATTGATAAACACAGTTTTATTTGGGATTTCCCAATCCTTCTCTTAAAAATAACTCATTTGCATAAATGAAATCATTCAAAGTTACTGATAAAAGACTAGGGGTTGTTCTAAATTTCTATCACTCTCTAAAACTTCATATCAAAACACAAAAATGTGCCTACAAATATGCAGCATTATCCTTGAATTTTTTAAACCACCTGAGATTTAGATACAATGAATTTGCACTGTGTCTTTGATGTTTTGAAATATCCGTATTAAACTAACTTAGCATCTCTTTAAATCAGTTACTATTCTCTTAATTAGTGAATGTGTGTTTTAACCCGAAAAAATATTTCCTAATCTTATCAACAAACATAAGGCAAAATAAATAGTAGTAGTAGTAACTCATTGGAAAATTCTGAATACTTAAATTAATTTTGCAGTGACCGTATTGATTTGCAATGCTTTGGTTCAGCTCATGGGTAAATAAAATATTTTTTTTTTAAAATTATACTAGTATCATTAGGATAAATTCAATTAAAAAATTTTAAAAATGAAAAAAAAAAAAAAAAAAAAAAACACCCCCCCCCCCCAAAAAAAAAACAAAAACAACAACATACAGTTAAATGGGAATAAAGGCATGTACTTTATTTTAAGAAAATTTTTCATGACAAATGGAAAGATGAAATAAGAAATACATACGTGTATAACGGGGTAAAATACATTTAAAATAACTGTAGAATTCTTTGCTCCAGTAGAAACTGTCAAAGGACTTGCCAAAGATGCAGTTATTCAGTGACACTATGAAAATAATATATGTTTAAGTCCACTTTTTATTATTATCTATAATCACCTTACCAGAAACCATGTCTTAGATGACATTAGTCAGCTGAAGGATCCCAAATGATAATTTCATTTACTTATGGGAATACATTATAAAAATCGCATTTAAGATTTAAAAAATATAATGCACCACAGTGATGATACCCATCGCTGCAGGTTGATACACGGTCCATTTTTACGAAACTACAAATCGATAATCGATCAAATTGTAAGAGAGTAGTTGGGGTGGCTTAGCGAATGGCCTGCAAAATTATTATTTTTTTTGTCATTTTTTGCTACCTGTTGGTTGCCACTTTTTTGTACATTATTATCTACGTGACTTCTAGGACAGTACTATGGAACGATTCTATGATAAGGAACAACCACTAGAGCTAGTTAAATATCATCGACATGATGTTATCTATTATTCACGTGACCATAAATTTGCATATTTATGTTCATACTATTGGTTGTTTTTATTCGAACGTAGACTCCAGTTTATGTTAATTTACATTTAAATTGTTTTATCTGCACGTTGGGAAAGTATTGTTTTCTGGAAAGTCAGGAATTCTTTTCAGTGGTGTTGTTAGGATGGTCTTAAGAACTATCAGATTGCTCAAACTTGGTATACATTTTTAAAATGGTGGCAGAAGCCACCACCAATTTTCTAGGCCATTATCAAACATTTAGGCCAGTTCATTGTTATATCCATATTTCTTATGCACATTCACAATATCTTAAAGATGGGCATGCAGCTGATCTGTTTCCATCTATACGTACTTTCACAGTTTATTTTTACTGACCTTCATGTTCTCTAGTCTAAAGTGGTCGAGTAAAGTACTTGATAAGACTATAGTAATTGCAAAAAGATAAAGTTTCCGAATCTTTTAAACATCATAATAAATCTTTAAAATCGTGCCTTTATATTGCAGTCGTAAATTGCCACAGCACTAAGTGACAATTGCGTTTGGAGTTTAGCGCCCTGAAATTCAAGTGCAGGTACCTATTCTTCCTCAGTATGATATGGCGCGGTATGCCTTAAAAATCTAAATTGGTTGCAGCGCCTATTCTAAAGCTAGGTGTTAATATCCAAGACGTATGGAAACAAGCAGATTTTCAATATTGTCGTAAACTATCACCGAGTGGCTTGTTCGTCATTTGAATGACCTAAAAGGTGAAGGTGGGCGTAAAGCTAAGAGTATTTTCGCAGCTGAAACTGGAAAAAGTACAAAGTTTTGATTCAATGCTTCCGACTGTCTATTATTGATCTTCTTATAAATTTTATTGAATATCACCCAATATATAACTTGACTATGACTGCTCTGATGATGTATTGACATAATGTTAGTTTTAAAACCAGTCTGCCTTTTCTAACAAAAACAGATACATCATTATTTCCTTAAGTCCTTAAGGGAAAGTCACGCAAGGCGGCTGAAGTGAAAACTAATTCACTTATCAAAAAATAATCCCAAAATGGGCAGTTGGAAACGCTGATTTAAAAAAAAATTCTTGATATCAAGAGCTGCATGATATTCCACATTCATGTGTATGAACTGAAACTGGTATGCGGGTGTAAGATAATTTTGTCAGTAACTTACATTTATACATAGAGGAGTACTGTGTTGGCTGAGAGGCTCTTTTGGTATAAAAATCATGCCACTTACAATAACAGTAGTTAAGTGGGTATTGGAAATAGTGTGACAAACCGACGCAGAAAAGTCTGTGAATGACACAAGAGTCAGTGGCGTATATAGGCATAGGCCTGTGCGCACAATTCAAATTCGGCACCGTGAAAATGAAAAGGCTTAAAATGCTTAATATGCAATAAAATGTATCTTCTCAGGAGGTAAGGTGGCTATCTAAAGTTCTTCATTTCAACAATATCATCTTATGAAATTCGTTTGTGGAATATTAGACTGACTTGTGTGTGTTTCTTTTAATAATCGTGAATATAGAAAAAAAAAACATAAAAGGTAAGTGTAGATTTCATGGAAGCGTAGCGCACAACAATCGCATCCAGAGACACAGATTGCCCAATACGCCTGCCACAAATAAAAGAGGAAGTACACAAACCGACAGCGAGGTCAAAACGAACGGATTGGCACTGCCCTGGAAGGGCCAGTAGCAACACATTCGAACAATACATCTTTTTATATCTTTCTTCTTTCTATATCATATACTGCTTACAACAAGGAATTTTTACCGATGAAAGCTGGTCTTACTGACAGTGTTTTCTTTCTGTATAATTATCATATTTGCAGTTTGCAGTTCTAATACTATGCATGTCCATTTAACCTTGATATACTCAAGTTGGGCATGTCTGAAAATTTGTTTGCACAAAAACAGGACACCCTTCTCACTCTGCTGTTCAAGTTCCAGATGACATACTTTTTACTGGTAAAGCAAGAGAGCAGCATCAGAACAAAAATGATCTGCCACCGATGTCTCGAGTAAGAAAAGAAGTTACGCTTAATAAAATACTCTCGGTGTGATATCGAAGATTTTTTTAATGGTTGCAATTAAATCTATCAATCTATCATACCGAAATAGCATTTACGCAGTTTGTGCATTTGCCAATATTAGATGTTATATACATCAGCTAGAAAAAGTTACGTTTCGCTTGAGAAAACTTAAAATATTTGCAAAGTGTGGGTAGATATATTTAGCAAAGACTTGCCAAAATTCGGATTCAGCTGTCATGCATTAAATTAAACATTGACGAAGATTTCAAAAACGATAACAACAAAACTCTAGTATATCCTTAATGTGTGAGTTAACGTTCCATTCATTGCCTATGCAGTATTTACATTGAAGAGGACATTAAATAATAAAAAATAATAGTAACAGTTTTGCACATGGTTCGAATAATGCGATTTGTTTACATGTGTAGCAGTTGGTATCAGGTAAGAGTTTAGATTCAGTTACCCTAATAGACAAATTGATAGGTCCCTTTGGCGATACACAATATGCCTGCGCTGCTGGTCTTTGCAGTTGCACAATAAAATATATCATAGAATTACACAGTGTTTCAGTGACGGAAATATTTTGAAAAATAACTATATATCTACTGTTACTGTTGATTTAAAGTTGTTTTGTCCTGGAGTATATTTCACAGATCCCTGCTTTTTCAACATCCTAAGTCTTGCATTATTCATTTTGTTATTCGTCGTTTTATCGAAGTGATTCAAGGAAAATCTGCGAAATAGATATCAAACTTTTTAAATTCTTAGATAAGATTATTAATGAATAATAGTGCGGGCCAAGTATCGTACCAGAACGATCGGGCTATTGAAGCACACTTTCCAGGATAAAGTTACATAGGATTCTATACGAAAAATGTATATATTTTTCAAAATATCCAGGGCTGCTCCAGTTGCAATTTTAGACATTGTCACGATTCCTACCATTAAGCATGAGCGGTGTGATAAACTATGAATTTAAATGAGTGTCTTTGAAATATGTAGTACAAGTGTGACAAGCAAAATATATAAAAGCTGGAATATAGCAAGAGAGCGCACCTCTATTTCACCACAACAAGAAACAGGAAAATCTGGAAAAGGAAGCATACATGTATCAAATTGAGCAGCCAACATGTCCAGTGAAGTATCCTTTTTGCAATTTGTCTGTTATAACATCTGAATTTTTCATATGCAAACACAAGATTTTTATGGGCCCTGGAATTACAATGGGGAGCTGTGAATCTTCAGTCCGGTCTTGGTATTCCTCCAAATAAAAATTCACGGCATTTACTTTAATATAAGACTGACCATTGCAAGTGGACTATTTGTGACCATCTGGATTTAAAATATTATTTTAGTTGCGAAAGGATTAACAATCAGTTTTTAGATGAGGATGGTCACATTTAGAACTGACATGCCTATATTATGATGGGGTCACTGTGCAGTGGCCTCTGTTATGATAGTTCGGACAAACTATTTTCTGCAAATTAAAATTTGATTAGACCCTGATTTTTCAAAAGTTCAAAATATACTTAAACGAGAAAATATAACTTAGCTGTGCTCATGGAAGCAGAATTGCACGTGAAACTGTTAGTCGTACATGTGCAGGCAAAATTTTGCGTCCTTCAAGATGCCTGGCGTACAGCTGTCTTTTATGACAGTTACTCAGATTATCAATCAGATCAGACAATTTTCACGTTATCCATTCACAGTATTCTCCCTGCACATAAATCCACTTGTTGTTCATGACCTAAATGCTGCGTTAGCTGCGAAGATTTTCTTTAGCATGAGATATAGGAAAAAAGTCATCCGGACGCTCAACATGAATAACATATTTGATTTTTGTGGGCAGGCTCATTGTCATGAACGGTATGCCTTTCAAACCTTTATTATGGCGTTTATTTTTTGTTGATCTTGTGTGTGATGTTTTTACCCTCTTTGCAAGGAATTTGTACAATGGGGTCACTACAATTGAAGACGATGACATATAAAACCATGTTTACACTTCTTTTGCAACGACTTTGGCTTTGCCTGAATTTCTCTCAGACATTATTTGGCTTTAAATAATAAACCGAAGCTCATCCCCAGTACTGACTTTAACAAGGTGGAAGTCGTAGCATGCAGCCCAGAATACAGGCACTGGTGTGAACCACTATGAAGGAAAATGGCGCGGAAAATGATATAGCATTACACGTATGATGGATTCAAATATTTCTCAGTGTATTTGATATTAAGGGATATTTTCATTGCAACCTTTTGCCCAAATCACATCACAGATTAGGATTTTTTCCGGTTTTATATAGAATAAAGGAGGCAAGCTGTTTAGTCCGTTTATACCTCTACAACATATAGTGGCTAATCGCTGTGTAATCTTAAGAAAACAATTTATTTGAAATTTGAATCTGTAAATTTTAGCAACCATAAAGCAGCCTCAGAGGCCAAAACAAATATGTTTTGAGCCAGTGAAATGGTTTCACAGGTATATAACTACATGTATATTTTGTTTTCAAAATATTATCGAGTTTTTTAACTGTCACAAATCACTTTTGAATAAGGAAAAAAGGTAAAACAGAAATAAGAACATGGTACCGAACAGCAGGAAAATAAATTATTCTTTCTGTTCTGAACGATTGTTTTGCCAGTATCTTATTATTTATTTTTAAAATTAGACTATATATGTCCTTAGAATAAACAAACATTGAAACCTCTGAAATTACAAATTGTGTATGAGACAAAGATGCTTGAAGTAATGACGTCATACCTCATACTTACTGTCAAGCTTAATTAAGTGCACAATGCTTACCTACTTTTTATAATTTAACTCCATGGGTCGTTCATTTTGTCATTATTTTAATATTTGTTAAAATGAATTGTTTTTGTCTTCATCATTTATACCACAAATGCAATTGACAGACAATTTTATAGTTTTTTGTCCAATAGGACTTGTCCGTCTTGAAATCTTCTTACAAGCTGTAAATATATGTATATTATAGATTCAACAATGATGTATTAATAAATTGTCCTAGGATATATATCTAGATTACAAATCAATAAACATATACATATTTGTTATAATAAATTAAAAAAAAGATCTTAAGTCATTGTTTAAAAATGAACTTCTAAATAATGTAAAAATGTCCTGCTCGAAATATATGTGTGTTTTTTTAAACGCTGGACAAGGGAATTCACCCAAAATACTTTTCAATGATATACTGTTGGATGTATTCCCCTTGAATTAATAATCAAAGTAGTTTCTTTAAAGGGAATTCCGATAGTTTTTTATGCGCATCTTTCTGCGCAGCCGACACTTTCTATGGAAAACTGAACTGAAGTCAACATTTGTTGAAACATGTTACAGACAGTCTTAAATATGAGGAATCTTGAATGAAATAACATTTTTGATAAGTTTTGTCAGTAATCAAATGTTGATACTGGTTTATGTTGTATTGACAAGTATCATGCCTGACAGGTATCTTGCTATTTTTGTGGTTGTGTTTTCAAATCTCATTTTGGTACAAAGACAGTGTTGTTCATATAATGTAAGATAATTGACTTAGTATTGATAAGACAATATCACCTTTCAGATTATTTTATATTCAATTATAGAAAGAATTAAGAATTTTAAAACTTTTTTTTTATCTTCTAGCAGACATACATGTAATCAATTTGGCCAGGTTCGCGCCATTTTCCGTCCGAACAGGTGTTGTATTCTAGCGGTCTTAACATAAAATTTAGCCTGGTGACCCATACATTTTTAGACATTTTTATGCTCACAATACAATTATCTATACACAAGAAAAATAGGAAAAAATTCTATGAAAGAATTTTTTCAAAATTTAAAAAAATATTCTTCACTATGGGTATTTTTCACTGAAAAAAGTTCACAAAAGTAAATATGAAACAATACTTTTTTTTCATTTGTACCCATTATTGTAAGGATAGAGTATTACAAATATGACTATGATATCAAATACGTATATGATAAAATCTGTAAAAAGAAAAAACTTTATTGTGCCGTCTTGATGTATATTTTGGTTGGTATTTATAAAAAAGCAGAAAATTATGAAAATGTTGAAAAATCGCTAGCAGTTTCAGCAACAGTGGGTGTGTTCAAAACAATTTTTCAAAAAAACAAGCCTGGTGACCTATTGTTTTTATTTGTTCATTGCTTTCAGCACAAATTTTCCTATCATATATGTGAATTAAAAAAAATTCTATGAAAGAAAAAAAACTATAGGAATTCTCTTTAAGCTCTTCGCATCTGATTTGCAATTACTGCTCTTGTATTTTTGCTTAAAGTTAAGAAAATACGAGCTTATTATATAATACCGCGAAGCTCTTCATATCCTTGACTTTAAGTTTCTGAAACCAAAATGTAAAAGCGGATTTTAATGCTGCTTAACTAAAGAGTCAGTAGTATCTAAATTTATTTTTAAAGTTTTTAGAGTGTATCTACAACCAGGAAGGGGAAACAGAACCTTGCTTTTTATCTTTCAATATTACCTTGCTTTTTGAGACACTTGTCGTCTAAAAGTAGTTCCTCATGTCTGCCCCGTATACTATGGAATGTGTTTATTGTCATAAATTTTGGAGCTTGAGCTTGAAACTTTTCCTTGTTTAAAGAGCAGAAAAAAATGAATGGTTTTTAAACTCTTGAATATTGGGAGGACAGATAAAGCCATGAAATGTTTATACAGTATGTGTCGGCAGTTTAACTACTTTCAAATATATTTCAACAGTCAGGATATTGAACGGTTTGTTGAATAAGGTGTCTAGTTAGAAAAATATATCGATATAAATGATAACTTTGTTATACATGATCAGAGCAAACATTTCACGGGTATTGTCGCTACGTTTTAGATGTACACCAAAGTCTAATCATAACTTTATATTCAATACCTCACTTCTTGTTATGTTAACGCTACACGAGATTGGTGGAATCGGTTCAGAAATATTGGATTCTGTTCTTAGCAGTGTATGTTACTCAGCTGCCTTTATTGCGAAGACTGTTGCAAATGGACTTTGTTCACGGCAGTACTTACAGGATAGTTTACTATTTTCACCAAAGTCATTTCAACCAAGTTTGACATAGAATTTATATATTACCCTAAGGAATGGTAAAGTGATTGAAAGACAGTTACAAGAGATTGTTACAAGTAACACGTCAAATAGTGACATTTTATTATTGTTATCAATAATACAATGGTTAAAGACTGCATAAATCCCTGCTGAATAGTTGAACAGCTGTTTCATTCACTTATCTGTCTTGTAAAAAAATAATGTTAATCGTTCATGATTACCAGTAGATAATACATCATGTCTTATCGCCTGTAAATGTTAAATTGAGCCATTAAATTAACGGTGATTCTAAGTACTATGTTACGGTGGCATATTTCTGCCAACCACATATCCACTTATTTATGTAGACAGTTGATTTAATGCAGCTCCCAGACACAAATGCTAGGTAAAAATACGCTAAGAACGATTTTTGGTTGCGAGGTTATCCCGCTACCAAAGTTAAAGTGTATTTCTGACAATCATAGCATCTTTATTTGATTCCAAATCACATCCAAAGGATGTTCATGTGCTTCACAAAATAGTCCCATTCATGAACAATGCGGATGAATTATCAATGAACAAGCAGTCCTTATTCAACCTTTATCCACTAGCACTGACCATTTAGATTATATAAGATCTATCAATGATAAGGCATTCCTGCCCATGGTTACATCACAAGCTGAGTCAGGCAGAGTTCATCTTAGATATGAGGCACATTAAATTTGTATTTGTTTCTCATTCATGTATATTAATAGACTGGTATTTAAACAGAAAATAAATTTACCAACAACCCGCAACCATCAGACATTTCAAGGCTTTGATTATACTTTAGCCTTGTTATTTGCAACAATCTGAAGTAATTCCACAGTCGGCCACACGTCTGAACGTAGGCCTGTTTTGAGTTAAAGAAATACCAGTAACGTCATAAGTTGTAGAAGTAAGAAGCTCTCTGTCTTCGCTGTTCGCCTGCTAATAAAGGACAATTTATTTATTTATTTATTTGGGTTTTACGGCGCACCAACACAGTATAGGTTAATAAAGGACAAACACATTATATTTCACTGTTACTGCCATTTGGTAACTTCATAATCTAAAACCATTTCTAAGAAATTGGAGCAGTTGTATCCAATGTAAAATGTTGAAAAAAAATTTTTTTTTTGTATACACGAAAATTGCCGTAGCTGACTATGTCAATACACCGATAATCCGGAAAACTCCGAACATGCCATTGTAACAGTACTAGTTCATGTAATATAGTCAGGTAGAAAATACGGTGCACTGCCTTCCTACGGACCCTGCTATTACAGTGAAGTGGTAAACAGTCAAGACAAAGGATATTACAAGATGACAATACAAAATATCGCTTCGTATCGTCGCGTGCCGTGTCACGTTGTCGAATGTGTCGTGTCGCATTGTCGCGCGTCGCGAGCAGCAGAAAAATCAGATCGCGACACACGACGATGCGACAAGACATCGTGACAATGTGACACGACATCGCGACAATGCGACATGACACACGACAATGCGACACGACACACGACATGGTCCTTACAGGATTCCGTAGGTAGTGGACTGTTCCGGATGTTTCTATATTTTTCAGCGACAAGTATAATGGACCATTGTTAGCAGTCCCCATCACTCTTGAATGAAAAATTAAATACATATACATCTATATACAAAATTCTCAATATATAATTTCCCTTTCATGTTTCTGCTATGTATACATGTCCACATTACCATTATCACAAAATGTTCTTTTATTTGAAAATATTAAATGCTCATAACTTCCGACTTTTGGTTAAAATATTATAAATATTAAAATATAGAAAAATATGTAAACTGGTATAGGTGGCGGTTAACGCCAAAATTAGTAAACATATAATCCATTTAAGCCGTCTAGTCTGGATGGATTGTTAATTACTAATTTCGGCGGTAACCGCCACCCATACTTTGGCGTGCATTTCAAAACTTTTTAACGATGGTAAAATTCAGTAACAACACGTGAATATTTATCTTTTATCAACGTTTCGGCGCTAACGCCTTCATCAGGATAAAAACATAATAAAACAACGGACGTGACGTCATGAAATTAACGTTACGTTGAATAGCGAAAAAAATGTATATTGTTTAACAAATAATAAAGGCCTTCGAGTGGTTTATCGTCTAATTTACCACGGTACAGAGTTCGGATGCGTAGGAATTGACCCACGAGGGCGTTAGCCCGAGTCGTTTAATACTGAAGCATCTGAACGATGAACCGTGGTAAATTAGACGATAAATCACAAGAAGGCCTTGATTGTTTTCATTCTGACATGCTCATTGACATATTTTAATAAATATTATGAAGGACTTCATTTACCCGAGGAGTAATGTATCGGACGTCATGCGGCAATTTGACGTAATAATTGACGTCATAACGCTCTCTTACTGGTCTGCGCGTCAACCATTGTTTATCGCAGAATATACAGAACTTGATATCCTACTTTGTTTAACTGGAAATCAAATGGAGTTATGCTAGAATTTTAAGTATCCATAAATTAATGTGAATAACAAATAAACAAGTTTAGTACAATACGAAGAAATACTGAATTTCCTATATAGCAGGTTTTTTTTTAACTTTATACATAGATTTTAAAATACATAATTACTCAGAAACACGCAACGCATTAGGATATAACCAAATGAAGAACATGAGTTGGGGGAGGGGAGGAGGGAGAGGGGGGGGGGGGGGGGGTAACTGCCCTTAATGTAGCATCTATAACGCAAACAATAGGGTTTTTATAGTTTATACCTTCTGGATATTGATTTTGGGGCATAGGACATATTTGTTTATAGAAATTTCTTGATATAGTTTGCAAATAGGAACATAAAGGGGTAATATTATGTGTTGGACGGACAAACTATGGTCAAGGACGGGCAAAAGCTCATGATACTACAGTCAGTGTTTCAGGCAGTCACAAGTGGCTCTTTCTAGAAACGCCGACATCCAGTTGCCTACCTAATGGCTTTTTTTACACGGATTTCTACATCTCACTAAACGGAAAAATGACTCGATTTCAGAGACCTACATTAAAACCGTTAGAATGTGATTTCACGGGGAAATATTCAATACATTATTCAGTTGCCGGATAAAATAAGATATGGTAAACAAATCACACAATTCAAATTGAGGTATTGATTATAACACCAGTAAGAACGAGTTTCGCTCTATAGATATGAATAATTGAAATAACGTTCATAAAATAAATCCATTTGCAAGAAATAATAATTAGTTCTCCATGTTATTGGTATTGTTTGTCTTTTACGAAAGATTCATAATATTTTCAGCTTACTTATATTTACAAGACACATAATTTGTTTAATTCATTTCAATCTATTTTGCTTTGTCATATAAAATTCATGACTCAATGAATCAAACAATATGCCTTCTACGGTAAACGTTCTCATACCTTTCAGGTCTTAAAGACGATGATTTGTTTGCGAACCAACTACGGATATATCCCTTAAATCGTGTTTATAATCATTTATGCAAGACAGGTGAACGTTGCCATGGAAATAGTCCCTTGGCTACGTTTGATGGTTTAACATTAACGTTCTACTTAGAGTTTTGCATTTACATGTATTTATAAACCAAGTCTAACAAAGCAACAACAAGAACAATACAAAATATAAGCCAGTCTTCCCTAAACCTGGAAATAGGGGCCATCGAATAACACGATGCAAAATTCAAAAAATGATCAATTATATTTACATGAACTCAAACTTAGATTTTATACTTTCAAAATTTCAGCGTAATATTGAAGAGCCGTAGGTTCTACTGTTCTACTGCAAACATATTTCTAACATACTATACTGTAGTTTTGCAGTACGTTTCGAGTCTGTCAAATAATTATGCTGCAGGTACAGTGTATGCTCCACAAATGCTTCAACTCGTGCTTCTTTGACTCGAAAATTTACAGGAATAAAGAGCTTCATTAGCATAATTCATTGCGAATAAACTGCAGCTGCTGCAATGAGGATGTCTTTAATACAAACTAACGAAGAAATGCATAATACTTAAAATGCAATTACATGTACAAATAATGCTGTTTTAGACTTAAAAGGGTCGATAATATGAAAATCTCAGGCGGAGGGTGGAGGGAGAGGTTGCGGGTTGGAAGTGGCCTGAGATTTTCTTGGAGATGTATTTCTCAGAACTTGAATGCTAGATTTTTTTTAGAGTAAACCAAAGATGAAGATCTTTTTTTTCAAAATATGTTTGTTTTATTTTCTTTATTCAAACACTTATAAGCTCTATAAAGAGAAGATAATTCTATTTTGAACAATTTTCGTAAGTATATGAAATATTTAATGCCAGTCTCTTTTAGTAAATTGTTAAAGAAGAAGCAATTTGACCAAAAAAAATAGTTCCTTATTTCGACCACTGTCATATATTTCTCTTGGCAAAATGGCGCAAATCTGCTTTTAAGGTAGTTCTGCATCCTTTATTCTACAATATAGAATGTTGGATTAAATAGTGATTTTTCAAAATTTAAATGGATCTATATACCTAGAATATTTGGCAAACAAAAATGGTATAGTCAGGTAAAAATATTTGGATTTTAAGTGCTAAATCATTTGGGCTTCAGGGGCATGCTGCCCCGGAAAAGATTAAACGTAGAGAAGTTCTTTAGCATTTTGATATGTATTTAAAATATAATCACAATAATGTGTACCTGTTATATTAGATCAATTGCGCACATCATATGAAACAGACAGAGCTTATACAAAGCACATCTGAGCCAATATGAGAAAAGCAGAGCTAATACGAGTAAGCCGAGCCAATATGGACTTGAAGAAGAAAGCAGGGCCAATACGGAATTGAAGCATTTTGATTGGTTCAAAAGATAAGGCCAAAACGGAGAAGTCATTTCCGTTAGAGTTTTAAATGACGTCATTTTGTTTTACGTCGTTCATGTAATAGCCAAGATACGTCTTTGTAGATTATAACGATACTTTGTACGGTCTTTATACGGTATTGTGTACAAACATGTGTTCCTGTCAGAAATTCTGACAATTTTCAAGGAAAATACTGAGAAAATATGTGCAACTAAGATTAATTAAAAGGACGAGACTTATCTTAAACAGACATACTGATCATGTGGATTATTTGTGCAATAATAATAGCGACTCACCTGTTGGGAAGCGGATGAATAATTGATTGCGAACACGTTTCACTTTCAGTTGTAAACGGCAAACAATTTCGGATAAGAATAAAACGAGGCATGGGGTGTATAATATGTGCTTGGTTGGTTGTATTGTTTTGATCAATACATATGTATACAATTTTGTGTCTCGTTGTCTGCAGCCTACAAAGAAATGACATTTGAAGCAGTTTCTATCACAGTTTCATGCCGAGATTTGAAACATGAAACGATGCATTGGAAAACTTGTTGCGATGCATAGAAACATGAAATCATCCGACAAAACATGATACCATGCAGCTCAATTTGAACATGAGAACGTGCAGTATTAAATGAAATGATTTATTACAACTTGACACCGTCTAGTGCATATTGAAACCGCTTTGTATAATCCAGAGCGGCATATAAAAACTTGATATCATTCAGTCCAATGTGAAATTTTTTAACTCAACATTAGTTCGTGCACTGTAAAATGGAACGATAAATTAAAACTTGGCGCGGTCTAATAATGTGTATTGAAACCGATTCGTGTAATTTGGAGCGGCGTATAAAACTTTGATGCCATGCAGCTCATGAAACCGTTCGACACACCGTTAGTACATGTAAGTGGGGAAAAAGGTTGAAAACATGAACCTAAGCTTTCCTTATAAAACAAAATATCGAAATATTTGGTAAAAAAGCCGTAGAGTTATGGAACTTATGCAGTGTAAGTCATCACAGTGAACAAGTGTGTCAAGTTTCAATGCATTCCCATTAGTGTGTACTGAGATACCAGCTTACATACAAAATCTTAACCGAAAACTGCTAAGACAAAAAGGAGCATGATTTTGTAAAAAAATAGCAAAATAGAGTTGTGAAACTTGCGCATTGTAAGTCAGTTTATCACGGTGAATAAGTATGTGAAGTTTCAATCTACTCCAACAAATGGTTACTGAGTTACATACAAAACCTTAACCGAATCGGGACGCCGACACCAACGCCGACGCCGACGCGCGGATGAGTTCAATACCACAAACCATATGATGGCCTTCCTCCAGCAAAGTTGCCCAAACTTGTGTCATGTAGGTAACGGAATTCATTTTACATTACTTTTAACTAACACTTTAATGTTTTGAAAAAAATGACACTGAATAAAAAGTAGGAGACAACAACAGTAACAAATAATTAGACACGACACCTTTAAGCAGGCAGGGTTACACTATTATATGACAAGCAAGAGTTCAAATTTGCACCTGAAATGTGAAAGTACAAATAAAATATTGTGCAAATTCAACTCATCCCTCTCAAATACTTTGAATAAATACACAAATATCAGCCATGATAATTATATTGCATGACAAAAGCTTGTTATAGCACTGGGATAATTTTTCTTTTCAAATATGAAATTATGTCAAAGCTATTATGATACTATCCCGAATAATTAGATTTACTTTTCTCTCTTCTGTTTAATTATTGAACAAATAATTGCTTATATAACTTTATAAATATACCCTTGGGTAAAAATATATTTAATATGGAAAATGACGTAAATATAATTACTTGTATAACATGTTAAATAAGCACGTGACTGGTAAATTTATACACATAATTACTTATATCACGTTGCAATATTCCATGTAATGCAGGAAAGCGCCGAAAAAAATGTATACCTGTCTAACATCTAATAGCTTATGGCAGCGGTTGAAGAATTGTTAACTAGTATTGTCCCTACTATGTGATGTTTGGTAGGTAATGGAATGGAAAGTATTATATGATATTTAACGCACACACAAACATCGAATGACTTCCAACTGTGATCTTGATCTCTGACTCAGAGGTCTGGATTTTGCCTGTGACATGTCATCTTTTTATGGCAATAATTTGTGCCATGTTATTTTAAAATCCGACAATGCACAGACAGCGGACAAAATTTTTGCGTACACACAGACTCACGCAAACAAGTAACACAATATGCCCTGTTCTCCTCTCCATCGCCATATTTAATGGTGGTGGCGTAAAAATAATGCTTGTTCAAGAAAGTTTATATTCATCAATAGTCATGTCAGACCAAAATTTAAAAAGGACAGATGAAACATTGCATTTCATCTGAATGTCCTCTATAATTAAAAGAAATGTCAACTTCATCCATTGAATACTTTTTCAATGATGTTCCAACAACCACAATAAACCTTCAGTATTTTCTGAGTTTTCAAAAGTTCCAGTATCTCTGGAAAAGTGCTAATATCTCCATTTTAATACATTAAATTTTAATAGTTTTGATATATTTATCTATCACCCTATCACCCGTGAACAATTTTATCTATTTTGTTTTGTTAAAAAATCTGAACAACCAACTTCGGAATATTCTCACTCTATTGTCGATTCGTAAATCTTTATAAAGTTGTCAAAGTTAGAAAAAAGGTTATATAAACCTTTGTTCTTAAATTACCCCGATATATACTCCGATCGAGGTAATGTACCCCGACTGGGAGATGTAATTATCAGATTATTTTGCTAAAACACACAAGATATTAGGCGATCTAGACGATCTTGTTATAATGTTATGATAAATCTTTATAAATACATGTACATATATACGACAATGTAACAAATAAATAAACTTATAGTTACAGTAACTTCAAAGATGTTCAAAAATTGTTTCATTTCCTGAAGAATCCGTGTTATGAAAGAATGTGTTTAAACAAACTTTGCTAACCTGTAATCATTAGAATGTTTACAAAATGTGCACGGGTTTACTTTTCATGCAATACAAATGTCGTATATTTACAGGTGCGTAGAAAGTCGGACATTTTAAGTACCCGACCATTTTAAACACATGGTGTTTTTCTTATTTTTATCTATTTTTTTTTCAATTATACGTACTTAAAACAAACTTTTTGCAAACGAGAAACCAACCTGGGCTATTTAAAACAAAGGACTATGTAGGTAAGCCAACTATCATTCTCAGAATAGGTCTGCATGGTGTTTGTAGACCTGTGGGGTAATATGAAATCTTCGCTCGCTGCGCTCGCTCGGTTCACAAATCCCATCACAGATCTATAAACACCATGCAGACCTATTCCTCAACAATAACAAAACGAAGCGGTGAATAAGTTATAGTTATTTATATTTTAGTAGAACATGAGTGAAACAAACACAAACTAAAAAGATACTGAACCTAGTAACACAAAAATTATTAGTTGAATGAAATAATCATGATTTTGAGTTCTGCTCAACCCGGGGCTAGAGGGCGCGGACGGTATCTTGCATTTCCACTACCGTCCATAAACAGGCTTAATCAAACCGAACCTGCAACATTTTCGTTTATGTCATGTTGGGTGACCTGTGGTTTTTCCACTTTTTTTATTGAATTGAGGATTCTATTGACTTCATAGAAATTCTAAATTCAAGCAATTCTAACCATTCCAAATAATTTGCCGTACTGGACTAGAACCTGTACCTGGACAGGACTAATTTTCGGACAAGTAAAATAATATTTTGATGTTTTTCGTGCCTATGTTTAAAATATGTATCATCCGGACTGTTACTTACAATGTATTTGGAAACAATTATCTATTAACAGGTCAGTCTAATAAAGATATCTAGCCTGCGTTCCTTGTCAGCACTTGGATATGAGTGCTTATATATTTCATGTGCTGGTTATTTCTAACAAAAACTGATTAAAACAGTGTATCTTATAGTTGTGTTACACTCATTTTCATAGTCTGACTGCCTGTATGATTTTATTTTACTTTTCATGTTCTTCTTATCAGCCAGTCTGTTTTAGTGGATTCGGTAAGATCAGTCATGACAAGCCAAGAAATAGCACATATGAGCCGCGCCATGAGAAAACCAACATAGTGGCTTTGCGACCACCATGGATCCAGACCAGCCTGCGCATCCGCGCAGTCTGATCAGGATCAATGCTGTTCGCTAATGGTTTCTTTAATTGCAAAAGGCTTTGAAAGCGAACAGCATGGATCCTGACCAGACTGCGCGGATGCGCAGGCTGGTCTGGATCCATGCTGGTCGCAAAGCCACTAGGATGGTTTTCTCATGGCGTGGCTCATATTAAAGTAATGGATTCGTAATGACGAGCGTCAGGTTACGTATTCTCCATACGATTTCGTCTTTTTCCAGCTTTTACAGAAAGTAAAATGCACACTGAGCTGCTTCGCGTCTAAAGACTGCCGTAATGCCTAATGAGAATAATAATATATGTCATGTGTTTACGAATCGGATAGAAATATCCGTCCCGAGGGCACCTGCGCATTGGGCTATAATGAGGCTTGAATTACCGCCCATGCGCAGGTGGCCGAGGGACGGATATTTCCATCAGATTCGTAAACACATGACTGATATTTTTTCTTGCATATCGTATACATGTTAGCATTTTATTCTGGCAGATTATTTTTCTAGCATACCGTACTTTCTTTGTAGCACTCTTTCTTATATTGAGCGCGGGAAATTAGCGTCCGTAAGCAGAAAGGACGTCATGATGTTTTGCGTTACGCACAATAACAAAGTTCCACTTAAGTTTTATCGTTTGTAGCGTAACGTTATGTTCTTACGGTAAAGTAACGTATTTTGAATCGAGAAATATACTATAAGGAACGGAGAGAAACTATCAAGGTACCTGTTTTTTTCGAATTTTTACATAAACAATATTTTATCAGTGCATGTACCACTAGCTGTCATTAACAGCACGAGAGTCATCTGGCATGGGGGGTGCCAGATGGGTTTTGCCGGCATGGGTAAAATCACCGGAAACGCCAGTCCGGTGTGCAAGAATACGTATTCACACGAAAATTGCCGAGTGACATTACGGGTCAGAACCTGAATCAAAAGGCCATATTGCACTCTACACACCCACGGTTACTATTTGTTTGTCCTAGTTTATTTGAAAGATTGTTTCGAAATGAAAGAAATAATTATAGTATAAGCTTCTTTTCACCATACGTTTGCACGTACAATCGGAAAATATTTTAAGCCCCTTTTCACTTTAAAAGAAGGGTGCAACACTAAGGTTCACCAGTACTTAACCCATGATTTGTGTTTACCTTAATATAGGGTTTTGAAAGACTCGTACTGTATATAAATCTGTTTTCGTTACAAGATCTTATTGTAGAGAAAAAAGGTTTCCGCCTGACAATGACATTGCACACATTATTTTAACTTCTATCCAAAGTTTTGTAATTGTTAGTAAAGTTTGTAAACTAATAAAGTTGCATAACTGAATATCGCATCTTAGATTTTTTACAGGAAATTAGCTGTGTCAGAAATATATTGAATTCAAATATTTCGATCCACAGTAGATACCGGTATATACAACATATACAACAGGAGCGGTTCACATCAAGATGCATTTCAAAAGTCATGTTACTGACACCACTTACTGTAAATGAAATTTATATAGACATGAAACAATAAGTATCTGGGTAATGCAATCAAATATTGCAGACTCTGACAGCTCTTAAATCTAGCACATTGTTGAAAGTTATTTATCTTTCTATTAAAAATGTATAAGTTTGAAACAACTGATTTCAATAGTATAGAATGTACTTCTAGAACGATATATGCCGACCATTTTGATGCACGGGCAGATTTACTAAACGATAGAGACATTTTTGATATATTTTGCTAAATTAAATTGCAAAGACCATTTCCTTCATTTCCCCAGGATGGTTCATATACATGTGGATATTTTTGGCTTACATAACAGATAGATTACTTTTTCCAATGTTTTGTTAAAAGCATACTTCTGCGAGGGTTTTGATATAATGCAATACTACTGTATAAAATATTTCCTTTAAGTAATGATTTCTGGTATTCAATGATTTCTGAAACCAGTTTAACATAGAGCAGGCATATAAAGCAACATGCTGAAACCAGAAATGGCTTGCTTAACGAAAAATATATATAACACATCATTTCAGATACCATTTCTATTGGTCGGTTCAATCTGTCGTCTGGAATCTAAAATCAAAATAAATGATAATAATAATAATAAAACAAAGGTTACACGACCGACACATATTCCATAGATTTTACACGTTTCCAGTACTATTGAATTTTATGAAGAATATTTATACCAGTAAGATTTCCGTCGGACAAAATCTGACAATGTGGTATAGACATTTTATTGGCCCAAACCTGTATATTTCAATGTAACTCAATTTTTGCATCACTCCTGATCACAGAGATACAGATCAAAAGGAAAACAATTGGTCGGACAAGTATGATTGATCTGTCCAGAGCTATATGTCGATGATTTAACAGCTCGTCTGTTTCAAACTATCAAGACGCCATTATATCAGCAGTGGCTGCGTGGATAAAATATATTATATTTCATACTTATACAAGTCGTTCAGTTCACTAAGAGATGTAATATAAGCTACTATTGTAATTAGTTTGTATTAAAAAGTGTGTCTGTGCAAATGGCAGATGTACCAGAATAAACCGTGCCTCCGTCTGTCAGAAAAAAAATGTCTCTTTTTCGTAAACGATGATACTGAAATTCTCCATGTGGCTCTCGTAGAAGATGAAAAAGTGTTATTTACTTCCGAAGGGTATGAATTTAAAGTATGATTTAGAATCCAAAATATGATTGAATTTGATACATGTTTCCTTCACCAAATTAATTGAATGTTAATGCCGACTATCCCCTCAATTGGTTCTCTCATCAGCCCGAAAGGCTAAGATTGTTCCTGTCATACATATATGAAAAGCAACAAATGTTACAATGCAAAACAAGAAATGGACTGGGGAATTTTGTTATCAGGAAAGTGTTATCGAATAGTTGGATGACATTATGATTTATCATTAAATATTCAAATGCCCAGAGTGAAAACCATTGTCATTGTAAATTAAATTCAGTATTTTGTATTGATGTTGTTTGAACTGTTTTCCACATCATATTCTAAAATTGAATCATTGAATCATGCAACGGATTATTCATTCCAACGATGCTTGTAAAAATAAAAAATAAAATAAGATAAGAATGCCATGGAAGCTCTGAGCAAAGCAAGCGTAACCAGAGCACACACCGCGAAGTGAACCACCCACAAAAAGTAATAACCTAGTATTTTCATGGGGAGCATTTGTGCCAAGTATTTTAAAATTCCTTCATGGATGACAGAGTTATGGACCGGACAAGAAATTGCGGACGGACGGACGGACAGAATGACGGAAAAGCGCATTCCTATAGTCCCCGAAACTGGTTTACAACCAGTAGGTGACTAATAATTCTTTAGCACATGACCTTTATCACCACTGACTCAGAAAAATCAGAGTTTTTCCATTGATTCGATAAAAGATAGGGATTTCATTTTGATTCTATGTAACCTATTGATGTATCTTCTCAAAACTTTACACAAGCAGATCACTACAGGGTGTTGGTGCACGTACAATTTCGTAAGATCATTAATCAGTTATTGCCCTTTAATTATTTTACGATCCATAAATTGCCATATAACAAAGCAATCTACATGTATTTATCTTCTTGAAATTTAACGCAAATATATCATATTACAAAAGAACGGTGGTGCAAGCGTATCTTTAATCAGCATCTCTTCAGTAATTGCAGAGTTATTGCCTTTTAGTTGTTATAAAATTCATAATTTCCAACAAAACAAAGCAACTCATCGATAGATCTTCTTGAAACTTAACACAAAAACAGACCACTATAGAGCAGATTTGGTTAAAAATAGGAACCAACAAACCGTTGTACGGTCCTTGTGTACATTACTTGTGTATATCTGGAAATCAAACATCTTTCAAAATACAGTCTCTTCATTCATAAACAAAACAAAAAAAAACTTATTCCGCGGAGGATATAAATTCATTGAATTTGCTTGTTAACATTCAAAGGTTAGCATAAAAATGTAACTGACAGCGCTCTGCAAAACACAAAGCTTTACATTTATATCATTAAACATTACGATAATCTCGAGACTAAAGTGTTTTAGATTCTTCCTAAAAACGTCTAAGGCTTCAGACTGCAAAATACTCAAAGGTAAAATATTGCAAAGTCTCGGATCTAATTAAACGATTGTCATTAAAGTACTTTCTAGGATAGCAGCATAACACCCCTCTGTGGTGTCAGTGTCCGAAATTCTCATGTAGACAAATCGTGTCTACTAGGACATTAACAGGGCAAAAAGTTCAGTCAGAAAGTCTGAAGCGTTCCAAACGTAAAAAATTATACACAAAAGAGCAATCTAAATAATATCCTGGCTTTGACAGGTAATCAAAGCAGGACAGTGTACTCAATGAATGTGAATAATATCCTTTAAACCTTTGGTGTACTTACAATTTGTACAGTTCGTATATATGCAAAAAAATCATTAAATGTACGCACGTATCATTCAGATCAAAGACTGGAAAATGCTTTTTTGCCAAATTAGTTTCGGGAAATGTCACTGACAGTTTTACGTCCATGAGCTGACATGACGCCATGACGTTCCTGGGCGAAAAACATCATGATATCATTTTATGAAAGTCAAATTTTTTTTAGTGTTGCATTACAATTCGTTTTCGTATAATAACTTTTTGATCAAAATGTTACAATAATCAACAAAGTATAAATGCCAAGATATTTTGTTTTAAACTACTCTACAATGTAAAATGTGCAAAACAGCTCAAATTCACCAGCCTATATATAACAAGTGATATCATTTTTAGACATAACTGTTCCAGTTTTCATGTGTTAATTTATAATAAAGCACATAATTTGAAGGTTTCTTTGCACTATCATATGAAAATACAGTGACAGTAAATGGGGAAACCTGTTCTATGTTAGATTCCATTCGTTCTAATTAAACTTGAAACTGTCATACCAACTTCATTTAACAATTTATCCTTTGTTGTTTTTCTTTCGTCGGCTTTGCTTACAATACTGTCCACAGTCAAGTTGAACAGACACTAAATAAAATATAAATATATCATTTGCAACAGAATTGTAAAAACAGCTTTGATATTTAGACGAGTGAAAATGTCTCTGGACTGTTATGCCAGCGTATGCTTGCTCATGTGAATTGATAACTTCAACATCTATCCATTTGTAAAGAGCTAAACAAAAAAAAAACATAAACTTTATTAGTAAGAATCACGAAGGGACCATTTTCCTGAACTTTTAGAACAAATAATTTGAAACAAATAATTTAAAACATAGGATTTGAATAAATAACAACAAATATTTTGATCAGTATAGTTTTATTTCAAATTTAAATACTTCGTGGCGCAAACTTTAATATATTAAATCCATTGAAAAGAGAGCGCAGCTTTATCTATACTAGGGCTTTATATAAGCATAACAGAATATGCATGTATTTTGCAAAGAATAATATTTCAGGTTAATGTTTTTATTTTCTTCCTTGTTAGTAATCTTTGAAATAAGTCCTCTATAAAATCAAAAAAAAAAAAAAAAAAAAAAAAGAAAAAAAAAAAAAAAAAAAAAAAACCAGTCCCATGTACATGTACACGTACACTTGTCATCTTTAATCAAAATAAGTGAAATTAACTGTTAGCAGATAAGATGACAGACTTTGTTTTTGAAGATAGATACGTTCATCTTTATTAGTTAACAGAACCGTATGCAAAATATCCAGAATCGGCCTTCTTAACCGTATTCTTATCCCTACTAATTATTAAAAAGAACAATTATCTAAACGTTATGATAGAAAATAATCCTTCTTCAAAATTTTAAATTGAGTCCACGCTAAATCAAGACCTTTTCATTTAAAGTTTCAAAATGCGGTAATATTTATAGCATTGCCGCACGTAGCGTCCGTTATTTGGTGCAACAAAGCAAGACATCAAAAGTAGAAAACATCTACTGCAAAGGTTCGTATTGTAAATCAGTTTTAAGGTAATAACAAAAGATTCAGGTCTGTTTCTTCGTTTTCTGAAAGACCTATTCTAGAAGTTTTTTAAAGATGCATTTCTCAGACAAAATTATGTTAAGATCTGTCGATTACGCTGTGTCGCAGATCGTCGATAGGGTTGATATAATCTCCTAAAATGCAACGCATAGGATCTGAAGACAGCCAAAAAGGGGTCTCATTCAGACGAATTTTACTCCAGCCAATCAGTGTCCTCGTTCATGGTTTTGGGAGTGAAAGTAGAAGTTTAAGATTAACCGGCGTAAATTGATATTGATGAGGGGTCTCGAGAAAACATTTGCATTTTCATTAAAGAAACTAGACATCCATGCATCACTTCTTTTGGAAATATATACACAGACACACATAAACAGTGTATGCATATTCACAGATAAAATATGAAACAGAAATGTAACAAATAAGATAAAAACATACGTCACGAAGAAAGAAGTTTTTTTCTAAACTCTAACAGTTTTTAAAAACAATTATTACAGGTAATGTAACGATCCAGATACTCTTAATGATCAATTTCCAATCAGTACTGTCCTGTCAAGAAGGTACAATTAATTTCCGATCATGCTGTCTTTTCAAGAAGGTACAATTCCGTGTTGGAGGATCATTACCATATAAAAATATTTCCGTCATTAACAACTACGACAAACGCTTTCATAATTCGAATCTTGCTGATGTCCAACAACTTGCCCCTTCGTTTTGTGGATTGAGGTTTTTTTCCTAGCGCGGTGTCAATCAACAATGCTGAGAGGCTTATGATTTGAAGACAACTATTTTTACCATTTGGCTGCTGGTTAAATTTTGTGGATGACCGCTATATTGGGTCCGAGGTCTAAATTGTCAAGGTCTAGCTTCTCTGAGATATAAGTTAAGACGGTAAAGAAAAGTGTATACGAATCACTTACGATTTTCAATGCCGATCTATTGCTAAAACATTTAGTCTTTAGAAATTTATTCATAAATGTAGAAATTCCTCATTCGATCTATTCATTCAACTTCACTAAGATATAAACTTATAATGTATATAGGGCTGCATTCGTAATAAAATGATATGCAGCAATAATTGTATGCTAAACAAACGTCCAGTTTTTGCAGTAGTACACGTATGTACTGTGTTTACTATACATGTATTAAGTGCGTACTGGTTAAGCTTAGTACATGTTACTGTTAATTCAGATAAACTTTTTGATTTTATGTTTGCACAAACTGTATGTAGTAATTACTCAAATTGTCAATAACAAACTAGCATGCAAAGTTTACATTTAAGGTCTTGTGCTTTGTGACGCTTGCCGAAATCATAAATTAATATTATATCTGTTTTGCTCCACTTCCGCTCTCATCGGGTTTTAAATTCGCAACCTACGGATCTTCATGCTCAATTGTACATCCCCTTGCGAAGAAACAAACTAAAATGTCAAGTTTACATTTAAGGTCTTGTGCTTTTTGACGCTTGCCAAATTCATAAATTAATATATCTGTGTGCTCACGTCTAGAGATGTTGGTCACATGTAGAAATGATTAAGAACAAGTCCCGGTAACGTATTGCTGAGCATGACTATGTTCGTTCAATATTTAACATAGTTTTGATAGTTTAGTGTTATATTGCCTCAAAAAAGAGAAAAAAAAAAATAAACCACAGTTATGATAAATGCTCTTTTTCCCTTGAATGTCACAGATTTCGTTACGGTTACATTTTCCATGTCACAGATTGCCAGATTTATGATTCAGAAATATGGGAAATTTGGAAATTTCCTTTCTTGAAGATTCGTCTGTGTGATACATGGGGCAGACATTTCATTTATCAGTACGTTACTACAATTATATTATGTAAGCGTATTAGCAATATACACCAACTTCACAGAGTTGCAAAAATTCAGGACCTGGCTTACTAATCCGTACAAATTGTCCTAACAGCGAATTTTGACACATGATATTTACGAGTTCTCCTTCGCCCCCGGGACCTTCATACGTAGCGCACAATTGCATGTTACTTTCTGTTTCTCCGACAGTGATGGTAAGATTCTTTAAACGTAACCCTGCAATTAACAAATGTTTTGTTAAACGTCACTCCGAGATCGAAATTATAGCTTTTATCTGCAACTTTTTAACTGAATAATACGACTGATCATTTGAAATTAATCCGAGCCGGGGACACGCCAATATCAGACCGATTAAAATTCTTTAGAATTTTACAGTTTTTATCTTAGACTATTTCATTTTTAGTCAAACTGTAATTATACAGAAACAAGTCCCAATTTCTTCAAATATGAATATTTTCAAGCATAAAAATTAATTAACCCTACCAAACCTAACACATATTGCCACTCCATTCGAAGTTTTTTACAGTACGGGTTTGTAATTATAAAAAATGACGTTTCTTTAGAAACTACTTACTTGAAATTATTTTTTTTTATAGAAAAGACTTCTCATTTTAGAGACAAAGCTAAACTATAGAAAATCAACTTATTTTATTAAGATTATTAAAGCATTTAAAAAAAATATATATATAAATGAAATACTTACAGCAATTGTTACAGTTTCTCCTATTCAAGATGGCAACTTTTGACACAGTGTGTATACGCTCCAAGTTTACCATCCACCAAATATTGTTTTCGCTTTTAGTATGTGCGCACATATATGAGCTATATCCAGCTGCCATCATGTTTGATTCCCATATTCCATCAACAGCAATGCTTGATGTTGCATAGCCACGAGCACCGTAGTAGGTGGAGCTCTGATTTGAAGGTTTTCCTCTTGCTAAATTTTCTAGGGAAGTGTCTAGAATGTAGAAGATGTAAGCAAAAATTATCATTTTATGAATGTTATATTATAACTGTTCATCCTCCATCATCAAACATTACTAATATTTGAATAATCATCATTGTTTGTTTAAAAGATCATGACAATGTGGCAATGTATTATAATATTGTGTTGTTTATTATGTTTGACGATGTACTATGTACAAGTCTTTAATAAAATTATGTTCTGTTCTGTTCTTTTTGTTTATATCACTTTTAGTAAGTAAACATGTACAACCTATTAAATAGATATGACTACTTTAACGTCTATGTACAACAAATGTTAGGTAAACTTTAGTACACACTCGTTTTACTAATTAATGGATTTATTATTTGAAATATGTTTGAGCTGTCTTTAGACTGTTTTGTAGAAATTGTTATTGTGCCAAGCAGATGCCCTTTGAGGTCTTGTATTGAAATAAACAAACTGAAATTGAATTTGAACACGCTTTTAATAAGCAAAAGTTTTTCTGTCCAAATGGGATTTCAGTTCAGCAATTATCGTTTAAGCCAGTGCGAACGAGCGACAGAGTTGTTGCATATTTCATTATCTGTCATGACTAAGTGCACTCTATGCCTCTAAATGGATCTCCTAATAAAAGCTTAACACATCTTCTTGTCGCAATGGCAAACCTAGTGACATATTTTATTGCATACCTTATTGGTATTTCCGTTTTTCATGTTTCCGCAGACTCATAAGTATTAATTGTATTGCTTTTATATCCAAAATGCTATCATTGTTTTGAGAATCGATCTCAAAATTATTCATTTTAATCGCCATAATGACGTTGCTATATGACGTCATTATCAGAACGCGCTGACAGTTTGGTTATCCGGGACGAGTATATTTATGGTGCGTGATGCACACTGAGCCATTATGGATATGTCAACGACGGATTTTCAACGGTTTTCTTGTTTCGTTTTATAGTAATGTATATCAAAATAAACTTTATCAAACTGCTTAACGTAATAAAATTGCTAAATGTCATAAATTGTCAGATGAAAATTATAAAGTCACTGAGGCAGACATAATCTAGTTTTTTTATGCGTGCAGAATCATTTTGCTACATTTTATTTCTTTTCAAGAAAAGGTTTTACTTTCCTGATTACTTACAGTAGTCTAGTTTTCATAACCAACTCAGTACTTTTGCGTGACTTTATGAGTCGGTGTAAAATAACACTGCAAATTAAATTATTTTCAAAATAATTCAGTCCGTTTCAAATCCAGTATAGAATTCGAAAATTTGCCTCTATAAGATTTTGTTATCCACCTTTATAAATTCTGTAAAAAATAAGGCTTGTATTTCACAAGCAAGTATGAACAGGCATACTGTACCTTTTGAATTGTATGTAGCCGGACTACTTTCATTTAACACAATTAATTCTATAAATAGCAAACACAAAATCTTCACGTATTTTTATTTTAATATTGACAAACATTTAAGATTTCGTTCGATAACACAACAACAAACAAAAAGATGGAGGTATATAACAAGAGGATCATTACAACAGTAGCTAGACCTGGGATTTTGTATTCGGCTCTCGTGGATTTTGCCAGGACGAATCACACTCGGCGCTTGATCCGAATACAGCATCCCAGATCGAGCTATTATATTATAATAAACACTATTGTATAACCTCTTCCGCTTAACCTATTTAACAAAGGCGTGCCAAAATAAACACTAAACAGCTTTCAAAATTACCGTTCTGGCTTGTTCATGCATTATATCTATAAGTTTCTTTCACTGGATGTAGGTGCAGATTGGATATCTGGCCCGAAAGTAAATGCATAGGAAATCCTTTCATTCATGAAAAAAAACATCAAAATTAAATCAAACGAATGACTCTCTCTTTATCACTATTTTGTTAAAGCGGCGTATTTAAATAAAGTGCCGAAACCACGTCCGTTAACAGAAAAGAGGTCGTGACGCTTCTAAGACAAATAATGATGATTATTTCTTATTTTGTTTTATCACTATGTATTTTTGATACAAAACGTTTGTTTAATTAAGAAATATACTATAAGGAACAAACATGAATTATCAAGGTATCTGATTTCTGTTCGGTTTTATGAAATGACACATAAATTACTGCATAATTCTTCTATATTTACGTGGAATGTAAGATGACTCTCGTGATGTAAATGACGTACAACGAACTACATGATGATTGTGTATGTAATAAAACCTTCATTAATTGAACATACGTCAAATTGTTTCGCTATGTAAACATACTGGCAAATATATTCAACGTCTAACAATAGTGGGACAAAATTAGTATTGATCAGAGATCAGCTCTATTCGTTCAGAGTTCAGAGATATTTTCAATTTCATTCTTTATAATTATGCGCTCGTTTTGGAAAAATAAACATGACGTGTTATGTGATTGCACGTGCACCTTTCCGTCACAAATATTTCATGTCCGGAGCATGACCTAAAAACCATTTTTAACAACCATTCAATGTTAGGACATAAGTAGGTGGCCATGAGACGAAATGCAGAGCGCACGATCAACGGAGGTAGGTTAAAGACCAAGTCATACCAAGTTAAAATTTGTCCGCCGGAGCATAAAATTTATATATATATATATCATTCCAGCCATTGACTTTAAACACCAGGGTAAAAGTATAAAAGGCAGACAAGCTCAGAAAATGTCTACTTTTCAGCTGAACACAGTGCTGTGAACAACAGAAAACTGATACATTTTTTCTAAATATCTCTACTTTTATTGAACTTTATTTTTTGAAATTTGGAACATATGTTCTCTAGTATGACAGAATTCAGTGTGTAAAATTTTGTAAATTTTTATCAAGTAATTACTGCCTTTCTGAAAAAAAAGTTTTTTGTTGTCTGCTAGAAATTCAAATTTACCTCTACTTGCTAAAGCCAGCCCACATAAAGGTTATGACCTCCCTTTCAGCCAATAACAGAATAGGGAAGTTTACATGAGTAACATCTTTATCTGACAGATGGCGGGAGCTCCATTCAGCATTTAGATAAAGAAAAGAAATAAAATCTTCTGCTTTTTCTATAAACAAGCTAGATTTACTCCATAAATGATAATTCACTTTCTGATTTAACCTTCAAAATGTTGAGCACATATTATATCACATTGTTCACATATTCTACATTTGTTCCACTCAATTATTAAGAGTTATAATCCCCAGCATCCCTGTATTGCACACATAACAGTAATTAGCTACGCCACCTGAAAGCTGTAGATAAAAGTGATTTATATCTAGTTCCCAAAACATTGGTTGACCCATTAGGTTAGAAGGTTATTTGACTTCCTTGAGTATTGACCTACTTCAAACAAATGAACAGTAACTGTATAATTTGAAACTGTTACAGTTAAAATATATAGCTCTTACAACCAGATGAGTATTTTTGGTATACTGAAATAAGTACTAGTAAAATTAGCAGGTCTGATTACTCTGAGTACCCTACTTTATAAAATGGGGGTATTCTGGTCACTGTGATAAGCTGAACTAAAACATTCCTAGGATATTTAGTCACCAGGTGTATGTTTTTAGTGCAGCTTAAATTGTTAGTATTTACATGCATATTAAATATGGATATCAGAGCCAGTAGTTTCAAAATTCAATTTCTGGGAGATGTAAAAACAAATATTCAAACATTCATTATGTAATACACATACTGACATATATTGTTATAACTCTGAGAGATTCAAAAATTCTATGGAATATGTTTCAAAGAATTGTGTAAGTAAGCAAAAATATTTCCACATTTTAATATTTATTACATGAAATGCTAATTCCTGTGTACCATTGCTCTGATACTGATACAAAAGCAAAGTTAAGTTTAAACTTCTTAACTTCATCCAGTCATGTAAATTATTAATATTTCAACAATGGAAAATATTTGTAGGTACCCTTGTAGATACATAGGCTTTTTAATTTGTAGATGAGTATTTACTACAATTTATTCAGATCTGAAAAATATACAAAAGCACACGTGGCTCTGTTTACTAGAGATAAAGTTTCAGTGTTATCACCCATCATCTGTCAGATAAGCCCAGCCTACTCTCTAAATATGCTTAATGGCTTTACCACCGCAATATCAGCCAGGTAGGACCCGGCGTTTAAAACCAGTCCGAACGTAGGTGGCTATCAGACGATATGCAAAACGTAAGAACAGTGGTGATTAGACAATGGCTAAGGTGACAAATTGAGCTAAATGTCAAGTCTGTCCTTCATATTCCGTTTTCGGTGACTGGAAATGCGTAGACTGCATGAATCAGGCCTTTGCGTCTAAACATAGGGGCAAAGCTGGGTCTCAAAAGGGCAAATCCGCCGTCATATATCGTGTATGGAGCACAGCTCAAAACATTTCAAGATATTGACTTGAAACTTTGAATTAGAAAGGTGGTAATGAGATGACGTGTAAGTGCAACAATACACATTAGTTCCCCGCAACCCCGACATAGACCCCTAAGCAAGTTCCCATCGCCCAATATTTCTGTTCACTCTCAGTTTCTTCTGCTTTAGACTCCCGTCACACCCACATGTGACATTTTATGTGTTTAAACCGATTTATTTCATATATTTCAGTGCTTGATTGAAATGTAGAGCCTAAGGGTAGATTATATTTATAACTTTCGTTCTTTTTTTAAAAAAGTGGGATTTTCATTTTGTAATTTTCACTGTTTTAGAACTGCACTTGATCGCAAAAATATGAATTATATGTACTATTCTAAAATTAAGCATCAATGTTTTATGAATTATTTATATTTCTATAATCAAAACAGATAAAGAAGCATTATCTGCAAAAGCGTAAAGATATACTCCATATAGAAAAAAATGTAAAACACATCAAAGTTCAAACCTTTACCCGATAGTACCACTGTGCCGTCATAACGTTGTTTGTGACGTCACCCTATGCGCGTGACGTTGACCGGGTAAAAAAGGTAAAATTGGTACTAAAAATCATATGGCATGAAATAAAAAGGAAATATGTTTGTTTTCCATTTTACATGTTAGATAGTAATATTTTTCACTTGTTAGCACCAGATTTTAATGTTTCACTCTTGGTTACTCAAGCTGCATCTAATTTTCACTCAGTGATATATGTTTCAATCTTACACTGAAAGAAAATATATTATCCTGTATATAATAATGGTATACTTTGTGCTCGATTTCAGTACTGAAAACGTTGCTTGGGTGTTTCTTAATCAAGTGATCAGTAACCAATCCATGCGTAGAAATAATAAGTGGATGGTTCGATGGAGATTTTAACTCAATGATTTGCATTTTCAGCGGAGTTGTCTTTTCTTCCTACAGGTAATTTTAGGATATTACTTGTTTCGACTTGTATGTACTATATATTTTTCAAAAATTGATTCTGTTCAGATGGTGCTAAGGGATAAACTTACGCGAGTTCTGCACGTTTGAAACAAATACTGTTTCACGTATTTATAAGATTTTATTAAACCATGTTTTTCTGAGCATCTTTCAGGCACTGAAAAAGATAGCGTCGTCAATCTGATTATTTGTTAGACCATTTAAAGATATTGGTCCTACAATGATTTTTTTCGCAGTAGGATTCTTTTGGGAAATGGCACTTTTGATCAAAGTTTCAGGTAGATGTAGATTTTATTTTAGATTTTCAAAGTTGTAGATTCGCTTCTTTTCAATCATGTGACCAAACAAAATGAAAAGGTTTCCACAATTAGCCAAATATCAGCTGGAGCCGTAATATTGCTACTTATTTCATGTTATAACTTTGAATTGTTTTATAGTATAACCTGCCAATTGTGAAATAAAAGACACCTTAAAAGACACTAGCACTGGCTGTTTTATACTAATTTATTTTAGGTCGATTGCAAAGCAAGTCCTGCAACTTATATTAATCATTCCTGACACCTCATTCCTGATAGAAGCCATCGCCGTGAGGGCATGCGAGAAGAGGCCAGTTCCCCTTTTACTGCTGAGTACTAAGCAAGAGTGCTTCTGGTACCATTTTTTCACGTCTTTGGTATGACGCGACTGGGGATCGGACCCACGACCTTCCGCACTCGAAACGGACGCTCTACCACTAGGCTATCGAGGCTGTTTTACACTTAATACACTGGACTATATTACAGATTTCCGACCAGTCATTATGTGAGGTTTTCTGGATAAATGACGCTACGCCATTACTTCGGGCTATAGAACTGCATTACCTGTACGTACATATACCATAAAATTGCATTGATGTCTAAGTTAAGTCAAATACAATATACACAATACAGGAATTTCTTATTTATATTGTTTCCTTTGGTCAATTAAGACGTGAATGCAAGTCACACTATCATAATAAGTGAAATGAATATGCATGGCGTTCCAGTGTGTTATCACTATTACCCGTGGATGCACTATTGTAAATCACTGAATTCCATGAGTATAAAATTACGTGGGTTTGGTCAAAACGGCAATTCTATGGGGATATCAATTCCACGATGTTGATCTTATAACTAGATGAACGGGAGTTTTACTGGTTTGTTGGGATTTTATTTCGTGGATAGACAGCACCATGTAATCCTGGAACAATAGTTCCCCATGAATATCAATAATTTACAGAATTTTACCTATACTTTAATAATAATTATGTTCTGGTTTGATACGGAATACTGAGAACAATTTAGATCAGTCAGTATTAGAATAATTTGAAATACTTACCTGTAATAGGAAAATGCACCAGAATAGATCCAGGCTGCTGCTTTCTAACACCTAACGTCTTGCAGACAAAGCAAAGCTTGCAAAGCAAATACCTCCTTTCATAGACCATGACATTGAAATTCTCGCTATTGTTTTCAAATCGTTTAAAACAGTCTAAGAAACTAATGCACGGTATAGATCTTAAACATGTGCCAGAATCCAGAGCATGATTGAATTTGGTAGATGTTTCTTTAGCCCTTAATTTACTGAACAACAGATAGAAGCATAACAAGCAAATACCTTTGTGTTTGCCCAACATCTTGACAAAATCATATTAATTATAAATTTATATTTGTATTTGTAGATCCATGCTGTGTAGATAACGAATCCAAAATCAAATCTAGAACAGCTGATGTTACGTGCACTTTTAAAGAATTACTTATGATAGCGCAAATATTTCAGGTTTTAAATTTATTTCATATAAATCCATCAAACTAAGAAGCCCTTGCGACACGCACAACACATTTTTAAACACAATTATTTGAATTCATATTTAATATACAGAATTACAATATATACAATTGAAGAACTCTAGTTAGATTAAACACTCCTGGTTATGGGCAGTTCTCCTTTCATTAGTATGGATGATGAATAATTTATCTTCTCTACTGAGTTCATTAGAATGCATGGTTAAAAAGGTTATTGCCAGCACATCCCTAGGGAATTTAATTTCAAAAGGATGATAAAAACTTTATTTATGATTTATTATTAAAATAATGCTAGAAATCCAGTAGGGAAACGACACGTTCCATGACTGCATCCTCCTCAAAAAGCACCTCCGTAGCATCCATGCATTAACGCGTAAATAGCATTAAAAGGCATGCATTCTGCATAGTTATAAACTGTTTAAATATTCATGAGGCCGCGATCATTTTGAATAGGACAAGTATATGATCGCTTGGGAAAATATTTAATGATGGACCTGTGAATTCTTTGCTTGTGGGTGAAACAGGTCTCATAAGCGTAAATACGACTAGCTTCTACTGATTATAAAACATACCGTACGATTTGTTGTGAATTAACTGTTGTTGTACTTTTAGTAGTTCAACCGCCACCCTTGTTTAAGAGCAACATTTAAAAAACACGTTTTTTTTATCCTCAAGTAATAAGTAAGTAGACTCGCCCAGTTTAATCAATCTAGACGCATACATAGAGCGCTTACTTCACCTGATTTACATTCGGAACATTTTCACGCGTTTCGGGCTTTATCGTATGTTTAACATGGGATTTTTGAACCGTCCAAAGATGTTGGAAATGTTTGTCTCATTGTTTATTTTTTTTTTTGATAAAAATGTTACTGCTTTCATTTTCTACCACTTTTTTTCCACCCTTGCCTGAAAAAACAGTAATGAGTTTGTACACTGTTCAGACAATTGTGCTCTGTTGAAATTTAACCAAACACAAGTTTACCTGCATAAACAGAAAGCATGATATGTCACCATTCGCGGATCCAGAGGGGTGGGGGGTGGGGGGACGGGGGTCGGACCCCCTCTGGAAAATCTTTAAAAAAGGAAAGAAGACAAGAAGGAAAGAAAATGTTTTTCGAAAAAGGCAACATTAGGACTGCATGTAAAGTATATGCGGCTGCTGCTACATACGACCCCTACATAATTCATATTATTTATCTAAAAGAAACTAAGTATTTAACCTTCAAGAAAGCTTGATTTTATCATTTTTCCCAAATTTAACAGGTTAGTCCATAAAACTGTCCCAGAATGCAAAAAATGAAGTGCTAAATTTCAAAATTTCCAGGAGGGGGGGGGGGGCAGGGGATCGGACCCCCTCTGAGAAAATTGGCTGTGTCCGTGCATGGTCACTATACCTGTCCAGTACTGGACATTATGGTAAACGCTTCTTTCCTGCACAAATGACAATTTCGCAGCTTCTGTCCGGTTTGTACAAATTTCTGGCCGCGACAAACCATTTGACTTGTACTAGTCTTGGGAAGCAACGTTGAAAACCTGCTGCAAGAATAAAATAAAGTAGTTTCGATGTAAAAGGGCGTTTTTGTTGTTTTAAGTGTAAATTCTTGCCTCTGCACTTACATTCGATATAAAGGTAATAACAACAATTGGAACAAAACTTATTAACATCACGGTATCTGAAGAATACTTATTATATGTCATATTAATTTAGCAAAGAAAGTGAAGCGATAAAAGGGAGGGTTTTTAGATTTAAAAGGTAATGAAAATGGTCTATCCAAATAGAAACATTGCATTTACACTTAAATTAGAATAAAGTTTCCGTCATAAAAAAGCAACCATTATAATAATCCATCACCCAAAGATCTAAATTTGGTCTCATCAAATAATAAAAAAAAGAAATATTACAAATTCTCTCGTAACTTTCTGAAACTAGAATATTAAACGATCTCAATTTTTCCACAGACTGTGACACACGGTGAACACTTTTGTTTTTACACAAACACAAGGTCTCTGTACATATTTTATAAATAGAGGATATTACATGAGTAACTATCACAAACACTGTCAAGTCAATTTAACCAACATGAAAGCTTTATCATCGGTTCTTTTGTGTATTATTAATTTTATGTTATGGCTTTATTTTTACTCCTGCAACGTCAAGCATGTGATAGCATTATTTTGTTTTCATTGTTTAATGCCTATTTAAAGGGAGGTTTATTGTTCTTTTTTTTTTTACAAGAAACCACTTTGTGCTTTGAAGAAGAAGATTGGTTTTACTCTACCTTGTAACGTTCCACCTTATCAATATATCTGTAACAGGAAAGAAAAATAGCTAGATTCTAGTCAAGATATGTACTGAAACGGCATGTGGGATATTGGTGACTGATTTATTGGGACAATAGGCGTAAGGTTAGTTACCATGACCATTTTCAATAAAATAATCGTTATAGAGTTCTAACACCTTTTTTACCGTTTTCATTGGTAATTTGGTATTTGTATACTCAATTAAATTACTAAAAAGTGATATTAATGTAACATTGAAAGGAATCAAGCTAAATCCGAATAAACACACTTTTGACCGGCCTAACTGGCTAATGAATGAAAGGATTTATTTAAAAAACAAGAACAAAGGAAAACAAACGAATCAAAACAAAACAAAATAATAAAAAAACCAACAAAAACTATCTGTCAAAATGTTATGACTATTTGATCTTAAAGACATATTAGTAACTATGTCCTTTGTGAAAATTTTGTTTCGCAAAAGTACAACTTTGTGAATTACCTAGAAAATGCCTCTGGTATGAACCTCATTTAAAGTCTTTACCATTAAACTCGAAACGTTGCTGTATAATTTAGTTCCTTTCTCTACTAAAACTAAACTTTCTTAGCTGGTGCAGCGACAAACAAAATTTGAAAAATCTTGAATATATCAAAACAGAAATTGGTTGAGTTTCTACACTGTTTCGTTATATTCTTATTACATTCAAATTTCACTAATGGGCGGGGGGGGGGGGGGGGGGGGGGGGGGGGGGGATTCAGGTTCATGTCGTAAGCTATTTCCACAGGAATCTTGCAACGGATTATACAGTCTAACAATACAGCTCAGTGCACCTGTACACCTCTTAAGAAAATATTGTTAATTCCATTCGAAAACCTGTGGAATTTTCCATTCACCAATTAAACTGTACAGTTTTATTCAGCTGTTAAATGACCTTCACCCCAGATATTTATTGGAAGTGAAGGTGAAAACAATACCGGCCTGCGACCGGAAAAAGTCCAAAGAAAATAGTGTTAATAGTTAACGACAGTTTTCCATGCAACCACTGAGAAGAAGAAGAAGAAGGCCTTTTTGTCGCTTGTTCCTGAAAAATTATATGAAAACATGAAAATGTATAAAAAGTTCCTGTGCATTAAGTTATATATAAAAGTTAGTTTAAAAAAAATAAAAACACTATAAACTACAATGTCTTCTAATTTACTGGGTAGCGCTTTCAATGTTAATACATATGTCTTCAGTCCGAAAAGTGATAACTATTAAATACTATGTACAATACAGTACATCGCCGTTTATTAAATAACATTCTTGCATAAAACCTTTGTTTTTTGCCGATTTCGGGCATGCACAAACAGGAAAAAAACGTGTACAAACAAGGAGATTCTCGTGAGCAAGCGCTGTTGGTGTACGTTTTGAATATGCTGTTGCGGGTCCAACGTAAGCAAATTATGGATCCCGAATCAATTTTGGCCGAAGTCGAAAGGTCCGAGATTTATGAAATCTTTTCATCTGCATTTTTATTCAAAATATCATTTTTCAACCTAACTTTACTTTAACTTGTAATAAGCGCTACCTCTCTTGATACGCGACTGAATTGACGTTCCTTATTATTGTATTATTACGCGTATTTGACTCAAAGTAAGTTTACACGCCGCGATTTAATCCCTGAAAATGATAGGCAAACAACATTTACAAAAATACAATTTCGTTTTCCAAATTAATTTGAGTCGAGAAAGTTGACATGCTAACTTTAAATCTTACACTAAAACTTTTAAAAAATGTTTGTGTCTACTTTACACATCTATGCAGTCTACTGATGTAGTGATGGTGTGTAATGTAAAGCATAAACATGACGAAGCGTAAAGTTTGAAGGATTTTTCCACAGTTAATGAACATTTGATGAACAGAAGGTATTTATTATACATTTTTCAATTTATTTGTAGATCTCACCAACCATGTTTGAGTTTATAAATCCAATCTAAGTTGATTATATCGATGTTGGAAAAATTCAAATTTTTGTGTTTATCAAACTTTGATCGCGATGGGGGTGGGGTGCAAAGTAAAATTTTCTAGTTATAGGCCTAGAGATTTCATTCTTAACGACATGAAGAATATAGGTATTGATACCAGTTTCTATTAAACGTTAATATTTACATTTAAAAAGCGTAAGGGGCAGACTATTAATTTAAACCAAGCAGAATTGTGTTCTGTCGGCACCTCACCTGCAAATTGTGTAAAGACAGGATGCCGTGTAGGGTTATGCCCTTTTCTCATAATTCCGAGCCTCTAAAGCTAAAGTTCCTACCGATATATCGGAAAAAGGGGAAGTCATGCTTATTTTACATATATTTAATATGAAAGAAATTACCACAACAAGAATGTCCGTTCGACATGTATAAAATACGCACTGTTTCTGTATGCCCTGGAAATGCATAAATAAAACATGTGTCCATAACAACCTGAAACGGCCGACTTCGATCGGCTAATGTCAGCTGGATAGTCTTGTTTTTTCGATATTTCCAGCACTTAAGTTGTGTTTTATGCAAGAATAGCGATAACGCACGTTTGTTTCGTGAAACAACATCTGCAGAATCCCTCGGGCTATGTTGGTGCACTCGCCCTACGGGCTCGTGCACCAACCAATCCCTTGGGATTCTGCAGATGTTGTTACACAAAAAAACGTGCGTTAACCCTACATTATGATTAAAGAACGTCCGTATTAACCCTTTCACAGTGACCGAGGCCTTTGGCTCAGAAGCCCTTAAAGTCAAGAGGGATCTGTGGCGATGGTCTTTCAAGTCTTACGATTATCGTGATTTTGACCCACTGACCTCAAAATTATAAGGGATTATTTACTGTTCACAGGCAAAGTCCTGTCTTAGAGATGTTGGTAAAGTCATTTTCAAAATATTGAGAAGAAGCACTTTTTCTTACAACAGTCATTGTTAACTTGACCTTTGATTTTACGACTTCAAAGTCAATAGTAGTCGTCTGATGCACTCCACATGTGTGCCTGATCCGCTTAAGATATTCCATTAACGGTAACGGGTCACTATGACAGACAGACACACACAGAGAGACACACGCATACACACGCACGCACGCACGCACACACACACACGCGCACACGCACGCACACACGCACGCACGCACGCACACACACACACACACACACAAACAATGGGAGTCCTTCACTACCCATACGCGATATGTATGATATGATAATGCGTTTTGAAGATGGGAAATGGTCTTAACTATTACTGTGATTTTGACCTTTAACTCACCGGTCGCATAATAACAAGGGTTTAAATTCAGAATAAGGATTTATCCCCAATTTACCTGATACAACTCCCTAGCGGAATATATGTCACTGTCTTTGCAAGGCGGCGTCTCACTATGTTTCTTTGTGTATTTTACCTGGTTTCCTTCACTGAAATTCTTTTTCGTGTAAATATCTTTACAAACATTGCTGTATGTTTTTGTTTTGTTTTGGAGAGGTCGGTAGTCACATTTGCCAATGGGATATATCTGCTATACAGTATCGAAGGTACATTCTTGAAGCACTGTCGACAACACACTCGGCCAGAGTCACACATCCCAAAGTAGGCAAAGCCCAACAACAAGTAGAAATTGTAATAGAAAGTAACAGCAGACGGGTAGCTTCAAAAATCCACCAACAAGTAATTTTTGATAGTATAAAATGTATTGAAAATGGAGAACGATACGTGAAAGGAGAGGCAACATCTATTGGAGGACATAAAATGGTGTGGGAGTGGTACAGACACCCACAGAAGACATTATACATATCACCTGACAAGAAACCGAAGAGCTAGTTGAAAATAGGGGCACCGCCGTGGAACGGTCAGTTACCTATATAAATTAAGAAAACTTGTGACTTTAACGCGTTTTTCTGCATGCTAAACTTACTCCCTTTTCATATAATTAGACAAGACAGTGTAGATAAAATATATCCCCTCTGAGAAAAGCTCTAAAATAATTTACAATATACCACATTGTACAAAACGTGGCTAGTATAGGGGTAGAACAATTGTAAGCGTAGGTAATCAAACATTGTTAAATTTGATACTTGTCATTTTCTATAACATCTCCTGAATTCTTAATGGACCAGAACAGATTAACACTGCAGTTTACATATTCATTGGAGGAGCACCCTTGCATGTGGTCTTGAATCGGAGTTAGAAACGAAGTTTAAAGAAGAGAAATATGTTCTAGTAAATATTGTTAACTTAGCAGCGTACCAAGCTTTTTTTAGGGTTTATTCGTGTAATTTTTGTATCCCGTAAAGGATTTATATGGTGGTATGTTTAGGACATGCATTTATTTTTCTAAAGATTAAATCATATCTTATCCAGTGCGCACGACATCTTATTTCGAGCGCACGACATCTTATCTCGTGCGCACGACATCTTAACTTGAGCGCTCGACAAAATCTTATCTCATGCGCACGACATCTTATCCTGAGCGCAGGACATCTTATCTCGAGCGCTCGGCATCTTATTTCATGCGCTTGACATCTTATCTCTTGCGCACGACATTTTATCACGATCGCACGACACCTTATCTCGTGTGCATGATATCTTATCTCGAGCGCAAGACATCTTATTTATATATATGTAAAGGCCCTTTGTTTGTATTCAGCACTGGGAAAATACTGCTTGTAACTTTGAATCAGCGATGCATCTTCATAAAATGGATGTTTACGGATAAAACAATATTGTCAGCTTCTTGATCAACACAGCACGTCTGTGTGAATTTTAAGAAAAATGTTTCATTTAGATACAGTCATTATTAACGAATTGATTTCCATTGTGTGGGAGAGAGAGAGAGAGAGAGAGAGAGAGAGAGAGAGAGAGAGAGAGAGAGAGAGAGAGAGAGTATTGGTGCTGGAATCTTTTGAAATATTTGCTTGATCTTTTATAATACCTTTTAAACGTACGGGAAAGAGGTTTGTAGAAATTTAATGCATTTAAGTTCAGAGACATCTGTCAATTAAGTGACGAAAATAAGAGACAGGGCTTACTTGAAACATGAAAAGTCATTGTAGAATCATCAAAACCATCTACTTTCACGATGTAAAATATTTAGTTAACTGAAAATATGCATGAATGTGTACATTTGCTAAATACAACTTTACGGAACTGAAATAAGCATGGGTTGTGACGCTATCCTTTATTTAACTATTTAAATAATTTAAAAGAATATAAAAATATTGTACGCCTGAAGTCAGTGTTCTGAATTTTACACAGCTTCCTCTTTGATAATAAATCAAGTGTTATAAGTAAACATTTTGATAACATGAGTTATCTTTCATTTGATAATGTACACCGAAGACAAGGAAGATTAGGACTAATCACAATTTTTCATTTACGAAATTTGAGATAATAGATAAAAAGTAATAGTTTCATTTTAATGTTAGAAGGAAACAGCAGATTACTACGTAAGTATGATATATAAGTTATTCTAAAATAATTAACACTTATTTACGACATAGCATTTCTGTCATATGTATGTCATTTATAAACTTTCGTTCCCTCTGAAAAGTATCTGTATCAAACTTTGCTTATGTCTCGGAGGTTTGTGACCGAGTTTGAGTCCAAGGAAATGAAATATAGGCACATCCTACTTGAATGTTTAGTTATGAGTTCACCAAGATCTGGTAAATTGATAGTTTTCTATTTAAGGTGGGGACATAGAAGGTGATCAGATAGTTTTCGAACTTAAAATACTTCACTATTGTGACCATATCAAGAAATACTTTACCTTGTTCAAGTCCCTACCGCCGGAACATACCATATATGTAAATACAGGTATATAATTATATCTTTGATACAGTTTGAAATCTGGAGTAATACTAGTATCTAAGGTTAGTGATACATTGATGTATGTTCAAGTCCCTACATGCTGGGTACTTCATACGAGAGTGTAGGTAGAGGTATCCACTTTCCATTTTTATTATCATTGAAAATAGTCCATTTACATTTTCTGGCAATTAACAGCTGGAAGTATGCCAAATGTTGCGAACAGGAAGGCAAGACACTAAGTTGAGTATCTTGAAAATTTGAATAAATAGAATAAAACGCACCGGTACGCATGCTCTTCCGTAGCTATTATATATATTGCATTATCTTATTTATATTTGATACAAAAGATAAGTGATCAAGACATGTATTAACATGTAAACATTAAAATAAATTCTAATTAGGAAACCATATAGTCAGTTCAAAGTTCCGCTGTTGATAATTGAAATGGTATTGACAAAATCCATAGCCCTGGCATTTACATTAACAAGCTTGAAAACATTGATCGTATGTACACCAATTGTTGCGGGCCAATAATCAATTGATGACTTTAATAAACCTATTGATATAAATGAACACACTTGATCAAATATAAGATAAAACTACATATCAAATACAACCGTTTGTTGTAAGAAGGGAAACATTTAGTGTCAAAGATATGCCCTATTGCAATTGCTAATAAATCTACAACTACACTTGTATGTCACTTCTACCCACTAACACAAAAGAGAATTGAAAAGTACAGATAGTACCTTAAAACCGAGCGGAAACAGATTTGTCAGATTTTCAGTTCTCTGCTTTATTTAACAAAACTTCAGATTACATGTCGTTATGTACAGCTATATCTTAATGTACAATTAAATACATAGATATGGAGATATCATCCAACCACTGATTTTGGTTATTTTGTAAAAAAAAATAATAAAGCCATGCTTATTTTCATTTCAGCTTGATAATGCTACCAGAAATAAAATTCAGTATACTTGTGACTATTTGTATCATTGTTACAAGTAGCGTCAGTGTTGCAATTCCGTACTGGATTACTGCAGACAATACACTCTATGGTGAAACAATCCATATATATACAGGACTATGGAAATCATGCGGTGACATACAAGGCGAAATACGATGTATATCGTTTACAAATGGTAAGTTTCTATCATTTTTGCTACATTCTTTTATAAATATCTTGTTTGGATTCATAATATTGCTGATCTGCATCTGTTGCACTTTGACAAGACCCTGCAAAAGTTTGAGTTCAGTAGTAACAGGTGGAAATTTTAATTAAAAGTATACCCAGATCAAGGAGAATAACTGTGAATTGAGAAATTAACAGAAGCGATATTTAATTTAAAATATTCCTTACCATGCTTATCATAAAATATAATTCGACTTTTTTATTGGCAAATGTTCCTATTTTTTTTTTTTGACAATTATAGTTTAAACAAAATCTGTTGGAAGAACTTGTTTTAACTAAACATGCAGGAATGCCTTTATTGGGATATCTGCTTTTACCTTATCATGTTATATATCGTCCTGCATTAATGGTAACCATATGCTGAATAAATAACTTGAGTAGCAAACTAATAAATGTAAGGTACTTACTTCCTTCAGGGGTTACTGAAAAGTCTACTCTAACGGCCACGGTAAACAATTTTGAATATTATACTAATTCGACATTTAAGCAAGATTTAATGACCCATTATGCTATTAATATAAATCTGGTATAATAATATATTAAATAGGTCAAATAACAAAAGCCTCACAAGGCTCCCCACCCCATTCTCCCTTACAATTACACCATACCGGATTCCTTCTGCTTTCCTCGACTAGCCGCCTCCAAAATTCAGAAACACGCTCTGTTCACCTAAATAGGTCTTTTGCTGCGTCTCATTACTCTAAAGAACAAGTGTGTTATGTTGTGTTTCCTTAATTTATATAGTAATTATTATTCTTGCTCCAGAAAAGTAAGAAATAATAGTATCAGCATTGATATCTACATTGCGTGGGGTCATAATAGGGGAGAGAGAGAATGGCAAACGGCAATGGCGAGCCATTGTTACAGGATTCTAAAGTGTATAACAAAAGGTTAAACGCTTCAGATCGATCCAAATATCTTAATATTTGCAGAAGAGATGTAGCACCAACCAGTACCTCTGATGAATATACTCGGTCAATGGGTTCTGCTATATATAATGTTACTTATTTACATTTCTTGCTTCCAAGGGATCTTCTTACAAAAATATGTTTCGGGTAATATCTGATTTTATGCATACAAATATTCCAAGGATGAAATGCCATATCTATATTTTATAATTTGAGCATTTATACTGATATTTTCGTAACCTCATTCATGAATTTTTCAGTTGAAGACTTTGTGGATGCCACTCGTGCTTTGATGATAACTGGTATCATCTTATTCGGAATAAATCTATTATTGGCATTCAGAATCGCTGGAGAGGATACAAGGATCACCTCAGCAAACATCTGTATACTTTCACTTGTTGTAGGAGGTGCGTATGATTATCAACATCTGGTGAAATATCCAATTACAACATGTACTTACAATTTAAAGTACAAATTTCAATTTTCTGTATTTTAAGGGGTTTGAATAACTTTCCACTATTATAGCGAGTTACAATTCTGCAAAAACTTGTTTTATTGAACTTATTTAGTTTATTATATAATTTCTATACTTTGTAATTAATTGCTTGGAAAAAGTCCGAAAACATTTCCATTTATACAGTAATTTTATCAAGTAATGATTGTTTTCGCCTGTCGTACACTCTGTAATTATGTACTTAGAAATATTGATGAGCCGTTTTCGTTCAAAGTACATGTACACATTGCTAAAGACATTTTATCAATATATTTTTTTTTTGTGTTTCATTGAATGTACTTCACAAATGTTTTCAATACAGTATAGCATAGTTCCTTGTTCTACATTGTGAAAATGAGACTAAATATCAGTAAAAGTAAACATATGTTGTTTTGTCACCACTGTCAAATGTACACAGTGGCGTTTTGAACAATTAAATAAATAATTAAATAAAACGTTAGTACCATGCTTATGTGTTATGCTATACGGCTGCTGTCTTCATTAAAAAGGTTGCGCTTCATTTTAAGACGCTCAGGATTGAAGACAAACGAAAGAAACCTTTATGTTACAGCCGACTCGAAATGACTTAATGTTCATTTAGGTCACAATTTAATAAAGGTATATAGATACATAATATCCATAGAAACGTAGATATTCAAAATTGTATCCACTGAGATGAGCACTGATTTAAATTTTCTTACCTACCTAGCGGGAAAAGTATACTTTTGTCCGAGCAGGCGCCATAGATAGATATTCCTGTCTTTCCCTAGGGGAAAACCTTGTCTAAAATACCGTGCACTAGTACTGGCACTATTTGGACGTCATTAACAACAAAATTATATTCAAATATATCTGTCACCATGATCTGTTTTGAACGTGATAAATAAGAAAAATTATCTGTCATATGTACCTGTGTAGGACAGGTGATTTCCCAATATTCGGGACAGCTTGGATCATAAAAACCTCGCTAATGCTCGGTTTTTCATTCCATCTTGTCCTCGGATAGGAAAAAACCCGTCATTTACAGGCAGGCATGTGAGATCCTTATAGAGTACATTGTACGTGGTTTAGGCTTTTCTGTTTCTCTTAATAACCATTATGCACAACCAAATTTCCTTTCTAGCTCACCTGAGCACAAAGTGCCCAAGCTGAGCTATTGTGACCTCTCATTGTCCGTTGTCCGTCGTCATGCGGTGTGCGACGTCCATCAACTTGTCTTGTTATCACTCTACAGGCCATAGTTGTAATCCAAACTTTATGAAACTTGGTCAGAACTTTTTACTCGATGATTTCTAAGTCATGTTTGAAACTGGGTTATGTTGGATTAAGCATAAGGTCAGTAGGCAAGATCAAATGAAAATCTTGTTAACATGCTAGAGTCTACAGTTTAAGTTTGAAAATCATGAAAATCGGTCAGAATGTTTGTCTTGGTGAAATCTGGGTCACATGGGATCAAAAACTAGATCACCAGGTCAAATCAAAGACAATGCTTGTTTGCATTTTAGGGGCTTTTTTATTCAATCCCTGGTCAGAATGTTTTTTTTTTTATAATAAAGTCCTGGATGATTTTGAATCTTGTCAAGTGGCGTAAAAACCTTTTGTCACTAGGTTAAATCAATGGAAAGCATATTTACATTCAAGATGCCACTTTTTTGCTTCAATCCTCACGAAACTCTGTCAGAATGTTTGTCTCTATAAAATCTAAACACAATTTAATCTGGATCATATGGGATCATAAACTAGGTCAATAGGTCAAACAAAAGAAAATGCTTGTTTACACTTAAGAGGATACATTTTTGGTCAGAATATTTGTTTCCATGAAATCTCAAACGGGTTACAATTAGGTCAGTTGGGGTCAAAAACAATGTCAGTCGGCGAAATCGAAGAAAAAATTTGTTTACACTCTAGAAGCCACACGTTTTCTCCAATCTTCATGAAACATGTTCAAAATGTTTGTCTCCACGGCTACTCGGATGAGTTTGAAACTGGGTTATGTAGTGATAAAAACTGGGTCACTAGGTCAAACATGTTTACACTGTTATGGTGTTTTACTTAGGTGAGCGACCTAGGGCCATCATGACCCTCTTGTTAATAATAACTATAGGGCCATATGCGTATGTGATAGAAATATTCAAGAATACATACCATGACATTACAAAAAATGGCAGGGCACTTGTAATTCTGCAGATGAATTGTTTTGTATAAAATGTAGGAAATCTGCCACGGTCATTCAGAATAAGTGGTAAACGCGTTTTCCAATGAACCGCATAATATAATGACTAGTATACATTATAAAAATCGCAACACATGACATATATTTTCATGAGAGTCAATTTTGTAACTAATAGGTCGCATATATTGCATAAGTCCGTTATAAAATTAATTTGAAATCACTTAAGCGCATTGTTTGGAACAGTCAGTCACGAGTGAAACATTTACATTGGTACAATGATTAGTTTTCTTCAATGAAGCGACAATCATACTCGTCAAACTGTCTTAAAATCTGTAAATAAAGACCATCTTAAAATCTGTAAGAAAATATTAGGCTTTTACAAAATTGAAGTTTGATAGAGAAGAAATGTTCTTGTGTTAAAGAAGGCATATTACTGTACACGAGCCAAGATTGAACTTTAACTTGTACACGTCATATGGAGAGGGAACACTATTACTATAAATTGTTTATTTCCAGATTGTATAAGCAGTGAAAATATTGAATAAAAACATCACTATGGAAGTGTGTAGTTAATTTTGTATTATTTACTAACTTTTGTTATGTGCATTTTCAGGAATTCTTCTTTTTGTGGCCATGATCGTTTTCGGTACAAATATTGATGATCCCACTGGCACGATATCGTATGGCTCCGCATTTTACTTGCCGATCCCGTCAGCAATATTTGCATTTATCGCTGCAGGCTTTGTTCACAGGTCAAAGCGGATACAGCGGATTCAGGGATACAGCGAAATAAACACGTAAACTAAAAAAAATGTGCAAGTATTAGTTTAAGCTAACGAAAATGACATTTCACGTATGTCGGTATATCAGTAAAGTTTTGATTAACCGGATCGGAAATTGGTATATTGTTGTCACTATAATAGATATAGTGAAAATCATTATAGATTTTGACACAAAATAAATATTGAAGAAATGCGACCCTGGCGATTTCATTTTTCTCTCCTAACAGTACTAAACTAAGTCGACACTTATAGAAATCTTATAAAGATATTTCCACCGTGTAATCAGTATATTTAACAAAAGTGTTAGCAAATACTTGGTTTATACAAAATTGAAAAATGCAGTCTAGCTTCCAAAGACCATTGGAGAAGTTGTTGCTTCAGAATATATTTCTACAAAATTACTTTGATTATTTATTTCTATTTAAATTTAATATTTATTGTAACATAAAAACTTTAATATATGTCATTATATTAATGAAAGAACCACTTTGTTCATCGTTAAAGAAACACACCATTTTATTTATGTTTCAATATCAAGCACTGCCGAAAGAGCCGATAGAGTCAAAAATTATATTATATATATCTTTTACTGCATTATGTTATAAATACAACTAGTACATAATTATACAATAATAATAATAATACAATGCTGGTTATACTTATTAATATTAGCTCGATTGTGATAAAAGCTGTAAGCTTACCTGGGGCCGTATTCATAAAGCATCTTAAGTATAAGTTTTGACTTAAGTTGAAAATTTTACTTAAGTTTGTGGTGATTTCAGCTTAAGTTTAAGTAAAAACTTAAGTCCTATTCAAAAACAGCTTAAACTTAAGATACGTAAGAAATGACTTAAGTCAGAAAACAAAATGGCACCGTGAGTACGATTAAAGTGTTGTTTTTCAGATAAAAGCACTTTAAACATACTTGTGCATGTTGTATCTGTCTGAAATTAATGCTGTTTTTTTAAATGTTTTCGTCCACAATAAAAGCCAAGAATTACTTATTAAGTTGTTTTATGAATAACAAATAAACTTAAGTAAAACAAATTTTTTACCTAAGTAATACTTAAGTAAATAATCAATTTCTTATACTTATACTTAAGATGCTTTATGAATACGACCCCTGGTCTGCATAATGAAAAGGACATACGGTGAGTATGGGGCCTTGACCCCAGTGTGGCTCTTACCCACGGTCTCTGTGTTCAGTGACTGACACCTTTACCGCTAGACCTAAACTCCTCTGCATTAAAGGATTTAGGGAGGGGCAACCCACCACTCAATCAAGTCTCTTGCTAAATCTTTTCGCTAGTTTTTTGTTTTACATGCTCAAGACAGGTCCTTTCTCTGACTATGTTTTATTTGTAAAAGACTTAGAAATGGAGAAAAAAATAGACATTTTCTTTTCAAACCCCTTTTCTTTTCAACTACTTGATTTCACTTTTCTGACTTTTAAAATAATTTATGATAAAACTGACAGGTGTTTCTGGCTTGCATAAGGTTAAAACGGATGTATGCGGTTTATAAGATTTGTTTTCAACAACTGTAGAAGAACTTGTATCAAATAGGTTTCTTGAATACATGTAAGTATCAGAAATTGTCCCTCAGTCTATGTAGCTCGTTCAGTTTTCAGTTATCATTTGTGTATTTAATATGTGTACGTTTAAAGCAGAGTTAAACCATTTCACTTGTAACTATTATTCACGTAAAATGCTTTTCCCCGGTATTTCCTTAAAATGGACGTGTTTGTGTGTGTCGGGGTGGGGGTGGGGGGGGGGGGGGGGGAGTAAGGGGGGATCGGTGGGAGGGGGAATTTGGCAGTGACAGGGTACAATATTAGCGATTTTGGTTTGCCAGAAGATAAACATTCAGAATAGTTCTTACTTTCCCACAACGAATATACTGTTTTACGACCTCAACAAAATATTTGTACAAATAATTTGTTTACATTGGAAAATTAGAATCTTTCATACAATCGCTATCGAGCTGCGGAAGTGGCAGTGTACTAGAATAAAAAAGATAAGAATTAAAAAATAAAGTAATATTTGGAGATATTTTTGCTGCATCTTATTGCAACAATATTTTACGATAATCTGCAATACTTTTTTATACATTTTCTTTATTTAAATCATACTAAACGAGATTTATAATATAGTGTCGAAATCGTCAATATTTAATTGAATGAATATCTACAAAAGTAGAACAATTTAAACAAGAAATATCTTTAAAAATGATGGTCGGCGAATTGTAATAAGGAAAGAAGTTTATGAATTTTTCATCTAACATTCATCTTTCATCTAACATTTTTCAAACTGCAAAACTAAACACCACACTTTAACAATTTAAATGGTTCTCTTTTAATTTTTCGCAAAGGTTTCGTAGGGTTGCAATTTTGTTTCGTTTATCCTTAGACGAATAATTACAGCAGTAGTTTGATGAAGATTCATGAAGCGGTTCATGAGAAGAGGTCATTAAACGTGTTTATATTTTTAGCTAAATTGGTCCCTATCCCCATTTGTAACAAAATAGCAGGAGACCTTACGATACTTTTACACATCGAGTTTGATAAAAATCCATTACATTTTAGTGGTTAATGCGAAGAAAGGCATATCTACTTTTAGCTATAGTGGTCCCTAATAGGGCCCAAGTTCCTATATAAATAAATTTGGAAGAGGACCTTATAATGATGCTCCAGACCAAGTATGACAAAGATTCACCAAGTTATTCATGAGACGCTGTATAAAGGCATTTCTAGTTTTAGCTCTAGCAGCTCCTAAAAGGGGTTAAATGTCCCAGCTGAACAAAGTTAGTTGCGGGCCTAATAAAGATGCTACAAATCAAGTTTGATTAGAATACATGAGAAAAAATCAATTAAAGGTTTTTTTTTATTTATTATTTTTATTTATTTCTAAAATAGGCCAACTGATCCCGCTTTAACTGATGCATATTCGCTATTCATGAATCTTTGGACAATGACGTCACACCTATAAAAAAGTGAAGGTCAAGCAAAACATACAATTGTAATTATTTCAATATTTCTGTTTCATAAGCAAAGTTTGACCGTAGTCATATCACATAGATAAACTGTATGCAGCGTACCTTCATTTCAGTGTAATGAGATTCAGTCATTATATAGGATATATATAATAAAACAGATTTCAACTGAGTTCAATATTTGCATACCATACTAAAGAAAAATATTCATCCATAATAAATCAGTTAAATAATTTATAACAAATATATCAAAGCAAACAAGTACTCATTTTAATATGCAATCTGAATAAGTCATAAAAGCAAGAAACCTTTTCATATACAGACGACAATTGTAACAAGGAAAATCTTTTAAAAAGCACTTCTCTACATAAAATACTCTTATCACACCCTTATTTATGTGATACGCAGACCGTATTCAGCTCTTTCTTTAATTTGATATATGTTGGTATTTGAACAGGTTTTTATCATATTTATTAAACTTACTTATCATTTTGAGATATATCAATATTCTTGCTAAATATACTGAGCCAAAGTTAGCTTTAAAACTGTGAACAGCGTCGTTTAGGATAAACGCTTTGTCCACATTTCACTCAACGTAGCACAATCAACAGAGTGAAAGAAATTGACACTCTCGTCCAATCAGGCAGAGTGTTGCATAAATCTTCCATTTTGATAAATTATCTATAATGCGTTATCAAGTAGTTTGATTTGCAAACTGAAGTCACGTGGCATAGGTAACGAAAACGAATTTAGACGGCGTCGCCGAAAAATGTTGTTAGTTTACTTTAAATTTTCTTCTGGCTGTCAAGTTCTAAAGACAAATAATCTGGCTTTCATAACGTAGCAAAACATTTTTCTGGCATACCACTGAATAACTGTATAATTAGGGAAGGTAAGTGCTTAAATTGGGAAATTTCTACAGAAATGATACAAACTAAAAGTGGAAATAATAGCATGGGCTTTTATACTGTACTGAGGCCAATAAAGATATTTTGTTGTGTTTTCGTTAAATAAATCAAATATTCAACTTTATGCCCATGGTAGGATGGACCAAGCTGTAAATGTATACCAAACTATGGATTTATACACTGTGGAAACACTAAAAGTGTTTGATATATAGCCTATAAGAATGCATGAATCGTAGACATTACCATCTTTCTGCCTGCATGATATTTATTGAAATTTCAATGTTTCATACGTTAAGATACATTTATTTGATTTTATTTGTTATTCACAGTGTTCAGCTTTCTTTGTTTAATAGGAAAATAAATCGGGTCGTGTTAGAATAATTGATATACATTGGTGGTGAATTTAATGTTGACAATTCGTATGTAATATAAGGTTTTCAATCTTTCATCAAATTCTTCCTAAAAGGACAGTTGGTTCTGGAAATTTTTTTATCTACCGTTAAAGGTATAATAGACTCAAATTACATATATTAAAATATGGAAAATTTCTACATAATGTTTATGTAGTTTATCTGTACAAATGTATTAACGGTGTTAAGGATTTAATTTTAAAAAGTGGACACTCTTAAACCTATATAGCAAAACACAAGTTAAATGTGCACTCCAAATAAAAAGTGCTTTTAAACAATAGACCATTTCTACATTACTTAAATTATATTCTTAATATGATTAGCAATGCTTAAATAATCGCTACAATTTTATGTTGACGTCACATCAACGTGAAATTAAGCGCCATATTGTATGCATCGAGAACTATATACGCGGGCGGTTATACGTAGTTCGGAATTCTTTCAGTTGGGCTGAGTCCTCGGGAAATTATTACGCCCGGTTTATAACCGCCCATCGTGTAAAAATAGAGTTCAAAAACGGTTTCTTAAAAACATTTGACGATTTTATACATGTGAAGTTTATTTCTTAATAATTAAATATTATGGTGGAAGATGGCCATTAATATTGTGGAATTTTACTTATATCACCGATTTCATAAATGAGTAAACTGAGTAAATTTTTCTTTTAGCAGTTTCTAGTATTGTTTTTACACTACTATTACATATGATTTAATTTTTGAAATTTTGCGTCGTGCAAAAGTGAGTTACAGTAATTTGGCTTTAGAAACTGTTATTTTTCTCCCTTTAATTGGAATGGTATCTGTTTCTGCCTGCATCAGGATTTCCCTGTATGTGCATAAGGATATTCTTAAGATGCATTTCACAGCATTGTCATAAATGTTCATGGGAAGTTTGCAACACGTCTATTTATCACGTTTTCCGTATTTTATTGTTATGACGTTACCTAATTGTAATATTTCAAAATGTTACTGCCTGATGATATTTTATTATTTCAAGTATAGTGTTAGTCAAGACTTTTCCTCATGGGGTGGCATATTCGAACTGAAAAAAAAAAGAAAAAAAAACTTTACAAATAAAGCAAAAGGCAAAACTTAAACAGAATGGAATGCCTGTCACAAAGGAACATGGCTAAAGTTGACGTATATAAATTGACTGTGCTGTCATTCAACTTCCAATATTTACATTCGCCCTATTAAATTATGACGTTCATTTTATATGAACAGCAAAAGGAAAGGCATTAATGTTACGTCAACGCTGCTTAGTGATAATGAGCCGCTGTTTTTACGACGTCCGCGTATAGTCTATAGTCAAAGAAAAACGTTCCTTAGATGACGTCCCTGTTGTTCCGTCTGGTGAACAAAGTGACCGGAAAGCTGACTTTAATGTTAAATGCAACAAAATGTGTGCAATTTGTAATTTACAAATGTTTACAAATAAAACGGAAATATAATGTACTAAATATAAGAAATGAAACTTTTTTTCAGAGAAAACCAAAAAAAAAATTTCATTTCTTAAATATATCTTTTGAAATCTCCAGAGTCTCAACAAATATATACTCTGGATACAAAAAATAACCCCGATGGTGCAAAATATATATACACAATTACTCTAAACCTTGTATCAAGTAAAGGATTTATATGGTGGTATGTTTAGGACTGGTGGTATGTTTAGGACATGCATTTATTTTTTTAAAGATTAAATCATATCTTATCCAGTGCGCACGACATCTTATTTCAAACGCACGACATGTTATCTCGTGCTCACGACATCTTATCTCATGCGCTTGACGTCTAATCTCGTGCGCACGAAATTTCATCTCGAGCCCACGACATCTTATCTCGTGCGCACGACATCTTATCTCGAGCGCACGACATTTTATCTGTATATATTAAGGCCCTTTTTTGTGTATTCAGCTCTGACAAAATACTGCTCTTGTAACTTTGAATCAGCGATGCAGCTGGATAAAATGGATATTAACAGATAACAATATTGTCAGCTTCTTCATTAACACAGCACGTCCGTTATAAATTTTATGTATTATGTTGCATTCATATACAGTCATTTTTACGAACCTTACGTTTAAGATTTCAATTGTGTGGAATAAACAGAGGCGATATCAATGCTGGAATCCTTTGAAATATTTGCCTCACCTTACATGGAACCTTTAAAACCTAAGGGAAAGTGACCGGTGTTTGTAGAGAAATTTAATGCATTTAAGTTCAGAGACATCTCTAAGCTTAGCCATAACCAGAAGACAAGCAAGTAGATGATGAAAATAAGTAGAAAAACGGATAAACAGTCATTGAAGACCAACAGTTACTTTGATGATGTACAAATAACATTTATGTAGCTGGTAATATGCAGGATTGTGCATATTTGTTAAATACAATTTTACGGGACTGAAAACAGCATGGGTTTTGACGATATCCTTTATTTAACACTTTTAGATCATTCAAAAGAATATAAAAATAAAATCCTCTATGTACACTTGAAGTCATTATCGCCCTATTTACAAATCTTCCTCTTTGATAATAATTCAAGTGTTGCAAGTAAACATTTTGATAACATGAGTTATCTTTCATTTGATAATGTGCATTGAAAACAAGGAAAATTTATTTAATTAGAGGACTAATCACAATTTTTCATTTACAACAATTTGAGATAATATTTATTTAAGATATACATACTTAAAATTTTACATAAAGGAATTCTACCAGTAAGCTAATAGCGATTTATATATGAAATACCTCCCCGTATACATTCAATCAATATATGTTCATCCTTCAGGGATTGTTATAAAATGAGGAGTACTTTATACTGCATTGAAGGTTCTGTCTGGTTCATTTTAGTAATCCCGTCCTGTTGTACTTGTAGTCTATGCTTGTGTTTGTATTGTGTGCGTCTGCGTGCTGTAGGTTGAGCTTTGAGGAGGCTGCATGTTTGAAACGTGGCATTACTTGTTGGATATTCATCCTTTTTATAATGGTATGTAGATATTTTAGAATTACAAATGACTGGAATATAAAGCTCTGACTGGTTTATTCTACTTGAAACATAAAATTGGTACTTCTGAATTCCGAAACTATTTTAAAAGGAACAGAACAAATTTGTCTTTTAACATTAAAAGGTTAAGCTATAAACTCTCTTCCTTTATTTAGGAACGATAATTTGAGATAGCTGTGTTGATGACCAGATTCAGAATTAATATATGACCAGAGAAAATACTGCATGTAACTTTGAATATGCGATGCAGCCTCAATAAATGGATGTTAACAGATAACAATATTGTCAGCTTCTTCATCAACACAGCACGAATAGAGGGAGAGACGATATCAATGCTGGAATCTTTTGAAATATTTGCCTCACCTTACATGGAACCTTTTAAACCTAAGGGAAAGGGTGTTTGCAGAGAAATGTACATTGTATTTAATTTCAGAGACATCTCTAAGCTCAGCCATCAATCAGAAGTCAGTTAGGTGATGAAAATAAGAGACATGGCTTACTAGAAAAATGGATAAACAGCCATTGAAGAATCATTAACTCCAACAGTTACTTTCACGATGTACAAATAAATTTTAGGTAACTGATAATATGCATGATTGTGCACATTTGTTAAATACAACTTTACGGGACTGAAAAAGCATGGGTTGTGGCGATATCCTTTAACACTTTTAGATCATACAAAAGAATACAAAAATAAAATCCTCTATGTACACCTGAAGTCAATGTCGCCCTGTTTTCTCTTTGATAATAATTCATGTGCTGCAAGTAAACATTTTGATAACATAATTTATCTTTCATTTGATAATGTGCATTGAAAACAGGGAAGATTTATTTAAATAGAAAACTAATCACAATTTTTCATTTACGATAATATGAGATAATAGATGAAAATCAGTAGTTTCATATTAATGTGAGAAGGCAATAGTAGAATAGTTCGTAAGTATATGACTTATTCTTAAGTAGTAAAAAGTTATTAGTGTTATATAAATATAATGTTCTTACTCGATATTTCTAGATACTAACTCCAGACTGAGTTATTTAGTAAAAATTTGAGCGTTGGATTACTAAGTCAAATATTTGAGTAATTGATACAGATTTTCGAGAAACTAACTGAAAATTGTCACTTAGTAACTTGAAAGTTTCAGTTACCTACCTCAAAATTCCGAGCTACTGACTTGAAATTGCGAGTTAATAGGTGAAAATTTCGAGTTACGATATACCTTAGTAAAAGTAGATAGGTCATGGCCAAGATAAGGTACCTTGAGTTCTCTCTGAAAAATATGAATATTTAACAGTTTTGGCTTTTGGCAGCCGGATATATGTCAAATTTTGTGGAGAGAAAGGCAAGAACCTAATTCGAGATTTTGAGTTAGTATCTCGAAATTTTGAGTCAACAAATAAAATGCACCTGGCGCTAATACTCTTCCGTAGTTATCATATCGATTGCATTGTTCTATTTCATATCATATAAAAGATAAGTAATGAAAATGCGTGTTTACATATAAAAATAGAAAACATTTAAATAAGAAGCCCGTACAGTCAGTTCAAATGTCAATAATTATATGACAGTATTGGATTGCTTAGGTTGTTGTGATTTCCAGAGCCTTGTCATTTGAAAACAACTATCGTATATGACAAAATTAAAACAATAATTATTGTTGATTGTAAGAAGCGAAACCTTTAAAGTGTCTTGAGATTATTCTATTGCTAATAAAATTGAAATTACACTAGGCTAACTGTTTACATGTATGTCAAAAGTAATTTTACGTCCCTGAAGAAATTTTAAAAAGAATACAGAAAATATCGTAGACCCTGGTGAAACAGATTTATGAAGTTAATGCATTCTTTCCTGCTCGATGAAATCAGTTAAACAAGAAAGCATACTTTTAGAGTGACATTTGACATGCATGTACAGTGTTGATAAGTACTTTGTCTACTGCTTGAAATAGATAAACAAATATTCAGATTGAATTAAGTCATTTTTATCTTCACTTCAGGTTGAAAATGCCGTCAGAAATAAAATTCAGTATACTTGCAATTATTTGTATCATTGTTACAAGTAGCATCAGCGTTGCCATTCCGTACTGGATTACTGCAGATTATACACTTCAGCAAGGTGAAACAATCCATGAATATGTAGGACTATGGAAAGCATGTGCTAACGCACCGGGTGAATCAGTATGTTCATCGTTTACGGATGGTAAATTTATTTCATTTTTACTACATTCACATACATAAATATCTTGTTTGGGTTTAAAAATTTCCTGATTAGTATTAATTGCAGCTTGGCAACGATCATTCCGTAGTAACTGGTGGAAATTGTAGTAGATTAGTGTATATATTGAACGCAAATCAACTAGAATAACTCTGAATCAAGAAATGCACAGATGCAATAATTAATTTCAACAAATGTGAACTTTTGGTCAATTCTTTACAATAATAAAATCTGTGAAAAGATCCTTTAGAAGCATAGAACGCAACCAAGTAAAATAATAGCAACGTCGGTTTGATTGCGTCTGTTCATGAGTGGTAATAAAATGTACAATATTCCTCAAGCACTGGTTTCAGCGGATTTCTATTATGATAAAGTTGAAAGTTTTCCAAGATCCCAGAGGACCAGAAAATATAACAACACTAAGTCAAGTACGGTGTGACTTCTAACAGCCGCCACATGGCACTTAAAGAATGATGTGGTGGTAGTTAGTAGAATCTATGAGAAGATTCTTTGGAAGCATAAGTTACAAAGGCCTCAAAACACTCTCCATATCATTCCTTCTTAAAATTATATGATTCAGTCTGCTTTCCTTGTTAAGCAGCCTCTCAAATTTAAGAAACACTCTCTAAGACCCCCACCCTCCTAAAAATCCATTCATGTCATACTGTGTTTCCTTGATAGTAATTATACATTATTGCAACAGGAAAGTAAGAAATAATAATATCATCATTGATGTTGACCTTCCATGGTCTTATAATAGAGATGGAACAGCAAACGGCAATGGCGGACCTGAAGGGGTTCTTAGTTCGGCTTAACCTATATTTGCACGAGGGCGTAACCCGAGCGCTAATATAGGCAAAGGAGGGCTAATAACCACGTGCCATGTAATGAGTTGTGTGTCATATACCTAAACACATTGTCAAGTACTTGGTCGATTACATCATTCAATAGAAAAAGATTCAACATTTAAATATTTTTACCGCGACGATTTAGAGTAAAAAAGATTCTGTTCTATGCAGCTTTGTACTATTTAGAGAATAGGAATGTTGTTGTTTTTTTTTCGTGTTGTAACATCTGCAGATTTCGAGGGATTGGTTGGTACCCGAGTCCGGTTGTTTTTTCACGTTGACGTCATTTCCTTTTGAATTATCCGTTTTTGGGCCGTAATACGTTTACACTTTGCCCAGGAACGCGCATATATAAAAAGGTGTTTTAACAACACGTGAGCGCGAGAATCTCTGTTAACATACGTTCACGTTTTCTCTCCTGTTAAACACCCCGAAAAGTGACAAGAATAGCAGTTTTATGCTTGCAATAAGATCTAATGTTTCAAGTCGATCCAAATATGATACTTTCAGAAGAGATGTAGCTATACCTCTTCTGAACAGGTCTGCTCTCATTTTACTTGGTTGCATTGCATGCTTCTAACAAATCTTGTAATATATTTGGTTTCTGATACTATGTGGTTGCCTTCTATGGACACCTTTCAAGTCAAAAGCGAAAAAGCCCCTAAATTGTTTACACCAAAGAACGTTTGGCATAACATTTTATGCATACAGATATTCATAATATCTAATTTGTTAACAACTTCAACCATGCACTTTTCAGTTAAAGACTTTGTGAATGCCACTCGTGGTTTGATAATAACTGGTATCATTTTATTCGGAATAAGTCTTTTATTCGCATTTAGAATCGCTGGAGAGGATTCAAGGATCACCTCAGCAAACATGTGTATATTTTCACTTGTTGTAGGAGGTGCGTATGATTATTAAATATATAAAATGTAATGAAATATCAAAATACAAAATATATTTACAATTTGGAGTACATATTTATTTTAATTTTCTGCATTTCAAGGTTTAAATAACTTTCCACTATAGTGAATTACAATTCTGTGTAAGCTTGTCTTCCTGAACTTATTTACGAACAACTTTCAAGTAATTTTCTTTTATAATATACTTTGTAATTAATTGCTTAAAAATGCTCGAAAACATTTTCATTTATATAGTACATTTATCGGGTAATCAGACATATTTACGAATTATTATGTCTCCCACCACACAGTGGTGTGGGAGACAGATTGATTTACTCGCGTGTGTGTGTGTGTGTGTGTGTGTGTGTGTGTGTGTGTGTCACAAAGCTTGTCCGCACTCTAAGTCGACCATTTCTCATCCGATCTTCACCAATCTTGAACAAAATGTGTTTGCCAATAAGTGCTCGGCAATGTTCGATAACTAGCCAAATCGGCCCAGGTACTTCGGAATTATGGCCCTTGAAACTTGTGTTTGATAATCAAAGCCATGGAACTCTGATAATGCAGTTGAGGTATTGGTGCATGGTTGACTTATATACTACTATTCTGATGATTAGGCAGTTGTGGGAGACATGCGCTTTTCACAAAAGCAGCTCTAGTTTGCGTTTGTCGAACACTCTCTGATGATGTACTTAGAAATATTGATGTGTTGCGTTCGTTTAATATACATGTACACTTTTTTAAAACATTTTATTGATATATTTTCATGTTTCGTTGAATGTACTTCACGGAAATTTTCAGTACAGTAAAGCATTGTCCCCTTGTTCAATATTGTGAAAATGAGACTTAATACCATAAGAAGTAAAAATATGTTACTTTTGTTACCAGTGTCATATGTAAACAGTGACGTCTTTGACACAAGAATTTAACAAAATGTTGGTACCATGCTTTATGTGTTATGCTATACGGCTGGTGTCCTGGTTAAAAAGGTGGCACTTCATTAAAGACGCTTAGGATTGAAGACGGACGAAAGAAACGTTCAACGTTACAGGCGACGCGGAATGACTTAATATTCATTAAATAAAATCTGGAAAGTAGATCCCTCGGAAGCACCGAGAACAAGGCAAACAGTGAAAATTGCAGACTCGGTTTGATTGAGTCTGTTCATGAGCAGTAATGAAAAAAGCAACACCGCCCACGCCCCCTAGCACCGGCTTAGACAGTATTCAATCTACAAATCTAAATGAGTTGAAATCAATGATCCCGAAGGACCAGAAAATATAACAACACTGAGACGAAGTCGGGGCGACTTTTTTAAAGGTCACAGTTTAACCTTTAGCCTGATTGTGACAAGTGATTCTGCCTTTGCGACCAATGCAGACCAAGATCAGCTTGTAGGCTGGCTGATCTTGGTCTGCAACTGTTCGCTATTTAGTCAGTAAATTTTCAGTGAACACCCCTTCGAACAATAAAGGGTATTGCCCAAATTGAATGATAGACCAGTTCATCCTAGAAATCCTAGAAATTTAGCAGGAATACAGATACAAGGAATCTATCGTTAATAGTAGAGTTAAATCTACTGAGTAGATATAGAGGGTATAACATGAGTGTCTTTTCATATTGAAGTTAGTCAACGAGTTGAATAAAATAATAAAATGCGAGATCTTGCCGAGCATTTTTAACAATTTCATAAAACGAGTTTAATACATTCAGTGTAGGAAGTCACAAATGTAATATTTTTTTATCACCTGTTAGCTTTTTAGTAATTTGACCAACGTCTCCAATACTATAAACGACGTCGACGTCAAATTTTGTAACTGATATGTTCACATGTTTTGCATAACTCCGGTATATAAAAAGTACGAAATCATCAAAGCGCATATTGTTTGGAACAGTACATTCAGTCACGAGTGAAACATTTACTGTAATAGAATCGAATAATTGGTACAATGATTAGTTTCGTTCAGTGTAACGACTATCATACTCATCAAACTCCTAAAATCTGTAATAAAAGATCGGGCTTTTACACAATTAAAGCTTACTAGAGAAAATATGATACGGTGTTAAAGCATATGACTATTACTGCGCACGAGTCAAGGTTGACTTATCATCTGTAATTTTATACACTTTATGGAAAGGGAACAATCATACGAGCAGCCTATAAATGTTTTATTTCCTAATTGTACAAGCAGTGAAAAGATCAAAAAATCAATATTATTAAGGAATTATGTATACTAGTCAAAAGTTCAAACGCCCATATGTACAGAAGTATCAATACATTTTGTATTTTATTTAATATTATACCAAATACACTGAAATTTGACATAAGTATCACATAACTATCCTGTAACAGAATAAAAAACAAAAACTTATCAAAATACCACAGTAGACTGCGATAAAATGTATTAAATGATTGAAGGGTGCATTTTTAAAGTTTGCAGGATAAGTCAGAAGCGCGGATGTGACCACTAGCAGTATTCACTACGGCTTAAAATTGTCGTCGCATTGATGCGATCAAGCGAATCACACAGTAATGGGAATGTTATACCACTCCTGGATAATTGCTTCGGTTGGTTTCACGAGTTGCACGTGCCTCGTATAAATATGGCATACCTGCAGCAGAACTGCGTCAACATTCTTGATTGCCCTGCGTTATCTTCCGACATGTCGCCAGTTGAGCACCTGTGGGACGCGTTCGACAAGGCGTTCCGCCAGCGTCATAGACAGCCTGGAAACCTACAAGAACTAACCAATGCGATTATCCAGGAGTGGCGTAGCATTCTAATTAACTTTGTGCGTCGTTTGATCGCATCAATGCGAAGAAGATGTTTAGCTGTGGTGAATGCTGCTGGTGGCCACACCCGCTATTGACTGATCCTGCGAACTTTAAAAATGCACCATTCAATCAATTAATGCATTTTATTGTTATCTACTGTGATTTTGTTAAGTTTTTGTTTTTCATTCTGTTACAGGATAGTTATGTGTTACTCATGTCAAATTTCATTGTATTTGGTTTAATATTAAATAAAATATCGATACTTATGTACATATGGGCGTTGGAACTTTTGACTAGTATAGTTTATTGCAGCTGTGTCTTATGTACTTACTCTTGTTTTTATGTATTTTCAGGTATTCTTCTCTTTGTAGCCATGATCGTCTTCGGAACAAATATTGATGATCCCAAAGGCACGATATCGTATGGCTCCGCATTTTACTTACAGATCCCGTCAGCAGTATTTGCATTTATCGCTGCATGCTTTGTTCACAGGTCAAAGCGGTCACACGGATACGACGTAATAAGCACATGAGCCAATCAAAAGGTGCATCAATTAGTTTAAGCTGACGAGAATGATATTTCACATTTGTCGATATTACAGTGAAGTTTTGACTAACGTTAGTATCTGGCCTGGACCCAAACTTGAATAGAACTAGAATAGATTTAGATAAAAATAAATGCTAACTTCAGCTTATGCTTGAAATGTCACACACGTTATTTCATTTATCTCTCCTTCGTACTCTACCCTTAGAATCTTATGAAAATACTTCCGAAGTGTAGTATTACCAACATAACTGACACAAATCTTAGCTTATTTGTTCATTGTTTTAGTCTAATAAATATACAATACATTATCTTCTTTAAGGTACAATGTACTAAGTTTCCAAGTTTCTCGCATTTGCTTTTGAAGTTTCTCAGCAAGAATAATTAATCAATATAAACTGTTCCATTCGCCGACCCTGGTCTGTATGATTAGAATCTGGATCTGTTGAGTGGCGATTTGTATGTTTTAAACATTTAATTGCTTGAGAAAATGGTCTTCATTTTTTGTTTTGTTTGGGTTTAACGCCGTTTTCCAACAGTATTTCAGTTATATAACGGCGGGCAGTTAACCTAACCAGTGTTACTGTATTCTGTACCAGTACAAACCTGTTCTCCGCAAGTAACTGCCAACTTCCCCACATGAATCAGAGGTGGAGGACGAATGATTACAGACACAATGTCTTTTATCAAATCGCCACGGAGAACATACGGCCCGCCCGGGGATCGAACTCGCGACCCCGAGATCCGTAGATCTGCGCTCTCCCTATTGAGCTAAGCGGGCGGGCTACTCCTCAGGATGTAAAATGTGTTGTTGTTTTTAAATAACTGCCGTTAAGGGTTGACTATTTGATTTTCTTGAGGGGATGGGGGAGGGACGATGGCAAAGGGCTAGAATTTTGATGGGAAAAATTCTGACTCTTGATTCTTGTTTATACATATTGAAAATTAAAGTCCAGCTCCCAAGAACAGTGGAACAAGCTTTGGCTCCAGATCAAATTTATACAAAAAATACTCACTGATTAGTTTTTTCATGCAAACTTGATATTTTGTAGTTACATAAAAGGGTTACTTATATATAACAGACTAAAATGTCACTGCTGATTTGTGAGCTATGAGTATATATGCAAATGTTGAAACAGTGAGAATGTGTAGTACAATTCGGGTGTGTATAGAAAGCAGCATCGAAACTGATCTTATTGGGTTAGTGGACTTGCTGTGTCATTTGCACGCTCGTCGCTTTGACGTAATATGGTCTGGTATTTTGTGGTTGTGATAAGTTCGAATAGATTCTCTCTACTTACACAATAATTAATTATGCGAACTCGTATCCTATAGGAAAGTAAGCTGTTCTGAATTTAAATATATCCCTTAATGCAAACTGTCTCTACATATTTAGTGTATCCTTGAGATCCAGTTAACTTTCAGAGAAAGAAAATTCTCTGGTCCCAATCAGTTAAGAAGACTAAAATGTCACTGCTGATATGTGAGACATGATAACAGAGATTTGAGTATATAATTATGCAAAAGTTGAACGAGTTCGAATGTGTAGTACAATTCGGGTGTGTATATAAAGCAGCATCAAAACTAAATATATATATATATATATACCTTTATTCATAGTTAAAGGAAAACACCATTTTCATTAATGTTTCAGAATTCAACATTGCTGAAAAAGAGATCAAACAGTACAGCTGTATTATTTCAATTTGACTGCATTATGCTATATATTTATTAAAAACATAAATATACAATGCTATTTATCCACTAGCTTATACTAATTTATTGGCGCTGCATTACTTGGGGAAAAAAAGCTGTAGGCTAACCTGAATCATTTTTTGAGTCTGCATCCTGAAAAGGACAAAAATACGCGTAGGGCCTTGACAACACTGTGGCTCTAAATCACAATCTCCATGCTGAGCGGCCGACACCTTTATCACTAGACCGCTGCTCCTCCGGGCTCATGAGCGGATTCAGGGAGGGGCACATCATCGTCCCACTCGAATCAATCGCTAAATCTTCAATTAGTAATTTTTATTGCTTGCTAGAGACAGATCAATTCTCTGACTGTATGTTAAAGTTATAAAAGACTTATAACCTGAGGAAAAAATGGAAACGATTTTTGGCAAACCTCTTTACTTATCCACTCCTTGTTTCGTTTTTTTAATTTATTTATTGCTTAAGGTTTAGACAGATGAATGCAGTATTAAATAATTGTAGGTGAACTTGATCATATTGGTGTAAACGGGCAGCTCGTTTATGTTTTAGGTATCATTTGCTCTTTATTTGAAAATATGCAAACTTAAAAGATCTTATTGTTTTAGATATTTATACTTCAGACTGCGCTTTTTTATGTATATATGCCAAACACTTAAAATCCTTCATAGTTTTTGAAGAAATTCCTAAAAATGTAAAACTGAAAACGGAGGTCTTAAAACTAACCTACTTCTTTCTCTAAATACAAGTTCAACATTTACAAGAATCTCTAAAGTGATTCCTGGCTTCAACTGGCAAGCTGACTCAGTATTGACAAAGATTTAATGCTGTAGTTCTTAGCAAAAGGCAACTTAATGATATAAACATTCATACTGTAGCCCTACTTTTACATTAAAGCCCTAAAATAACCGTAAGTTACTGTCATTGACTGCTGTAATAGAGTACAGAAGTACAGGGCATAAGATTTGCGAATCTATTTCATGTATATAACAGAATATTTATCTACAAGAGCAGAATAATATATTTTTTAAAATGTCGTTGGTTTACGCTAGTTTATCAGCTTTCAAATTCTTAAGAAAAAACAAATCTTGCTTTCAAACATATCAAAAATATTTTTTCAGGCATACCACTGCAATAACGCTATAATGAGTGCTTTACTTTGAAAATTTCTACAGAAATGATACAAACTGAAAGTGATTATTAATATGAAGAACTTTAATATTGTACTGAGTCCAGTATATTCATAAATGTTCTGACTTTATTCTTGGACAACGTTACAGATTATGAAATGTTAATAATTGTTTAAAACAATGCATGTTTAAAGGACTGGAGATTGTATCTTCTCTCAAGCTGTGCAGTTTAAATAAGTATTCAGACTTGTATGTACACCAATATGCTATCATTATTATACCGGTATTTGTATCTCGTATCTTTGGAGTAGTTGCAAGAAAGAAGTGGTCATCATCGTTTAGCGCTGATGTTATATTTTTCTGTGTTCTATTTAATTTTTTCCTTTTTATATAGAATTTGGACTCAAGAATGGCGAAGAATTCTGCAAATTTTGCATGTCTACAAATATATTCAAATCGCACATGTAGTTGTCTTTTATGTAACGACGTGCATAACGCAGTCATCAAAAATGTCAGTTAAAGGTCAGAAGCTGAAATCAAAGTTATTCATTTTTTAACTACTTTGTTGGGCCTTTTTATTCTACGGCAACAATATTTTCAATAATGAGCCGTGTATGTGTAAAATAAAACTTAAAAGTTGCAAACATTTCACTTTGTTTTGTATCAGTTTCTACCAATAAGTAGACAGAATGTAGAGAGTGTTCTTTATAAATATCTCTTAGAACCTAAAGTCATTAATTTAGATATAAACCCGTTTTCTTATGCCGCAGGCCTAAGTGATATATTGTTTCGCATAAGAACGAAAAACTCGAGTTATTCTACGATAAATCACACTTGGGAGCTTGTTATTTCGATTCTATCACGACATACTTGAAACAAAAGTGTTAGAAAAAATGATAACTACTTTTTACGACATGAACTACACTTCGTGCTACGCACCTGGATTTGGCTGTTGAAATTTCCTCCCGGTTGCTTAAGGATTGCAGCAAAAATTGTGTAACATGGCCATCAAACCTTTCATCAATAACCCTCAAGACCCAGAACCACGGCGAATCTCGCAAATTGTTCCCGTACTCAACAGATGTTGTTTGTGCCATTTTGCAGCCGAATTTGTTTTTGTTGTTGTACGCATATACCACGGTTTTAAAGCTAGTATTTACAAACGTCACGTGACCTTCATTTATAAAAAGAATTGCACGTGTTTTTTTTTTCAATATACGGAAAAGCCAAAACAATCCTTCACCGCGCATGTGATATCGCAAAATAAGCGCTGATTTATTTTCTTCTAATGTGTATTTAGGTTATTTGCTGGTCGTGTTAGAATTTTAATTATATTTAGTAATTATATCATATGGACAAACAGGCTTGTTATATTTTCTGGTCCTTTGGGATCATGGAGTCCAATCAACATAGTTGTAATCGAGTTCCGCTTAAAGCCAGTGCTAGGGGGCGTGAAAGCTGTTGCACATTTCATTACCTCTCCATGAACAGACTCAATCAAAAATCGAGTCTGCTATTTTTCCTCTTGGTTGCATTCTTTCCAAAGGATCTTTTCACAGATTTTATTAACCATCACAGCAGTGACAACGAAAAACTACAACTTAACTTGGCTTTAGTTAATGAAGTTTAAGGAACCAATTACTTTAATTTCAGTTATATATTACTCTATAATCGAGAATACGGGCGCTAATTAGTGTCAAAATGTATCATATACTAACATAATGCTTTATATCATACATCAGTAAACTAAATGCTCCGTATTATATAGCAGCCCAATGGTCCATATCACCTAGCAGTACACAACAACGCAATATCAGGAAGAGGAAAATGCTTTTTTCTGAGGAGTTTTGTATAAACTCATACCGAAACTTATAACATGTTCATCATTATTTTTATTGGTTGCATTATTTGCTTCCAAAGGATCTTCTTACAGATTTTATTAACTATCACAGCAACAGTCTTAAAGTTCCGTGTGGCGACTGTAAAATGTCTCCCCGTACTTGGATACAGTGTTGTTATATTTTCGGGTCCTTTGAGAGCATGGAGTCCATTTAACATATGTGTAATAAAGTTCCGCCTAAGCCGGTACTAGAGGGCGTGAGAGGTGTTGCTCATTTCATTAACTCTCACAAACAGACATAACCGAGTCTGCTATTATTCTTCTTGGTTGCATTCTTTGCTTCCAAAGGATCTTTTTATAGCTTTTATTTTCAAATGAACGTTACCTTGTGTACTAAATCTATCGACGATTTGTCGATCTATACAAGGAATGCTTAGAATGAACAGAAACCTGCTTTGACGTGGCGATATAAGCGACGTTGCTGTAAGACAGATATAGTGTTAAGGACAGTACATTTGAAGAATTCATAAATCTGCGTTGATACCAGTGCGAAAAAAGTCATAAAAATACAATTTTGAGCAATTACAGGGAAGTGTTATCGAATGTATTGCATATACTAAGCACTTCACCATGTTACATTTCAACCTGCCGGTTCCGTTGTTTCTATGATGAAAACGAGTAAAATTCCGGTTTCAGGACACTTAATTTTGAGGAAAAATGGCCCAAAATACACGCCTTGCGCGACCTGTACCGTATAGTCTGCAAATGGCTGACTTAAAACGTATGTATATTTTTAAAGCATGTGACCAGACAAAAATAATGGTGGGAAGAAAAGTATCTCACAACCGTTTAGTTTTTCCGCACATTTTAGCTGAATCTGGTTACCTCAGGTAATATCTTAGACTTTAGACCCGGCCGTCTACACGGAGCTGGGAAAATCGATTCAAGCATATATTTATTTTACGCTATAATCTGCTCGTATACAGGATTCCTTAGTTCAATAAACCTCATAAATAACCAGTTGAATATAAATGCCTTTAATATACATCTACCTCTTGTATTAAAAAAGCCGTACCCGGGCCACGATGCGAAACTGGCCCATAACGCGGTTGTAGAAGAGGAAGTCCGACAAAATTACTACATGATTTTGCCGGAAATTACACCGGTTATTACTGATAGGTTCATTCAAAACTTTGGAGCAACATCTTATGTGGACTATATTTGAAAACCTTTTCGTTGTACAAATGTTAAGTTTAAACACTTACTAATGAATTGCAATTTTGAACTTAGAATCTATAATAATTTTATCATGATATCACATTTCTTTTATGATAATCAGTGTTGTTTTTATTGTAGTGCTAATTTGTGGTTGATGACTCTGGTAATGATTTATGTTCTCGATTTATCTAAGAATGCTACTTCTATTTCAAATGACATTAACTGCATTAATTCTTTGAATTTTAATGTTCCTTGAACTAAGGAATTCGTACCCTGAATGCAATACATATGATATTCATAATCAAACTTTTGACACTTTTTTCGAACATAACTGTTGTCATATTTTACATTTCTGACACTTCCTAAGAGAATATAGCAGAAGGAAAACATTCAAATCAGAGCTCTACCTTCTCCAGACTAAGAACTCTCCAAACTCTGCCTCGTCAGATCTTGCTGTTAATGGCATTTGGGAATCACACATGAATTTATTTGAGGACTCCTTCATGTGCGCTCATACAACAGATCAGAACGAACGTTGGTGGATTGTAAACTTGGAGCAAATTTACCTAGTGTCGAAAGTTGTCATTCTAAATAGGAGCGATTGTTGTAAGTTTTTGAGTCCCTCTTTAATGCCTTTGTTAATTCGTTAATCCTTGGAAATACAAAATACTTTTGTAATTTTAATCTAAGAATTATTGACTGTTGCATTTCAGGGTAATGTTTAACGAATTACATGACATAAAAGGACCAAAACATTAGATTTAATGTTACTTCCGTGTCATGTTCATACCTTGTATACCTTGATCTTGGTAACACGTGGCATTTTCAAATACATTTCTAATGGACTATCAAATTGTATTGTCGATTTTGTGCAGACTATTTTATAATATGCTTTTGTTGGTGATAAACAAAAAAAACCAAATAATTTTGACAGGCGCGACCTGCAAGTGAATGTGATCGAAACCACTGCCTAATTGAACGTAAAAATTTACAAGAAGAACGATGCGTTTTGTTTGTGAAACGTTTTTTTATAGTCAGTACGGGTTGTATTTATGTATGTTTATATAATCATATTCAATTTAGGGGATCGTTTAAGCAATCTGCTCATCTCAGTTGGAGAAACGGAAATTGATATACAGGAGTGCAAAGAATATGAAGGCCCCGGAGGTTCGGGAGAACGTGTGAATATTTCTTGTCGGAAACCCTTATTGGGACAATTTGTGCGAATAAGCAAATCTAAAGCTGGACCTTTGCAACTCTGCGAAGTTGGAATTTATCGCTGATTTGATTTTGCAGCAGACCAATTCAGACAAACTGGATTTTGTAACATTGTTTGAAAATTTCTTACCTTTATTATTTTGTTCGTCGTTACTCATACACTCAGTAAGATCGATATTGCTGACAGACTTAACAACTGAAATGCTCTGTAACTTCATGACAGTGGGTTTTGGTCATAGTTTATCAACAATTAGTTATATGAGACAGACGGCTTTTAATTAAGAAATAATAAATCTGTTCCTATATTTTATCAATTAATAAAATATGGGCAGGAGTTTGGATGCGTAATAATTAAATCACGAGTGCGTAGCACGAGTGATTTAATTATTCGCATCCAAACGACTGCCCATGTTTTATTAATTGATAAAATTATTGGAACATATTTATTATTTCGATTCTAACAACGCAAATAATTCGCATTTTACGGTACTACATTTTCAGCGTTATACGTCATTCGGGTCATATGCTGTTACAATTTACCCCCTATGGTTAGAAAGTGTTACATAGCCAGTGGAACGTATAGATATTTGTTTCTTTTTTATTAGAATTTTGAGAAGTATTCATAAATTAGTAATCTAACAGCTCGCAAACTAATTATGAACAGAATCATCAAATAGGCGAGTTGTCCCTGTGTTACGAGTGACGAGCTTAACTTTTATATGACGTCACATCATTATGACGTCATACTTTATGTCATACATTTATGACGTCACCGCTGAAACATAATTGAGCTAATTGAATTCGCTCGTAGAGATGAGAACGTGTTTTACGGACCTACACATAAGTCAGTATGACTTTTTATTATATTTATGTTTTTAAAATGCTGTTTTCAACCGTTTGGCCCTGAAATAATTCGTATGTAATGGAACTGAAGTAGAATCTGTTATGTTACAATCATAGGGGGGTGAAATGTAACAGCCAACCATATTTTATCGTAGATTCATGTATAGGCGATTTCGCTATATGTTTATATAGCAATAGCTGCGGATCGTGTTAGAATTAACATTCTAATATGCTTGTTTCTGTTGAATCATGCGTACGCTAAAATGACGTCACGTTAACGTATGATGACGTCAATATTTTTGTTGCGACCAAGAAAGAACCCTAGTATATTTTATTTTTAGATTAAGGGCCTATCAGAATCGAAATAATGTATAGCATAATCATGTTTTACTTAAATTATTATTCTCAGATTGGTTATATTTCGCCAGAATAATTCCGCGGACGAATAACCTCTTTTCGTACATTAATAACGTTAAATCACGGGTTTTCTATACATTATTTCTTAAGTAGTGTTTTTACGATTTATTAATATCTATTACATAGCTATTGAATATGCTATAAAATGCATCCCCTTTGTTTTATTATTGGTTTTATTCTCTATTTCGATTTGATCATTAAGTTTATCATTCATTTATATGTCCAAAGTGTTCTGTTACAATAAAATGTTTATATCTGAAAGAACAAAGTTGGAGTCTAGATTTTGTAGAGAAAATCAGACACGGCATATGATGCCATGAATTCGCTTCTGTAAATGTGATAGTAAAAAGTTCAATGCCACGATGGTTGCTGGGTACATAAAAATTGTTCATATATACCGTGGTTCTGATTTGCCAGAAGGTCTCAGTTAGGTAACCACCTGTCCTACTGGGGGCCTCCGTGGCCGAGGTGTTTAGATTGGTGACTTCAAATCACTTGCCACTCACCGATGTGGGTTCGAGCCTCACTCGGAGCGATGAATTTTTCATGTAAGGAAGCCATCCATCTGGCTTACGGAAAGGCGGTGGTTCTACCTAGTAGGTGCCCACCCGTGATGAAATATTGCACGCAGGGTCACTAGGTGTTTTCCTCTACCATCAAAGCTAGAAAGTCGCCATGTCGGTGCGACGTTAAACCAAACAAAAACAAAACAAAAACCTGTCCTACTGGAGGCGGTGGCTAGTACATAAGAATTTCAACAAAGTGGTGAATTGTTTTTAATTATATCATCAACACTCCGTTTTCTTTGCAGTATCACGTAGGTGTCACTATCAGGGTCTCTGGAACTAAGGTATTATCTTCAGCGAATATGGCTGTTTTGCACTGGACCTGTTTGTTTTGATAAGGATGTCACACTGATGACGCTTCTTCAAGGAGAATTCAAAGTGTGTTGTATATTGATTGATTTGTAAATAAAGCACACGTCAACAAAAGCCTAAAAACAGACTTAGACCACGACTGTTCTTTTCCGTACTACTGAGGTGACAGCGGCCTCAGTTTATAAGTTTGTTCCTCGAAGTGTCACATGACGTTAGAGTGAAGGATATATTCTGTCACGTTAGAACACACTGGAAATAGACATGCCTAAAGTTGACTGTTGTATTTTTCACTCGTTTTTAACCTGAACAACCTTGGTTATAATCAATATATTAGATTATATTAATTAATCAGATGCTTTGGGACTCCATCTAAGTTCAAGAGGGTGCCTTTTCTACATTCGTGTCATCAATTTGTACATGTAAACATAATGTGCAGGTATCATTTACGTAGTATGCAAATCTCACTATTCCATATTTTTCAGATTTTTAAGGCAAGTTGGAAACGATCTAAAATAGCTAACTAATAACATATGACCTTGTGATAGGTTTCAATCGTTTTTTAATGATTTAAAACATTATATAAAACTGAAGTAAAAAACATTCAGGTATGAATACATGTGTAATTTTTGCGGCCATTTTGACTCGTAACCTCAGGGGACCCTTTATACTTCTTAAATTATATGAAACCTCTCTGGGTGTTTAACCAGAAAGCTTGTTTACTCGTGAAACTAAAAATATTTTAACAGCAATTACGTTGGTCAACATTATCCTTTCAACGTTAAACAAAATATTAGGACTCTAGGTTGAGAGAAGGATATTTAATTTAAAATAAAAATGGAAGGAAAATCTTAAACAGTCGTAAACATTAGTTTTAAGGTGATTGACTCGTAGTGATAAATTGTTTATTCTCCGTATGCGAATCCGGTATCTTCCGGTTTTTACGAAAAGTCGTAATTCAACATTCTGAATTCCGAGTTGCATGACGACAGTCATGCATAAATTAGGTGTTAGTGTTATTACGGATTCACTACTTTAAAGGCATTTGAGGATATTTTGTAAAATACCTTGCACATTCTATGTCATTTCAACTTTTTACATTCCACGTGTTTTACCTCTTGAATCAGAGAATACTTAACAGAAGATCGAACGATCGATCTTCATTATATATGAACCATTATTTTCAAAATCAAGAATAAATACCGTGAAACCCACTCAACTTTTTATTTTGTTTTGTTCCGTTTTGATTTTGTTTTATTTTGGTATGTGAAGAGATAACTGTTCTTTTGTCTTAAGAAAATGGTTCCGATCCTACATTGATTATCATTTCTAAAGTTTCCAATTTGCTTTACGTCAGTAAGGGAATACCTAGCTGTCAGACTAGACCTTTTTATCTTTCTATTGTTCTTCTAAAAGCGCCTTTTTATAGCTTTGCATCGATATATTTTTAAAAGTTCCAGCTCATGAAAGTTTCAATTTGTTTTGACAACCATTCATTTCAAAATTTGCAAATACTAAATACAGAAACGACAATAAAGTATACTGAAGCATTTGTTCTTAACGGAATAATGATTTCGTTGAAATCGGTAATGAAACGAGGAGATAAAAGCTCCGTATTGTTTCAGTGTCATAACACAGGAAAAAAAAACATTTTTTACGGTCGACCATTCAACATTTTATACAAGTCAGTCTGTAGAAATATCTTTAGGCAAGAAAAAACCTACACAACACAACAAAGCAGAATAATAGCACACTCAGTTGGATTAAGTCCGTTCATGACAGGTAATCCATAGCAGGCAAACATTGGTACAGTCACCTCAAAACTTCATCAGATAATTTTGGAAGTCAATTGTTTTGTCCTTCCGGAAACGAAAAGTTTAACAGATCAAACCTCATTACTCAAGGTACAAGATAAAAAAAAAAATCCAAAGGATACAATACAAACAAGTTTCATGACGGAAAATGTTTCAGTTTATAGATTAAAAACCGATTGTCCCTTAAAACAACATAGTTCCTGTGTTATAAATCGAAGTTAAATATTGAAATTTATTTTAAGTGCATGTCTAGACAGCAAGTTGATTTTCAAACGCACCATTGTTCTCTTTTAAAGCACTTTTTATCACGGATATTAGTTTCCTTGTAAACGCTGACAGCATTGCACTCAATTTCTAAGTTACATAATGATTGGATAATGAGATTTGCTCAGAGTGTCTATAACATTCTAAACTATCAGCCAATGATGTCTCCTAAATTTGCTTGACTATATAAATAGCATTTCGTTAAATAGTGTTTAATTCATTGGTTCTCTGTTAAAGTTGTTATATCATCTGACGTCACTCTATATTTATCTAATATATACAGTTTGCAATTTTCGATTTATTTGAAGTGGGGTCTATTTCAGTATTCGGCACGAAATGTTCTTTCGTTTATGTTTAGTCTGGTTACTTACAGAGTTTTCAAACAGTGAAAATTGGACACCTGGAATTATAAATGTTCATACAGATGTAACGCAAATTTCTGGACACACAAATCAAACATTGATTTACAAAACCGTTCCCGGGATATCCATGCCAGAGTGTGTTTCTGAATGTTTCAGCGGCGCGTCTTTTTATTTTATAAAGCATAATTATACCTGCCATTGTAACTCGTTTATTGATGATGATGGTAGTACATCAAAAACTGGAAGTGGAATTATGTATGGATATGTATTGGAAGGCTTCAAGGTAATGTGTTTACAGTATATTTATTTTAATGCGATATTTCTGTCATATTATTTATTATACCCAAGACATTACCAAATCAGTTTGTATTCAGATTCAGATAATTAATGCCTGTTAGATTTTCACATACGTACATATTAAAATGAAGCAAAACAAAACTTAAAAGAAACAAACCAATTTTCAATAAGTATCTGGCTGTGTATCTGTAACAGCTTGATAAAGAACGAAGACATCATCAATAGACATCAACCTATCCTTAAGCTAAGTCGACCACGAAGTTTCGCAGACTAATAAAATGTCATATGTGTGTCACATTAAATTTTTGATTGTCAGCCTTGCATGGTCAGGAAGATCGGATTCTGATTCCGTTTTAATGTCTAATGAATACGTGTATGTACGTGTGTGTTCGGGTTTAACGTCTTTCTCAACAATTTTCAGTCATATAAACGACGGTGTCTGCTTTTTGCAGTGAGCACAATGCCAAACTTTATAGTGCTGTTTCACTGTAATATCACGCCGTAGACACGTGACATAATACATTATACTAACTCCAGGCTAAAAAGCCCTAGCATTATCCTCTTAATGATGAACGCCAAGCGAGGAAGCTATTAGTACCATTTTTACGTCTTTGGTATGATGCGGCCAGGGATCGTACCTACGACCTCCCGCACTCAATGCGGGCTCTTTACCACTAGGCTACTGAGGCAGTTCCTGATTATCGAGACCTAGCGTAAACGACTCATTGATCCAAACATTAAAAGAAATAGCACTGCGACCCGCCTAAATTTGAAAATTCGCACGTACATGTAACTTCAACGGTTTCGAGTCTTATTATATGGACTTAATAACAGTTTTGGTACAATGACGACGTTTTCTTCATGTACGATAGTGATATAGCTTATTTCAAATTGTTGCATTCAAATCTAAACATGGCGTTGTAGTACTACGTGAATTTTGATTTCTGCATGTTAAGCTTCCTTTGTTCGATTGCCAAAATGATTGTTTCAAAAGTTTCCTATAGATGAATAACGATAAAACTTGTTTGATATATTGAATGAAATAATGAATAATAATTAATAATTGGTGTTTTTAATACCGCTAGGTGTGAAGAACTAATAAAAAGTAATCCTGTACAACACAACATTTTTGACAAATTTTTTGTCAACCACCATTCTGCTAATTTAATAAACTTTAGAATAATTGTATGGTATGTTTAATTGTTTATGCATGTATGTGACTTTTCAAACCAAAAAAAGGCTGTAAAAAGGACAATTAATTGATATACACCAAAAAACAGTATTTAATATCAATGCTATGTGCGTGCTACCTACAACAGATTTACTGTTTTTTAAACTTTAATATCTCTGTTACAACTAGCGTTCTAATATGTAAGAGTTATCTAGAATGACTCACATAATTGTCATACATTAAAATACTTAATCAGAAATTACAATGTTTTCTCTTCATTTCTCGAACTCTGTAATGTATAAAGTAGCTTTATTGTTAGTAAGAGCTATTCTTTCTTGAAATATTAATCCGCTATTATGTACGATGATTTTCCTCTTAGAAAATGCGGACATAGAATAAACTATACATTTCATTTTTAATTCAGTTAGAACTGATAAGTAATTTCTTTTCTCATTTATGATTTCTTGCCAGCCGCTTGCAAAAGTCTGATTTAATAAGTTAGAGTCTTCAAAATCATTCTTCAGTATTTAGAACAAAAAGAAGTTTCAAACAAGCACTTGCAGTTGTATAATATTTTTCAAAATTTACACACTACGTCTCGATATAGAATAGCTTATTCTGATTACGGTATTGATAGATTATATTTATATCTATAGACGTTCACCTTCCAAAATTTCAAGAAACTTCATGTTCTTCCCGAAGAAAAAGATTGTCTTGCACTGTTTGAAAAGGGTTATATCCAAGACGGTGTCTATATTATTCAACCAGCCGGCGGGACAAGTGTAGAGGCATGGTGTGATATGACAAATGGTGGATGGACTGTCGTGCAACGCCGCCAAGACGGAACAGAAAACTTTTATAGGACATGGCAAGATTACGTTGAAGGATTCGGAAATAGAACTGGTGAGTATTGGCTCGGACTTGAAAATATCTACGCATTAACCCGGGTCCAGAGTTCTTTGAGATTTGAAATGGAGACGTTTGGAGATATATTACCTACGTCTGCCTACGCAGTGTATAATACATTTTGGATAGATGACGAAAGCTCGAATTTTCAACTTCACACGAGTGGCTTCTCAGGAGACTGTGGTGATAGCTTTACTGTTCAGAATGGTTACCTGTTCACTACCATAGATCGGGACAATGATGTATACAATGACAAGAATTGCGCAGTAGAATTCGGGGGAGCATGGTGGCATAAAGCATGTCATCAAAGTAACTTAAATGGACGTTACTATGCTGGAAATCATTCCTCTTTCGGTGATGGCATTAACTGGGACACTTGTTGGGGATATAATTACTCTGTCAAAAAAGCAATGATGAAAGTGAAAAGGAATTAAAACAGCTTGAAATTCGTAGTTAATCCAAACTTATATAATGTTAGTAAAAAAACGAACCAAAATTTTAGACAGTATTCCTTTATGATTACCTATCATCTATAATTGTTTCTATATATTTTGAGATGTTGGCATTCCGAAACATTTTAGATTGAAGTTTAGCACGCAATAAAAAAATGTAGCAGTCGGATTTAATTGAACTGCCTACACATGATAGGTTAAGACATTTGCAACAGCTTTCACGCCCCGTTCCACAGACTTCTGAATCAGCGAATATTCTATCAAAGTGAAACTGAATTCCAAAGGAACAGATATATATACCTACACTGAGTCCACAGATGTGAATATTCTTACAGTCGCTAGTCCCTGTTACCTTGACTCTGGATTATAGTCTTTGGCACAGTTATTGACCCAGACTCCTTTGCCCTTTAGTTCGAAACTGACCTATATAATTATACCATGCATATAGGCTTTGCAGTCTCTGTTTAGTAAAAAGGTAATATATATGTATATCAAAGTTATAACAACGGTCATATATGAAATATTGAAATCTAAATCTCGTAGTATAACAAGTATAAAGAACGATTTTAATTAAACTTTAACCACAGCCTGATAACGAAACACCAAGTATGGAGAGAATAACGGACAAAACGCAACAGATAACGATAAGTGGACAAAAAATATCCCAACAAGTTTGAGAAAAGTCTTAAGCATTACATTAGAACGAGGTGCAAAAAATCAGCTTAACAGCAATAGCCTTGTGCAGTAAAGAATTGTCTAAAGTTACAGTGAAAAACATTGGTTGTAGAAAATAGTGATTTAAGCACAACTGACATCAAACAAACTTCCGCAAAGTTTGACTTTACCTGCTGTAACTTGACACTAGCTTAGAGCTATTGACTAAAATCGAGTGCACATAGAATTATTCTAGTATATATGACAGGGCAGTGGTGATTATGAGAGGTAAAGTGTTTATGTGTAAAGAATCAATAAAAGACCCTTAAAGTGCTGAGGAAAGAAAAATGAATCCCCGAGAAAACAGCAGATCATTAGTAGATAATATTGGAAACTAAATCAAATAATATTCCGTTTTCAGTTAGTTCCAGATGGTTGCACTAGCTGTCATATCAAGGATCAGTTCTTTGGAATAACTAATGACACAGTGTATTTTGACCTTTGGTCTATATTCTGCAGTATTATATGAAATATATAGTTTTAGTAATTATGTTTTACTGTGATAGTAAATGGCATTTAGTTTTCAAGTTACATGAAAACTTTACATGTAAGTGTATTTTGTTTAATATTTGCTTTTTTTTTTGTTAGCGTTTAGTTTATTACGGCTCTTAAACAGTTCCTAAAAATCAAAATACCCTTTTGCGCGCCAAAGTTTGAAGCCAAGAGATTAATATACTTGTTATAGTAATAAATTCTATAGTTTGGTAGCCTAAACTTAATTCAAACTTTAAAATGAATTGTTGTTCAAGTCCTTTTTTATTACACCATCCCACCGAATTGAATAAAATTTAACAAAATATATCCAAACCGATGATTTAAAAAATAAAATAAAATTATCAATCTGTAAATAGTAGCAATACTTTTCATATCAGCTTCTTGATTTCTTAGTTTTGTCAGACTACTTAGTTTATGCATATTTAAGATTTGTTAATACAGGAGATAGAGGAAGGGTCCACATAGAGCACCAGACTGAACTTGAAATTACAGTTTCTGATGTATGTGCCTGCGTGCGTATGTGTGTTATTGACAACCTTTCGCTGAAAATGATAATACAAAATCGGAACTCTTAAGTACTTCATAGTATAGCTTTTGTAACGTCATGACGTATTTCCTTTCTACGGACGTAATTTCGACGAGCTTTGTTTAAATGCGCTACTGCAAGAAGAAAAGTACTGTAAGCAAGTCAGTTTGATATGTTTACTATTATTTTTTTATATTACATGCACGCAAAGAAAAGGTTTTTACCTTCTACCAACGCCAGATATACTCGCAGCAATAAACAATATATAGATTAATAGCGTAGAACTCTATCAATGTTGGTAAGATTGATACGTATGGACGACACAGATCTATAAATTAGGCTTATTTTCGGTCCAAACAGGAGGGATATTTCTTTGTGCGTATGCAGTTTCAAAATTATTAAAACTACTTACATACAAAGTGTACCTTGCCTTAATCATTTGTCTTACCAATGAGCGCTTTTCCGAAGAACTAAGTGGCTCTAGTTTGTACTAGTTTTCTCACGTAATCTATTCAAAAGTTGTACATGTGGAAAGTAGTGAAGTCTGTGGCTTCATGTTCCCTGCAAAGTCAAATACTTGGAAGAGTTCTTTTCATTGTATCAGCAATAACAGTGCCGAAATAAATCTCTTTGTAGCTCTGATCAAGACGAAAATGAAAATTATAATACGATACATATGCAATTAATGGTTAAAGTACACAGAAAACGTTGTCTGTATTTGAGCCGTGCCATGGGAAAACCAACATAGTGGGTTTGCGACCAGCATGGATCCAGACCAGCCTGCGCATCCGCGCAGTCTGGTCAGGATCCATGCTGTTCGCTAACAGTTTCTCCAATTCCAATAGGCTTTAAAAGCGAACAGCGTAGATCCTGACCAGACTGCGCGGATGCGCAGGCTGGTCTGGATCCATGCTGGTCGCAAACCCACTATGTTGATTTTCTCATGGCACGGCTCATTTCATCTGTTAGGGTACGTATGAATACGTATGTATGATAAATCCTATTTATTTATTGTTATTGTTATGTGTTCTAAAAACCTAGGTAGTCAGTCATCTTTTATCAGCGTGTGCAGCCAATTTAGTAAATTGTGACTAACTTATAATTATCTCTAATGCTTATTTAAAGAACTGTATATAACATAAATCGGATAATGAATGAGCTGTGTTTTTGTTTCGGCTACTTGACACAAAAAGGCCATATATCGCCATAAATGAGGTAATAGCTTCATATCGGCCTGATGTTTAATTTCCTCATTGTAATAAAACTCTGTTGTTTGTTTTCATTCGTATCACGAAAATTCGACATTGAAATTGTAGTTAGATATTCTATGTCTTATGACACATGGTACATGGTATTCCTTTTTGACATCTGGACTAAATGATTTAGTCCTTAAAAATGTTGCTGTTTGTTCCAAAGATTGTTGCAATATCTATTAAATCTATATTGCAACTTCAATTCTGGATTTACTTTCAATATCATATTGTTATGATGTAAATATGCAATGTACGTATCAAAATAATACTAATTAAAACAAATTCAATTTTTCATATTGAACACAGTATGTTTATTCATGCTGTATTAAAGTCAAACAGGCAATGGTTAGGTCTGATGAATTCCAATACTCAGTATTAAAGATGACCTGAGATATCAACCATAAGCGTTAATTCAAGCAAGGTTGACAACATATTGGTAGAAAACCGATCATCTACATGTTAGATATATGGATTCTCAAGTTCACAGTGGTCTGGTACAAGTGACGGAAGTCACTACAGACCTACAGACCTTTCGCTAGCCTGGGGACATCCTCCACCATCTATCTATTTATTTATTTATTTATTTTGTTAGGTTTAACGTCGCACCGACACAATCCACCAACAAAGCTAGAAAGTCGCAAAAAAAATTTGTGCAGAAGCTTGGCCGCCTGGGTGTAATGTATTTAAGTCCTTTCACTGTTTTATGTCCTTTAAAACGTAAACTTTCGGGTATAAATCATCTGCAATTGATTCATACTATTATCAATTTGTAAATCATACTTTGATAAATTTGTCATATGTTGAGCCATTTCAAAAACATGTGTTAATGGTTGGCCAAACATTGTTGTGAATGTTTGTAGCAATAATATTTATAACGAAAGAAACATAAACCTGTTACGTATAGGTTCAAACATGTTACTTTAAAAATCAGTCATGCGTGAAAACGGAGTAAGAAGTTCGGGGTTTATATCACGATTTCTGGCCTGAGATAAATTTGTTGTGATTTATAAGGTCAATGATGATGAAAATCCCTTCTGTATTAGCCTATTTTCACCTATCATGCGGTACTAAGGAAATATAAATGAATAAAGAAAGGAAAAACAAGATTATATTGCTTTTATTATGTCTCCCATCACACAGTGGTGTAGGAGACATATTGATTTACTTCAATTTGTCTGTGTGTGTGTCTGTCAAAAAGTTTGTCCGCACTCTAAGTCGAACATTTCTCGTCCGATTTTCACCAAACTTAAATAAAATGTGTTTGACTATAAGACCTCGGCCAAGTTTGATAACTAGCCAAATCGGTTCAGGCATTTTTGGAGTTATGGCCCTAGAAATACCAAAAATCGGCCTTTTTACTCTTGTCCGCACTCTAAGTCGAACATTTGTCATCCGTTCTTCACTAAACTTAAACAAAATGTGTTTGACCATGAGACCTTGGCCAAGCTCGATAACTAGCCAAATCGGTCCAGGCATTTGTGAGTTACGGCCCTTGAATTACCTTAAAATCTGCCTTTTTACTCTTGTCCGCATTCTGAGTCAAACTTTTCTCATTCGATCTTCACCAAACTTGAACAAAATGTGTTTGACCGTAAGACCTCGGCCGAGTTCGATAACTAGCCGAATCGGTCCAAGTATTTTGGAGTTACGGCCCTTGAATTACCGAAAAATCAGCCCTTTTACTCTTGTCCGCTCTCTTAGTCGAACATTTCTCATCCGATCTTCACCAAACTTGAACAAAATGTGTTTGACCATAAGATCTTAGCCAAGTTTGATAACTAGCCAAATCCGCCCAGGCATTTTTGAATTATGGTCCTTAAATAACTGATTTGATCCACTCGTCCAGACCATCTAATTGGATCCACTCGTCTAAACCATCTAGAGAAACTAGACATTTTTCATAGGGACAGTTGTGGGAGACATGCGCTTTTCTCAAAAGCATCTCTAGTTTCCTATGGATTTCGTAGACTTTTATTTCCAATATTATTTCAAACAGAAAATCATTTTTCTAGTCCTTGTTTATTTTAAACCAATCATGTTTCCGGTGCATGTGACCTTCACTTTTACCAAGGTAGTTAATTCTAATTTCGCGGTTCTTGGTAATTAAAAGCGCTTCCTATCGGACCCCGATATTTTAAAAAAATAATTTCATGAGTAAGACATTTACATTTACTGCAATGTAAATTTAAACAATAAACATAGGGTGGGAAACGTAATCAGCTTTCAAAGAAGGTCAAATTTGTTTCCAGTAGTTACCGCTGCAAATTGTTGTTCTCGCAAAAATCAAAAAGCGCGAGACCAGATGTAACGCGAAAATAGCAGCAAGAGATAACAGTCGGTCCTAAAAGTATTTTTGTTTTTGAAGTATAAAGACATTGGCAATGTCTGCATTCCATCTCAACGGAGATCGGGTAGGTTTAACGACAAAAAAGGAAGAAATTTCGAAGTACCACGTTCTTGAGGGTTGATTGCAATACATCTTCTGAAGTTTAATTCGAAAAAGCATGTATTTTGTAAAGTATTTCAAAGTAATCGAATTTTTTGTTTGGCTCATTGTCAAAACAGATAACGAAACGGCCTTAAAGAGAGGTCTTTGCTATTCACTTTAAAATCAGTATTAGTACGCACGGGTATAGGATTATCTTGATCTTGAATACTTCAGTAGGCAACGATAAATACACTAAAACATTTAAATAAAAATATGGCGTTGATTTGAAAAGTAAATCAGACGGAATTCCCTATTTCATCGTATTGTGTGACATTTCATGACTCATTTTTTTGTAGTGGGAATCTTATGAGGCCTCCAGTTCTGTGAGTAAACCTAAGTTGCCTCACATCTTATATATATATAATATACATTACTGTAGCTTTCTTAGAAAATGTGAATCAAAACCTAAGCTAGAATTGGACTTATTTCGAACTATGTTGGTACGATTTAAAGACACATCTGACAATTTTCTGTATGTATATAAGCAAACATTTTCCTACCGACACAATTTCTTTAAACTTTGTATACTGACTAAATATCAAGTTTAAAACGGAAATATGTATTAAAAATCATAGGTATATTAAATTCATACGTACCGGTGTCTGATCTTGTATTATCTGCCCTTGAAAATAAGAAAATACTGAAAAATCAAATTTTTAAGGGCAGATAATTCAAGTTTAAGGCAATGAAACTGCATTTTTGTTTATAATTCTGCTTTAGTCATCATTTGCATTCTGTATACAAAGTTTAAAGAAATTCGTTCCATGGAAAAGACCAGGACTTTGAGGTATCATTTTTTCATGTTCATAAGCAAGGACATTTGCCACAGTGTCTATATTGACATGTGGCAACATTTCCTTACGGACAGAATTTCTTCTTTAAAATGTGTTTACTGACAAAGAATCAAACAAGAGGGCCAAAATGGCCCTATATCGCTCACCTGTTATCATTGCACTTAAGGAAAAGAAGGTCAAAAAATCATAATCAAAAGAATTATAAGAAAATATAGTTGAAACTTTCTTAAAGTTACTTCAAATAAAATTATTTTCAAATCAGGCCAGTAGGTTCATGTCCGAAGGATTTCATCAGAGGAGGATAGGAGCAAAATTTTGACTGATGAAGCCCAAAGGACAGGAACAACAAACGGAAGAAATAAAAAATAAATCTAAGTCCTCAGAAAAAATATCTAAGTCCAAAGGACAGGAACAACAAAGGGAAGAATTTAACCAAAAAGAAAAGAAAATCTTACAAGGTACAGATATGTCAAAATACACCTAAAATTGGAGGTACCATCCATGTTGTACCACAGAAAAGTGGTCTCGGTTTTTCCCTATGGCCAATAATAAAAAGTTACTAAATAAGCTATTTATAGGAACATAAAAGGGAAGTAATTGAAAAAAATATTGTAAGTCAACAAAAGAAGGATCTGCCAAATAAAAACAAGAGCACTGCAATCGACGCAAATGCAGAGCAATATACACACAAAACAAAGTCATATGACTTTTGACCCCTAAGTGTGGCCTTGACCTTGAAGTGAGCCATCCAAAATATGTGCTCTGCACGTCATTTCGATGAGGTGAACATTTGTGTCAGATTTCTTTGAAATCCTTCAAGGGGTTCAAGAGTTACAGAGTAGAAGGCAAATTGCTAACCAACAGACATACAGACAGACGGACACCGAGGCGATAACATAATATGTCCCTTCGTATAAAAGGAATTGAGATCTTATAGTGATACAAGTTGTGTGCAAGTTTGGTTAAAATCAAATCATAAATGGAGCTGCTATTGTGCAGACAAGGTCAAAATAGCTAATTTTGGCCCTTTCAGGGGACATAACTCTGGAACCAATAATGGGATCTGGCCGGTTCAAGAAAGGAACCAAGACCTTATTGTGACACAAGTTTTGTGCAAGTTTGATTAAATTCAAATCATAAATGAAGCTGCTATTGTGCAGACAAGGTCAAAACAGCTAATTCTGGCCCTATCAGGGGCCATAACTCTGGAACCTATAACGGAATCTGACCAGTTCAAGAAATGGACCAAGGTCTTATGGTGATACAAGTTGTGTGCAAGTTTGGTTAAAATTAAATCATAAATGAAGCTGCTTTTGTGCAGACGAGGTCAAAAAAGCTAATTTTTGCCCTTTCAGGGGCCGTAACTATAGACCCGTTATGGGATCTGGTCGGTTCAAGAAAGGAACCAAGATCTTATGGTGACACAAGTTTTGTGCAAGTTTGATTAAAATCAAATTATAAATGAAGCTGCTATCGTGCAGACAAGGTCAAAATAGCTAATTTCGGCCCTATCAAGGGCCATAACTCTGGAACCTTTATCTGAATCTGGCCAGTTCAAGAAACGATCCAAGGTCTTATAATGATACAAGCTGTGTGCAAGTTTGGTTAAAATCAAATCAAAAATGAAGCTGCTATTGTGCAGACAAGGTCAAAAAAGCTAACTTTGGCCCTTTCAGGAGCCGTAACTCTGGAACCCGTTAAGGGATCTGGTCAGTTCAAGAAAAGAATCAAGATCTTATGGTGGCTCAAGTTTTGTGCAAGTTTGATTAAAATCAAATCATAAATGAAGCTGCTTTGTGCAGACAAGGTCAAAAAAGCTAATTTTGGCCCTTTCAGGGGCCATAACTCTAGAACCCATTAAGGAATATGGCCGGTTCAAAAAAGGAACCGAGATCTTATGGTGACAAAAGTTTTCTGCAAGTTTGATTAAATTCAAATCATAAATGAAGCTGGTAGTGCAGAAAATGTCAAAAATGCTAATTTTGGCCCTTTTAGGGGCCATAACTCTGGAACCTATAATGGGATCTGGCCAGTTCAAGAAAGGAACCAAGATCTTATGGTGATACAAGTTGTGTGCAAGTTTGATTAAAATAAAATCATAAATGAAACCACTATCGCCCAGACAAGAAATTGTTGACGTACAAAAATAGCAAATTCTGGCCCTTTTAAGGGGCAGTAACTCTAGAACCCATGATGGAATCTGGCCAGTTTTCGAAAGGAACTGAGATATCATACCAATACAAGTTTTTTACAAGTTTGATCAAAATGGCTTGCAAAATGTGGTCTCTATCTTGTTCACAAGAAATTGCGGACGGACGGGCGGACGACGGACGACGGACGAAGGGTGATCACAAAAGCTCACCCTGTCACTATGTGACAGGTGAGCTAATACAAACCAGAAATATAAAATAAAGCAAATTATAGGTGCCTAGCCTTGGTCATGAATTGTCTGCCCTTGTCTCGAAAATTACTGAAAAATCTATTTTCAAGGGCAGTTAATTCAAGATCAAGAACCGGTACCTATGATTTGTTAATAGATATTTCCTTTTTAAACTTGATTATCAGTCAGTACACAAAGTTTAAAGAAATTCTCACTGTAGGAAAATTTGTGCCTATCTACATATAGAAAACTGTCAGATGTGTCTTGAATATATAAAATGTTACAGCATAATTTCAATTCATAGCTGCTTTTTGACATAATGAGAACAAAACTTATATCAAAAGAACATTTTATTCGTATAATTTCATCCCAATTAGTGAGAAATTTACATATAGATATATTCTCAAATATGTCTTTTAGTTTGTATCATTTAGCCGTTAAACAGCTCTTTATATCTTCTACAGAAATAATTGTTTTAAAAATAATAAATAAATGCTTGCTTATAAAATCTATCAAATAAATGAATATAGTCGAAACTAGGTCTGTAAACAGGATGATGTGAAAATTTACTCTTTTAAACTTCAATTTGTAAAATGAAAATAACTTTAAATAATCACTCTTAGTTGTGTGCTATTTGTTTCACGTCATCTAGAGCCAGCGTCAGCATAACTCGATTATAAAGTACCATCGGATGGACTCCTTGATTTAATATCTGGAGCCAGCGGCAGCATAACTCGATTATAAAGTACCATCGGATGGACTCCTTGATTTAATCATCTGGAGCCAGCGTTAGCATAACTCGATTATAAAGTATCATTGGATGGACTCCTTGATTTAATCATCTAGAGCCAGCGTTAGCATAACTCGATTATAAAGTATCATTGGATGGACTCCTTGATTTAATCATCTAGAGCCAGTATCATTGGATGGACTCCTTGATTTAATCATCTAGAGCCATCGTTAGCATAACTCGATTAATATAAAGTATCATTGGATGGACTCCTTGATTTAGTCATCTGGAGCCATCGTTAGCATAACTCGATTATAAAGTATCCTTGGATGGACTCCTTGATTTAATCATATAGAGCCAGCGTTAGCATAACTCGATTATAAAGTATAATTGGATGGACTCCTTGATGGACTCCTCGATTTGATCACCTAGAGCCAGCGTTAGCATAACTCGATTATAAAGTATCATTGGATGGACTCCTTGATTTAATCATCTAGAGCCAGCGTTAGCATAACTCGATTATAAAGTATCCAATGATAGACTCCTTGATTTAATCATCTAGAGCCAGCGTTAGCATAACTCGATTATAAACTATCATTGGATGGACTCCTTGATTTAGTCATCTGGAGCCAGCGTTAGCATAACTCGATTATAAAGTATCATTGGATGGACTCCTTGATTTAATCATCTAGAGCCAGCGTTAGCATAACTCGATTATAAAGTATCATTGGATGGACTCCTTGATTTAATCATCTAGAGCCAGCGTTAGCATAACTCGATTATAAAGTATCATTGGATGGACTCCTTGATTTAATCATCTAGAGCCAGCGTTAGCATAACTCGATTATAAAGTATCATTGGATGGAATCCTTGATTTTATCATCTGGAGCCAGCGTTAGCATAACTCGATTATAAAGTATCATTGGATGGACTCCTTGATTTAATGATAACAATATTTAATCAAAGAATCGAGTCACCTCTTTGATGGTCTTTTCACGGAAAACGTAAATTAAGTCCTTAAGTCCAGACTTAAGATTTTAAACAGTTTATGCACTTGGTAAAGATAAGCGAACTACTGGCTGGCCACTAATCTCAAGCTCGGTATTAAAGATGTAAATGATGCAAGTTTACGAGACGAAAACCAAGATGTGTGTGATGGTTGGATGGGTGGTGAATGTGTGTGTGTGTGGGGGGGGGGGGGGGGGGGGGGGGGGGGGGGGGTCAAAGGTGTCAGTTATAGCGGCGGCAACTGAACAATGGTACGTTTGTTTGTTTGTTTAATTCCTCATTGTCTTTCATCCTACATTTTAGTATATTCTATTAGGCAAGAACGCCATTATCTAATTTCTTTTTTCCTTTATTCTTACTCTTAGATTGTTTAAATATTGAAATGTAATCAACCACACAACCATGATAACACATTACTTTGAGCAACTTATAGTATGTCTGAGGTTAAAGCGGGGCTAGATAATGTTTGAATACCTTTGTGATGTATATACGAAATATAAATAAATTAAAATCAGATGTAAGTAATACGGGTTACAGGGTTGATTTTTTTTGAGAACCCTGTACATCATTAATCACATATCATTTTTAGATATTTAAGTAGTTTCATATATAAATAGTTAAAAGACACATTTGTGTTAGGAATTATATTTTTGTTTTCCCCGTTCCTTGCTTTTCACTCTTTTATCTGGAATCTGTGTCATACAAAAAGTACAAAGTTTGATGCAATATGACACCACGGGTGAAATCTTACAATATCCTTTTAACATGTCATACGTTGTTACAACAAGGTCTCAGCAATCAAGAGAGGTGATGAAGAAATTGAGGGAATAAAGATAATTTTATTTGACAAAACAATTACCAGTAAAAATTGCAACACATTGCTCTGCGTATGTACGTGTCAGTGTTATGTGTGAATCTCAGTCCTTATCTTAGTTACGTATACCAGATTAACAAAACCGAAACGTTTATGTTAAAGCAAATGTCATTTGTTTGCACCGCTAACGCTTGTCTACGGTATGTGCATGTTTTAAATACTACAACAATGATTATTAATTAAAAAATGTATTGTTTTGCCGGTATCAGAGGCTAACGAGCCTCAGTTCAGTTATGCACTTTTTGAACAATTATCAGATAATGGTACGAAGCAGCCAGATAAAACCTATGAAACTTAAAATTATAAAGCAGTAAATTTTCATTATCACTATTCACACTAATAAATGCTGGGATGAGTCTGTCGTATGGTAGTTTTTGTTTCCAGAATATCCTTATATATTCCAAATACGTACGGGAACTTAGATTGAACCACTGACGCTCAAAAGTCTATTTGGTTTGCTTACGCATAAGGTCTTACATTACTGTTTCAGCCTCTTGTCTAAACATAAACAACATAAAACAATATAACATTATTTTCTCAAATATATCCCAGCATAATTCTGGTACTGAGTTCTGAAGAAAATGTCCAATAACCAAGCGAGAGCAGCATCCATAGGAACAGTCGAGTTATCCCCCTTTCTTACAGACCTTTTCTGAAGTAGCAATACATAATTTATACTACCATTAGACGTTTCAATAATAAGGGTTATCTCAGGTTGAGTTCTGTGAATTTGAATGAACCTCTTATAGTGCATACATCAGTACGATGCTCATTTCATATCTCTGTAATCAAAGCGAACAATAGGATATCGCCAGTGGTAAGTGCTAAAACGTTATTGGCATTTCAAACCTCTGTAATCAAAGCAAACAATAGGATATCGCAAGTGGTTAGTGCTAAAAAGTTATTGGCATTTCAAACCGCTTATTTTGCTTTCCAAACCTTAGACATTACCAGACACTGTAGCATGATAGATAACAAAATATTCCCGCCATGTGACGCACATTAGGCACCTTAACTAGGAATAAAAGCTTCCCTATCAACACCTTTTGTAATTTTAGCTGAACCTCTGGCAGCATGGAATTTGTTGCCAAAATGGATACTGACAGTTGACGGATGTTGTGGCGTTGTATAATATATAGTCTAGACATGTTTTGCACATATCCAGTCTGTTTTGAAGGATATCTCACCAATTTCTCTCGTGCATTTATTGTTAATTTCCAAGAAGAGCAGATACATGCATGGATAAACATTTAACAGAACATATGTGCGTTTTAACTGAGTAGCTAAAAAGTTAACATTCCTACTTTCAGTTAACACCATTCAAATGAAACACAGCCTAAGATATACATGTATTGTCTCCATTCTGCAATCAAGGAGAACAATAGCCTCCCACTAAATTTGAAAATACAACTTCTTGATTCCTTACCTTGTGCTCTTCTCCAAGTTGCACGGACAGCTAAAACGATTATTTTAGGGTGTATGATCAAACTATATTTTTCGCATTAAACTTGCAGTGACCTCACATTCTTGGAATAAGCAACACAATTATTTGATTGTAAAAAAGTCTATTCAAATTCACAGACCTCAAAATCTGAAATACTGTTGAATTGGCGTTAAACCCAAAACAAACAAACAAAAATAACAAAATCATGACAGGTTATTTTCGTATTGAGAAAGGTATTGCTTTCCTTTAATAGTGTATGTAATGTAAGTTAACGTTGAGCATAATTTATGTATGATCTTGTTTTATTTACTATTCCTTTTAATCTTTTACCAATGTTTTTACATGTATATATATGTATGTACGTGTTCTTTATGTCTTTGTAAAGCACGTTTGAACGTATACATTTTGTATGAAAAGAGTGCTACAAATGTATATAAGTGTGGTTTAATAATAATAATAATAACAGTAATTGCAAGAAAGAACAGGAAAACATATGGAATATTTTGACAGGTATGTTGAGTTTTGCAGTTACTACAACGGAACATCATTTACTTACAAGTGTAATCTTTTATAAAACTAAGGAGGGTTTTACAATGGTCGGAAATGGGCATTACTTTTCTGTATTACTTTAACTACAAAATTTTTAATACAGTAAAAGAAATAGCGATTTTTGATATCACTTACTACTATACAGACAATATCACCAAAATATGAAACATCTTTTTAGAACGAATAAAATGAAGGCACATTTGTTTTATCCAAAACTTTCAATGTATCATTAACATCATACGCTATTGTATACTGGCCATTTTCATTCTGTAAGAATTATTTCATTGTGCAAAATAAACTACATTTTTGCTTAGTATATATGCATCCGGCAGGACGTGTTGAGATAACACATATCCGAATCGATCCGCGAACGTGCGTCTCTAGTAAGTTACTTTGAATAAAACTTAACAATTGCCATGCTTTTAAATTGCGAAAAGTGTTTCGCAGCAGGCCTTTTACCGTTAAAGTATGTTAAAGGTAAACACAATTAAATAAATCAAAGTACTGAAAGTACAGAAAGGCTGGCTACCACACAACATTGGATGAAAACTGGCGGGAAAGATGTTTGCAAAATCTTAGATATTATGGTTTTTCCATATCAATGTAAGGCGTGCATAGTGTACTGTTGTGATGAATCATCTTGATTAACTTGAGAAGGTAGTGTAAGGATATTACAGACTACAGATGGTGAAAAAATACATTATGTTTGCTCCATTGGGGATAACATAATTAGTGAGAAAAAACGGCACATAATTCTCACCTGGGAATCTGAAAGACGAAAGGTTAATTTCTAACAAAAAAGTCAGGTTCTTAGAACGCAATCCAATCAAACCACAACCCCATAACAGTGTATGTATTGATTTGTACATATAAACATATCTTGAAAATATAAAAGAAGTAAAAATTATAGACAAACGAGGACAAAATGAACAATGAAAAGAAAACAATCGAACATCGTCTTGTAAATGTCAGTTGCAAACACGTCACAGGTTAATTTAAACCGGTTTATGCTACGTTTGTAACCTTATCATTGGCCCCACCACGGTTTCAAAGTTAACACTAAAAATCCAAGTTCATTTATTGGCTTTAATATAACATGAACTTGCATATAAATAAGTAAAATCGCATATCAATATACCGTGTTTAGGAGACTATCCTAAGGACAACGAAATTACTTACAATTTGTAAGTTTTAAGGGGTACAAACAAGAGCAATATCAGACTTTCTTCTGGTTAAGAAAATTGCAAACAAAATTGATGTATTATAAAGAAAACTTACAAGAAATGGAGTAACTAAAATGGAAGAAGAAGTAAAGAATGTGAAAAATACCCTACGTTGCCAAATTAAAAATTTATGAATCAGCTATCGGCTTTTACTCTTGAAATTTTGGTAACAATTTTGCATTTTTTGACAGTCAACGTTAACATATGTTTGTAAAGAAGCGATAATATAACGATATTTTACTTTTAGAAAAAAAAGACATTGTGGGACATGATAGCAGATAATATATAAAGGTAACAAAAACAACATCCATGCTTCGATATGCAATCCCCCAAATCATGTATGAACATTAATCAGGTTGAAAATACTTTTCTAATAATGTTCTAGTAAATTACGGTGAATTTAATGCCAAAGGAATAAATTCCTATAAATATATATACATATACTTAGCACAGTAAGACAGAGAAACGTACGTGCGGTTTGGCTTTTACCATGAGTCGCAGATAGCCTGTAAAAGCACATAGAAAACCTAAATAATCTTAGGAAATCTAAAAACAGATGCCTGAAGAAAATTCCATTACTTGAAAAAAGGTATATAAAATGTCTTAATGTCTGTCAGAGTTTTAATGTATCTTCATGATTAAAGCACTGAAGTACTGATGGGGCGATTTTCTTGTCAGTATGAGGGTAATTTTGAGCTCGAACCCCGCTTCAAACTGGTCTGTTAATGATTATGGTCTAGTCCTGTTCATTCCCTAATATGATGGCTAGGAAAATTGACGGGCACGTTCTAGCGTACCTCTTTTTTTTTTAAAGAGTATTCAATTCCTACCGTAAGACTACTTTAATTTTTCAGGAGGTCGTAGATTCAAGCCCCACTAGGACCAAACTTGTTTTTCAAGACTTATTATCGTTGTACAAAAGTGGAAATGTTTCATTTGATTAGCCATTTCTTGCTGTTTAAAGTGAATTGAACCTTTGATACGGAAGGGTGAAGGTTTAGACATCTTTGAAAATACTTAGTTACATGTTGTAAAAGTTACTGATTTGCATTTAGTTTACAAATTATGGAAGAAATGCAGGTAGGTTTTACTTCTGCCCTATAGTTCGTTTTGAATGCAGAGAGCAAGGCCATAATGTTTCAGTGTTGGAGCTTAATTTCTGTGCTTTTACTTGAGGCTCCCCAGAAAAATTTGTTATCGACAGTTTTATTTTGTGTTTTATAATTGTTACGCAATACTTTGAGGTTTATTTTAGCAAAATATTTGGTATAATGAATTATTTGCGATCGTTTTGCGCAGTGGTTATCACTTTGAAATTTGTCTTGAGGAAATAGAATAAATTACATAAAATCAAAAACAAATGGAAAAATAAACAACAAAAAAAAAAAAACACGACACGGTAAAACTTGTTTAAAAATGCATGTTAACTTAAAGACTGTATAACGTTAATGCCATTGTTAAACATTACCATTACGGGTCCACTATCTTAATATTTAATAACCTGAAATACAGTTGAAAACGTGTGTTTAAAAATATCACTTACATCTACGCCCCCACCCCCTTAAGCAAATTGGAGACAGAGCACTTTTTTACAATTTTACTTTCAGCATTTGTTACAATGTTTCTAAAACGAACTTTTTTAGTATAGAAATAGCAAAAAAAAAAAAAAAAAAAAAAAAAAAAAAAAAAAAAAAAACAAAAAATAAATAAACTGCCGTTGAATCAAATAATATTATAGTTTTTATTGTAAATGTAAATATTATTTCTGTGGCAAAACATAACATGTACACTGTTTCGGTATACAAATCGTAGAATGTTTCTTCTCACGTTACCGTGGCAATTCCACGCAGCGATTACGTCCCGTAGAACCTATAGCAACTGATCTTGAAGAATTGATTTTTAAAACTTATACTTTCCTTTTACATATATTGTGCTAATTATGTATAGAATTATATGCAAAATCATACCAAGTAAAAAGCACTACTTTTGTTAAACATTTAATTAATAATGTGCAGTATAATTCATATCGACATCTGTTATGAATGAAATTGTGCTCGGAATGAGCTATTTATAGACCGAGGTCATAATCTATAACGAAGTGGTCGCTGGAATTCCGTTTCCATTTAAACAATATAAACATTATCTTAGTGTTTCGATAAAATTTTAATTCGATGTGTTGTATATTTTTGTTAAATACGTTTTACATTTCGCATGATTTATCAGCTTTATCTCTGCATATTACACAGTGTGTATATTATGCCATTGAGTTTTACATTACCCAAGACGAAAAAGTTCCATTCATACGGACAAAGCATTCATAGGGGGGCAAATTAATTTACCTTCATTATGTAATATTTTCTATTGTTATCTAAAAGGATAACAGAGAGATGCATGACATAATAATTTACAGAATCAAACAAAATGGTTGAAAAAAGTTTTTATTGAACATATGAGTTTAACAGTTTTAACATATCCGTGGTAAAACTGATATACATGACGGAACTATTTGAATTGCGCATGAAATGATTTATGTTGCCAGTCTCAGCACTCGGTTGATCTTTGTGACTTTCGATTTGTGGTAGTAATAGTCTGACGAACGAATTCGCCAGCCTAAAAATAGTACCGAACGAAATGACAGGCATTCTAATTTTAACAAATTTTCGTCTAAGAACTTGAAAAAAGTGACACTTTGTTCGCTTGAAACAATACTATCTAGAGACTTTGCAGTCTGTCTGTCTGTCTCTCTATCTCTCTATCTATCTATCTATCTATCTATCGGCAGTTCGGTTATACTTACTTGCTAAGCTCCTCTGTAATTTCAAACCTCTCCCTGGGCAAAAATCCGTTGATAAAAAAGCGGAAAAGAAATCAACACCACAAAAGAACATTGGTATTTCTACTAAGACCCAGCCCCGTTACACTTGTGAACTTTTGCAGTGTTAATTTGTTGTTTCAACACAGCAGTTTGAAATAATAGATGTAGGGGCTGTTATCACCGATCACGAAATATATTTTAAGCTACATCGATCGTATAGAATATTCTAACAACCGATTGTGCCACTGCACCACTGTCCTTCGGAAAGCAATTCAGCAGGCCAAAAGGTCAGTGTCAGTTTGTCGATGTAATACCCGAGTGCATTTTTGATCTTCCACACAGATCAGTATTTGAGCTGGAAAAGCGCCAAATTCATAACTTGAAATGAAGATTAGATCCGCTAAACGGGGATGGTTTTTGATCAATGAAAGATCATGAAAACATATTTCATATCACGGCACCATGATAAAACAACTAAATAGCTACTTGCGTGACGATTTATTTAATTAAACACAGCTATAAAATTTTAAAAACCAATAATTCATAAGAAAAATCACTAAACATGAAATCAGACCAATCCCATATATTTCATCGTTGTGACTTAAATTATTTCAAAAATGACTCACAATTTATTCCCGTTTGTCATAATACTTAATTATTGATCTAAGTATTTGGGATAAACTTTACAAAAAATAAAGTTTTCTTAAGATTTTTTGTTCAATGTATTCTAATGGTATTATTAAAATCCATAACCATTTTACCCGCACAATGTCGCGTGAATGTCGTCATCACGCAATATTTGTACACTTACTTAGATGCAAATAAGATATTGTAGATCTGCACTGATGTTTACCTCATGGGATTAAAATATTTCATGAGCAATATGAATATAATTAAAAAAGTATTTAAGTTTTAAGTAAAGTAATAGGTTACAAAATATTTACTAAATATTTATCCTGTTACAATATCAGCTAACTATTCAATTAAAATGAAGGAGTATGAGGGCATAAACTTTTTCGAAAGTTGTCTCTAGTTTTATGTGCTATTGTCTTGTGCTATGTTTGTACTATTTCATTTTTTTTTGAGAGGTGTTGCATTTTTCATTACCTCTAATGAACAGATTCAATCCAACCGAGTCTGCTATTATTCTGCTGGCCAATGGTTGCATTCTTTGCTTCCAAATGATCTTTTTACATGTGTTATTATATCATAGATACATAAAAAATCGACAGTTTTATGTCATTGTAAATCATCGAAAGAGTAACATAGGAGTCTTAGTTTTTCCTCAGAATAAAATCAAGGTTTAGATAATTACGTTTGTATATATGTTTGTCCATATGAAATGTGCATGTTTTCATTGTAACAAAGGATGCGCTACATCTATTTTTGTTTACATTAGAAATGATAAAATAGCTATTGGACTTTCCCATTAAATTTCATAAAAAGATTCCAGAGGACAAACTGGCAAAAAAATTGCTGTACACTATTTCTGAACAGTAGCCTATATTTGGTCATGGTGGGTATTTACTTATTTAGACAGAGAAAATGTTTTTTCACAACTGTAATCAATGTAAGATATGCTGAGCCATTGCGGCATAAAGCACGTACTTTAAATGGACGCATAGTTTCAGGAAAGTCACCATTTACCAACGGTCTTTACTGGAATGGTTATCGGGGTTGCCATTTTTGTTAATGAAAAGGCAGTGATGAAAGTTAAAACTGTAGAGATAATGTTTAAAAAGGATTATAACGACAATCAAACGATTTAAATTGCTTTATGGTAATTTCAAGGCAAAAATGATGTGACGGAGAAACATTAAAACATTAAACTAAACAAAAATCTTCGAAATGGTCGATCTTTTATTGATATATTCGGTTATGACAAACAAGAATGCCGTCAAGAGACTTTGTGACTTCATGACAATTTGACGAATTCTACATTTAAAATCCTTGTAAGTCCATGTAAGCAATTCATATTATTGTAACTTTAAGACACTTTATTTATTTCTGCTTTACTTTCTTGCCTACTGTTGAAAAATAAATATTGAAATCCCAATATGATTAGTGTAAATTCAAATATATAGAACGCCGATTTTACAAGTTTAAATGAACAATTTCTTTCGAGCCCATGATATGTACATGTTACACCGAATGCTCTATATTTAGTACAGCATTTACCTGAATGAATAGGGTGAAACATACAAGAGGACCCTTTGTCTTTAGTTCAAAATTGTATTTAAAAAAGCTTTTAAATGCATGACAACATCAGAGTGCTCTTTCCTGTATTCTTCAGATATTCGTATGGGCAAGTGTTCAACTGTCAGCTTTAATCAAAGTATTATTGACTGTATAAGGTGTATGCGTGGTTAGAATTATTCGTTCGTAAAATTTATTGAAAGTTATTGACAACAGTTAAAGTTCCTCCTGAATTCTGAAAATTCAATTTTGAAAGAAGATTAATTTTACATTTTTTTGTGAGATACAAGGATGCGATTGATGGGACTTTTAGTATAATGCTTTCCAGTTTATTTTAAGATGAATATGTTGTTAACCTATGATTACCAATCTCCAAAAACGTATATATTAGGCATTTTAAAATGATAATAAATGTATAGTCGCCGCACAGAACTAATGTTTATAAAGGCAGCCTACATGCTCATGTATCAGAGGTTGTATCAGAGGTTCGCCATATTCGAGACCTCTGATTTATTTCTTTTGTTTATCTATTGGGAATGCGCACTCGTATTTACGTCTTGGAGATTTTTTTTCAGCCAAAAAATCTTTCCTATATTCAACACGCCGAACCAAGCGCTGAAGCACCTCCTAAAAATGACTTGCTAGAAATTGCTAGAAATGAATGAATTTCAAGACGATACTGAGAATAAGGCCGTTATATGAAGGATAATTCGGAAGCCGGATGCATTTTAGAGCTACATTGATGTCCATTATAGAATTATGAAAAACAAAATATAAAAACATGTACATATACAGAAACAGACATAAACGTAATAATATTTTAAGCACAATTCGAACTGGTGAGCTAAATATCAATTCATGTTTTCATTTCCTTTATTAAGGCTATAATTATAATTCATGCATTGCGTGTTAAATGCAAGCTCAGTAACTAAGTCTTCCACATAAAAATCATCTAGCTGACTTAAAGTACTGTAGGTGTGTTTCAGTATTACCACTGCAAAAAGATTAAAACATAAAGCAACGTCTATTAGAACTCCTAAGACATAACATTTCTTACCTCAGATAACATTTTATTCATTTTAATTGTGTTTTGATTAGACTTTTTCTCACCTTTAAAATAAACAAAACCTTATTGTGATAAAGGCAAATATTCAGAAATAAATTTATAAATATCAGGTAGCAATTGTGATATCTAGTGTGTAAACAAAGGTTTGTTCTATGACCAAGGGACCTAATTTCTAACTTGACCTATTTTTCTAGAAGACAAGTACTTTGACATTATTTTATGAAGACAATATAGAAATCATGGCCTCTGATATGTTTTTCATGTTCGTATTGCATTTTACATAGTGATCTAGGTTTTGGCACTTGAAGACACAGTTCCTAACGTTCCGATATATCATATATGGTAAGATTTTTACTAAGTTTCGTTAAAGCTGGCTCAAAAAAGATACCTCCAGAGTTTTAAAAATAACATCCTGAAGACGGACGAAGATGACGATGGACGATGAACACAGGGCGATCGCAAAAGCTCATCTAAAACACTCTATGCTCATGTGCATTAAAACAAGCTAAGTCCATGTTTAACTGTATTGCTTTGTTTTAAAACAAGAGGCGCACACCTAAAGAGGACCTTAACCATATGACCTTGCTTCTAATCAGGTTTGGTGAAAATTCCGTAAGCAGTCCGTTTATTAGAAACAAGTTTATATTTAGACGATTTTTTCTGTAATTTGCTGAGAGGCACCAAAATACATAACCATTAGAACAAACTTCATTATACGAAGCTGTTTAATTATTTTCTAATTTTAGGTCTGGTGTCGCCTGAAACTTTATTTTGCTGAGTTTAACGTCGCACCGATACAATCATATGTCATATGGTGACTGGATGATGGCCCTAGGTGCCCCTCCGTGCATTATTTCATCACGAGCGGGCGCCTGGGTAGAACCACCGACCTCCTTCCGTAAGCCAGCTTTAAGGCTTCCTCACTTGAAGAATTCAACGACCCGAGTGAGGCTCGAACCCGCGTCGGTGAGGGACAAGTGATTTGAAGTCAGCGACTTAAACCACTCGGCCATGGATCATGTTTGGTGAAATTTATCAAGCGGTACATGGGAAGAAATTAAAAAAAAAGGTTTTTCTATTTTTAGCTCTGGTGGTCCGTAAAAGGGGCCAAGGTTAACAATTTGAAAACAATTGGAAGAAGTCCATGCCAGAATTCAACTGACCGAGTTTGGTTTATTTCTAACCTGTAGTTTCATATAGTAGTTTTCAATATGTTTAAGTAAAAGCGTTGACGCAAGACGCTGGACGATGGACGCATGACCATCAGCCTATACTAGAAGCTCACTTTGAACAAAGTTCAGATGAGCTAGATAACTAAATCACTTCTATTAATGTCAAATCTCCTCTTTTATAGACTACGAAAACACTTTTGAACAGAATATCCACGCACTTCGAATTTACAATTTCTAACGAATGAAAGTATAGTTTTATTTTCAAAAAAAGATTAATCATGTAGACACAAATTAATGTTCCTGAAAAGACTTGGATATTTTCTGACAATTAAATGTTTTGAAAAAAGAAAATATTTTCATACAATGTATTTTACATTTAAGACGATTGTGAATACTTCTCAGTTTATACCATTAAATTATGGACATGTTTTAAAAGTAATATAGCCGCGGTTGAAAATTTATAACTACAGCATGTCTACGGAACTGTGGGGAATATTAATACTTTCTTATATATTAGAAGTATGCATGCACATAATATATAGTTGTCAACATTTTTCATACCATTTAGGCACATGCTCATAACAAGTACAGTATCTTCTCTAAACAGTGTACCAGTGTACTAGTACACATTCAACATTAAATGAACACTGTAAATAAACTGACCGAACCAACAACAAATCGAATTAAATTTAAATCTTACATAGACGTATTTATCTTGTGAAAACAAACTTTTGTATTATTTCCAAAGTCGTTTTTCTATTCTCAATGTCAGTGGTGCAAGGGAAATAAATTTATTGATAATATCTGAAAAGTACCTACATGTACGTCAGACAAGACTTGTCCTTCCTTACCAGAAACTGTAGACATTTTTTTTCCAAAACTTCAATTATTGACTTATGGTATTGGACCCCTAATAGTAATGTTTAAAAATGGCATTTGCTTGGTATATTCTTAAAGTTGACCATGTTTCCCGCTGTGTTGCAAATTTTCTAGGGTGCCTCAAGAAAACAGATTTAATGAGACAGAATTCTAACTCCAACATTGAAAGATTAAGGTCGAATCCTGTGGGTCTGTTTTGAATTTTGCTCACTTCATTCAAAAATAACCTTGGGGCAGAAGTAAAACCTACCTGCATTTCTTCCGCAATATGCAATCTAAAGAATGATGACAAAATAGAGAACTTTTACCGCAAGTAACTCAGTATTTTTAAAGATGTCTAACTCTACCCCTCCTGATTCAGAGGTAAATTCATTTTGAACAGCAAGAAATCGCTTATAAAATGATTTTTTTCCACTTTTGTACAATACATCCATAGTAAGTCTTGAAAGAAGTAAAAACTTACTAGAAAAAAAGGAAAATATGGAGAAAAAAAATTTGGTCCAAGTGGAGCCTGAACCTACGCCACCCTGAAAATTGCAGTCGAAGTAGGTTTATGGTAGGAACTGAATACTCTTCAAAAAGGAGGTACTCTATTACGGGTTCAATACCTTAAATATAATACAGCGCTAAGTTAACTACTAAACCGCCCATAGTCTTGCCCAACTAGTCACAGAAGGAAGGCAATATTTAACAACCTGGACGAAGATAAAATAAAATGGACAATAGCCTGACAAAAAGTACCGAAAACTGGTTCATATCAATTACTCTCTGTTTACTGCCTGCTCATTTATTTGACGCTGAAACAAAATTAGATTTTTTCATTTTCAAATTTTGCAGCAGGTCTTTTGAAAGATATCTTTTTTTCCCAGACGCAAAAAGAAAGTTATAATAATACTTAATGCCTCTATACAAGTAAGAGGGATTGTTGAAGTTTTCTTTTATTATTTCAACTTCAAACATGCATTTTTGCACAGATATATTCTTTTTAAGAAAACCATTTTTTTATCCTTAGGACACCGGGCACATTTCTATGAAATCTCGCCAGACATATGTATGTTTTGACAACACAGAAAATGACGTCACCCGACCTTAATCTATTTCCGGAAGTAAAGAAAATGAAAGTAGACATACATAACTTGAAAACGAAAGTCACCTTTGGATTGCTCGATAGTCAGGGGTCACCCCGTCAAAAAGTTACGCGTGGATTTCTTTTTTTTTTTTTCTTTTTGCTAACGGGGAGTCAATTTTCAATAATTTTCTAACGATTTGAAAATACCTGGGCTTTAGCACGACATGTCAGCTTTTCATCTTCGAAAAAATATTTGAACTCGGAATAAACACAAATCCCACAGGGGTCCGTAACGAAGCAAGGGTACTTAGAGATTTTGGAACTTCGTCAAATCGCTCAAAAGGTCCTTTTTGATGTTGTCTGAAAGTGTCAGTATAGGCCTCGGGTGTAAGTATGGAAAGTATGGACATGCTGCTTTACCGCTTCATCCCCTCCCCCTCCCTCAACCCCAAAACGTTCAGACTGCATAAAATATGTGTTTATGTGAATGGCACTTGTTGCATTCTTTATGCCAAGTTGATTGCTGTAAGAATCTCATTATCGAAGACAAAGTGTCTGCCCACTTAACGTCATTACCTACTAGAAAATTTATTGCGCAGTAGTCTAAAGAGTGTGCAGATTTAAACAAATACAATTACTTCCGCGTAGCAATGACTAGATTTTGCAATGGTAAAAACTGGTACAAGTCGAGTGCTGAAATATGGTTAATCACTATCACTATTGTATTATATCATGTAGCGCAAAAGTATTTCACCTAGGATTATAAAACATTATAGGAATATATTTTTGCATGTGAATTTGTGCACCTGGTTCACTTAGTCAGACAAGGGTTATTGTTCTTGGATTAGTGAAAAATACACAGTCATAAAGTGCTTACAAGTTTATGCTGCATATATCTATGGACCCAATTTTAGTTAACATTTAACATCTTCCCTATATGATTAAAGAATCCTTTTTGTGCACTTAACAAAATATTATATTGGTCTCTCTTACTAATGACTTCATTTATCTTATCAGGCGTTCAGATATCAGAGTAATTTTATATTTTGAATATATACTATTTGCTGCAAAAGTTCACTGCAAAAAATCTAAATATATTTTTATCAAATTGAGAAATGTGTCACCATTGAAAAAGTAGGCATATATTAGATTTATTTGAATTTCGCATTTCTGACATTCGTATGTATACCGTCAATGTTACAAAGCAATGACTATTTAGATATTCCTGTATCAAACTGAAGTACACCAATATTAAACTTTAAATAGGAAAAGCAAATTGCTTTTTTGTACGTTGGCAGTACTAACTATCAAACCCTTTCAGGTTTCAAAATGATATAATAGCTTCTACTTATAATATTTATATAAATCCTTTGAGACATCTTAACCGCTTTAGCAACAATCATAGTATTAGAGTTTGATTGAATGGTGTTTGACGTGTGTTTGATATAGTATATAAGTACGTAGCTAGAATAGGCTAAACCCTTTTCCGAAAAATTCATATTTACTATTAGAAGTTTTTACTTTCAGTTGCCGAAATTTTTCTTGAGTTAGTCCATTCATTTTTCTTCGAAATAGCAACACTGAACTTAAAACAGTATCTGAATATTCACAAGAGCCCTTTCTTTGATATTCATTTGTTAATATCAACCAGCGACAGAGCGCTTTGGTTGTCTAACTTTCTTATTATTTAATATTTATTTATTTTGTTGGGTTTAACGTCGCACCGACACAAAATTTAGGTCATATGACGACTTTCCAGCTTTAATGGTGGAGGAAGACCCCAGGTGCCCCTCCGTGCACAATTTCATCACGAGCGGGCACCTGGGTAGAACCACCGACCTTCCGTAAGCCAGCTGGATGGCTTCCTCACGTGAAGAATTCTACGCCCCAAATGAGGTTTCGAACCCACATCGATGAGGGGCAAATGGTTTGAAGTCAACGACTCTAACCACTCGGCCACGGAGGCCCCCTTATTATTTAATGGGCACTGTATGAATCTTAAATATTGAAACACTCTCTAAAAGTAGAAAGCAAAAAGGGTATCTTACATGTATTTTGTATGAAACATAAGCCAGTGCTTGATCAAGCAGGGTCTCTTGGTCCACATTATAGGCCGTCAGTGATTTCTTTTTCAAATGCAAGATAGTTTTCCCTTCGACATCCCTTAAGTTAAGTAAACGTACTACATTTGTTCATTTTATACTTTTACTGCTTCATAGAACATTTCAAGTAGTCTCCGCTAATTTAAAAGTTCTTTTCTTATCTTTTTGTCCCGTGAACTATACGAAGATACGGAAATTAGACCTAAGATTTGTAGGCGATAAATCTTTTTTTCAAGACTGAATGTTATGTCTGTAAGACAGTAGACCCTAACTGTTTTATTGAGCAAAAACCGACCTCAATGACAGATAAATGGTGCATTAGTCTCAGATTTCAATATCCTTTCTTCATCTTTTCTAACCTTTCTATCTTCTCTCATCAGAAACTGCTATTTAACTGATATTATCATTCTGTTTATGATACAGTGCTTGTTGGAAGGTATAATCATAATATATAAGCGATATATCTTATTGGGATACTATAAGCATCGGCTTATATTTCACCGCGCATCGTCATGTTGTAACAGTCATAATGTATTATCCTTAATGTGATGGAATAAAAAAATATATATATATCCTTTATGAATGTAGAGATCACACCTTAAAACGAACCCATTATCAGTTGCAAGCCATTGCAATTAGAAAGTTTTTCCGATCTTTTGAAAGGCGTCAGATCAGGTTTTACAACCAAACATTATAGATTTACGATTTACCACAAGTCATAACTCTGCAGATTTTCAAAGTGAATATGCTATTTATGTACTCAATAACGTTCCTCCTTTTGCATGGACATTAGATGTATCAGTTAGGTTACAAGGTGTTCTATTCATGACTAAAAACCTTTCATCAATATTGTATAGGTATACTTTTACACATATGACTCGTCAGCCTATTATAATGATTAACACTTCAGATCTATTATTTTAGTTATTTTCCAACCATGTGTTCAGACTAACGGCACCAGACAAGAACGAAAATACCCAAGTGTATAACATGGAAACATTGTCTTTAAGGGGGAACACTGGCCATGTCGCCGGCTAGTTTCTCATTTAAAACGCATAGCGTGGCAATAGACATAAAAATGAGATGTAATCATTTATTTTGAATCGTTCACTTATCTTTGTTCCCGAATTTACTTATCGCAGAGAAATTCCGAATGTTTTATATTCATTTCAACGTCGCATTCAATAAATATAACAAATGTTATCCATACTAATGAGATCTGTCAATAAGATTTCAGTCACCATTAGAACATTTTTACATGGTCATCTTGTCACCAGTCTTTACCATGTTAATAGAGAATGCGTTGCTTAATACGATCTCATTGACCAGATGGAACCAGTAGCTTTAAAGTTTTGTGCATCTGCATAAACAATATCGCATAGGTCACTGTTTCTTGTTTTCAGATTGTTTCATACACAAATACCATCTCAGACAATTTTAATCAGGGCAAACGCTGTCATTTAAAGTATTTTCTCGGATTAGGTATGGATCGTAATGAACTTAAAATTTTCGTGGTGCAGCTAAGTGATGCTAACTACTGAGGAATCAGATTTTATAAACACTCCTGTGTGATGGTGTTTACATTACTTGATGACACACTGTTAACGTGGGCGTTAAGTAAAAGCAAGTCATCCGCTCATCTGCAACTTTTCAGCATTACCGAAACTGAGCGAGCTAGCGGTCCGTTTATTATTCAGCATTACCGAGACCGAGACAGCTGCATCTTATGGCTATATCCAAATATTCACTGCAAAATAAAAACCCAGGATAAACGGGTTTTTTTCTCCCTCGGATTTAGTTCGCACTTTAAAAACTGCGGGAGGAATTTTAACTTTAACTCGTATTTTTTTTCTTAGTCTTAAATGTCTTATTTTCTCTATATCTGTTTTCTCCATATAAAAAGTCAAAATAAGCGTTCTGAAAATCTCTCATGGGAGGTTTGCTACCGCACATGGTACTGATGGATCTCGCAAGCAGTACATTTATTTAACTTGCGGAAAATTTTCTGTCTTCAATTACTTACATGGAGAACATACGCCTTTGTCCAGAATCCGAACGTATGGCTAAACTGCTTCAATTATTGCTCGAATAATTAAATCGAGTTCCTTCCTACAGGAAAATCTACACGTTTAGAACAGCTAACTTTAATAAACATTTGGAACGTGTACGTTAAAATTGAATGAAAAATGTATTGTTCTAGATATTGGCACCGCAAATATAACTAAGGTGTATTTGAAATGTTCAATATCTGTACTGCAAATATGTAACGTGTAATCGATTACTGTTTCCTTGTGGGCCTACTCTTTTGGCTTCAGTTACGTGCAACTATATTCGTCAAGCGTAGACCCTCATATTTTGCGAGATATGGGCACTCTCAAGGGTGTGCACGCCATTAGAAGGCTGAGTCAACAATTTACACTTTTAATTTACAATTGATTTAGCAGCATTTTATAGAAAGGCCGTATTGGTGCAGTCATGAATGAAAGCATTAAACTTTGGTTTTACATGCAATGTACATTTGCTATAGCTTCCGCAGTGCATTAACAACCGGACGGAGAGAAGTGCAATAAAACAACAGTTAATACATACATGTGTATGCCAGAATAGTCATAAAATAAATTTCAGATGATTTTAAAGGAAGTGTAGGGTGAATGCAAGAAGCGTAACACTCCTTAGCATGTCATTTCAACATGCCCTTTCATACGATGTGACCAAATTAAATACTGGCTTTGTACATGCCCTTTCATACGATGTGACCAAATTAAATACTGGCTTTGTAACACTATAAATAGGTATGTTAAGATAAAAACGGCCTTCATATTTAACCTTGTATCCTGTAATCTAGAAATGACTGACCTTAAACGGATGTATATTTTTAGTTAATCCATGCTGAAGGCTTATTCATCTGTAGGCATATATAAAGTAGCTACTAGTATTAACTACGATGTGATGTAAGAATACCGTACTGTAGTTTAGTTTTCACATCAGGTAATCGCAATGCCACTATAGTACGATAACACAATGGTAATGATACAAAATTAGGATAGCAAGACGATGATAGAAAAAAGCACGATGTTGTTAGAGCGAAGCCAAGAAGCCGAAGACGCGATACTACGATGACACGATGGTACCGAAGCGATACTTTGACAACACGATCACAAAGGCACGATATCATTATAAGTCTTCGTCATTGTTTCTTCAGTCCATCTAATCGTCCAGTCGTACCATCACGACCGAGTTGTGTCAGCACGCACCACCGTGTCATCTCATTGTCGCGAAAATGCATGTGCCTATTGCAATAACGATAACACGACGGCAATAATGGTATCACCTTCTTGCCTTCTTTGCTGAAATTCACATGCAAATGTAAAAAAATAAAAACAATTGAATCAAATATAAGACATCTCCTGGCCCCAATTTCCGGAAAAAAACTTTAGTTATTACTTAGTTTAGTATGTTATTTTAAAATCGTGCTATTGATTAAGTTATTGTTATTTAATGTTGATTTTTCTGTAACAATGCATTTATAGCTAAATTATTCCTTGGTTAATAGTTTTTGTCTGCAGTATTTAAGCACAATATAACGAACTTTTTTTTATTATTTTAAGTATTTGCTTTCGTATATTTCTTATTTCTGTTCTTCGTTTTCTGTATAATTCAGAACTGTTGTGTTTTGATCAATGAAATAGTCATAATTTATACGGTTCTAATATAGATGAAATCACTTAAGGACAAAAACAAACATTTGAAATAACAGGTTTAGCTAAGGAATTATTTAAGTGTTTTCGTGGAATCAGACTTTGGTACACACGCGTATGACTGTGATGAGTTTACGCACTTGATAGTACGGAAAGCGATTCTGCCACAATGTAAGGGCATCAGATACTCTTAATGTCACGACAGTACAGAAAAGCTAGTATTAAAAATATGTTCATCAAAATAGCGAAATGTTCTTAACAGATCGCGACAACTGTCATAGAACTTATAACTACATCATTAAAAATGAAATATCTTAATTTTTCTGTAAAGCACAGATAAAATAACACGTATTACAGACACAGTAGATAGTTTCTTGACATTAAACAGTCTACCAGTAAGTGTAGTTCGACAAATAAATTCTGTATTTTTCTAACACATTAAGATACTTTCTCAGATGTATAGGTGTGACCTTATGAAATTACTTTCCACACTCCCTTGGAAATGTGGACTTATACTGAACAAGTGAATGAAGTAGTGCCATGCAATACAAAGTTTCCTACTCTACTGGAAGGCAACTGATTCTCTCTACCGCTGCAGTATTACATATTAAATTATTTATAATATTGTACTATATATACAATATTCGGATTGAAATTTGCATTATACAAAACTCTACAGTTTTTAATTGCTTATAACATCTATAGATATAGACACATAATATGACACATGAGCTTATATTAAGATATTTTACAGTGTCACAAATTGACATACGGGCCTTATTTTATCTGTAGTGTAAATGCAGGTATTGCATCATCTTTTTGTAAATTTTTGAGTTATTGAGGTAAATGTCAGATTTCACGCATGAAATACCTCTCATGTTTTTCTGTATTTCATAACTTAAATGTCCATGTAAATTTCATTAAATTCTGTTCAGTAATAAGAAAGTTGATATTTTATAAACTTCAGTGATTTATGTTTTTATCCCCAAAACCACTATAATGGGCCTCAAATTGTCAATTTAAATTCGCGCCAAAGTAGTTAGATTCCCCGGCTATATCGTGAATCCCGTGAAAATAGAAATAGTAAGAGTCCACGGCTTAGCCGTGAATCCCATGAAATTTAGTATTTGGCGGGACATTATCCTTTAAATAGACTGGACTAGATATGCCTTGCGCACACCACCTTACGACTTTATAGACGAATCTATGTCTGAATTATTTGTTTTGCTATGGTGCTTACCATATGTTATATATTTTAGCTTCTTCCGCCAGACGATTTTTCCTGGTGATGTCATAACCCGGAAGTACAATGCCCGAGGTTCACTTGTCTTCACTCGCCTGGATGTGATATTCCCAGCGCAGAGCTTACGTCCCATGGTTGTGCCGTAAACCGCAAAGACGATGATTTTTGTTATCCTCTGAAGTCAGCTCAGGGATGCAATCACCTACCACCATAGGGAGCCAACACGGAATCAACGTATTCACGGTTTAAAGGGACTGGATTTTGAGATATGTTTTGTTTGTGCTACTTAAAGTTCACAATTACATTAAAGACCTGTGTCACGTCAGATTAGAATGGAAGTATAAGAACTTTTGTATCTAGAGATACTGAACTTTCTTTTTTTTTTCTTTCTTATAATCAGTTTTTTTCTTTTCATATCTATTCATTGTTAATAATCATCTTATGTAAATAAATTTGTAAATATTGTAAAGGGTGTTGATTTGTTCTGATGGTTGCTGTCGCCGGTACGGCCTTTCCTGTCACATACAGACTGGACAGGAAAAAGACCAATGTTGACCTTTGACTTTCAAGTGTGACCTTGACCTTTGAGCTAGGGTCTGGGTTTTGCGCTTCACACATTGCCTTATTATGGGGAACATTTGTGTCAGGTAATATTGAAATCCCTAAATGGATGACAGTGTTATGGACCAGAAAGGGGAAAAACTATTGAACTTGACTTTTGACTTAGGGATAAGGGTTTTGCGTAAGACACATTGTCCGATTATAGGAAATATTTGTGCCTAGTAATACTAAAATCTCTTAATTAATGACAGTTAGTTATTTACCTTTGGCCTCAAGTGTGACCTTGACCTTTCAGGTAGGGTTCTTGGTGTTGCGCATGACACGTCCTATGATTTTTGGGAACATTTATTGCCAAGTATTATTATAATTTCTTCATGGACGGCAGAATTCGGGACTCGACACGAAACGGACCCTGTCAATGCCATGTTAACATTTGACTGCCAAGTGTGAGTTTGACCTAAAAGCTAGGGGTCTGAAAATTGTGCGTGACACATCGTCTTATTATGGGGTACCGGACAGGACAAAAAGCCCTGTTGACCTTCGACCTCCAAGCGTGACCTTGACCTTTATGCTGAGGTTTCGGGGTTTGCACACGACACGTCGTCTTATCCAAGGGAATATTTGTGCAAACTATTATTTTAATCCTGTTTTGCATGACAAAGTTATGGACCGCACAGGAAAAAATTCCTAGTGACCTTTGATCACCAAGTGTGACACTGACCTTTAACCTAGGGGTCTGAAAGATGTGCATGACACATCGTCTTATTATGGGTTACCGGACAGGAAAAAAGCCTTAATTCTTCGGAAATCTGCTGGAGCAATAATATTTTGAAATGCTCTTTATTATATTTTCAATATTGCATGCATCATGTTAAAATAGCTCTTGTCTTTATATTTCTGACCGTACGTTTAGATGAAAATCTTGTTTACATAAATTATATAACAATAGTTTGATTACAGTTGCAGAAATTCGGAGGAAATTTAGACATAAAGCTCTTGCAATATCTATTCAATATAGTGCTCCCTGACGTTTTGAGGAAAGACATTGTGTCTGAAATCATTTATCCTCCACCTCTGATTCGTATGGAGAAGTTGACAGTTACTTGCGAGAACATGTTTGTTCTGGTACAAAATCTAGGAACACTGGTCGCCGTTGCATATCTGAAATACTGTGAAAAACGACGTTAAACATTTTTTATGAATGTATAAACTCCTGTGGCTTCCTCTCTATTTAGTCAACATGGAGAAAATATATTTATGGCTATTCTTAACAGATGAATACACCCTGATATTCGTTGCATGTCCAATACCTGGCGCCCCTTTCATTATAAATACTTCGACATTATGATAATCGTAATATGGAGTGATGTCCAGCGGTCACAAATCTTGTTCCCGTCTATTTCATAAGGAACCCGTATGTAGTCTTACACGGTGGACTGAAGAATCGGGAAAGCTTCTTATCTTGCACTGAACACAAACATTCGTTCATATGAGATGTCGTTGGCTTAGAGGGATCCAGGATCTTGTTTTAGTTGAGGGGGCACGAAGTTTTTAGAGGGTCTGGGGGTGATATACCCTTGGAAAAATTTGGTCACTTATATCTCAAATGATGCAGTTTGACGTATATTTAACTTTAAAGTTAGTTTGAGCTTGAATATTAACACAAAGCCATCTTGAAAAGTTGTAAAGTAAAATAAATTTCTAAGGAGACTGACTTCCAGTCTCACGACTTCTGCAAGTATCGATACTACTGACTTCGAATGTACCAATTTGTAAAACAGAAAATTTGCTTGGATTTGGGTCCAATCAATGCACCGGCCTGTAATTCAATGCGTACTCTAGAAACAGTCACAGGGATCAAATCATAAAAAAAACACAATATATTTTATATTACGGATATTTGCTGTTAATATACATGGTATTACAATTTTATTTTTCCTGTATGAAAACCTCTAAGTAAATAGTTTTTGGGTTACAAAACTTGGTACAGGTATTAAAATGCTTGAGATCACGAGAACAATTTTTTATCTTACCGGAGTTTTTTTTTTGCAGTCGGGTAGAGCTATCCTTCAAACAGCGTCTCATGTTCTTTTGACTGTTCTCTTCTGAAATTGTTTAAATGGTTTCGCTTCTTGCACATGTGGGTCGTGATAGCTGAATCAAACAATGCCATCTCTACTTCTAAACCGCTGTTCATTTTTAAAAACAAAATTCACATAAATTATCCTCTACCACGACTGTTCAAAATATTTTAATGTCTCGGAAGCCTAAAGCACGATCAAAATAAACGATATGTATGTGGTGGAAAATTTGTATTTCATCAGTTTGAAGCATGATTTTAAATTCTTTTCACACAAATGATCCTACGGTGAATGTTCAAATGATTTGACCAAAATATTTGACCAGCAGAGGGTGTGGACATTTTTTTCCCAATGCGTAAATACTGGGGACTGTAAAATCATTTACTTGATTTACAGCTACTCGTCCACTGTGATGGTGAACTTTTTAAACATGCTCATTTCCGCAATTTAGTCAAATAACTAATATACGAAAATGGGAACTTTAAAAATTATTTACTTGATTTTACAGCTACTCGTCCACTGTGAGGGTTAACTTTTTAAACATGCTCATTTCCGCAATTTTGTCAAATAACTAATATACGAAAATGGGAACTTTAAAAATTATTTACTTGATTTTACAGCTGCTCGTCCACTGTGAGGGTTAACTTTTTAAACATGCTCATTTCCGCAATTTTGTCAAATAACTAATATACGAAAATGGGAAGTTTAAAAATTATTTACTTGATTTTACAGCTACTCGTCCACTGTGAGGGTTAACTTTTTAAACATGCTCATTTCCGCAATTTTGTCAAATAATTAATATACGACAATGACAAATAATAATGTGAGTGAACATAACTGTTAGATATTGGTAGAAAGGAGGAAAACTATTATTTTCACGTTGCAACGTTCTTTCTGTATAATATTTTGGGTTATTTGTTAGACTATTTGCAAAACTTATGTTTCGGCGTGTTTGTTTCACTGAGCATTTTCATAGTACTGTACTAAAATTGGGAAATATTTATTTCGGCAAAAGTGTGTACACATAAAATGACCTTTGGGTGAATCTTTATCAGTAATGTTCAAATAATTTCGATTTCTCATAAATCAAAGCCACACAAGGACGTGTTTATGTTACTGTACACAACTTATCCCAGACAACACGTTATTAGAGCTAAGAGGATTAGAATGTACAGATGCGTTTCAGACAATGTAATTAAATGAATATTCAGCAGAAGTCGTTGCCATCCTTCTTATAGATTTGTATCTAGCAAAACTGTTGGTTCTGAATACGTCATCTTGGTAAAATTACTGTTGATTCTTTCTCTGTTGAATATTAATAATGAAGTCATTAAAAAGTATGTTAAAACCACTGTTAAGTGTCATTGGTAACGTTACAGACTTCACTTTTCACTTTCAAAAGATATAATGAAATGTCACGAAATCGGACTGTAGTAACTCATTTCATAGTTATTCGATAGTTAAATAATTATTTTTGTTTTTCGTTTCTGTATAATTGTTCTTAATATTAAACAAGAGCTGTCACTAATGGTGACAAATGCCCCCGCAGCGCCTTGACCTTTGACCTGGTGACCTTGACCTTTGACCTGGTGACCCCAATGTCAGTAGAGGTCGTGTACTCAATAAGTACTATCAGCATGTGAAGTTTGAAGGTCCTGGGTGCAGTTGTTCGCGAGTAAAGTGCCTTCATGCAAAAAGTTAACGTTGTGACGAACGAACGAACTAACGAACGGACGGACAGTTGGAAACTAATATGCCCCCTTTCGGGGGCATAAAAATCTTCATTATGATTACTATGAAAGATTTTACAGTACATAAGAATACAATTAACGTAGTTTCTAACCATTTAAATATTTGACTAACTAAGATAGATCTATATGATTATATAACATTGCAAAAATTGTATCACAACTAAATGAAAATTATAATATACAATAAACTTATTTACAGTCACTTGTTTTAAGATATAAATAATCGGTAATACATCCACGGTTCGAACCACTTTGTTGTAGTCTCTAACTTGAGATAACCTACTACCAACAATGCCGATTTTCTGAGTTCAATAGCAAACTTTATATTTATATAGATATAAGAAAGTCGACAATTTCGTGACTAAATCAACTGAAGATTTTCTAGTGGTCTAATTTGATAGTTTGTGTTTATGAAATGAATGGATATTCATGGTTCTGTCTTCAAGTAAAATAAGCGTTGGTTATTGCTTTACTTAAAGTCATTTTTATTGATGAAACAAAACAAAATTTATAAATGGTCTGTCAGAGAAACCACTCGTAACTGGGGAAGTTACTAAGTCTTGTGGTTTTCCCTTTATATATGTAATCATGTTATCTAGCTTGACATTCTTTGTTGATCATATACTCATTAATACTTTCGATATAATGGGTAATCTGTCACTAAATATTACATTTTAAGGTATTCATTTTAATCCAGAAAAACGTCATCAGATATTGCCAACGTGGCTAAATATATACACAAACTGAGCATAAAATTTTGTATATATACAGACATGTTATTTCACGAAAACATAATTTTAATGCATAACAAATAGGTGTATTTTCTGCTATCATAATATAATAAAGTTATTGTGTGTTTTAGATTTTAGGAAACAGAAATGCACTTGATGATGATGTTAACAGTGATTTTTCATTTGAATTTGCATTGGTGTTTTAAGCAGCTGTCACTGGTAAACTAAACAGGTAAACTAAACAGTTACCTTCTAGCCAGATATTTCCATCCGCACCTCATCTTGTGAAAGGTGCTTTTTTCTTCCATGCCATATTCTTCAATAAGTAAAAGAAATAAGGTAAACTGAAGCTTTTTTTTGAAACCAATATAATATTTAAGTAGCGAATTCATTCATCAATTACAGAACGCGAGTCATCTTACATCTCGGACTATAAGAGGAGTTTTGCCATCATCGGAACAACACGAGGAAATCCTGTCTGGATATATGATTATAAATATACTGATTGCTTAAAAAAAAGAAACGCTATCTGTATGTTATTCTGTAATAGCGTATGAATTTTTGGTTTGAGTTTTAATTAACATTTAATTTATAATATAATGTTATTAATCAAGCGATTTCATATTGGCCTTGTTATTTGTCCAATGGTTGTCGTATTCGCCCAAGGCCGTACTTGTTTCATATGATGTGTGAAATTGATCTAATACAGTGTGTAATATTGTAAAGTTGAATAATAATAAATTATTCGAGAAATATTATTATTCGCCATTACATACTAGTTCTATGATTTTGTCATGAGATATTTTATTCTCAGCTTCAAAACTTCAGTAAAACTTTTATTGAAATAATGCAAAGACTTTTTCAACCGATGCTTACATACGAAGTTATTGACAAATGCATCTTGCTGTTATTATCCTGAAATTAGTTAACTGCCTATCGACGGAGATATCTCAGAAGTGTGATTAATTCTCAAAATGAAATGAAAAATTGCATAGATGATACGTCTCTGCTATACTTTTCTCCGTACATTACCTAATTTTTGTACAGTAATTACATCATTATTAAGTTAAATGGTAAATCTCCTGGATTGGAAACTAATTTCAATACTCTTTTCCTCCTACGTTTTCTGTCAGCACGAACAAAGAACTATTATATTAAAAATATAATCTGGAAGAACACGTACACAGCGTTACTTGTATAACTGCATTAATTTTCATGTTCACCTTGGAAGAGAGATTCATATCTAGCAGTCTTGCTTTTCCAAACTAATGCGAAACTATGAAATTTGCTTTGTGCTTCGGCTTTCGTTTTCATATTGTTATCACCATAAAATGCATCATTTTTGATTTAATACTTGAATATGTTTGTCGGTCCATTATAACGTTATATGTTAATGGGGAAGGAAACAAATATATACTGATTCTACAAGTTGCATGCATAGCAAGGTAGACAGGAAGGGCAAACAAAGAAAAGCAATGCTAACTTTGTGCTATCTTTTCAATTGAATATGTAAAATATATAATATATTGTTACGTAGATGAACGCAATGTTTTAGTGATAGTGTATTATTTTGACAAATATAAATCGCACTAAGTTAAACAAAATGTAAGAGTGTTAACGTATACAATTAAGGACATTATTAAAAAAAAATTGTAGAATTTCTTTTCCGTTTTAAAGAAAGTTTTGGAAAATATCTGTTCTAAAAGTAGTATAAAAGCCAAACTCATAGGACGTTGTCTTTCCTAACCTTAGCCGATTTTTTTCTCTCAAAAAATCAGTAGTTAATGAGATGACCTCGGCACTAAATATAGAGTTGTTTGCACTAATTTACTCGTCTATGTAATTTACTTTCTGTTTATGAAAATAACCTTCGGCTCCTCGTCGCTTTCTCGGTGACACAACTAATAAAGTTTGAAAAAGTCACCATCTAGTAAGCGGCCCAGAAAGGTGTACTTACAGTTCGTCTTAATGCATTTTAAGCGTAGATAAAATCGATGCCATATTTGTTCCCATAAAAGATTGAAAACACTATAAAGTTTTACTTGTTATAATTGAGCAGCGCTATGTGAAAACCAATATAGTGCCTTTGCGACCAGCATGGAACCAGACTAGCCTGCGCATCCGCGCAGTTTGGTCAGGGTCTATGCTGTTCGCTAATGGTTTCTCTAATTGTAATAGACTTTGAAAGCGAACAGCTTGGATCCTGACCAGACTGCGCGGATGCACAGGCTGGTCTAGATCCATACTTGTCGCAAACGCACTATGTTGGTTTTCTCATGGCGCGGCTCATACGTTTTAGTTGTTTACAGTAGTTGTTTGAATATTTTAAATCAGTGTATTTACTCGTAAGGTCACCGCTGCTTTTGACATATTAGCATTCTGTCAGGTTACTGTCAGATTGGAAAATGTCATTCGCTAGTTAGGGTATATCTTACAAGATGCATGCGTTTGTTTCTTAAAACTCTGTGCTGGATGACTACTTGCTGAGGTAGAGGCGCATATATTTTAGAAACCTGCGGGTGCCCTCTCCAAACAGCCATTTGCTCATGCGCTACAGAAGCGGAATGCCCCTGACATTCTGAAAACGAGTTTTATAAGGAATATTTTGTATCAGATAATAACTTTTTCAGCTTTATTTTCAAAACAGATTTAATACCAAACATATTTCCAAAATTCATTGTGAAAATTCAAGTCTTTACAGATATATAAATATTAAGTTAAAGCTACCCCATACTCATCAACAGACCTTCATTTAGACAATATGATTGTTTTACTTTGGGTTTTGATATAAGTGCTTTCAACTGGTTGCAGTTTCATTTATGATGGATAGTGATATATAAGTTGTACCGTCAGGACTAAGAGCATTTAGATGCATTTTGTACATTTTCTGCAGTTCTAAAGCATGTGACTGAATACCGACCGTACTCCTATTTAGACAAAAAATCCAAGTCATTGCAGAAACATTAAGAACGTCCTGATTTTGACAAGATATTTGACAACCTCCCTACAACAGCCATTTGGCGATTTGGGTGGTAATAATACTTGGCTGAGATATTATGCCCACCGACATTGTCAGCAAGTTTGGTGAAGATCGGATGAAAACTGTTCGACTTTTAAGAGCGGACAAGGCTAAGTTCCCTGTTTTTCGAGTAATTCAAGGACTATTATAATCAAAGAGTGCGTGGTACAATTTGGCTAGTTATCGAAATTGACCTAGATGTAATGCCCACAAACATTGTCAGCAAGTCTGGTGAAGATCCGGCGAAAACTGAGTTATAGAGCAGACATGTTTTGGATGTTGACCGCCCGTCCGTTGCCATTCATAATCTTCTCCATTTTGTTTCTTAACCCTTAAATATAAATTGCTGAAGTAGCTATTCAGACAGTCATGGCTGATACCAATTTCTAGGTTTCGTCCGGAACGGCTTCTTTTAGCGACTTTTCAAATATTCCAACATCTGATGATCCTTTTTACTGTATTTTTAAGTTTTTGATTATTAACAAACGTTTTAATATCTTAATCAGATAGCATTGTTATCCCTTGAATCATTTTTGTGTGTTGTAAACAAAAAGAAAGAAAAAAAAACCCTCAAATTAAATCAAGATTTCAAAGCGCATAATCAAACTCTGTACATAGAGCGCCTACTTTATCCGATTTGCATTCGGAACATTTTCACGCGTTTCGGGCTTTATCGTATGTTTAACACGGGACTGTTGAACCATCCAAATACAGAAAATACAGGATTTTTGTACGCGCGTGCGTCCAAATACAGAAAATACAGGATTTTTGTACGCACGTGCATCCAAATACTGTAATATATTGTACGGTCACGTGTTGCAAATGAACGTTCGCGATTGGATAGATAAAATAAGTATAGAATAATATGCTTATATTAGGAAACATAAGGCTTCTTGGGGATAATACGTTTGTGTTATTAATTAAATTTCCCTTTTACGACCACAGTTCGTATACATGTTTACTTCTGTGACCTAGTTCTGGAGTCGTTTAATCTGATAAAATATTTGTTATATTTTGTAAGTTAAAATGTCATGCCTCAAATGTATGAAAACTCTTGTATGATTTTGTATGACTTTAATTTTTACGGCTTTAAGTAAGCAAGAAAAAAGAAATTCTGCACAGTCACTTCAAAAGATAAATCCCTATGCTGTTTTAAACACAGTTGAGTCGCAAGTGATATGCCCTTGACACAATACAATTCAGGTTTACAGTGTTTGCAGGTTTAAAGAAGATACTTATAAATATAGCTAAATAAACACAGTAATAAACAGTTACTAATCCAGTCTCACTATAGAATACAACTTGAATTACTACATTTAGATAAAGGTATGATACCAAAGCGAAATACTTCAAAATGTGCATTTGTATCAATCATTTAAACTTGACTTTTTTCTGATACTGTCTATGCTCCGGATTCTTCAATCAGAAACAATTATAACTATGAATCTCGAGCTTTTTACAATTACTAAATTGTTTAAGGGGTCGATTTCTAACAGGCTCACATGTAACATGAACCATAATATTTTTCTTTCTTCTTTTTAATTTTACTATTGATCCAAATTACATCCTTTCATAGATTTAAGCTTCTATTCAGTTTGAAATTGCTTCTTTACATCCATTTACCAACCATCCGCGTACACACGCACCCAATCCCATATATATTTTGTTTTGCTTTCAGTTCAATCCCAACAACAAGCACAAAACTTTAAAATGAAAAATATGTTTTAATTGTTTTACGTCCTGTTTCTTTTGTTTTTTTTTATGTTTCGTTTTATGTATTGTATATTTAGCAGCCCAATTTCCAAAGAAATGACTACCAATTTGTTGTAAACAGGTGCATAATGCCCCGTTATATCGAACTCTGGTAAGATTTTCCTTTCCTGGTTTTAAAGATATCACTCTTCAAACATAGCACTGATGTGCAATATATTTAGAATTTTTACAGGGTACATAAAAATGACGAAGTCTATGCTAGTATTCGTTCCCCTTTCACCCCCACCCTGTACAACCAATACTATTCTATCAGCATCGTATGTGTTCAAATAATAAGACAAACATTAAGCCTATTACTTATGAATATAAAAACTTTACTGTATTTAGAAGCTAGAAATCACTCTTATCTCAACAGTCAAATTAAGTCATATAAAAGCTTTGAGGAGGCAAACTTTTGAGAAAATTTAAAAGAATTTAAACAAAAGCAAAATAACCTATATATAGAAGCAAAAATGCAAATATATTTATTTTGTATTTTTGAAGCAGAAATAGAACTTGGAGTTTTCCGGAAGCTGTCAATGTAAATTTAAAATTTTGTGATAATAAACAAATGGACAAAAACTAAGTGCAAACATTCTTACAGTTGTATCAGCATTTGATTGACAAAAACACGTGTAGGGGAAAATGCGACTTTGCGATGAATATTTATCCGAGACTTTGACAGAATTAACTGAATAACAAAGGTCACTTGTGATGTTGGCATTCAGCTGTATAAATTTGTCGACAGTATACGTGGGTGAGGATGATTAAGTTAATTTAATGGTTGCCTGGCAATGTTAACTTCTCGGAAGATGTTAAAAATTAGAGTTACGGATTTTCATTTCAACTGAGACTGATTTAGATTTTATGAGACATTCAGGAACCTTATCCTATTGCATTAGAAGTAATTGACTAAATATGTTTAGATGCAGTCTACAATAAAGCTTGAATTCTCAGTTGTATTATTATTTATCTACTTTGTTGGGCGAATTGCATCGAGAGCCTTTTAAGCCGCCCAGCATCACCGTTTGTCAACCTTCCGTCAACAGGTGTATTGTTTAGCTACAGGAGACCTCATTTCTTGAGTTATCATTCATTTGTAAGATTTACACCACAGAATATATATGCAACAAAATCTCTGTAAAATTTGGTAATGGTAGGACTTCTCCAGGATCATAAAAGGTATAACCTGTAGATTGTTTTCTTTACTTTCAAAATTCTCGTAATGTCCCTTTTTAAACAAATCGTGTAAGACATTTCTCTCCCCTGTCTCTATGAAGGTGACCAGAATGTCTATGGCCAGAAGATTTCGGACAAGTTCGATATAGGCAATATTGATTCAGTAACAACATTTAATTTACTATTTAAGACAAATGAGTTTGTCAAAACTGCCTTGCTTCTGTCGATATGACCCTAAAAAAAACAATGAAACATGAAAGGTCACAGTCAAGATTACTTTGCCTACTTTGAACAATTATGGTCATTGACATGTCACAATTAACAGATTAAAGTCCACATGTCCTTCAAACCCGAAAAAGTTCACACAATGCCTGTACCAAATGTGACATGAAATTTGGCCCTTGATCGCTAACTATGAGAAAGGGACTTCCATACCTGCAAAATATTTCTTGATACAACAATCTTGCAACCGTTTCAGCTCGCATATTTGACATCGGAATACACTCAATCCACCCTGAGAAACTGTCAACTACTGAAAGAATATATTTTAGGCCCTCCGGTGTCTCTGGTAAAGGACCCAAAATATCCATATGTACTCTCATTAAAGGCTCGGTAATCGGCATTGGCTGTAAAGGAGCTCTATGATTAGCATAATTCCTTGAAGCCTTTTGACAAAAATCACATGTCTTTATGTACGACTGAATGTCAGACCACATCCTGGGCCAGTAATACTTCATGCGAATAGATGCAAAACATTCATCAAAGGCCAAATGTGACCCACCTGGACCGTCATGGTAACATTCTAAAAGATCCTTCCTAAACTCAGTTGGAACTACAATTGTGGAACAAGTTGAAAACCAGGAAGTACAGTTTTAGCATTGACAGAGAAGAAGTGATACAAAACATCATTATCTAGAATGTAGTTGTCAGATTCTGCAACCAATTTGGTTGCTTTAATTTGATCTGTGGGAACAATTCCATCTCGCACATACTCAAAAATAGGACGCAAGTCTGCTGACTACCATTGATAATGTGAAATAACATTGTGAGATTCTTTATCTACCTGAGGTACTTTAGCTGGCAACTCAAAATCACTGTTGTCTTCATGATTTGGCAATTTATCATTTATGAATGAAACAGATGGCACATCACCTGTATATGTTTGTTCAAATTCAATTTCACAGTAAATTTGTTTACCTGGAATGGTGTCTGTAGGTTTATCATAACTCTGGCCTTTGTCATGACTTTCTTTAACGTCTGTAGAGGAAATAGAATGTAATGTATGATCAGATTTACCTGTGGCATCTTCCTGTTTGTCTTGGTCGTCATATCTACGTCTACTCAAAGCATCCGCGACGTGATTTGTAGATCCACTTTTGTAGACTAATTGAAAATTATATGGTGATAGTTTCATACTCCACCTGTGTAATCTACCATGGGGATCCTTAACATTTCAGCCACTGCAGCCCTCTGTGATCTGAAAATACCTTGAACTCACTTCCCGCAACGTAAGGGTGGTATTCTTTAACACTTTCAATTATTGCTAGGGCCTCGAGCTCTGTCACTGCCCAATGTTTCTCGTGTTTACCTAAGCTTCTACCCCCATAAGAAATAACTTTTTCCTTCCCTTCGGGGCCTCCGTGGCCGAGTGGTTAGAGTCGTTGACTTCAAACCATTTGCCCCTCATCGATGTGGGTTCGAAACCTCATTTGGGGCGTAGAATTCTTCACGTGAGGAAGCCATCCAGCTGGCTTACGGAAGGTCGGTGGTTCTACCCAGGTGCCCGCTCGTGATGAAATAGGGCACGGAGGGGCACCTGGGGTCTTCCTCCACCATTAAAGCTGGAAAGTCGCCATATGACCTAAAATTGTGTCGGTGCGACGTTAAACCCAACAAAATAAAATAAATAAATAAATTTTCCTTCCCTTGGTCATTCAACTGAGATAAGTAAAACCCAATTCCTGTTTTGGAAGCATCTGTAGTAATTCGGAAAGGCTTTGTCATATCAGGCAGCGCCAGTACAGGAACCGTTGTAAGTTTATCTTTTAGTGTTGAAAATACTTTCTCGCAAGATTCTGACAATACACACTTTGCGTCATGTTTTAGTAAAGCATGTAATGGATGAGCTTTTTTACTAAATTGAAAAATGAACTTCCTCACAAACGTAGCTAATCCAAGGAATGAACGTACCTGTTTAACCGCTTTAGGCCTTGGAAACGTCTTTATAGCATTAATAGTTTTCGGACATATCTGAATTCCATCTCGACTCAGGAAGTTCCCAAAATACTCAACTTTTTCTTTGCAAAATTGGCTTTTTTCATTATTCAGTTTCAAATTTCCAAGACGTAAACGTTGGAAAATTGCATCTAAATGTTTCAAATGTGTATCAAAGTCGGGTGAAAAACAGAGTAAATCGTCAATATAGATCAAAACTATTTTGTAATTCAAACCTGCCTTTGCTTTTGTCATGATGCATTGAAAAGCCATAGGTGCATTCATAAGACCATACGGGACGCGCTTAAATTGATAGCAGTTACCTCCCGTTGAGAATGCTGTTTTATGCGCTGTTTCCGAATCGAAGGGTATCTGTCAGAATGAAGATCTTAAGTCTAAAGCTGAGAAAATACTTGCCTTGCTATTTGCAACACACTAACAGGGGGGTGATCGCCAGTTTCTATTTTATGAAAATGCAAGTCTGTGCACCATAAAGATGAATTATCTTTAGCGAATATATCAGAATTCTTACCTAAAAATATCAGCAGTTGACGCTTTTGCTCATGTGTTAGATTTGCATGATCCACGTTCAGTCTCAAATCTTTGTTCAAAAATACACTCTCATCTTCAGCAGAGATATTTGAAATATGTGGTTGCTTACCTGCAGCTTTCGTTTGGTTGCTTGGCTCTGTATTTGCGATGCCATAGACATGAAACAGCTTGCCAAGTACCTGTGACTTCTGTATTTGAATTTCACAATCAAATGGGTTAAACTATAAAAAATTCGCCTCACCTCCAACTGATTTCACAAGACATTTCGATCCCATTCCATGCAATGACGGAATTGGCTCAATTAAAGCCACAGAATTGTTCGGAATTTTGGACAAACGCACAGGAATGACCGTTTGACCATTTGGTTTCAAAGTAACATCAGCACAAGCACGTGCTAAACCCAAGCAGTAAGAACTTTCAGGAGAGACAAGCGCTATCAGAGTGTTATTAATTCTCAACCGATTATCACTAAAGTCAAGAGTATATTTATATTTCTGAAGAAAGTCTAGACCCAAAATACAGTCGTTGTGCAGTCTTTTAAAAATATGAAATACTTGCGAGAACTGTGAACCACCTATATGAAAAGTTACATCCGCACGACCAAGCACCTGTAGGATTTCACCACCTACGCCATACACCTGTGAATATTCAGATTTTCTGATTTTGCTACAACAATTGGAAGAAGATTTAATTTTGTTGTACAGGGACAAAGATAGACAAGAAATATGAGCACCCGAATCGATTAATGATAGTACATTGTATGAAGCTATATACACTGAAATTTTGTTTGATGTGAACTGTTCTGAAAAGTTAACAGAAGAAATATGTTTGGGTGAATAATTTCTACCTTTATGCCTTTTCAAGGATGTCCCTGTTTCCCTGAATGGCGGAAAATCCTATTTTTGTTTATTCTGTTTCATGCAGACATTTTGAATGTGACCTTCAGTTTGGCAATTGTGGCAGACTGCCTTCCTGAAACGGCAATCAGAGCATTTGTGTGAATTTGACCCACAGTTGAAATTGAACTTCAAGTCTCTGTTATGTCCTTATTTAGACACTACACTAATTGTCCCCCGCCGAAGGAAGCAAAAGCAGAGTTATCCTTGATTTGTTTGGGGGAAAAAAGGTTATAATTCAAGAAGTATTTCAACTTGAATCACAAACTCACCTACTTATCAATTAAATCATGACCTTTGCTTACATATTGCATTATCCCAATCGACCTAGTAAATGCGGAGTTTTCCCCCGTCGTTTGTTAAACAAAGTGAAAATGCTTATCATTTCATTTTAGCTAGGATCACCAAATTTCACACAATTACTTATTATCACATAGCATTTATTCAAATTTTGTACTATACCCCTTGACTCTGTAAAAGCAGTTTATTTCTTTTTGATTTGGTAAAGAAAATTGAAATTGCTTATGATTCAAAAAGTATTTTATTTAGAATGACCAAACCTCATATAATGACTGATAAGCATATGACTTTTGCTCACATTTGGTTTTTATCCCCCTCGGCCCGGTAAAAGCAGAATTTTCCCCTTTATACTGATATTAATTTTATTGTTACAGTATCTAAGTAACTTACTGATGGATCTTCATTAGATCTGACACAAATATTGATCACTATAGGGCGGTGGTGTATGCGCAATTTCGTAAGGATCACTTCATTTACCAGAGTTTATGCTCTATAATTATTTTACAATCATAAAAATGTAACCCGTCGATGTAATATGTAAACCCATAAACTGTACTCTCATGATATTCACGGTGGAAGATACGGCAATAAGCCAAATGTTTCTTTCCTCAAAACAAATTAGATGTTACGCCTACAAGGCAACAGTTAGATAAACTAATTGCGCATAAAACCTCAGATTAGCGCAGGATCGACATTCAAGATCGGATAATGTTTTCAAAGTCTTTTCTTCTTCCTATCAAACTGTTCTTTCTCCACGCGTTAGAAACTGATCTATTGAATACACGCCTTCAGCAAAATCTTATATTTATTGCATTCCAGATTTAGAGATAGGAGCATATCTTAATAAAAGTTGCTTCCCTCATACGGCTAAAGGGAGGGAACGATTGGATTGCTCTTCTGTGCCGTTCGTCCTGCTGTCACTACATTTGTATCATGGAAACATATAATGCATTATCATTATTATTTCAAGTAATCTTTGAAAAGACCATTACTGCGTTATGTCCGGCCGATATCACAACAACTTAACATTTTTATACCACATATAAGCTACATACATGGCAGGGGCACAGGTCAGGTTAAGTCTAACAGATCATTGAAAACAAACCAAGATTAGAAACACTAACTAGGCTAAACAACACGGAACTATGTTCAAGCGTGTAGGTTTTGCAATAGTGTCAACAGAACGAGTACATGAGAGGTCTGTTTTCCATTCCATTCCATGAACAATTAAAGACCTCATTTCTTGAGCAATCTTACTGTGTTTAGATTGTCAGAAGATCACAGTTATATAATATTGTTCACTTTAGTTTATAAGCCCTGGTTTTGTAACCTTGACTTATACAGTACATAATTTTATTTACTTGCGAAAAAGGACAGCCATGATTTTTTCATTTATTCTCGAAGAAGCTTTCGTCTGGTAAATGGTTTCAGAATTACAACAGAAATTTTATTAAATTTTCACACAAACACAGAGAATATTTAGAGGTAGTGCAATGTACATGAACCATAACTATGTCTGACGTTTTCTTTGCACTATATCCTTTTATTAAATTCATTTGTCCCGAAAGGAATTTTCTCACACGGACTGCATACAGAGATTATGTTTTACTCTAAAATTATCCACAAGATTCAGAAAAAGATTTTTGACTGGAAGTGCTGTGTACAAGAACAGTAACTTGCTTAGTTTTATATAAATAATATCCCAATGCCCGCTGTATAACTCTATACTGAATGAAATATACTTGAAACTGCAAACAATGAAATCGACTGAGGTTTCTATTAACCCAGTTATCTTTTCGTTACAATTTTCATAAGGAAAGTGGGCGTTGCTTATATTTCATATCTGAAGAGATGGCATTAAGAGCCGGTGCAGTATCTCACAACCAAAACTCTAAATTACTCCATTTTTTTTAAAAAATTATGCCCTTCTATTAAATTTCATTGTGGTAATCCGGGACATTGCTCTTAATGTTGATATTCTCGTAATATCATATTTTACAATGTTTTCAACTGCAGTATGATATCAGACAACAACAGGCAAAGTCTGCGAATTTATATTCCCCTTTGAATAGGTTGTTTTGTGTATTATGGGATTATATTTTCAAAGATATAATTATGATTTCCAGATATACATAAGTTATGTACATAGGACTGTTAATTGGTTTGATAGTTCTCTTACTGATTTGAAATAGGGAAAGCTAATGTTTAAGACAAGATTTCAATAGACAATTATCGAAGTTCTTAGAATTATACGTTTATATAGTTGCATTTACTGGAGTTGTGTAAAAGACAATTTCATATGTGTTTTTATTAAAATTAATTTTGATATTTAAGTTAGTGATATTATTCAATAGCTTAATCATCCCCAGCTTTTATTATATTTGACTGATATATCCTAGTAAATTGTCCCGCTTGAAAATTTTCCGTTAATCAATATTGGTTTACCTAGTGTGATGTCACTTTGTGCAATAGATTTTATAGGAAATTTATTTTCAATGCTTAATTTCAAATATATAATTAAGTTTGTGAATATTTTAACACATACGACAGTATGTTTACATCAATATCTACTCTTCCTTTTCATATGAAAATATTTATTCTATCTGAACATCTTCTTGCTTCTAATTTTGTTTTAAAAGTATCACCATCGCTTATATTGAACATATTGTGAACATCACTAAACTTTTCAATTTCTTTTAATTTAGAGGCAAATTAGCTATATTTTCCAAAACATGACCACTTATTAACACATATGTAGATATTCTTGACTTTATAAACAATACAATGGTATATTTATAAAGTCAAGAACACCTAATAGGGTAAAAGCTTCTTGTTCCATTTAACGTCAAAGTGTATCAAGAAATAAAAAAATCTTGCGGATTTCTTAAAGTTCTGATGTAACTTAAACCGTGTTAATCTATAGAACTGCATGCATATACAAACAACTGACGTACGATTCAATATAGTCTTTTGAAATAATAACGTTCATAATTGTCTCATTAGTCAAAAAATAGAAGAAAAAATGACTATTATACATGCTTTTGTGGGAAAGCTCGTTTATGAAATAATTCTCGGATTTCAATGTTTAGCGGGATTCAAAGTTTCAAAAGAAAAGAAAAAAAAAAAAGAAAAGAAATTTATTTAAATGCTTTCATTTTCTGTTACATGACAATACGAATTTCGCAATATCATAAACTGACATAATGATATTTTACAGAAATGTTTTATATCTTTACAATAGAAATATATCTATATGAATCTATAAAACAACATAATTTATATCAAAAACTGGCTACATGTTTTATTGCTTTCTATGGAGTAACATGCGAGCTTAATTTCCGTGTATTACATAAAGCAAAATTTTAGATCAATGCAAAATCCATGACAAAGAATTATTGACTTCGGTCATGAATGACACGACTTTAGCTAATATAAGGGAGACAATCCAATTTGAAGGGAATTGCTTAACACAGTCAATAATCAAGGGAGAGAACTCTTTCAAATTCTCGTTATAAGCTGACCATGTCTGTAAATGAATTCATCATCTTTTGATAATTAATACATGTACCTTAAACAACTGCTTTATATCCTACTTTAAGGTAGTTTGCAAGTTTTAAAAGACATGTTTATGTTTTGGGGCATATATTATGTCAATGCTTATCCTGGGTATACTGCATATTTACATATATCTATCAAGCAATTTTGAAAAGAAATAAAATAACTGGAAAACACGTTCGACTACTTACATAGCATGTCGCGCTCAAGAGCAATCCTAGAATTAATTGGTAAAAACATTTCCTTTACGAGACGATTCATTGCGCGAAAGAAACAGACCATTACCTCAACTGCATCGACCCTGTCTACTTTTTCCAGGTTTTGTTAACGTTCTGGACGCCACATTTCTAGAGCAATCATTATCAGTCCTTACCAGATTATAGATACAATTGTTTTAAGTATACCAGGGTTTTACTCTTGATTTAATTTGTTTTCTATAAAAACTGAAATACAAAGTACTGCAGAAAATTATGTAATAAATACTCCTAAAATCAACATTTTCAAAGGACGAAAAACGTTTTAATAGGAATTAGATTTCTTTTTCTTTTTGTAATGTCTAGTCACCTGTATATAACATAATGGTCAAATAAGTCCCTTTTTAGAGAGTACTGAGAAGCTGCTAAAAAAGGTGATGACGAGAAATTATTATATAATTTAGTTAAAAGTAATTTTCAACATATAAGCATAATACAGACCAAGTTGCTTTACTTTTGAACACCCCTCGTAACACATTAAATTCTCATTTCTAAAGTATTCTTCATGAATTACACATAGACTTATATTGCCTAAAAAGCATAGACATGTATTTCTGAAAAAACGCGCATAGCTGCGCTTCTCATATTAATATCCGTAATTAAAGAGTCGGTAGCAATAATGATGCACATAATCCTATTGATCATGATTTCTTTATACATCCCAGAATTAAATGTGAAAAATGACTCAAATTTTGTGGTATTAAAACTAATTTTAATTTGATATTTTATCTTTTTTGTGTAGAAAATATAATCCATTTTGTGAAAGTAATCACCATGGCCACAATTTCATTATAAAATACTCTAAAAATACTAGCGACATTTATTAATCGAACTGTCATGATAATATTAAAGCCAGTTGTTTTATTTTGCTTGGTTGTATTCTTTGCTTCCAAAGGTTCCTCATATAGATTTTATTGACATTGCAAATCAAATGAAACAATTCTAACTAATTTTGAACTACTTAAATCAGGCTCATCAGAAATCACCGTGAGATCATCCTTGATTGACTTTTTGTGCCACAGCTATACAAAATAATAGAAATATCAATTAGACAGATAAAATTTTTCAGATAACCACAGGTCAGGATGGAAAAATGCAATGTCAAGAACTTGTATTTTCGCTTTATACTTATTATGAGCTGTAATTAAGAATCATTGATTACTGCCTTTTGTCTGCCGTCTCTGACTGGCTTGGTAAAACACTACTATTCATATACTTGTAGTAATCTAAATAAAGCTTGTATCGGACACAAAGTCTCCAGTTGAGAATCGGCTTTTGATTGGCCCAAATGAGACATTAAGATATGTATACGAGGAATGCTAGAAAAGAATTGCAATCATTTTTTGCAATGCTGTTGAAGTATTGGTACATAGCTGTACATACTGTTTTAGATATATTCAGTACCAATATGACAAAATCAAGTAATAATTAACTTTGCGACGTAAGTTTAATTATGGTACAAAAATACCGACTCGCAATAAAAAGTAATTTTATTTGACATCTGATCTGTCACAGACGCTGTGTGTGTTTGGATGGCTATAAAATGTATTTTAGCCCCATAATTTAACAAAAACAAAAGAATAAATTGTTTTTTCTTATCAAATCCTATTAAGGTCTTATTGTCAGAATTGTCTATATCTTTGTAAAGAAACAGAGCACTCAAAATTGACACTAACTTCGAACGTATCTGAGGAGCTCGTAGTACAGAAAAATATGAACCCGATCAGGAAGTTTTGCAGGAAAAAACTTTGAAATGAAAAAAAAACACTCGCTTTGGAAAGAAAGTAGTAATTTCTTTGGACTTTCAGAAATACTTTAAAATGAGGGTTTTTTTTCGTATTGAAAATTACGGTTAGAATACGTATACTGACAAATCTAAACTGCAGATTAACGCAGGAATTACAATGATAAAAACCAAAAAGAAGAATGACGTTTTACATAGCAAATCACATTTGCAATCGAATTTCAAATCAAATTTGCAATCGAATTTGTGATAATGGTATGAAAACAGTCTTTCATAGAAGCTCAAAGGAATCAATTTCCTGACCACCAAACATGTGGGACGTACCTTAAAGGCCTAGATTCACTACTATATAAGTGTCCCCTCCCCCAATCCAAAATACAACTCCCATCTTATCTGCTGCTTATCAGCGATTATGTAATAGCAACTGATTAGAGGGCAATTGAGTAAGCACAGCAGGGACCCCAACTAGACCATGAAGATGTGTGCAGTGGGGTTGAAAGAAATTAATTTTTCTTCAGTAATTGTGGAATGATAATAATAATAATTATTATTTTGATATTATGTAGATGATAATAACTATTACTTTAATGTTATAATAATGATAATAATAATAATAAAAATAATCATAATCATTATTATCATTATTATTATTATCATTATTATTATTATCATATGTATATTATTATTATTATAATATTACATATAGGATTATAAAAGATACAGTAATAATACTGAAAAACAATATTTTTTTATTTGGAAATTGATTTTCGTGTATTCATGTAATCAAAATTATTTGGATATAAAATTACTGTGTTCCATCTATATTCAATTTTTATTTTTGGTATGTTGTCAAAAGCGACTTTTTTCTTTCTTTGCTTTGCAGTTTTGAAATTCATTCTGTTTTCAATTTAGACAAATGTTATTTACAGTATTCTGCAAGCTTTAGATGAGTGAAAGTCACATTTTCTAGAAATATCACAATTCTCCAGACAGAATTTGAAAAAATAAAAATTTGCATGTTCCTTTACGTAAGTTTCTCTTTATTTCGTTATTGTGAAAATAAGTTCTGATTATTTTATTATTGTGTTTAATCAACAAATATTGTTTTTACATAGAAATGTAAAAAAAAAATAGTATATAACTTTAAAAGTTATCAATTATTCATTAATTTAAAATAAATTACATCGTTTCTCCTTCTCACTAATAGATACACTTGTAAGGTAGACTGACTCTCCAATAAACAATGACCCTTGTTTATTGGAGCCATACTGTGATGGTCATTAGCCCCTAACTGTGCTGGTGAAGACAAAAATCTCTTGGCCCACTGCCAAAATCTAGGCCTTTAACCTCGCATCGCATGAACAGATGCAATCAAACCTAGCCTTCTATTATTTTGTTTGGTTGCATTATATGATTCCGTAGGGTCTTTTTATAGCTTTTATTTACCTAGTTATTTCTATGAGTATTTACTTATCAAAACTTTAAAAATGAAAATTTGTTGAAGTAATGTTCAGTAGTAATAGGAAAATACAGAATTATGAGAGGAAAGATAAGTCGGCTGTTGAATTTATGCAGTAAAACTAACATGATGAAGATACCGTCTGTTGCAGGTCATGCTTGCGTGCTTACATGCATACACGAGTGTGTTTTTTTTTGTGTGTGGTGGCAGGGTTGGGGTTGCGAGCGACGACAGGAAGAATGAAAGAGTATTCAATTTCAGTAGTAAATATAAAGTAGAATCACAGTAAGTTTTAAGGATTTGAAAATATAAAAGTTTCATTAACGTTTAAACGTAATTTATCCTGTCACTTGCAGTATTTTCTACCCGATATCAGGGTGCCATATATCTTTTTTGATATACCGTCAGTTGACACGTGACTAGTGATATACGGTCAGTTGATCATGTGACTTTATGATCGATATTGTTGTCATAAGAACTTTTGCATTGAAACCATCACCATTGTGTTGGAAATGTCCGAACTAAGAAAATGAGTGGTCAGATAATGAGTTTTTATTCAAAAACGAAGAAGTTATTGCGATTTTTAATTGTAACCACATTACTGTGTCGGTGATTACGTCATTATATAAGTGACGTCATTACAAATATGACGTCATTAAAACGGTTGTCGCACACTTATTTTTGTAAAATAAATTGCCAAATATCGGAAAATGAAGTAATGACAAGATAAATAGAATAATAGGTTAGTGCCGTAGATGAGAAAGTTTGTCTGGCTCGGCTCCGGACGTTATCAGGTTCGCCTTCGGCTCACCCGATAACCTCTTCCACCTCGCCAAATAAACTTTCTCATCTACGGCACTAACTATTATTCTCTATATTCATCGTGGCCCGAAAGTCTTACAGTTTATACTTTGCGAAAGTGTATTACGCTTATATTTAGCGGAACTAACAGACAATAAATCGAATCTAAATGTGGATGTCTGGCATATAAATTGAAAAAAAAAATCTAATTAGGATGAAGAGACTCGGTGACATTACATTGGGGCCCCGAGGTTAAAATATAATCAATCTTAGTTAGTAACGGATACAACTTGTAATTGCAGTAACAGTTTATGGCTGTTAAATTGTCACAATCAGCACCTTTACAATAGTTCAATATCCTCTTGTTTGTTTTATTCTCAAATATACAGGATGATAGACCTCAGGGGATTAAAACTACAGGTGCGTTTCAGTCATTCTAACTTATTGTTAATCTTACAAAGGTTGTTGTCATTTTTCCTTTAGATACAAGTATATATATAACGAAGCAAAACGTTAAAAATGAATACGGATCTAAACGATCACATTCTAGAGACATCATAAACCGTCTTTACTCATGAGAAACAGCTTGTGTGTGGAGTGAAATCTTTGACTGAACACCGTTTGTCAATCGAATCCTACCTATATTATATCAATGGAATGGAAAATATGTTTTTTCTATGTTATCTGCAAAACAGGATAAGACAGTTATGCACCTTACAGTCATTAAAATATGTTCCTTTGTTTTTTTCATATTTCTAGATTTCTAGATTTTGTCCCAAACTTGTCTGTTTATTGATATTTTACTACGACTTAATCTTTACATTTTTTTTATTTTCAAATCACTGACCACTGACAAACTAAAAGTCTTGTGCATATCTGACCACAGCATTTATAATACAATTTGCATTGAGATAAACGTACCTGGACACCTAAGACTACAATAAAGTTTTAGCTGGGTTGCCTCCACTTTTTTGAGACGTTTAGTACGCAGTATATTTTCTTTCGTATCGCGTAACTCTTTTTTTTTTGGAAATGATCCTTCTATTATTTTTTCAGATTGTGAACTTTAATTAAATTTATTACGCATATATTTAAAATGGTTAGAGCTTATTTGGAGTTCTTGTTTTAGTTCTACTGCCTACATGTTTTATGTACAAATAAAAAATGCATTCTATTATGACATACTTAGATAATCACATATCGTTAATTTCAAATATAAGATAAGATGTAAAATCTAATTTATTTATTATAATACTTCAATAAATTCAACCCAAAATGTAAACGATACGTAAATAAACTCCTGTATTTTTCTTTGAACCCGAGATCTGTTCATGCCGTTTTAGATTTCAATGCAAGTGAAGTAGGATATCGTCATTACTTACGTTATACTGTATCTCTCAGTCATAAAATAATAGTTTCAGAAAAGAAATGCTTAATATTGGAAGGGTTTATTGAGATAATAACTTTTATACCACTGAAAAATCATGGAAGTTTACCTTGAGTACAGTAAAGCACACTTTTCTTCTGTAAATGATCTAAGTGACAAATCAGTTTTTGAGGCTCGGTATTTTTTTTAATTTTTAATGTATGTCGTCGTAAATAATAGTACGTTAGAAAATCTTAGTCAATCATCAGTCTAAACTAAGTAGTTTAAAATTGATATGTATTTATTATTTTTAATAACGAAAATCTGCAGTTCTTGAACGTGACCTTCATGGAATTTCTGATAAAGGAAAGCTTAAAAGGACAAGTGTTACGCAAACAAATCTGATTAATACAACGAAATTTGTAAGCAAACAAAGGATATAAAATGAAATGTGGCGGTTAAGTACATTTGGTCATAAAAATTAAGGTCGGAGCGCGCCGAGGCATAGTTTAGATATGCATAGAAAACGGTCCGCACATGTACTTCCAGGCAAGTATTGCCTTAATTACTGCACACTTTACAAAATAATATTGATCTGTCCTTTAGATATCGGTAGAACGTATTTGACAAACGTTTCATTGGACAAAGCGATGCAGAAAAGCACCACAATTACACAGCATTGCCCAGAACTGCTTGCCAACTGGCTAACGAGAACGTGCGCTTATGTCGCTTTTCCAGCCTGATGGTATGTAATTGCTAGTCAGTGACGTCTAACAAGGCCTGAAATACACATGCATTCAGCGTCACAAAGGACCTCAAAACCTCAGAATTTGCCCTGCATCTAACCCATATCGGGTAATATATGCACGAGTAGCATATGTGAACCCAATATTCCAATGTCGATTAACGGAGTGTTAATGATTTGGAACTATTAAATGAAACTTTGCAAATATATATAACAGCTGACTAGATACATTATTAACATTCGAAATGGGGGGAGGGGGCGGATGGGGGTGGGGGCGGATGGGGGTGAAAGATGCGGGCGTTTCCATGGCCGAGTGTTTAAGGTCGCTGTCTTCAAATCACTTGCCCCTCACCAATGTTGTTGGTTCGAGCCTCACTCAGGGCGTTGAAATATTCATGTGAGGAAGTCATCCAGGTGGCTTACGGAAGCTCGGTGGTTCTAGCGTGATGAAAGCGAAATACTAGTAATACATGGAGGGGCACCTGGCGTCTACTCCACCATCAAAGCTGGAAAGTCACCATATGACCTGTAATTATGTCAGCGCGACGTTAAACCCAACAAACAAAACATATAAACTTGCGTTTCACGTGTTTGAACATGAAAGCTCCTTATCAAAGCATATCGATTTAATTGATGTAAGATGTATTATTATCCTCTATACTTGATAAAATAGAAAATTATCGAAACGCATATTGCTTGAACCATCCCGTCTTCCTCTTTCTCTTGTTAATTAACCGTCTATCTACGAAGAAACTATAATCTGATTTAAGGTTTACATGTGATTACGTACTTCAAGAATAGATGGCAAATTGTATTTACGTATGTCTGATATAGTCCAATGTAAATGTTATATTTTGATATAATCTGACTGTTTTATTGCGCAGAAATCATATCATATTGTACAGAAGGATTGTTCTCGTCAGATTGGAATATTGTCAATATACTTTTTTTCTCATCACCTGACTGTTACGCCTTCCTGCATCCGAAGCTGATAGATTGAAATGTTTCAAAGCCCATACAGACAGTATCATTTTATACACGTGTTATTGTATTCCATGTTGGACGAAAGAAGAATGATCGGTTTTTGCTTCGTAAAAGACATCGGGAACTGTTATAATCGGTTAGTTCCCCGGCACCTGTAGTTTGTTTGTCACCATCATAACATTTAGTATTCTTCATATGATTAAATTCTTGAATATAATCATCATTTCGTTATGCATGTAAAATAGATATCAAGCAAATATCACGTTTCCAAGAAGACCACTTTTAAGCTGGAGAAAGGTTGGACAAACAAGATAAACAGTGGTCAGTTTGTACATTATCTTTTCAATTGAAGCAGATTAACATTTACAAAATAAACATTAAAGACTGAAATTGCTGATAGTGATATGTCCTTAACATGACACGCATGCAAAAGTGCCAATTGATACTAAGAAGTTGTACTCAGTTCTTGTTAGCTTTATACGGAAAAAACAATTCACCTTCTTCAAGAGTCACACCAATGACTTCTCTCTAATTATGTCTAGACAGTTTGATATTACAAATTAAACGAACCTTTCATACTCATTGGGGAGTTTTTAATCTGATTTTCTGTGCTAGCAGTTGGTAAGCAGAGATTATGCAAAATATATCCCAGTAAGTCTGCAGAGACTATTTCCTAATGAAAATTGTATTCAGTTTGTTGAATATGTCAGTCCTGTGTAGATAAATGTCCTGTTATGTGTGTCGACACGCATTTAAAGACACCAGTTATTGCAAATTCAATTTAAATCTAAATCGCTCATTTCAGAAGTATGTTTCATTTCCCACATTATCTATTGCCATTGAATAACCCTGAAGGGCACTATTGATCAGGTCGGCATGACGTCACATCCGGAGCAATCGATTATGCAAATTACCTTGGAGGTGAAAGCAGGACCTCGCAATTCGTAGCGAATTAACTAGCTGTGTGTGTTGTAATGTCTTTATTTTTAAATAAAACACATCAAAAGTCTTAGTTAAAAAGTTTTATTATCTGCAGTTCTTACGCTATGGTACAATCTATATATTTTTCCAAAAAAAATGTACGGTTTTTGTGATAATTGATTCTGTGGCATTTTAAAACGGTCTGGAAAAAAGTGACAGATTATGTATTGTCAGCTCTTCGGCGCTACGGATCAGTTATAATTAACACAAGTTCCCAAACTTATTCAACATTTTTTCAGTTTGCAAATATACATATTAAAATAAACTAAATATCTGAGAACATAACATTTTTATTCAGTGGCGGTTGTCAAGAATTTTCCACGTTGTTGCAAATTCTCGACATGTGGCGGTTAGGTCAGCCTCCACCAGCATATCTTAACGTTGTGTAATAAGAAGTTTGTTTGTTTCAAGTATACTGTATTAGGCCTCTGTTCACAGGGCCTCCACATCTGCATTTTAAACATATACTTTATATCATATGTATTTGTATATTGACATTTATGTGAAGCTGTGACCAATTTCTGCCAACCATTAATTTAAACGAAATTAGATACTTATTGCTTGCTATAGTAAAATTATTAATAGTAAAAATAATGTATTCATACAACTGTCTTGGGTTGTTCTTTTTAGTATTATTATTTCTGTGCCAGGCTATCTTCAGTAATGTGTTTTTAATGATTACCATTCAAAACCTGTTACTGAAGGAGCTCTTATCCTGTTGTAAGGGCCCGCTTTAGCTTATGTCTTGTTGGTATATTAATATACTTGTTGCGATTTAATCTCCTTTTGGGTCCTTTCAGTTTTGCACATGGAAGAAGAAGGTCGTTTGCAAATAGAAACGAGGGTTGATTTTGCTTCTTATCGAAGGAATCCTCGATTGTTTATACTTGCTGATGTTTAATATCCCACCCTCCACTCCCCTTATTTTGCTTGTGTTCTCCTTTTTCTTTATAATTTCAGGTACATCTTATGTGTTCAAGTTCAGCCTACACCTTCCTTCCCTTCAGTCGTTAAAGCTTCACATGGAATATTGGCAGTTTTCACATGTTGATGTATGGACATGACAGTGTCTGTTTTCCAGAACTGTGAAATGTGTGTGTGTCATATATAAACGTTTAACGTAGTCACTGATTCTGTATGTCTGTTTTTTGTATACCTGATCTCCGTTGAATTCTGATCCCAGGTTCGGCGGTTAGGTCAGCCTACACCAGTATATCTTAACGTTGTGTAATAAGAAGTTTGTTTGTTTCAAGTATACTGTATTAGGCCTCTGTTCACAGGGCCTCCACATCTGCATTTTAAACATATACTTTATATCATATGTATTTGTATATTGACATTTATGTGAAGCTGTGACCAATTTCTGCCAACCATTAATTAAAACGAAATTAGATACTTATTGCTTGCTATAGTAAAATTATTAATAGTAAAAGTAATGTATTCATACAACTGTCTTGGGTTGTTCTTTTTAGTATTATTATTTCTGTGCCAGGCTATCTTCAGTAATTATTTGCTTCAAATCGTAAATAATGTATAAAATCGTAGCATTTGTTTGTTTCATTTTTCAAGTGTCTTGAAAAAGATTTTTTGTTTGTTTTCTCAAGAAAGAACAGATCAAATAAATAAGTAAATTAATTTTCTGATTTTTTTTTATGTCTTTTTTAAAATAAGCTGATTTTCTAAATGTTTTAATGCTCTGAAATAATTATATTGTTGCCATTTTCTGAAATGTACTTTATGCGATATATTTTATTGAGTTTATATAAAATGCTATAATTAAGTATGAAAGTCACTTAAATAAAGTTGAAAACTTATACTTTATTCTATATATAATCTTATTGCAGTCATTTTTTGTTGTTGTTTTTTCTTTATTTTTTATTTATTTATTTATTTATTTATTTATTGAAGAAATGTCCTTCCAACCAAAAATTAGTTTAGTGAATTGATTTTAAAATTTCCAATGAACTATATACTCGAGCATGTGTATTGATTAAGTTTTTTTTATGTAGTAGCTCCGTTAATCCCTTTGTTAATTGACACGCAAATAACAATAATGTGCATCTTCCAAATATCATAAGACCCTGAAGGCATACATCAAACGGATAGCCTGGAAAAAATGTTGGTGGAAGAAAACTACCTAAAACAAACGTAAGTTTTCTGTTACAAATGAGTATGACTTTGTTTTGGACTTCGTCAAGGAGATAATATACAAACTAGCTTTATACTGTAATATGTGCATGTGCCATAGTGAAATCTGACATTGTGAAGATTAGACTATTATAATTATAGCCAAAGATCTTTATTCAGTTGAAATGTAGGATAATAAACTGGCGGCTGATTAGCTTTTAGGTAAACTTACTCATGTAAGGAATATATTACTATGAATAATTGTTCGTTAGCTTCACATAAGCTTAAGCCTGAAAGTATTTTGACAAATTGCTCAGCATCATTCAATCATCATGTGCAGGATTCAATTTTGTAAAAAATCAACACAGTTTTAAAACATGCCAATGATGTATTTAAGAAGCGCTTATGTCTGAGTATGCCTAATTCGTACTTAAACAATTAATTATAAGAATATGAATATTGTATTTTAGTTACAAATAATAAGGTTAAATGTTTTAATTTCAAAATGATATATCTGCTTGAAGACTGTTACAATTATAAAATTTTATGCACTTTGTTTTTATTTGTAATTAATTTTCAAGCTATTTTATGATCACTTCGCTTTCGTCGATCATTTAGTGAATAAAGTAGATAAAGAACTTAGTACTTAATAAACAAGACACAACACAAACGTCAAATCCTGGACAAGTTAAGAATGTTATAAGTCATAGCCAGCATATATATACCCAAGTTTCAAGATTGCTAAACTTAAAAAAAGAATCGTCTTTTCTTTTAATCAACTCATCGTTATGCTCTTGCATAGTGTTACCTTAAGGTAGTTCTGCACTTTTGATAAACCGGAAGTGTTGGCGATAAGTCATTTATCCGGAAAACGTAGAATAAAGCCTGGATTCGGCGTACGGAAATGAAAACCATTTTATGAATTAAAGGCATCCTTTGAGTAGATTTATTACAACGGCACTGTTACTATCTTTGTAAAGTTAAAGTATGATATTAAAACATCAAGCTGCGTCTGTTGATTAGAATAATTGTAACAAATATCTAAGGTTGCGTCTGCTGATTGAAATGATTACAGCAAAAAAAATCAAATTGCGTCTGCTGATTTTAATAATTGTAACAAATACATTAAAGTGCGTCTGTTGATTAAAATAATTTAAAAAAAAAACGCTACTTAAAGTCTGCTGATCTGAAAGGTAATAAAATCTTAAAAAAAGATGTTTTGAAGCATATATAATGCAAGCAAGCAAAAACATAGCAGACTCACTTTAAATGAGTCTATTCATAAGTGGAAATGGAATGCGCAACACCACTCAAGCCTCATGAAATATCTCTAGGAAAGCTTCACCACAATGCAGCAAATTTCATGAAGCATGACTTATCTTAACAGAAAAAAACGTATTGCAGTTATAACAGAATAAACGGGAATTAAGACTTATAAGCTATATTCGTCTTGGTATGAATAACCTTTGATGTCTCTGTGAGCGTAACTACCGGAACAAGTAACTTTAACAAGAATCTAATCTAACTTTGATGAATAACATTTAAATAACTACCGCGGATATTCATCTGTGAGCACCAAGTGGGATGAGATAGACTGTGAATGCAGAAATAGTATTTCGAGAATTATAGGTGGCAATATAGGGTTGTGAAAAAATTAGGCCACATCTCTATTCATAAATGAAAGACAATTACGGCATCGACCAAGACGACAGTCCTCGACAAAAATACAAATCAAGTATGAAGTCACCTTAAAAGTAACATCTAAGTATTTTTAAAGACCCATTCAGGGCACTAATGTAAAGGTTTAGCGAGGAAATCTGGAAAGTTTTGAATTAATCTGAATCATGCTTTATAGTTCTTAGTCCAAATGAAAACTTAATTTGTAGCAAACACTACCAACCGTTTTTGAAAATATTTATATAAACTGTAATTTAGCTTGAGGCAAATTATACACATACTGTTTTTTTTTAATCAAATACTGAATTTTGCATGCCATTTATGCCAGCAAAATATATTTGTTTTGACTACTTTTGGATAAAATGGATATTTAGGTTTCTATCGCCACGGTGAGCAAAAGTGTTAACATAAAATCCGTAACTACTATACGATCAACGGGATTTGATTTTGATTTGGCTAGTACCAGAAATTTGTATTGCCGAGACATTTGGCAATTGTATAAGTCGATTGTAATTACATAAATGTAATCTTCACATGTAATTACCTAAATGATGTCTTCACATGTAATTACATAAATGTACTCTACACACACATTTCAATAATATTGTGAATAAGCTTCATGTAGAAGCAATTTACAAGCTGTGAGAGGTAACCATAGTCATTATGTAATTGTACTTAATGATCTTTTCGCACAGCTTTAAATAGATTACAAAGTTCGATCGTCAAGGTTCCAGGACGTCACATCCACTCAGAGTTTGAAACTGTGCTTTTTTAACACAATTAATTGACAACGCTATACACTAACATTCCGGTAAAATTGGGAAATAAGAGCCTGTAAAATCCACCGCAATTATGTAATACTTGACAATATATAAGAAAACTTGTATTCTTTTTTTCTAATGTTAACTTAACATTTAGACTATGATATACTTTTTATCAGTTATTGTTTTTCTTATATCCTTTTCAGTACCGTAACGTAGTAAAACGTATTAGCGTCTGATTATCTCTTCATGTCTCTGTAGAATCAACATTTATTACATGCAATTCATGTTGAAAATATTTCTGAAATGTATAGGTCTGCAGCTCTCAAATTCGGAAACGTCTTACATCCGAGGCATATAATTCAGACAATATCAAAAAGGATCTTTGACGACGTTCCAAAAACTATAGACGAATGCAATTGCGACTTTCGTTTTCAAGTTTAGCCTGTTTACTTTCTTTTTCTTTACTTCCGGAAAATGCTGAAGGTCGTCTGACGTCATTCTCTACGTCGTTTAAAACACATACACACGTATGCCTGGCGAGATTGCATTAAAATGTGCCGGTATTCCTAAGGATATCACAAATGATGTGAACTGAGTCGATTTATATCCAAGATCTTATATTATTAGGAAACTTTCAGATCAGGCTTGTTTTTGACTCCTAAGAAATTTTACCGATAGAAAATATGAAGACATTTTATAATATACTTTATTTTCAGCCTAAAGACAAGCCTTTTGTGTAAATGTCATTAACAATGTCTTTTAGGTGTAGCAGTAGCAATTTTAGTTTAATACTTTTGTAATATTAACATTTATGATATATATTACTAAGTTGTGCATTGTTTTATGCATCACATAAGTGCTCACCTTATCAGGCCATCAACTGTAATATAATTTTATCGACTTAACTACCTAAAAAATCGCTTCTGTTTTAACTATTCTATTCTTTTTAAAGATACGACGTATCAATCTGCAATAAAACTCTTAAAATCCGTACACTGCATGATAAACTATAAATACCCTCATAGAAACCTTTAGGTAGATAAATGGAATTTTTTTAATACATTTACAGGATGTAGTGTATCTGGTTAGCGTCAGTTAGGAGACATACCAGTCAGGAGATAAAATGTAATTACATTTATTAAGAGAAGCGTACGAGGATATACCATCTAATGGTTTCTACAATATTACATTAGTAACATGTGATTGAAACGTTTCGCACTTCTTTGAACTGTCTGATTTTTTTCAAATAACCAAGCAACCGATGTTTCATTAGATGTACAGTAGGATTAGTTAAAATCCTGAAAGGTCAAAACAAGTTAACATGATCTCAAATTACATCATGCACTTCCGTAAATGACACATTTAGTCAAGTAGGGCCTTTAAATGCCCCAAAAGATACACATAGCATTGAATTTTCTTGTCTATATTGGGGAAAGATAAGGTTTTTCGAGTAGGAGATCACTTTATCTTTTCCATAAGAAAGAAAGCAAGCTAGATGTGCTCATATTAACGTCATAATTTGACGCCGTAGTGTATGGGCGATCTTTAATCTAAATATCTTTGAAAATGTTGCAGATATATAAACGGTGATCTAACATGTATGTCTAAGTAAGGCAGGTGTTTTCTTAGTCCAACTCTTGACATAATCGATAGCGGATCCAGGGGAGTCTAAAATTCCCCGGTCATACATATAGATAATATGTCTGAGAGTCGGTGCACGCCCAAAGTATAAAGATTATGTTGCTGTGAATTCTTATACATTCGTTAATCACTCGCTTTTTGTATGCCCATATGCATATCCTGATTCACTTTAGTATTTTAACGTGACTCGCTTTCCTTGCTTTTTGTCTTTCTGTGACTTTTGTCTTTCCGCTTTTCTTCGCACCAACAAACATGGATGTGCCCACAAGTGCAAATCGTGCTAAAATTCAAATGAATTTGAGCCGGTTTTTTTTTGTAAAAAGGAACAAGAGGACCCTGAAGGCACTGTATCGCTCACCTGACCTAATTTTAACCCCTGATAAGTTAGAATCTAAGCTGGCCTTGATTTCATAGAGACAAACATTTTGACAAAGTTTTATGAAGATCAAGTAGAAAATGTGACTTCTAGAGTTGTATACGAGTGTTATTCTAGCGCTCAAAAAAGCAGGGTGCTGTTTTAAACTGGAAAAGTACGATAGCAGTGGTTTCATTTTTGATGTTTGTGTCTTTTATTCTATTCATGATTATTGCACACCTGTCACAGACCAAGTTTGTAAATAATGTCTTTTTAAAACCAGTAACAGGCTATTCAAGATGATTTCTGAAATCTGTATCAATATTATATATGTGGTCCAAATTTCGTTGCTGTAACTTCAAAACAAGAAAGTAGGCCAGTAGGTCACGATTAAGGCTATTCAATATGAGTACTGAAATCCGTACCAAATATTATACATGCAATCCAAATTTCGTTGACCTAAAGATCATCAAAAATAACATTCTGACCAAGTTTCAAGAAGATATGGTCATAAATGTGGCCTCCAGAGTGTTAACAAGCTTTTTATTTGATTTGACCTGGTGACCTAGTTTTTGATCATCATGATCTAGATTCAAACTTGACCTAAAGATCATGAAGAATAACATTCTGACCAAGTTCCGTGAAGATACGGTCATAAATGTGGCCTCTAGAGAGTTAACAAGCTTTTCATTTGATTTGAACTGGTGACCTAGTTTTTGATCCGATATGACCCAGATTCGAAACTGACCTAGAGGTCAACAAGACAAACATTCTGATTAATTCTCATGAGTTTTAAACTTAAACATAGGTCTCTAGAGTGTTAACAATCTTTACCTTTGATTTGACCTGATGACCTAGTTTTTGACCCCATCTCGCCCAGATTAAAACTTGACCTAAAGATCTTCAAGATTAACATTCTGACTAAGTTTCATTAAGATACGGTCATAAATGTGGCCTCTAGAGTGTTAACTAGCTTTTCCTTTGCTTTAACCTAGTGATCTAGTTTTTTTATCCCACATAACCCAGATTCCAACATGATCTATAGATCATAAAGATTAACATTCTGACCAAGCTTCATGAAGATATGTTCATAAATGTAGCCTCTAGAGTGTTAACAAGCTTTTCCTTTGATTTTTTGACCTGGTGACTTAGTTTTGACCTTACTTGACCCGGATTTAAACTCGACTTAAAGATCATCCGGATTAACATTCTGACCAAGTTTCATAGAGATATTATTATAAATTTGGCCTATAGAGTGTTAACAAGCTTTTCCTTTGATTTAACCTGGTGACCTAGTTTTTGACTGCTCCTGACCCAGATATAAATTTGCCCTAAAGATCATCAGGACAAACATTATGACCAAGTTTTATTAAGATATGGTCATAAATGTTGCCTACAGAGTGTTAACTAACTTTTCCTTTGATTTGATCTGGTGACCTAGTTTCTGATCTCACCTGACCCAAATTTGAACTTGATCTAAAAATCATCAAGAATAACATTTTGACCAATATTCATTAAGATACGGTCATAAATGTGGCATCTAGAGTGTTAACTAGCTTTTCCTTTGATTTGACCTAGTGACCTAGTTTTTCATCCCACATGATCCAGATTCCAACTTGACCTATAGATCATCAAGATTAACGTTCTGACGAAGCTTCATGAAGATACATTTATAAATGTGGCCTCTAGAGTGTTAACAAGTTTTTCCTTTGATTTTTTTGACCTGGTGACCTAGCTTTTGACCCCAGATGACCCAATATCAAATTCCTCCAAGATTTTATTGAGGGTAACATTCTGACTAAGTCTCATTAAGATTGGGTCAAAATTGTGACCTCTAGAGTGTTAACAGTCAATGTTGACGACGGACACAGGGCGATCACAAAAGCTCAGGTAAGCTAAAAATAGAGGAGTTAAGCATCATTTGTATTTTCAATTTTAATACAATACTAATTATAATATAGGTCGACATATCTTACAAAGCGTTGTTTAGCTCTGCTGTACAAGTAAAAAGAACTTTAGCTTTCGTAAGGCTACTTCAAAACTGTATCAAAATTATCTCCCTTGCAATTATTTTATATTTTATTTGTTTTACAATTATCTAACGTTAAACGTAATAGCTGATTGCTGGTATAGGCAATTTACTTGAATATTACCACTTTTAGAGCAGATAAACTTTCTGAACTGTTTTATATAGAACTTAATTTCATTAAGCGGTGGCTCATTGGCCTGGAGGTAAGATTTTCGCTTCGGGTGCTAGAGGTTCCACGTTCAAAACCTCACCATCGTTTTTTTTTTCTTGTTTCTTTTTTTTTTGTCTTTTAATTGCACGTTTAATGCTTCGTTGTGATGTCCGATTGCTATTTACAGTTACTATGTAACAATTTTCGAGACAGCTCTAATAAAGATATCTTGGCGTGCTTTTCTGATTAGAAACGTTACCACGTCTCTTTTCATTTATTGTTGAAGCTTACGGCGTGTGTAATGAAGTAAAATCGGACGAAACATCGAAACGTCGATTGAAACGGTGATAAAAATTGTCAGTAAAGCTGTAAAAAAAACAAGCTCAACTTAGGGCAACAGTTCGCTTGAAAAATATTGTAACCTAGTACTGGCATTCAAACTTGAGCAAATCAAATTATTACGTTGTTTCCAATAACATGACATTAATACTTTAGATTTATTTTGTCCGTGCGCGTTCGTCCGTCTATGTACTTGGGTTCGTGTCTTCGCGTCTGTAAGAAACTCGCTCAGATATTTAGAACTATACAGAAAGAAACATAACCAAGGTTCTTGTTAGTCCAGGTTATGTTTTTCATTTTAGGCTTCTGCGCGAAGGTAGTCTCCACCAAGGTGATACTGAAGAAGGAGGGAGTCAGTGCATGTGCATAGCTTTGTCGTTTGTGTGTTACGACGGTATTCCAAAGTGTTCACCTGATGTCAATACCTTGCTTCAACGTGGAACAGAACAATATCAATTAATAGCCTTAAATAGTAGTGGCATGACCATACATGAAATCCCTTCTTGTTTATGTAATTTCAACAAAATGTTCGATTGCACATTTTATGACCCTAGATGTGGACGTGTGTCTCAAATCGCAGATGAAATTGAAGCGTTGACCTTTTGTATTGAATCAGCATTACGTGGATGCTTTGAAGAATCACCATCACTACGTTTGACCTTGGGTAATAACAGGAGCCTCAATTGCAATCAAACAACATAACAGCTCATATATCGTGTTTGATTCACACAGTCGTGACGACAACGGCATGTGCTCACCCGATGGAAAAGCAGTGGTTCTTCAACTAAGCTCGCTATGTGAACTGTCCAAGTATATAGAAGACTATAAAATAAGCAACAACTTCGTTAAGCAGCACCCAATGTGTCTGAATATAGTCAAAATTATCATGCGTCCAAAGGAAAACAAGATATAAATAAAAAGTGCTTTGGACAATCATGATAAATTACTTTTGCTTCATCTGTCAAACTACAATAATACTGCTCCATAATCGGTTTGACATTAGGATTTATTTCGGTCAATTAACTTTTCAATATAAAAACTATCATAAAATACTTTGACCATATTACACAACTTATTCATTTCTTCCTCTATGGCTGTTTTCCAAGCTCCTCCTTGAGTGACAGTCTTTGCATTGTATCTAAGACTCCTTTGCAGGGACTTACTGTAGAGTTTTTGTAGGTTTCTTTGAATGGTTTGTTGTTCTCTTTTTGATCCTCATTATTATTTTATTTTAAAATATCAACAAAACTTTTGTAGCCGTTTTATGTACAAGCCAGCTAATGCACAGTAAAGCAAAATCAAAGAAAAAAACAAAACAATACATCAAAACATTAATTTAGGACAACTCTCACATCTCCTCACTGATACGGTATGCTGGAAGAAACCGGTAGAAAACCATCAAAATAATCTGATTGGGTATTAATCAAAGTCCCAGAGGTAATAAGAGAATAAGTGTTTACTTCTTTCGTTACAGCAGCTGTGCATAGCTAGTGTTTCACATCATACTAGTTACAAATTAGTACATACAACAAAAGGTACATTAAAGTTAAAGCACTGTCTTACAACTGTGCTAGTCGGTCAAAACTGACAATGTACATTTGTACAAGTCAGTGTCATTACTTACTATAATGAGACAGCTTAACTGATTTTAGCTACATGTACTATCTTTATGAAAATATCAAGTGGTTTTACCCACAGCGCTGTCTAGTACATGTTTAGTTGTATAGGGTTAAGGTTAGATATACACATCTAAGTGGTTAGTGGTTTGAACCCACTTACTACAACCATTACTCGTCATAAGGCAACAGTCTTGTTCTTTTAGAAGCAGACGTAAAGTGCCTCGATATCTTAACTAGGGGGCTTTATTCTGCTTTTCATGGAATTACACTGTTTGTCATAATGATTAAAGTTTCCATATACACGGCCGTATGGCACATCTGCGGAGATGTCTCAATATAATACGTATTAATACTGGAATTGGTAACATCTGCAAATGTTGAGATCTACTCAGCCTGGGGCTAGAGCATGCGCTTCCACCATCGACTACATTCTTAATCAAACAGAGCCTGCATTATTTTCATTTTTATCGTGCTGGGCTACATGCAGAAATTCAGCTTATTGTATTTGATAAGCCATTAATTTTATTCTTGATTTGACCCAACACAAAAATCCATTCATTCTAGGAAGTACACTCATAAAAAATATTTTCCATCACAAAATTTTAAGATGCTACTTCTCCCACAAAACTGATATATGTGAACTTTACTTACTTCTAAGGAGGCAGCCAGTCATTTCTTTACACTAATATGTTACAGGACATCAAATGCATTCTTTGTAAACTCTGTACCAGATGCATTGGTCACGTTGTCCTGACACTTAGAGGTACATATAAGCTACTTAAACCAATGCGTCCAAATGTAAAAGGGCTGAACACCAAACATGCTGTGTGTCTCAAGGTCAAACTTAGAGGCCAAAGGTCAATAGGATTTTTCCCTGTCCGGTCCATAACTTTGTCATGCATAAAAGGATTTTAATATAGTTTGCCACAAATGTTCCCCATATTGAAACAATTCCTCTTGCACAACACATAGACCCCTAACTAAATGATCAACGCCAGCCTCTGAGGTCAGATGTCACTATTTTTTGTTTCTGCCTTGTCCATACCCCTGTCATCAATCAAGAAATTCTAATATTACTTGACATAAATGTTCCCTATATTGATACGATATGTCGTGCGCAGCACTCAGATCCCTGTCTTGTCTATCACTTAGTCATACATGGAGTGATTTTCATATTACTTAGCACAAATGTTCCCTATAATAAGATGACTTGTCATGCGCAATACCACTAGCCCTTGCTCAAATGCCAAGGTCACACTTAAAGGTCATATATTAACATTGAAATTTCCCTCTCTAGTCTGTAAATATCTAAAGATAAAATATTTTATTAAAACATGGCCATTAGATATCTTTTACATAAGCTCTTGTGTCATGGGGACACAGTTAAAACGGTCATGATCTCCTATAGTTTTTTTCTCATATTTCCCCACTATTTTAAATATGAAGCGTTATTAAAATTGAAATTTGATACTTTTTTATGTTAATAGATTTATAAATAATCAACAACTGTAGATTATTATTTATGCAAATTTTTATCCAAACATAGAGTGGTATAACATTGTATATGTGCAATATTGTATATATATTATTGAAAGATGTCAGATCATTATGTTACAATGCAGCTGACATAATCATTGACAATCATCTTCCATTTGGGGACTTTGTACTGCATGGCAATACTTCATTCACTTGTTTATTATAAGTCTGTGTCTAGAGAAATGTCAATAACAATACTCTTTCCTATGAAAATCACCAACAGATGTGCCAATGAGTTTATTTAGAGGAAATGAGGTTTGTCTTCGTTAAATCAGGCTCTGTATCAGGTGACAATGATCGTAAATAGACAATATGACAGTTTGTAGAAAGATTACTATGACCCAGAAATTAACAAAAAGACTTGACTTTTTCTTCGATCTGGAATCTCTGTGGTACTGTACAGTGCGTTGATCTGAAAATGTCCCCACATACTACAAGCATTTATTAAGATAAGTATAAACAATTTTGTGACACATTAAAAACATTGAGGCGTCTGTCACGAACGCATGAATGACATTATATATAAAACAGCTCAAGTGAAACAGAGAAACCTTACTAAGCCATCGTGTATATACAAATTTAAATCACGTAACGAGCGGGGGTGGGGGGCTCCGTGGCCGAGTGGTTAAGGTCACTGATTTCAAATTACTTGCCACTCACCGAGGTGGGTTCGAGCCTCACTCGTGGCGTTGAATTCTTCATGTGAGGAAGCTATCTAGCTGGCTTACGGAAGGTCAGTGGTTCTACCAAGGTGCCTCCTTGCGATGAAATAATGCACGGAGGGGCACCTGGGAGCTTCCTCCACCATCAAAGCTGGAAACTCGTTGTATGACCTATCATTCTGACGGTGCGACGTTATACCTAACAAAACAAACAATGGATATTTCGGCGCTTCAGGTAAAAGAACCGGAGAAAAAAAACTATGAATATGTATTTGAAAATAAATACAATCAACTGCACAATATCAGTTGAAACTAATATGAACATGAACGTGTATTTAAAGTGTTTTAATCATCTGGCCCGCCTTATTGATGCTGCTACATTTAACACATGACGTCGACATCATAACGCGTCGACGTAACGGTTTTCAATGAGAATTTCTAAAGTTTTATTAGATGCTGCTGTAAATAGTAATCTTATTTTAAGTCGAAAGTTAAATATAAACATGCCATCAAAGACAACTGCAAGGAAGTCATGGTTTGGCTCTGAATGTTCATCTGGTACAAGTACATATTTACGAGCCAAAAATTCATATAGACGTAATAATTCACAGAATAATTTATTGATATGGTCAATAGTAGTAGGACTTATAAAAACTTATTCATAAGAAGTTACGACAGTATCAGAGTGGTGTGAATAAGAAATTAGTGAATTTGAATTCATCTGATCCAAAATCTTATTGGCGTTTGTTAAATAAGTACTCGTCTGATGGTAAGGAAGTGTTTTCAAAAATATCTAGCGAGTTATTTGTAAACACTTTGTAAAATTGAACCAGGATATTCATGGCTCATGTGAGAACGATTTTGTAGAATTAGATTTTGATACTATTGCCAATAAAAAATATACAATTGAAAGCTTCTTTTACTCTGGAATAAATTCATACAGCTGATACTAGTTTGAAAAAAGTCCATCTTTGTCCGATAACATACTAAATGAATATTTTAAAAATTCCAACAGAGCAATCTTTCTGCCTCTTGTTTGTAAACTTATTAATGTCATATTGGATTCGAGCATTTATTCAGACTTGGGGGGTAAAGATTTACAAGAATAAGGTGATATTAAAGATCCAGATAATTACAGAGGTATAACTATACTTAGTTGTTTTGTCATGTTGTTTACTATGGTTTTTAAGCCCGCCCGCTTAGCTCAGTAGGGAGAGCGTTGGTCTACGGATCGCGGGGTTGCGAGTTCGATTCCCGGGCGGGGCGTATGTTCTCCGTGACGATTTGATAAAAGACATTGTGTCTGAAATCATTCGTCCTCCACCTCTGATAATTCATGTGGGGAAGTTGGCAGTTACTTGCGAGAACAGGTTTGTACTGGTACAGAATCCAGGAACACTGGTTAGGTTAACTGCCTGCCGTTACATGAATGAAATACTGTTTACAAACTGACTGGCACCAGCCCCATTAGCCTATAGGACACATCATGTAACTGTTGTTTAAGTATTATAAATTAAATACGTATTATAATATTGATCAGAATACATGACTGACTTGAAGTGAGTGACTGTAATCGTGAACGAGCGATGGACCCGCTATAATGCAGAGGTGCGAAGCCGCAAGGAGAAGTCGAATTTAGGCTATTGCTATTGCATCGCACCCTGTGTTGCACAGAGAGCGTCCCCTACAATATGGCTGTTTCGGCAAAAGTACAGTTACGGTTGTAGGTTCAAGATGTTTGACGACTCAGCAATAGCAACTACGATATCGGCTCGTCTCTCTGTTGCTAGCTTGACTAATGTATTAAATCTTTTCTTAAATGTACAAGAAAATATTTATTCTTTGACTGTATTAATGCAACTAATTGGTACATACTTGGTCTGTGATCATAACGTTTATTTAATTTGATGTGGAGTTTGTGGTAACTAGAACATACTAAAATAAAATGGGAATCGGATCGGTGGTCTAGTGGAAAAGGTGTAGGCCGCTCAGTCCCGGGGTCGTGGGTTCAGGCCCCCCTGGGCTCACGACCATGACTTTTCATATGACACCAGGAAGCGGACTCGAGAGTGGTTCCAATAAGCTCGAAGCTTTCATCACAATCGAGCTAAAACAAATCAGTATAAACTAAAATGGGAATCATCCTCAATTTCCTCTAAATTGAATTATTCACATAGTTTTTCATGATGCTATACTCTGTAACGCCAAAGTCTACTAGTTGTTGTGCCGCAAGATCCATTGTTAGTAAAAACTACACCTAAGTAATTTAAGTCGTTGACAACTACTTCGATAGGTTCACCATTATTATGATGACGAAAATAATTTTAATACTAGTATTATTTTTGTTATTATTGTATTAAAATAACAATAAAAGCAAAATAGATAATAAACTGGGTATTGACCTCATTTTTATAATATCTTTGAAGTTATCATACGTTTACCTAGAAACACATAGCTCAAACAAATGACTCACTAAAATCTTAATTGTATTTAGTCTGATTTAAGTCCACAAGATATCATATACTTTAACAATATCAAACAAATACATTCAATTAATCCAAAACTTTTTTCGTATTTTTGAATATAAGAAAAGTTTGAAAAACGATGTTGACAAAAGCCTTATATATGTATATATTGTGATTGTTCAGAACATAATGTTCGTATTTAACTATAAACAACAGAAAAGGCATTGATTGTACAAGAAACAGCAGAAATAAATATACTGCTGCAGTCGATGTACACTATATGCAATATTTCTTTTTCGACACTCCCCACACAACAATTAAATGCTTTTTCAAAAGTTAGAAAATGTAAACATGTGTCATACAAATAGACTGAAATAATAATTGTAGCAAGACACTAAGACATTAGGTGATTAAAACATACATCATACAAATTTAAGAGTAATAGTTTTCGTGCATGTTTGTCATTCAACACTTTTGTTGCATGACAATCATATTCTATAAACAAACTGCAAATCGAAATTTTGTCATTTTTCATTAAATAAAACATGAATAAGGAAGAATTATAGAGCAACAAAACTTTCATTTAAATATCTGTACGTGTATACGTGCCTGAAGTAAGTCCCTATTTCACTGTTGTTAATAAGCATGCTTTTGAAATAGCTCGATAAATTCAATAGGTTCTACATGTTTGAAACGTCACATTTTTGTTTTGCATCTACATTTTGAACGGACGTAGCTAATATGTATAAACAATGTGATGTCGTGAACATTGATACATCAGGTGCTTAATAAGATAAAGAATCAGTTCATATATATACATACTTGTCTAAGTCTGGAATTGTCTCATGCTCGTTCCTATTGCTCTAAATTAGGAATTTGCGTTATGACGTCCATAAACACTTTAACTCAGTGTCTTCACGAGACAAAAAAGTAAATAGAGATGCCAGATGGAACCTTTTTGCATAATTTAAGTGCAAATGTAATTATTTGAGACGAATGTCTATCTGATAAAAACCATTAGATTCTAATTCTATTATAGCATCAAAGAAGACAAGTCGGTCTCCTAAAACTAAGACATTGTACGTTATAAATTGCACAATCTGACTTAAGTACTTGATCTTCTAAACGAAGATCTGAGAACGACCCATTCACATACGTCTTCTGTATATTTTGGATTTCCAGTATTGCTATTTTTATTTTAACCAATCAGACGACTTGTTCGAATATCAAAGAGTAAGAAAAATGTGCAGTATTTCCAGGACTCGAACTCGGGACCCCTCGCTTACAAAGCAAGTGGCCAACCGACTGAGCTAACCGGCTATCTGACACATTACGACATAAGAATTATAAATATCAAAGTCAAGGCTATGGGTAGATTTGCAAAATGTTGTAAGTTAAGCTCTGATTGTCTAGCGAAAGGGTCGTCAGAACGAGGCTATGAGTAGGTCGTTCTCAGATCCTATGCGTAGCGTTATAGGAGATGTACTTTAGTCAGATTGTAAACTGCATACACTGTCTTTATATACTTCATTGAAATTGCAGTCTTCCTTAACTTTCTTCGAAGTAAAGGTAGATAAAAAGACCACTTTGATTAGACTTAAATTATTTCTATGTAATATACAATCACAAAAAGTCGATTTATTTTTATATGAAATACGTTACAAAAAGCAAACTCCATCTCAGGGTGACAGATTAACAAACAAAACGGACGATTTATTGAGCAATTTCAAGGAGATAATAATTTGAGCAGGAAAGCGTGGTATTCTTTCCTTGAATATGTAAATATGAGATCCATTGTTTTAGCCAGTTCAAATACGAAAGGTAAATGTTATTTAATGTAATCTGCATTTGTTTGAAACAAATGATATTCTACAATGTAGAATTTTATCAAACCATACTTTTTCAAAGCATAATTGTACCGGAAGCAAATCCAGCCATTTCAAATGATACGGACGTGTTTCTTTACTTAAATTTATTTTCAGATAAATGATCTCCGGTCCATTTCCATCATGGAATTATTGCCAATGGGCATCTATGGAAGAATCACACTTCGATGAAATTTTCACGAACAGGAATGTTTCCCAAATTTAGATTCATAGTTTACCTATTTTTAATCGTAAGGCGAAATAAAGTTTACAGGCCCTTGAACTTATTGCTTTCACAATTCACCAATTATCAGTTAGGTGGAGTCTTTGCATTGTTGTTATCCCCCGCCGAACGCAGAGGGATATAGTTTTGGCGTCTTTCCGTCCGTCCGTCTTTCTGTCCGTCCGGAGCCATATCTAGGAAGTGGTTTAGAATATTAAAATAAAACTTTATATACATGTTTAGCACTATGAGGTTATGCGGCCCGTCTAAGTTACACCAGAGTTACGGCCCTTAGAAGTTTCTAGTGTTAGCTATATAAGGTAATATAAATATGGCAATTTCTACTTCATAACTTGTGATATATTTGACCTAGGGCTATGAAACTTAAATTGAATTTAGATCACAATAATGGGATAGTGCACACACAGTTTCGTCAGGATCTCTTTAGTAACTTCAGACTTGTTGCCCTTGACTTGTTTAAAAATCCACTTATTTGTACATAACAAACTAACCAATTGGTAGAATTTCATTGAACTTCTTTCATTCTTTTCCATGAACATTTATTGTAAACATATGAAGTTGTGTACCAACACCTGGTCACCTCACCGCCTTGGTCACACCCCCCCCCCCCCCCCCCCCCCCCCCCAAAAAAAAGATTCATTCCTTATTTTAAATTTTTTCAAACGTACCATGAATATTTATCAACTTGCAAAGTTGTACCCTTCCCCCTTTTGACTCCTCCGCCCAGTCACCCCCACCACCCCAATCATGCACCATCCCTCCCCTCCCCTAACCCAACACTTCTTTTCTTCTTTTTTTTATTTTCCATCAATATTTATTATCAACATGTGAAGTTTTGTAGCCTCACCCGGTCGCCCCCATTCCCCTTCCCCAACAAAAAAAAACAACAACGTTTCTTCATTTCTTTTTGTTTAAATTTTTTAAACAATCCATGAATATGTGAAGTTGTAACCACACCCATCCACTAGATAGGTTTACCGGATAAATGGCGTTACGCTGTTACTTCCGGCTAATCAAACGTGCACAACCCGCATTCGCTATAATTGAGTGAAGCAGTGTTACGAGATACCAGACATGTGCATATACATAAATTTCACAAAAAATTGTCATGTTACAACAATCTCTGCGATAAATTTGTCTTTTCTAGTCTCTTAAATAAGTTTCTATGTTTCTTTATTGTATAGCCTAAGGAGTAATACATATGTATGTGGAGACTGAATGCTGATGATAGCTTTCCTGAAAAATGCAGTTTTCAGAGGACTGCAACTGTACGAATTTCGGTATGCTTTTCGACGTTCTTTGTGTAATTATGTCAAAGATCTTTTACATAGCTTACAATTAAGCAGGTTTTGGAATATAGCTCCAGAAACATTACATACAATACTCATTATTTCATTTATAGTTTATGCCATATTATAATCAGGTTAAACTAGATAGTGCAGTATAATTTAAATGGTGCGACATGTCATACATGTATCACACATTACTTATACAATGTATAAAATTCAGTTCTAACCGAGACATATGACAAAGTGCATTTTATACAAGAAACGACTAAATATATATTTACAAAATACAACTAGAATTCTAGCAGTGCGTCTATTACCCATTGTTTTAGAAATACAGACATAACAGGTCATATCACATAATAAAAATGCAATGTTACTTGACATAATAAGCAGACTCGGTTTGATTGAGTCTGTTCTACTTTACTTCTATAACAGGCTATTGCTACGAAAATGTAAACATGACATGAACAAAGCTTTGCTTTGTTTTCAACAATCACAACGTAAAAGATATGAATAATGCCATTTTAATGGCATTAAACCATTTTAATGCCAAATCAATTTTCTTTTCTGTTATACTTTTGGATTGTGAAAATTCCGTGTAATAACTTGGCTGCAAGGCGTTTTAAGTAGGCAATTTAGGGATTCAAAATACCGGTACGGGAAGTGATAGGAACCCCAGGACACGCAAGGCCATATACAGCTTTATTGTCAATATTTCAACGTATCTATTATTTTAATAAAGGTCAAATTGTAGTGTAATGTTGACAAAGATACATTCAATGAAAAGGAGATGGATGCTATCCGCTACTGTTGTTACAAATAACTGTCCATTCAATCAGAATCCAAAGCTCAAAATGAGTTTGATGTTTAGAAAATTGATTATAGGGTTTTATTGTTTGTATGATCTTCGAAATCAGCCAACCGATATGAAGATGGATGTCAGCAAAAGATAAAAGGTAAGGGTAGATTTCCCAGAAGCACAGAAAACTCCAAACACAGCCATAGAGCCATGCATCGCAAAGTAGGCCCACAACAAAAAGCTGTAACGGAAAAATATTGTAGACGGGTTGCTTCAAAAATCCAACAACACGTACATTATAGATATATGCAAAATACAGAAATTGGGTTTGGTGGTAAGGTAAGGGGTAGATGAAAGGGTCGGCTTTGGGGGAAGGTGGAGAAAGGATGAATAATCAACAGGGAAAGCCAGCGGACAAAATTATGGTTGGCACGATAACTTACTCATGGTAAGAGGAGAGGCAGCAAATGCAAGGAAGCGTAAATGCAAGTGAAAGGGATGGGATGGGGCGATGGGGTACTAGGGGTAGTAAGGAGAAAGAGGAAGAAACGCTAACAACAAACAAGACAGCATACACAACACAAAGTGCGAGACGGACAGAAAACAAGTTGAAAATAGGGGCACCGCCTTGGAACGGTCAGTAACCCATAAAAAGGAAAACTGGGGGTTTAAATGAGTTTAGGGCATACCAGCCAACCTCGCACTTACCCTTTTTTTCAACCAGTTAGGTTAGACAAGACAGTGTAAATAAAATCACTCCCCGCTGAGGAAGGCGCTCTCGGAACGTTTGATGAGTTCTGCTCAACCCGGGGCTAGAGGGCGTGGACGGTAGCATGCATTTCCACTACCATCCATGAACAAGCTCAATCAAACCGAGCCTGCAACATTTTCGTTTTTGTCGTGTTGAGCGACCTGTGGAATTTCCACTTTTTCTATTTTAAAATTAGGAACTAAGTTACGGATAAAAATGCAATTTTCATCAGCTCAACACAGAACAAATCACGAAACAAAAGGACACGATATTGTCCACAGTCTATGTAAGAAATCGTGTGATGTATTTGGAAAAACAAGACTATGTTCTGCTTTGATGAATTTTTTGCAATAGGCAGTTGTAATACGTAAGAATATGTAACACTGGCTTGATTCCTTTGATTCAAGATTTATTACCTGGGCTAAAGTCCTGTTTAAAGGCAAAACTGAGATCAGAAACGCAAACAAACCAAAGCAATTTTTAAGGTCTATATAGAAAATGTTTCAAGCAGTTTTGGGACACTTTCAGAACAAACCTGTGCCTAGAATTGTTTTCCACTAGATATCACTTTTGTTGGTCCATCATACAAAGCGCACATTTGTTCGTACATTAAACGGACATACTTTAAACTGGGAAAGTAAATGCTTTGCTCTCACGGAATCTTTCTAAAGTCTCTATACGCTCTGTATGCAGCCACAATAGCCTATGTTATAAAGGGGAGATTGAAAAGACGACAGCAAAATCGCACATTCCGTAAATGATTTAAAGTTGATCTTAAGGGCAAAGAGTGACACTGTACCAATAAACTATCAAAATATTTTGCCGTCTTGGATCTATGCGTTTCAGACTGATTTATTAATTTAACGGATGGCAAGTCGAACACTAATTACAAATAAATGCATATCATTGAATATATATCTATAGTAGTACATGTAATGTGTTCAAATAAACCTTAACAACTTTTTTACAACTGTTAACAAATTTTGTCATTCATTAACAATACTTTCGTCATTTAGATAAAATAGTGAATCTGGGCGTTGGTCCAAACTTTTAAGATCACCTATAGATTAAAGGAAATATAACCTGTACGAAAATAGGACCTGCTTTATAGCTGTAAAACATCTGTAAAAGACCTGTATTTTGACATTACAGCTGCAAAAGACCTGTAAGTGGAAATTATGACCAGAAATACAGTTGAATGGTCATGTCTCAAAATTACAGTTGAAATATTTTTGAGGGAAACATGAGTATTATATCAGCCATCTTTTATGCATTTTGGCGGGATATAGCTGAATTTCACAGATACACCACAACATTTAAAATATTGGAATTTCAACCGTTATGGAGTAAGTGCGATTGTTTAATTATCTATCACAGTTGTAAAAGGGCATGTATAAGTACATACATTAACTATTTACACTATACATTTGTAGTTGAAGCTGATCAGTTTAAAAGCAATAATGACAATATTGTCATATGTTTTCATGACAGACAAGATCTGGTGCATAGTTTCTACTTTGAATCATACTCTTAACTTTGCAATTGCTATACTGTAAACATATTTTATATTGTTATTTACTTACCAGATCATTCATTTCGCCATTTTTGTAGTAATTGCTACCCTTTCTAGAGAATTAGGTAATTATAAAGTTTTGTTTCAAATGTAGTCGCAATAATAAACACATACTGTTATGGACGTAATTGATAATAATGTATGAATCTTTCATTCACTATTTGAAATTAAATATATATTAAAGTTTTCTTCTTCTGTATGTCTAATGTTATCATAATATAACATTTTTTTCTGTTTTCATGATAAACGAAATTAAATGTCTAATGGTATGAATGCAAATATGTACAAAACAGCTACTCATAAGAAACACTTTCTTCTTCTATTGTAGAATGTTAGTCAATATTTGTATTTAAATAGGCACTCTTCTTAAATGTCTGATTGTTAAGTTAATATGGAATCTAACCTCGCGAAGCGACGAAAATCGAGATCGATCCCTCTACGGTAACATACGATATACCGAATGAGATATATACTATCGAATTAAAAGATGTGTACTTCCGGCACGTGCACAGAGCGTCTGACTTCGGATTTTTCTATCAGTGTGATGTGAGAGTTGTCCTAAATTAATGTTTTGATGTATTGTTTTTTTTTTTCTTTGATTTTGCTTTATTTTTTTATATGTGCTTTAGCTGGCTTGTACATAAAACAGCTACAAAAGTTTTGTTGATATTTTAAAATAAAATAATAATGAGGATCAAAAAGAGAACTGTTTTTTAACTGCTCTGGAGGTGTGCAAACTTTTTTAAGATTGGGTTCACTGAGAAGCAGACAGGTAGGAATATAACTATTATCTTGTGTAAACTAGTATTTGCAAGTGGCCAGATTTTAATGTTTGCACTTTTAATATTCAACATTCAGTAGTTTTTAAAAACTCTTGGGCTAGGATATCAAGCTGTTAGATATCAAATTTAATATAAAAGTTAATATTAAATTTATAGTGAAGTACAAAGCAAAGAATCTTTAAGACTTTTTTATATTGATGATAAATTTGAATTCTTCAGAATACAGTATACTCGATAGAAGGTGTTGAACCCGTTGTGGTGATGAAAAGGTAGCAGTGCATTTGAGTAAGAAAAATGGAAGGAGGGCTGACCTGAAGTTTGACCATGTTTTAAAGAAGCTATAGGCAAGTATTTGGATGAATCGGCTGTAGTGGATGATAGAATATAGTCATCAACCGCTTTCTTTTAAACATGTAGTACCATAAATATAATATATAGATATACTGTAAAGTGTGCAGTTCAACAAAGGCTTGTAGGAGTACAGCATGAAGATGCCACGTTTACTCTCCATCTTTGGTACATGTTGAAACAGTAGAGAATATGCTAGATTGAAATGCTTAGACGACACAGCTATTATGCCTCATGTAAGATCCGAAAGTCCTATAACTGGTACAGACAATGTGACTATGAAATTTCAAACATCTAGCCAACTCTGTCACTTAGAGGAGAACCGAAATCTTGTTTTCCGACACTACATAAACGACGGGGTCAACCTTTACCAACCGTTTATTCCGTTTCATCGATGGGGTTCCTGGCAATCGTACAACATTGAAATCTGTGAAAACCTGTCCGCTTAAATGCAGCGCTTCAGAATGAAGCGTTATGTGGAGCTTCTGTGTCAGAGGGTTAAAAACTGCAAGTCAAAAGTCTTACGTACCTAGGGCTTATCAGGTAGTATACAGAGAACAACAAACCATTCAAAGAAACCTACAAAAACTCTACAGTAAGTCCCTGCAAAGGAGTCTTAGATACTATTCAAAGACTGTCACTCAAAGAGGAACTTGGAAAACGTCCAACTGCCACAGAGGAAGAAATGAATAAGTTGTGTAATATGGTCAAAGTATTTTATGATAGCTTTTATATGGAAAGTTTATTGACCGAAATAAATCCTAAAGTCAAACAGATTATGGAGCAGTATTATTGTAGTTTGACAGATGAAGCAAAAGTAATTTATCATGATAGTCCAAAGCACTTTTTATTTATATCTTGTTTTCCTTTGGGCGCATGCTAATTTTGACTATATTCAGACAGACTGGGTACTGCTTAACGAAGTTGTTGCTTATTTTATAGATTTTATAGTCGAGTCCAGGCCTCATGTTCACAAAACTTTTTTTTGGTCTCAGGTAAGTTTGAGTTTGAACTTTTAAAACTAATTTTACCAAAACTTACAAGATTAGGTTCAAATGAGACTAACCATCAATACTGAATAGTTATGTAAAATGGTTATCAACTTAAAATTTAGTTTTAAACATACAATTTTGATATAAATGACAAGGAAAATTTCATTATCAAACTCAGCTGAGACTAAAATGTTTTGTGAACACGGGGCCAGATCATTCAAATGCATATATTAAATTTTGGTATTATATTTTGTATATTAAGAGTATTGTATAAAAACTATATTTAAGGAAAATAAATTAATTATATCTGCCGAAATCGTTTAGCTTCATAAATATACAGAACAAACCGTTTCTATAACTTCTATAACATTTTGCTTGTTCTTGTCACGTTGTTGGAAAGCAAATTTTCTGTGCGTTTGTTATTGCTACTTTCTTGTCAGCTCTTGACAAAAGCTTCTTGAAAACGTGTTATTCCAGTCTTTTTGTAAGTCGATGAAATGTTATTTATTATTATACCAGATTATATATAGCGCCCTTTTCATGATAAACACGTTCAAAGGCGCTTTACATATAGCAAACGCAGCCACACAGGGCGCGAAATTCATCTCTACTAGTACAGACACAGAACGATCTGACCAGAGGGACAGAGTGAGACAAAGCCCCCAGAAAAGATAGAGAGAACTTTTAGGATACAGACTTGTCCGGCTAACTTAGCCTAGCTCTTTGCGAAAAGAAAGACTGGTTCTTTAACGTGATACACGCGAAGCCGTCTTTCCTGGGAAGAACAGTACAGGCCTCTCAGTTAGGTGGGAGAACTCAAGAGCATCTCAGAAATATCCTGTCACTGGACTGGGATTCGATCCCCGGACCTGGATTGACAGTCAAGCGTGTTACCACTAGACCACCGGCCCACCTAGTAGTGAACAATTTTCATTTTGTATATATTAACCTATTACCAACAATGCGGATTGGCTGAGTTCAATAGAATCTTTATATTCATATAGATATAAAAAAGTCGACAATTTTGTGACCAATCTAAATCAACTTATACCAAGAAGATTTTCCAGTGGTCTAATTTGATAGTTTGTGATTATGAAATGAATGGATTTTCATGGTTATGTCTTTATGTAAAATAAGCGTTGGTTATTGCTTTTCTTAAAGTCATTTTTATTGATGAAACAGAAGAAAATTTCATAAATGGTCTAAGTCAGAGAAACCACTCGTAACTGGGGAAGTTACTTGTGTTTTCCCTACATATATATATGTAATCATGTTATCTTGCTTGACATTCTTTGTTGATCATATACTCATTAATTTCGATAGAATGGGTAATCTGGCACTAAATATTACATTATAAGATATTCAGTTTAATCCAGAAAGTCGTCATCAGATATTGTCAACCTGGCTAAATATATACACAAACTGATCATTTGTAAATATACAGATATGTTATTTCATGAAAACATAATTCTAATGCATAATAAATAGGTGTATTTTCTGCTATTATAATATAATAAAGTAATTGTGTGTTTAAGATTTTAGAAAACAGCGATACACTTGATGATGATGTTTACAGTTATTTTTCATTTAATTTGCATTGGTGTTATAAGCATCTGTCACTGGTAAACTAAACAGTTACCTTCTAGCCAGATATTTCCAACCCCACCTCATCTTGTGAAAGGCGCTTTTTTCTTCCATGCCATATTCTTCAATAAGAAGAAGAAATAAGGTAAACTGAATGCTTTTTTTGAAACCAATATTATATTTATGTAGCGAATTCATTCGTCAATTACAGAACGCGAGTCATCTTACATCCCGGACTATAAGAGGAGTTTTGCCATCATCGAAAAAACACGAGAAAATCCTGTCTGGATATATGATTATATATATATACTGATTGCTTCAAAAAAAAAAAAAAAAAAAAAAGAAACGCTATCTGTATGTTATTCGGTAATAGCGTATGAATTTTGTGTATGAGTTTTAATTAACATTAAATTTATTATATGACGTTATAAATCTCAATTCATATTGGCCTTCTTATTTGTCCAATGGTTGTCGTATTCGCCCAAGGCCGTACTTGTTTCATATGATGTGTGCAATTGATCTTATACAGTGTGTAATATTGTAAAGTTGATTAATAATAAATTATTCGAGAAATATTATTATTCGCCATTTCATACTAGTTCCATGATTTTGTCATGAGATATTTTATTCTCAGCTTCAAAACTTCAGTAAAACTTTTATTGAATTATGGCAAAGTATTTTTCAACCGATGCTCACATACGAAGTTATTGACAAATGCATCTTGCTGTTATTATCCTGAAATTAGTTAACTGCCTATCTACGGAGATATCTCAAGTGTGATTAATTCTCAAAATGAAATGAAAAATTGCATAGATGATACGTCTCTGCTATACTTTTCTCCGTACATTACCTAATTTTTGTACAGTAATTACATCATTATTAAGTTAAATGGTAAATCTCCTGGATTGGAAACTAATTTCAATACTCTTTTCCTCCTACGTTTTCTGTCAGCACGAACGAAGAACTATTATATTAAAAATATAATCTGGAAGAGCACGTATACAGCGTTACTGGTATAACTGCATTTCATGTTCACCTTGGAAGAGAGATTCCTATCTAGCAGTCTTGCTTTTCCAAACTAATGCGAAACTATGAAATTTGCTTTGTGCTTCGGCTTTCGTTTTCATATTGTTATCATCATAAAATGCATCATTTTTGATTTAATACTTGAATATGTTTGTCGGTCCATTATAACGTTATATGTTAATGGGGAAGGAAACAAATATATACTGATTCTACAAGTTGCATGCATAGCAAGGTAGACAGGAAGGGCAAAAAAAGAAAAGCAATAGTTACTTTTTACTATCTTTTCAATTGAATATGTGAAATATATAATATATTGTTACGTAGATGAACGCTATGTTTTAGTGATAGTGTATTATTTTGACAAATATTAATTGCACTAAGTTAAACAAAATGTAAGAGTGTTAACGTATACAATTAAGGACATTATTAAAAAAAAATTGTAGAATTTCTTTTCCGTTTTTAAAGAATGTTTTGGAAAATATCTGTTCTAAAAGTAGTATAAAAGCCAAACTCATAGGACGTTGTCTTTGCCAACCTTAGCCGATTTTTTCTCTCAAAAAATCAGTAGTTAATAAAATGACCTCGGCACTAAATCTAGAGTTGTTTGCACTAATTTACTTTTCTATGTAATTTACTTTCTATTTATGAAAACAACCTTCGGCTCGTCGCTTTCTCGGTGACACAACTAATAAAGTTTGAAAAAGTCACCATCTAGTAAGCGGCCCAGAAAGGTGTACTTACAGTTCGTCTTAATGCATTTTAAGCGTAGATAAAATCGATGCCATATTTGTTCCTATAAAAGATTGAAAACACTATACAGTTTTACTTGTTATTATTGAGCCGCGCTAGGTGAAAACCAATATAGTGCCTTTGCGACCAGCATGGAACCAGACTAGCCTGCGCATCCGCGCAGTCTGGTCAGGGTCTATACTGTTCGCTAATGGTTTCTCTAATTGTAATAGACTTTGAAAGCGAACAGCTTGGATCCTGACCAGACTGCGCGGATGCGCAGGCTGGTCGGTCGCAAACGCACTATGTTGGTTTTCTCATGGCGCGACTCATATGTTTTAGTTGTTTACAGTAGTTGCTTGAATATTTGAAGTCTTTAAATCAGTGTATTTACTTGTAAGGTCACCGCTGCTTTTGAGATATTAGCATTCTGTCAGGTTACTGTCAGATTGGAAAATGTCATTCGCTAGTTAGGGTATATCTTACAAGATGCATGCGTTTGTTTCTTAAAACTGTGCTGGATGACTACTTGCTGAGGTAGAGGCGCATATATTTTAGAAACCTGCGGATGCTCTCTCCAAACAACCACTTGCTCATACGCTACAGAAGCGAAATGCCCCTGACATTCTGAGTTTTATAACGAATATTTTGTATCAAATAATACTTTTTCAGCTTTATTTTCAAAACAGATTTAAAACCAAACTTATTACCAAAATTCATTGTGAAAATGCAAGTCTTTACAGATATATAAATATTAAGTTAAAGCTACCTCATACTCATCAACAGACCTTCATTTAGACAATATGGTTGTTTTACTTTGGGTTTTGATAAAAGTGCTTTCAACTGGTTGCAGTTTCGTTTATGATGGATAGTGATATATAATTCGTATCATCAGGACTAAGAGCATTTAGATGCATTTTGCACATTTTCTGCAGTTCCAAAGCATGTGACTGAATTACCGACCGTACTCCTATTTAGACAAAAAATCCAAGTCATTGCAGAAACATTAAGAACTTCCTGATTTTGACAAGATATTCAGACGTTCACCTCTAAGATGATTCTGACGAAATAAAATTTGATTTTAATGACAAAGTGTCTCACAAGTTTAATTAGGAAACAGCGAGATGTCAAATGTTATGTGTCGATGTCATCACGCCAACCAGTATAACTTTTTCTGAGCTATACTGGCAAGCTGTAATCAAATTTATATTTCAGTTTACAACAATGCACTGGATCTAGCGAATTGTTTTGAAAATATGATTTTACTAAGTTAACGTACTTATAAGTGTAAAAATCGGTATTAAATGAAACAAAATCTTTTTTAACTCGCCTATGTGGCTGCAAAACCTTTATTTTTCTAGAAATGTCTGCTCTAGAATTGTGAGCCATATTGTTTGACTGAGTCTGTTCATGAGAGGTAAAGAAATCTGCAACATCCTTTATGTCCCCAGGCTTATTATAAAAGCTGAGATCATTAACTGAGTACCTTGAGCGGCTCTATCTACATGTTTATTATAGTTACTGAAATTAGGCAGAAAATACACTAGGTTTGTTGATGTCTACTTATTTTTCATGTGAGGAAGGTGTCACCTTTTAGCAAAACTAAATTCGTAGTTCCTAAAAGCAGGGAAGGTTGTACTAATTGTTAAATATTTTGAGCTGTTCATGCATCAAATCGATGTTTTCAAGCACATTTGCATGCTTCAAAATGTTTCATTCTACCTAATTAATGCCGCATTAGTTTTTTTCTTCTAACTTACGATTGGGAATATGAAATTTGCATACCGCCCATCTAACTGTCATATGCCTGAAAAAATGCTGGTACTAAGATTTTTTATTGGGTTTTTTTTTATCGTCATGCGAATTTGACAGTTACGCTGGTTTTATTGATAAACTACGTTTAAACTCAAAATCTACAGTTTTCCGATTTCTGACAAAGATCATCATTATACAGATATAAATTGCTATTAAAATAATGCATTTCCTAAAACCCAAGGAAATCAACCAGGTTGTCCTGGATAAAAGCGAGAGCATACATTTATTATGTACTGGTATCTCATATGATAAAAAGCTAAATTAATCCGTAAATTCCAAATGCCAGACGATACCATTTGTTTCCATTAAATAAGTATTTACCAAAGAAAGATATAGTTGTTTCTCCGTAGAAATGTCATTTAATTGAAATAGAAGTATTTAAGGATTGAAAACGTGGCTTTGTTTGCATAAAGCATGACTTTATGTCAAATTATTTGCTATATATTTCGTAACATTTATTGCTGTCTAATTAAGTTCACATAGGTAACAATGTTCATTTAATATATCTCGAAAGACTACAAATAGCTATAAATTGCTGTAACAGCGATTTTTTATGAGACATGAATTTGTCATAGAGGAAAACGTTTTCGAGTTATAACAAGATCAATATAAAGTAAGACAAATATTCAGTCTTAATGGGAAATGCATCTCTTTGAGCTAAACTCCTTGATAATAAAAAAAGTTATAAATCAGTTTTTATCGGAGCAGTAGTGCACTGTTGTTTTGAACAAAATATTTCATTACAGTTTGGCATATGATGAAGTGATACTGGAATGATAATATTTTTGCCCTTCTACACTTTGGGTGGGTTGTATGTAATCTTGCCATTGTCCGTACGTCTGTTTGTCAGCCATCCATCCGACAAACAAATCTTTTGCGCGCCAAAAGTATTTAACCTGTACTTCCACAAATCTTATATCTACACAGGCGAAGTTAGGTAAACCTTGAAAAAGTTGAACAATACATTAAACTAAAATGTAATCAAAGATCTTTAGCTTTCAGATCCGTTTGGTGCTATCGGCTTACCAGCGTCAAGGGTTTCAAAATCACTATGGCCGCCAATATAGCCACCAAAACATATTAGCCTTGAAAACATTTCTTTCCAATACCGGTCACATACATGGTCTGTAAAAGTATGCATCAATTGCAGAACGTAATACCACACAGCGTCAAGAATACCATGTAGTATTTAAAAACATGTTTCGTTCTTTATTACATTTTTTGGTACGGAGCTGTATGTTGAAATATTTTAACAGAATGATAAGTTAGTATAAATCATTATTATGAACTATTTATTTGAAAGCAACTAAACTGTGTGGATGGTGATAGCATATCAAATGATACTTACAATTCAGGCCCTAAAGTCAGTTATCTGGTCGTGATTTACGACTTTCGATGTTCAAAGACTTAGTTTCTCAAACAGCTTACAAGAGAGTTACCTCTTACGTAGTTTCATTGTATAAAATATATCAAGATCCTTTGGTGGTATCGTGCTGAATACAAAGCAAAATAATAGTAGAATATGTTTGTTTACTCATGTAATAATTGCAATTTAATTTCGTTGGACGCCTGTTCATGAACAAAGTGCAAGAGTACAAACACATTAATGTTACGTTTTGGCGTAATATATGCACTAAAAATAGTGCCACCCCATTTCATCCACTTTTTACATACAGACATGCCTGCGTCAAAATTGTACATAGCAGAAACATGTTTAATATATTCAAACCCTCGAAGTCGGGTCTATACCTAGTAGAAGAACTCACGCTTTGATCTTTTTTGATGTTTGAAAATATATACACGTAAGGCGTGAAATACATGGAGATCGTTGATGAGTAAATAGTTTTTTACGCAGTTTTAAAAAATTCTGCGTGATCATTACAGACTATATAAAAGAGCTCTGCTATTTTAACACCACACTTTTAGCGTCTGAAGGAGTTTTTCAGAATAATACCTGAAAGCCTGCAATATATATAGATACGACTACTAAAAACATGAATGTTAGTAGACATTAACAGGATACAATACTGATGACTTAATTACTCAGGAGCTGCAACATATTTTAGCAACTTTGAAATTAATACACGTTTTATGATTTATAAAGATAAATTAACTCAGGTGTTTCTGTCACGTATAGAATAATTCTGTAAAAAGACCCATTGGAAGCATAGAATTCAACCAAAAAAGAGTAATCATGGCAGACTCGGTTTGATTGAGTCTGTTCGTGAGAGGTAATAAAATGTGCAACACCTCTCACGCCCCCTAACACCGGCTTAAGCGGAACTCTATTACACAACTATTGAATGGACTCCATGATCCCAAAGGACCAGGAAATATAACAACACTGAAGATATATTTGATCCTGTTTACTAAAAAATCTGATACCTTGATTATACTTTGCTTACAACATTGAGCTGTATTTGGAACAAATAGGAACAACCTAGTTGATATCAAACTTTGAATACATTTTATGCCCCCACTTTGGGGGAGGGGAAGTATGTAGATTTGCCCTTGTCCGTCCGTCCTTCCGTCCGTCCGACCTTCCGAGAATGTTGTGTCGCGCCTAGCTCCAAAAGCATTTGACGTAGAGTCACAAAACTTTACAGGAATGTTAGTCAGCATGTGCAGTTGTGCATCTGGGGTTTCGCGTCCGGATTCATTCAGTCGGGTAGCAGTTATGGCCCCTGACTTAGTTAAAAATTTGTCATTTTAATGTTGTGTCGCGCGTAGCTCCAAAAGTATTTTGACCTAGAGTCACAAAAGTTTACAGGAATGTTGGTCAGCATGTGCAGTTGTGCACCTGGGGTTTCGCGTCCGGATTCATTCAGTCATGTAGGAGTTATGGCCCCTGACTTAGTTAAACATTGGTCATTTTAATGTTGTGTCGCGCATAGCTCCAAAAGTATTTGACCTAGTGTCACCAATGTTTACAGGAATGTTGGCCAGCATGTGCAGGTGTCCTTTGTCATATAGTGGGGGCATCTGTGTCCCATGGACACATTTCTAGTTAAACATAAATCGCTTATAAAATGTTAATAATTCAAGAAGAACGTTTATGTTCACCCCTTGAAGAAAGAAGTACAGAAAAGTAGAGTGCAAACAAAAGCTAATAACTTAAAACTGATATAGATCGCCGAGGTTATCGAAATATTATTTATTTTCCTCACACATACTATACCAACCATACTGGACGTCAGCTTAATTTTGTCTCGGTACTGACTAACTCACGTCACTATATATGTGTAATTGCAAAATTGATATGCACAACATACGACTTGAAACGCTTTTGTTGAAAAGGTTGTCATGTTGCTGTTTGAAAAATACCCACAAAAACGTTGAATGAGCCTGCCTTAAGAACACTTACCTAGATTAAACCAAATCTCTGGTCTACAACGTAGGAAGATGAGAAAATATATGTCCTGACATGATTTATAAAGGTGTACAATGGTCCAAGTATTTTATTTAGCTGTTGACCTTATCATGTTTATTTAAATCATTACGGCCAAATTTTTTTGACTACACTTAATAGAGTTCTAAGATAGTTAAGAGGAGTAGAATAGTACCGTTCTGCTGTGATACCAAACCCTATAAGAGAATCCATAGCGGATAGGAACCATGACCTGCATTCCATTGTCGTACAAATTTATCACATAACTGTCTCCACAATGTTTTTATTTAAGATAGTAAGCACACGTTATAAACATCAGGGAACAATTCTCTGTTTTTCTTTCCATTGATATAGAGTATTTGTAGAAACATCTGCGTAGTAGATACAATATGAGTAGTATCTTGAGGCCTATAATATTAAGTATGTTAGTGCGCTTACAGAAAAAGAAAAACTTGGAGTATTAATGGAAATAAGTTAATTTCATTTCTAGGAAGGTTGTCGAGTCTTGTTAGAAGAAGTATGTTGATTTTTGTCTCAGTATTTCTGTGGCTAATCCATACTGATCAGTCCCGTGGGGGATCTTTTTTCTTAAATATCAATTAGTTACCATCTGATGCTCTTCTACGGTTAATATGCTTTTATTAGAAAGCATAAGGTTTCTTGGGGATAATACGTTTTTCTTATAAGTTAAATTTCCCTTTTTACGACCACAGTTCGTATACATGTTTACTTCTGTGAACGTCTGTGAACTGGTTCTGGAGTCGTTTAATTTGATAAAATATTTGTTATATTTTGTTAGTTAAAATGTCATGCCTCAAAGGTATGAAAACTCTTGTATGATTTTGTATGACTTTAATTTTTACGGCTTTAAGTAAGCAAGAAAAAAGAAAAAAGAAATTCTGCACTAATTATTTACAATAGTAAAAATTGGTCACTTCAACTTGTTCGTTTTGTCCTTTTGTGTTGACTTTGTGTGCGCGCGTGTGTGTATGCTTATTGTTCGTCTTGTCCTTATGTGTTGGCTTTGAGTGTGTGTGTGTGTGTGTGTTGTTCGTTTTGTCCTGATGTGTAAGCTTTGAGTGTGTGAATGGTGCACGCGTTTGCGTGCTTGGGGTTCGTTTTGAGGAGGCTGCGCTTTTGGTGCGTGGCACTCCCTGTTTGATATTTTTCTTTGTTTTTTTGGTACGTGGCACTCCCTGTTTGATATTTGTCTTTGTTTTTTAACCGGGTTAATGTATCCCCTGTCATCCACAAAAGCTAATCAATCCAATTTCTTCTACATCATTCAACATTTCTACATTAGCTAACAAGCATAGACGCCAATTAAGAAGAAAATTCTTCCATCGCACTTTTATTTTCTGTTTGCAGAAGTTTGATTTGCACCAATAATAATGTATGAACTATCGATTGCTTGATGAATACAAAGTGCTTCGTCACTGTCAGATCTGATACTTAATGTGAAGCAAACATGCTAAAGCCAATGTTTAACATCGAACCTGACCTTAAAGCAGCACATTAAACATGTTGTTAAATAATTATATGATTACGCTAGTGTAAGGAAACTACAAACTAAAACGCTGTTTTTGCTAATCAGTGGATATAACAACTGAACCATAAATGTGCAGAGCTCTTGATACTGATCTGGTTCTTTGTTTGTCTGGCACAAATACCTCGTCTGCACACCACCTTCCCATTGAAGGACTGTATTCATCTAAGTATGAATATTAGCCATACTGAATTAAAGGTGGAGGACGAATGATTTTAAACACAATGTCTTTTATCAAATCGTGGCGGAGAATATACGCCCCACACGGCATCGAACTCACGACCCTGAGATTCGTAGATCTACGCTCTCCCTATTGAGCTAAGCGGGCGGGCTAATATAACTAGCTACCAACAGAGTGACATCGGAACCTGTTGAAACAAATTTAGAGCAGTCACATGGGTCAGTGTTTCAACATACAAATATATTAATAGCTACAGAAAATATTCTTACTAAGAAAAGCAAGATGCGGAAGGAAAAGAAAGTGTTTACATGAAATATTGAAGAGTTGTTCTATATCAAATTTGTTGAATGTTTGGACCAAATGTTTGTCCACTTTATGGACAGTATGTACCTTGAAAATACAAGGGAATAATGCAAAAACACCTATATGTGTATCGTTTGCATGTACAAATTTTACACGAAGCTTATATTCATTCACCTTTACGCATGCGTGATTGCTCTGAGTCATAATTATACAGGACCGCGTTTTTGCATAAGGAAAATATTCTTCTAAAAGTGCAAAGTTAGAAGGTAATATATTTCTACATATATACAAATCCAATGTGGAGACAGTATATCTCCATTTCCAGGGTTGTACGTGAAGTGAAGATCACATGGTTAAAATAGCTTTTCCTGTTGGTGTAGATCTAATATGAAAAAGAGTGCAAAATTTTTAAATGCCTTTCATGTCCCAATCTACACACTGCGATGGTCTAATATACTTTCTGTCTTACTGTTAAACAGTACATGTAAAGTCGGAAAAAATTGATAAACAAAATCAGAATAATTATGTAATATTGATAGTTCTACATTCTAACACGACCTGATTCGTTTCCTATTAAACAATGAAGGCTGAAATACAACAATTCGTTTTTCTGACGTCATAATTATTACGTCATAGCATCGAATGGCATAGCGGCGCGCTGGAAAATAAACCAACAGAAAACAGGCAAATATTTCATGGATATCGTCAAAGACGTACTTAAAAATCCTTAGTAACGTGTTAAAAATTGAAATAATATATCTAATTTAGTGATTTGCTCTTGAATAAAATCATTGTTTATCGTTCAGCTGCGCCCTCGTGATATAATTCCTTCGCATCTGAACTCCAATAATTTTTTCAACGACAAATTACAAAATGAGATATATTATTTCTTAAATAAAACTCCACATGATGAAGGAAAGTCATTTTAGAAATGATTCTGAGTGTGAAATCTCACACCAATACACATTTGTTTAAAAGAATCACATTGCACATTTATATTGCACATATATTTTTAAGCGTACATATGTAGCTACATCTACTTGAAACGAAGCTTGGCATTTCTACATTAGCCATTCAGAATAAAAAATTTTGTTGTCGTCTGGACTGGAATGTACTTAGGAAATTTATGCAAGTATTTCTTATAATTTTGAAGAAAACATAAGATACGCGGTCTCGGCAGTAAGAAATATAGAGAAAATGTGACTTACACGATGTAAGATAATCTATTTTTCTTTTCAATATGCACGATATCCATTTTAGATTTGCATGTTTTAGAATTGAAATTTGTAAGTATATTTTCCCATTGATGCCATGGCTCTGGTATTACGTCAGTGAGTAGGGCATATAGCATGTACGATGAAATGTTCTTTCTGATCTGGTTCCAGCGGACAATAATACGGTAATAAATATAAGATTCATATGAAATGACATTTTTCAAGAAACACTGTATGTTATGTCTACAACACAACAGTTGGATATACAGTGTCAGTTTTTTTCATGTAAATTGTTCACATATAAGCGGTGTTAATTTTAATCCATTCTTCCTGCTATCTGTTTCGTCCCCCATTACACAGACTGTTATCAAAAGAAAATAGGGAGGATATTTAGTCAATGTTTGCCTGTCTAACTCTCTTGATTAAAAGAGTCTTGTGAGAAACTTTATAGAGGATATTTGTTTGTTTTAGTGTAAGATCGAAATATATTTCACCGAGTGAACACTATAATGCAATGTTTTCACGAGTCACGCAGCCACGAGTGAAAATGTAAATTATGGTGTTCACGAGTGAAATAAATTTCAATCTTACACTGAAACAAACAAAATTTGCTATTTATTTTAGCATTTTTAATGGTTTTAAAAAATTATTATTAAATTTGTCCGCGCAAACGTCACGTGCATCGCATCATAACGTGATAATGTCGAGACATCAGGATGTCTTTGTAGAAAAAATATAAATAGTTGTATTACGTTTTCTGATTTCTTTGACATTTTATTATGATGAAATGTAAATATTTAATGATCCTTTTTATTACTTTTTATACATCTTTACCTTTACTGAAGAATATTTTGCAAGGAATTTCCTATCATTTATAATTCATATCATTTCGCATTCAACTGTAGGTTCGTACCTGTCCAGTGAATAATAAAAATGATATTTTCACTGTTTGACACAGTGAAAATATCAATTTTATTTCACTGATAAATTTCAGTATTTCACAGAAGGGTATAAAATAATATCCGTTTAATCTTTGGCGTTTGTCGTTCTAATACAACTAATTACTTCAGAATAAGCGTTAATGTGTTATATTTGATAGGGTATAACATACAAATGTTAAGAGTTACAATCTGCCATTGATAAGCTACATGTATATCAAGAGGGCAAGGATAATGAAAGTTAAGAAGTGGTCAGGCAGCACTTTCTGACGAAGTGAGAGCAAGCTAAAATTGTAATCTGATATTAATTGATTTCCATGTTTAGAGATAGGAACATATCTTATTATATTGCTTCTCTCATTTACATGATTAAAACTAAAGGGAGGGAAGATTAGATTAGAAATGTTCATAATTTGACATGACTATGCAAAGGTATAGGGTATGTTATTTAAAGAATTTGGCTCTTTTTGCCTTTTAGGACTGTTGATGTATTGCCATCAATCAGTTTGTCTCTACTTTAACTGCGACGATTCTACTATAATATTGCCAGTGGATAAAATAGATATTTTGTACGCTCAAAGGCAAATGTGATTACGGCCAGAATGAGACCGGGACCATAAGGTCAATGCTTATGGTTCTTGATTTATAACAAAAATGCCACAGTTAACAATGCATTCATTTTCTTACTTATAGTCACATTTAGATAGGATATGTATGACCTGAAGATTTCATTCAAGTCTGGTTATGGGTAAAAGTCGAATTAGTTGTCCAATTAAACGACACTTAATTTCTGAAACATTGTATAGCCTTTTTATGTCTTTATATTTTCACCAGTTCTAATTTCATTTTAAGGACTTCTGGTGTGTATCTTGTGCAAGTGTGATAGGATCTTCAGTTACTTCCCATTGCTTTGTCAAATCTGCAATATTTCACTTTGGATTTAAACATTTAACGCTTTGTTGCAATATTTCTCATATCAATACAGCATGTTCGTAACTACTCGTTTCTGCTTAGATGGGAAAATGTTCTAATGTTCTAAGCCGTGTAAAATGGCGATTTCTATTTACTGTTGGTCACACAAGAGTCCCAATTTTCGTGAAAATTGTGTTTATGTATTGATACATTTTATACTTCCTGACAAAAATATTCTGGTATTTTCTGGTATAGACGATAGTTTGTGATTTTATGTTAATTGCACAATGTTGTGTTGTATGATTATGCTACCGAAATAAAAACACAGTATATTTCAGTTTTGAAGAACATCTTTCTCATCACGCATTATTTTTAAGTTTGTAAGAAAGCTTTAAATAGGTTCCAGTTTGTTGCATGTTTTTTTCTTTCTTTCTTTTAATAAACCGTGTCATACAGCTCAGAGTAATGTTATGCACATATATGTGCAATGGGCAAAGGTATTTGAAAATGAAATTACCATAAATATGCAAATTAGTGTTTTCACAAACCTGTGACAGGTTTCTCTCAAAAAGAGAAAATTAAACATAATGCACGACCTTGGTCAAAAGTTAGTGATGGGTAAACATTTTATTAGCTCGTCTTATTTTTGAAAAGAAAAATCTACGAGGTATTGCCGTCGACGTTGGCGCAGGTTAACTTTTTGTTTAGGTCCACCTTTTTTCAAAACTGTAAGACCTACAACTTCGAAACACTGCACACTTGTTTATCATCATTAACGGACTGTGTAGGCCACAAAGCATAAATCTGATAAGCATTTTGTCAGAATTATGGCCATTTTTGTACTTAGAAAATTTGAGTTTCTTGGTTAAATGTTTTGTTTAGGTCTACCTTTTTTCAAAAACTATATGACCTAAAACCTTGAAAATGTGTTGTTTATCATTATAAAATGACTATGTCTGTCAAGAACCATAACTCTAACCTGCATTTTGTCAGAATTATGGCCATTTCTGTACTTAGAAATTATGAACTGTCCTTACATACTGTCTAACACTTGCAGACGAACGATTGCACCTGTAGGCGGTGCTCTTGTTCTCTTTCATTATCTACTTTTTTATTTATAAGATTTATGATGAGTTAAAAACCATTTCAAAAAGGTGTACGCTTATGTCCATTCTCAATGTAGTTCTAACACTTTGAAGAGTTTGGCGAATAAGCCGTTCTATACACCACAGAATATAGGATTTAGGACGGAAGACGCCGATGGACGAAGGGCGATCACAAAAGCTTATCTTGTCACTACGTGACAGGTGAGCTAAAAAGGGTTTTCAATGATTAGACCTTATGACCTTTTTACTTTACTTTTGGTAGTCCATTTTTCAATTCATCTAAGATTTGATAGAAACAAACATTCTGACAAGGTTTCATAAAGATAAGGTACAAAATCTAGCATCTAGATTGTTTTCCTACAAATTGAAAAAGTAGCTTGCTCTTTGACCCAAGACGACCCATTAACGAACCCTTACGAGATTTGTTTTATGTTATGGCCGAGTTACGTTAAGAGTGGGCTAAGATTTTGAACGCTAGAGAGTTAACAGCTGAAGTGTTGACGACAGACGACGGACAAGGCCGGACACAGGGTGATCTGTATTATCTCACATTGAGCACTTTATGATTGGTTGAGCTAAAAATAGACCATCACACAGTTTAAAAACAGTGATTATTCAACAGAATATTGTAAGTTCTATCGCAAACTAGGCTGGCATCTTAATAAGAAAAGATTCACGAGTACGACAGTCAGACAGGCATTCTGACAGATATAATACAATTCCTTGTAGACACGATAGACAGCACATTTTGCAACCGATTTTAATTAAACTTAAAAATTATTTGTATTGGCATAATATCTCAGATCCTTTCAAAAACTAGCCAGATCTCATCATTGGTTCTAGAGTTATGGCCCCTTAAAGGGAAAAAATGCTATTTTGGCTTGCGAACATGATAGAGACCACAATTTGCAATCAATTTGAATCAAGCTTGCACACACCTTGTATTGGCATGGGTTCCGGAGTTATTGCCCCTTAAAAGGCCAAAATTTACGGTCCCTGATTGACCCCTGAAAGACCCAATATTTGTTTATTTTTACGCTGTGAATACGACAAAAGTGACAATTCACATTCAATTTTAATCACACTTACACACAACTTAAATCACAATTAGATCTGGCTTCATTTCGAAAAAACGGCTAGATTCTATCATGGGTTCTAGAGGTACTGTCCCTGAAAGGGGCAACATTTTCTGTTTGGGCCCTATTAGCCATATAAAGGTTTCATTTATGCTTTGATTTGAAACAAACTTGCACTTGCACAGAATGTTTTTCTTGATGATCTCTAGGCCAAGTTTGAAACGGGGTCATGTTGGGTCAAAAACTAGGTCACCAGGTCAAATCAAAGAAAAAAAAATTGTTAGAACCATAGAGGCGACATTTATAATCCTATCTTCATGAAACTTAGTCAGAATATTTATCTTGTTGATTCCTGTGCCAGATTCAAAAGATAGGTCACTCAGTCAAATTAAAGGAAAAGCTTGTTAACACTCTTGAGGCAACATTTATGACCCGATCGTAATGAAATTTTGTAAGAATGTTTATCTTGATGATTCCTAGTCAATGTTTCATAGGGTCAAAAACTAGGTCACCAACTCAAATCAAAGGAAAGCTTATTAACATCCTAGAGGCCAACTTTAAGACACTATCTTCACGAAACTTAGTACGAATGTTTATCTTGATGATTCCTAGGCAAAGTTCGAAACTGGGTCATGTGGGGTCAAAAACTAGGTTACCACTCAAATAAAGGAAAACCTTGTTTTACCCCAAACTTATATTTTTGAATTAATGGCAAAGAAATTTGGACCGCATGTATATTGTTGTATACAGTTTTTAATATTTTTAATAGTGACCTACTGACCTTCTGACCTACTTTCTTGTTTTTGCAAAGAAGTTTGGACAACATGTATAACTTTTGATATAGATTTCAATACATGTCTTTAGTATTTTAAACCCTGACCTTCTGACCTACTTTCTTGTTTTTTGAAGCTACAGCAAAGATATTTGGACCACCAGTATAATTTTATAACAGATTTGAGTAGTTTTTTTGAATAATCAGTACCATGACTTACTCACCTAGTTTTTTCAGCTTTAGCAAGGAAATGAGTTCCAGCAAGCAACTTAAATCAGATGAACGATATAAGGCCATCATGGTCCTCTTGTTAACGCTCTAGAGGCCACAATTTCGGTTTGATGTTAAATCTTTCTCACAAGGATTGTCTTTATGAAATCAAGTTCAGTTTCAAAACTGGGATGCCAGAGGTCAGGAACTAGGTCATCAGATTAAATCATTTAAAACCTTATTAACACTCTAGAGGCCAATTTTCCTGTTTGTTCTTCCAAACACTTTATCAGATGTATTCTAGGTCAAATTTAGAACTGGATTGCCGTGTCACTAGGTCTAATCATGGAAATACCTTGTTTACAACCTAGAGGCCACATTTTATACCTGACCATCATTAAAGTCTAAAATAAAGTAAAGTTTACAGCCTTATTTCCTGAAAAAATGAACTAGGTCACTTGGTGAAATAATAGAACATAAATTCATATTTGGACACTTAAACAACATGCTCGTAATGAAAGTCAGTCAAAATGTTTGTTTCTTTGAAATCTATGTCAATTTTAAAAATTTGCTACTGGTAAAGACAAGGATACCAGGTCAAGGCATATAAAACCCTTATTAATTCTCTAGATGCTTCATTTTCTACTTGATCTTAATAAAAAACTGTCAGAATGTTTGTCTCTATCGAAAGTATGTCAAGTTTAAAATTGGATTATCTAGGCCAAAGTCTAGGTATTGTAAGTAGGTCAAATGAAATAATGATTTTGTCGACACTAAAAGACATCAGTTGTGAGACTTCGTTAGACTGTTAGACGGCTTGTCTGTTTAAAGTCTAGGATAAATTTGTAACTGAGTCATTTAGGAAAGAACTAGGCAATAAGGTCAAGTTCATAGAATATAACAATGATGGTTGTTCCATTGCTCTGGATTGTCCATATTTTGAATAAATCCATTGGCTCAGAGCAATTGGTTAACAAACACCCACTGACCAGAAATCCGTGCAGTCAGCTGACGAAGGCTATGCGATATAGCCGAAATATTCAGGTAAATAAACCAATTGCTCTGAGTCAATGGATTTATTCAAAATAAGTTCGTAGAAAGTCTTTCTTCACACCGTAGAGTCTACTTTTGCTACTTGATAATCATACATTTTTGACAGAATGTTTGTCTTTTTAGGTCAAGTTCAAAAGAAGAGTATTTGAGGTCAAATAAACTTTTTCATTAGGTCAAATCATTGATTAATGATCAACCTTCTTTACATAAAAATGGTCAGAATGTTGTCTCAATAACATCTAGGTCAAATTTGATTCGCGTTTATGTATGTAAGAACTGGTTCGGTCAGGCAATAGAGTGCCTTCAGAGCCCTATTGTATTAACGGGAATAAAGTTGTAGAGCCAGTCTATGTACTTATTGTAGAGATAGTACCTATTTTTTTAAATCATAGGTATGAAATTAAAAAGCTTTATAATGAAGGCAAATGTCCATATATTTCTCAAAAATCGATATATTGACAACATTTCACGTTGTGATCAAGGAAATTAACTCTTCTTGAACAGAGAGAGCAGAAACATCAAAGGGACATAATATATTGATTTTTTTTAATTTGGGTGCATTTGATTTAATATTCAGTTGTGATCTGGATTGCAAAAGAAATGATCCATGATACTGTTCGCTAAAAATACAGAATATCTGGAACAGTATGATAACAACAAAAACATGCTGTAGCTGAATGCAAATATTTAAGCTCTGACCGGGACTCGAACCCATAAGGCAGACCCTCTGCCACTTCCCTATAACAGCAGTAGCTATAGCTAGGCAGTTTAAGTGCACCCCTATTCTCTCTGTAACTACTTTACGTGAACCGCGAAGTACTCCGGTTATCGGCGTATTCGCTTTATTACCTAACGGCAATATATATAATCTAATTTTGCCAACATTTTAATCGGTCAAAACTGTCTATAAATTTTTCTGACCTGTTTCTTAGAGTGTGAACTTACTAACTAGTAGTACCAGTGAAATATAACTTACACTGAAGTTTTTATTTTTGCCCTTTAGCAGGCGAATGGCAAAGAATGTGAGCTTTGTTTAAATTTAAGCAATCGTTAGGATTTCAATTGACAGGAAATTACAGTTACAAACTTAATACCTTCCTTCAACACACGATGTCATTAGCATTCACTGTCAATCAGAATGATGACTAAGATTGACTGTTCATTCGTTCCAATGATTCAAAGACAGAGCCCGTTGTTTACATTTAATCGTAACCGGTGCATTTGTAAAAACCATTATATTTTGAAAAATCGAAGTATGTGAAGAGCTCTGGTACGGTCTCTACTTATTGAAAAATTCCTCGTGCTTTGACAAATTCATGAAAGTAAATGGTCTGCAGATAACAGCAAATGGCAATGTTCCGTCTGGTGAACAGAATGGCCGGGAAGCTGATTTTAACGTTAAGTTCTACAAATAATATGCAATTACTAATAGTATATAGTTTAATGGAAAAGGATATATAATGTAAATATAAGAAATGAAACTATTTTAAAAAATCATTTCATTTCTTAATTGTTATATAGGTTGTGAAAACATACTGCTTATAAAAAACTGTGTAAGAGATATCTTGTTTACGTTTTCGATCAAAATATATATGCAGTCGAAAACATTATAGAATAAGGAGAACATGATTTAATCACTCTTTGATGAATTTAAATTTCTACTCCTTATGTAAAGTGATGATGCTACTAAATCTTACCCATGTAGCACTAGTAGCCTAAAGGGCAGAATCCTACATATTCCACAGGTTTTGGTAATATTATATTAAAGTCAATATTACAGACCAAGTACTTTGTAACGAACCTCTTTGTTACATTTGCTTATGCTTTTCGAAATTATCTTTATTTTTGAAGAACCCTCGTAATACATTTGATTCTCATTTCTTATATACTCTTCGCAAATCACACACAGACTTATATTGCCTAAAAGTACAGACATGTATTTCTCAAATAACGCACACAGCTGCGTTTTTGATATTAATATCCAAAATTAAAGAGTCGGTAGCAATAATGATGTTCAGAATCTTATTGATATCTTTATACATCTCAGAATAAACTGAAAAATGACTTAAATTTTGCGGTATTAAAACTAATTTTAATTTGATATTTTATCTTTTTGGTATAGAATGTAAAAGTTACCACCATGGCCACAATTTTATTATAAGATACTCTAAAAATACTAGCGACATTTATTAATCGATCTTCCGCCAGTTTTATTTTGCTATGCTTCCATAGGATCTTTTTACAGATTTTATTGACATTGCAAATCAAATGAAACAGTTCTAACTAATTTTGAACTACTTAAATCAAGGTCATCCTCAATCATTGTAAGATCATCCTTGATTGACTTTTTGCGTCACAGCTATACAAAATCATAAAAATATCAAATAGGCAGATCAAATCTATCAGATATCGACAAGGCAGTATGGAAAAATGCAATAACAAGAACTTGCATTTTCGATTATATATTATATACTCATTATGAGCTGTAATTAATAATTATTGATTTAGCGCCATGTACGCACCAAGAAATAGGGGTTTCAAATTTCATGACATATTTTACCAATCTGACTAAAGTACATATCCTATTACGCTACGCATAGGATCTGACAACGAGCTATTGATTTGCCTCGTTCTGACAATCTTCCGCTAGCCAATAAAAAACTAACTTACCAACATTCTGCAAGCTTTTTAAAAAAGCCTTGGTTTTTGATATCTACAATTTTTATGTCGAAAGATTTTCAAGACGCCGGTTAGCTCAGTCGGTAGGGCACTTGGTCTGTAAGCGAGAGGCCCCGGGTTCGAGCCCTGTATTGACTGCAAATTTTTCTTACTCTTTGACATTCGAACAAGTTGTCTGATTGGTTCAAATGAAAATAGATTTGCGATAATAAAAATAGCAATATTGGAAATCCAAAATATACAGAAGACGACTGTGAATGGGTCGTTCTCAGATCTTCGTTTAGAAGATCAAGTACTTTAGTCAGATTGATATTTTACTTAATAACATGTTTTAAACGAAATGTCACATTGCACAAATAATTAAAATGATTAATATACACACATACTGAGTTAGTTATTCGCTTTGCTGAATAATTCGTAATAATTTTCGTCCGAACTGAACTCTGTCGCAAGACGTATTATCATTTCCGGCCCTGGCGTGTATAAACAAAGACCTACTATTGGCGCCATGCTTGCGCGAAGAAACATTTCCATTTATTTTGTTTTAAATTTTACAATAAAAGAACATATTTTGAATCGAAATTAATTTTGGTAAAAGAGTGTTTTATCACTATTTATATTTAAATTATTTTTTAAATAATTAACTTTGCGACGTAAGTTTAATTATGGTACAAATATAACGACTCGCAATAAAAAGTAATTTTATTACAACACACACAAAAGAATAATGCACTCAAAATTGACACCAACCCCGAAGGTATCTGAGGAGCTTGAAGTACAGAAAAATATGAAAACCCGGTTAGGACGTTTTGCAGGGAAAAAAACCCAAAAAACTTTGAAATGAAAAAAAAATCACTCGCTTTGGAAAAAAAAGTAGTAATTTCTTTGGACTTTCAGAAATACGTAAAAAAATAAAGATTAGTTTTTTTTTTTCGGATTGAAAGTTACTGTTAGAATACGCATACTGAAAATTTGAAATCTGAATTGCCAATTAACGCAGGAATTACTATGAAAATCAACCCCAAAAATGACGTTTTACATAGCAAATAAAATTTGCAATCGTATTAGTGATACTAGTATAAAACAATCTGTCATAGAAACTCAAAGGAATCAATTTCTTGACCACATACTAGTAACATGTTGGACATACCTTCATCTCCCATGTATTGTATTGTTCAGGTAACTTCCGCCTTTTGTATAGGCGCACCCTCCAGAGAGGTAGTTTTTCCTTTTTTATGAACTGTGCTCACTAAGTGATATTATTTACAAGTGCACATTACGTGTATATGTACAAGTGTCTGACAGGTGCAGACTAGTTGAAGAGACAGATATTCACATTTCAAGGGGGAAACCGGGTACCAGACCCTAGCTCTTTTTGAATGGTCCTTGGTTTTTTAACGTGCCGGTGTTTATAGCACCAATACACGCGAGGATTACCTGGGTTTTGACCAGTTCACCTCTAGTTGGGTGGGAAACACTGAAAAGCATTTCTGAATAATTCCTGGGCATCTGTCGGGGATCGAACCCCGGACCTCTGGATTGGAAAGCCAGCGTGCAAACCACTGAGCTAATCCGTCCACACATGAACAGATGCAATTAAGCGTAGCCTTCTATTATTTTGTTTGTTGCATTATAATTATGCTTCCGAGATTTTATTGTATCTAGTTATATCAATGAGCAAGTAATCTTTTTCTTGAGTATTGCTTAGTTATTTAGATATCAAAACTTTCAAAATGAAAAATGGTAGAAGTAATGTTCAGTAGCAATAGGAAAATACAGAATATGAGAGGTAGGATAAGCCGCAGTAACATGATGAAGATACCGCCAGTTGCAGGTCGAACTTGTGTGCTTGCATGCATGCATATGTGGGTTTATTTGTGTGTGGTGGCAGGGTTAGGGTGCGGGCGACGACAAGAAAAATGAATTCAATTTCAGTAGTAAATATAAAGTAGAATCAAAATTAGTTTTATGGATATCAGAATATATACGTAACATATAAGAGATCTGAAGATAGTTTTTCATTAATGTTTAAACGTCATATTCATCGTGGCCTGAAGTCTTTTAGCTTATACTCTGCGAAACTGTAGTCTTTTGCATATATTTAGTGAAACTTACAAAAAAAAAAACCCGAATGTTAATGTGAGTGTCTGGAATATAAATTGAAAAAAAAAATCCAATTAGGATGAAGAGATTCGGTGACATTACATTGGGGCCCTCAGGTTAAAATATAACCAATCTTAGTTAGTAACTGATACAACTTGTTGTTGCCACCCTTCTTCCAACGTTTGAAAAGGTAAACATATAACGAAGCAAAACGTAAACAATGAATTCGGGTCTAAAAGGTCACATTCTAGAGACATATCCTAAACCGTCTTTATTCATGAGAAACAAGCTGTGTATGGAGTGAAATTGTTGACTGAGCACCATTTTTCAATCCTAATCCTACCAATGTTATATAAATACAATGGTCAAGTTTGTTTCTATGTTATCTGCAAAACAGGATAAGGCAGTCATGCGCCATACAGTTCTTAAATGTGTTCTTTCGGTTTTTCATATTTCTAGATTTTGTCCCAAATTGTCTGTTTATTGATATTTTACTACGACTTAACATTTACCTATTTTTATTTTCAAGTCATTGACAACTGACAAACTAAAGGCTCTGTGCATATATGAACACAGCGATAATATATGTTTTCCGTCACTAGAGTAAATATACAGTTTGCATGAGATTAACGTACCAAGACACCTCAGACTACAATAAAGTTTTAGCGGTGTTGCCTCCACTTTTTCGAGATGTTTACTCAGTATATTTTCTTTCGTATCACGCAACCCTTTTTTGAAAATGGTCATTTTATTATTCTCTTCAGATTGTAAAATTTTAATTAAGTTTATTAGGCATACACTTAAAAATAGTAAGTGTCTATTTGGAGATTTTGTTTTAGTTCCACTGCCTACATATTCTAAGTACAAATAAAAACTGCATTCTATTATGACACACTTAGTTGATCACATGTCTTTAATTTCAAATATTAGATAAAATGTAAAATTCAATTTATTTATCATAATACTTAAATTAATTCAACTCAAAATTCCTATATTTTTCTTTGCACCCGAGATCGAACTTTTATTGCACGTGAAGTAGGATATCGTGATGTCTCATTACTTACGTTATACTGTATCTCTCAGTCATAAAATAATAGTTTCAGAAAAGAAATTAACCGCACCATGAGAAAACCGACAGAGTGTTTTTGCGACCAGCAAGGATCCATGCTGTTCGCTAATGGTTTCTCTGATAAATATTATTGCAATAGGCTTTGAAAGCGAACAGCATAGATCCTGACCAGACTGTGCGGTTTTCTCATGGTACGGCTGGTTAGTTTTACACTACCAAGGGTTTATTGAATTAGTAAATTTATACCACTGCAAATCATGGAAGTTTACCTTGTGTACAGTAAAGCACACTTTTCTACTATAAATGAACTAAGTGTCAAATAAGTTTTTAAGGCCCGCGCAAATGTAATGTTTTTTTTTATTATTATTATTTTTAATGTATGTCGTCATAAATAATCGTAAGTTAGAAATTCAAGTCAATCATCAGTTTAAACTAAGTAGTTTACAATTGTCATCAATGAAATTATATGTGTTTATTATGTTTTGATAACGAAAATAAGCAGTTCTTGAACGTGACCTTCATGGAATTTTTGATAAAGGAAAGCCTAGAAGGACAAGTGTTACGCAAACAAATCTGATTAATTCTACAAGATATTTGTAAGCAAATGAAGGATATAAAATGAAATATAGCCATTATGAACATTTGTTAATAAAAGCTAAGGTTGGAGCGCGCCGATGCATAGTTTAGATATGCATGGAAACGGTCCGGAAATGTTCTTCCAGACAAGACTAATATTGCCTTAATTACTGCACACTTTACAAAATGATATTAATTTTTCCTTTAGATATCGGTAGAACGTATTTGACAAACGTTTCATTTGACAAATTGATGCAGTAAAAGCACGATAATTACACAGCATTGCCCAGAACTGTTTGTCAAGTGGCTAGTGTTAATGATTTGGAACTATTTAATGAAACTTTGCAATTATGTAACAGATTACTAGATACATTATTAACTTTCGCAGTGGTTGGGGGCGGGGGGGGGGGGGTGGGGGGCATGGTCGAGTGTTTAAGGTCGCTGACTTCAAATGACTTGCCCCTCACCAATGTTGGCTCGAGCTATCAAATGCTGGAAAGTCACCATATGACCTGTAATTTTGTCGTTGCGACGTTTAACCCAACAAACAAAACATATAAACTTGCATTCCACGTGTTCGAAGATGAAAGTTCCTTATCGAAGCATATGATTTAATTCCTGTAAGATGTATTATGATCTTTCAAACTTGACAAATTAGAAAATTATCGAAATGCATATTGATTTAACCATCCCGTCTTCTTCTTTTCCTAGTTAATTAACTGTCCATCTACGAAGAAGCTATAATCTGATTTAAGGTTTATATATGATAACTTACTTCAAGAATGGATGGCAATTTGTATGTTACGTATGTTTGATATTTTTCAATGTAAATGTAATATTTTGGTATAATCTGGTTGTTTTATTGCGCAGAAGTGATATCAGATATGCAGAAGGATGGTTCTTGTTGGGGGATTGGAATATTATCGACATATTTTTATCACCTGACTGTTACGCATTACGACATCCGAAACTGATATATTGAAATGCTTCAAAGCCCACACAGACAGCATCATTTTATACACGTATTATTGTATTTCATGTTGGACGAAAAAAGAATGACTTGACGAAGTTTTGCTTCTCAAAAAACATTGAAAACTGTTATAATGGGTTAGTTCTCTGGCGCTGGTAGTTTAGTTGTCATTATCCTTCATATGATTTAATACTTGAATATAACCATCATTTCGTTATGCATGTAAAATACATATCAAGCAATCACGTTTCCAGAACGACCACTTTTAAGCTTCACTCATAACAACGGAGAAAGGCAGGACAAATAAGATTTTCAGTGGTCAGTCAATGCTTGTTAGCTTTATACGGAAAAACAATTCACGTACACCAAGGGTCACACCAATGACTTCTCTCTAACTTTGTTATGTCTAGACAGTTTGATATTACAAATTAAACGGACCTTTCGTACTCATTGGATTTTAATCTGTTTTCCTGTGCTACCAGTTGGTAAGCAGAGAACATGCAAAATATATCCCAGTTAGTCTGCAGAGACTATTTCCTAATGAAAATTGTATTCAGTTTGTTGAATATGTCAGTCCTGTATAGATAAATGTCCTGTTATCTGTGTCGACACAGATTTAAAGACACCAGTTATTGCAAATAAAATTTTAATCTAGATCAATCATTTTAGAATTATTTTTCATTTCCCGCATTATCTATTGCCTTTGAATAACCTTGTAGGGAAATATGGGATAGCCTAGAAAAATGTTGGTGGAAGAAAACTTAGTAACTTAAAACAAACGTAAGTTTTCTGTTACAAAGGAGTATGACTTTGTTTTAGACTTCGCCCATGAGAAAATATACAAACTTATGGTGGCTGATTTCTGCCATTTCGTGTTGACGTGTTGGAGGGGCGAAAACACGACAACTCGACAAAAATCTAATTTGTCGAGTTTTCGTGTCAGCGGGGCGAAAAAACGAAAACACGACACATTTAACGCGAAAACTCGACGTTTTTTCGTCCCACCGACACGAGAAGTCGCCAAATTAGGTATTTGTCGAGTTTTCGTGTTGATTTGTTTCCGCCACTCGAACACGAAAACACGACAGATACCTTATTTGTCGAGTTTTTGTGTGTTTTTGTCGCCGACACGAAAACACGACAGATATCTTATTTGTTCAGTTTTCGTGTTTTCGTTTTGGCGTCTTCCATTAGACATGCGCACAACAATAACATGAGGGGTTATCCCCTTCCGCACCTAACCCCACTCGGCTCGCCGATGCCGCCTTCATTCTTTAACTGTTGCCGCTCCCCGCACCCCGATGAAATATTTCTGGAACCGGATATGTTATACATACACTTCGTATTCTTAAAACGATAATCGACATCTGACATGATATTGTACTGTTTTATAATCTCAAATCTCCTATTGCAGTTTTAGTGAATATAAATAAATTTTGAATTGATGGTTCGTTCGAATAGAAAGAAAAAAGTGCTCCTTTACCCTTTGCCACTGGCTTCAGAATAACTCTACATTTTACAAGAGATGTCTGAAAAGTATTTGTCGTGTTTTCGTGTCGGCGGAGTGAAAACACAACAAGAAAACATGACAAATACCTAATTTATCGAATTTTCGTGTCGGCGGGGCGAAAACGACAACATAAAAACTCGACAAATAAAGTATTTGTCGTGTTATCGTGTCGGCGGGACGAAAACACGACAAATAAAGGGCGCCAGCATAACATATCTATACCCGCCAACACGAAAACTCGACAGATAGATTTGTCGTGTCAGCGCCCTTTAAACTTCGAGTTTTCGCGTAAAATGTGTTATATTTTCATGTTTTCGCCCCGCCAAGACGCCAACACGAAATGGCAGACATCAGCCACCATACTAGCTTTATACTGTAATATTTACATATGTATATAGTGAAAATCTGACATTGTGAAGATTAGACCATAGCCAAAAACCACTATTCTGTTGAAATGTAGGATAATAAAAGGGGTTGATTAGCTTTTAGATAAAGTTACTCTTGTAAGGATTATATTACTACGAATAATTGTTGTTGTTTTTTTATTAAATAAGTTTAAGCATGAAAGTATTTTAAGAAATTGCACATCATTCGATCACGTGCAGGATTCAATTATGTAAAACCCAGCACAGTTTTAAAACATGCAAATGATGCATTTCATATATAAGAAGCGCACATGTCTGAGTATGCCTAATTTGTATTTCTACAATTAATTATAATTATATGAATATTGTATTTCAGTTACAAATAATAAGGTTAAATGTTTCAATTCTGCTTGAAGACTGTTTAAATTATAAAATTTTATGCACTTTGTTTTTTTTATTTGTAATTTCAAGCTATGTTTTGATCACATTTGTTTCATTTGCCCGCTTACATCGATCATTTAGTGAATAAAATAGATAAAGAATTTAGTACTTAATAAACAAGACACAACACAAAGATCAAATCCTTGACAAGCTAAGAATGTTCTAAAACATAGCCAACATATATAAACCAACGTTTTAATATTGCTAAAATTAAAAGAAATCGTCTTTTCTTTTAATCAACTCATCGTTATGCTCTTTCATACTGTTACCTTAAGGTAGTTCTGCACGTTTGATAAACCGGAAGTAATGTCGTTACTTCATTTATCCGGAAAACGTAGAATAAAACCTGGATTCGGCGTACGGAAATGAAAATCATTGTGTGAATTGATGGCAACCTTTGAGTAAATCTGTTACAACGGCACTGTTACTTTCTTTCTAAAATTAAAATATGATAATATATTATATTAAAACAATTCAAAATAATGTCTCAAAATCAGCGTGACATGTGCGGTTCACTTTAAACATGGTCAAATATCTCAGAAATAAGCAAATGGACCTAAACATTTTACTTCACCATTAATTATAGGTCATATGTTTATTTACAACTGTGAGAAGTTTCATCAAAATCTAAATTGTAGAAAAATTTCTGTTTGCAAAAATGTTACGAACTTCAAGGTTATGATAACAAATACCTTAAGCTGGGTCTGTTGATTAAACAATTACAACAAACACCTTAAAGTGCGTCTGCTGATTAGAATAATTGCAACAAATATCTTAGGTTTCGTCTGCTGATTGAAATAATTACAGCACAAAATCAAATTGCGTCTGCTGATCTTAATAATTGTAACAAATACATTTAAGTACTATTGCTGATTAAAATAATTTCAACATGAAACTTAAAGTGTGTCTGCTGATTATAATCATTACCTTATGTTTTCATAATTATATCGAAGAAAGTATAGTTGTTCCTCCACTGAAGTACTAATGAATTGCAAAGTTAATACTTTGCGAATGAAAGTAGTTGATTTTAGATATTTTATATGACTTCCTGTCCAACTGCAATATATCGCATGCTATTTATAGTTTACATAGGTTTAACAATAAAATCTGTAAGAAATACGTTGGAAGATCTTAGATTATTTTATACTTTTATATTATAAACGAAAGGCAATAACGGAATCGGTCAATACGACAGTCCTCGGCATAATTTCAAAAATTCAACATGTAGTAATCTTAGTAATACCAAAGTATTTCTTGAAAGCCCACTCAATGCCTAATGTTTTTACGTTTAAAAGAGGAAGTCTCGTAGGTTTTGACTTAATTTGAAGAATGCTTTATATAGTTCTTAGTCCAAATGAAAAATTAATTTGTAGCAAATACTACCAATTTAACCGTTTTGAAAATATTTTTTTCAAACTGTAATTTCGCTTGAGGCAAATTATACACATACTGTATTCTAAATCAAATGCTGAATTTTACATGCCATTTATGCCAGCAAAATATATTTGTTTTGACAACTTTCAGATAAAATGGATATTTGGGTTACTATCGCCCCGCACCCCCTCCCCTCTGCCCCAACGCCCCCTTCCATTGGTGGGGTGGGCAAAAGTTAAATTTAAGAACTTGTTTTACTGACTCGTACCAGAGATAAGTTGTATTGCCGATACACAGGGCAATTGTATAAGGTGATTCTTATTACATAGATATACTCTTCATATGTTATTTCATAGAAGTACTCTTCACACACATTTTAACAATATTGTGAGTAAGCTTCATGTAGAAACAATTACAAACTCTGAGTGATAACCATAAGTTATTATGTAATTGCACTTCATGATCTTTTTGAAGAGCTTTATACCCTAGTCACACATACGGCGCGGATAGCTACGTCTAGCCACGGATAGAAACGTAGTAATCCGTATCGATCTGTATTTAAGCCGTAGCTTAAAGTAGTAATCCGTATCAATCCGTACCAATTCGTACGGCTCAGGTACGGATCGATACGGATTACTACGTTTCTATCCGTAGATAGACGTAGCTATCCGCGCCGTATGTGTGACTGGGGTAATAAATGGATTACAAAGTACGATCGTCTAGGTTTCAGGATTTCACATCCACTAAGTTTTTTAACACGATTATTTGATAAAGCTAAACACTAACATTATTGTAAAATTGGGAAATAAGACAGGATGTAAAATCCACGGCAATTATGAAATTCCTGATAAAAGACAAAAATGTTCTTTCTAATGTCAAATACATTTAGACTATGATTTAAGTTTTATTAGCTTTTGTTTTTTCTTACAGATCTTATTTTACTAGAAAACTTCCAGATTAGACTTGTTTTTGACTCCTAAGAAATTTCACCGAATGAAAGTTTAAAGACATTTTATGATATACATATTGACAGCATACAGGCAAGTCTTTTATGTAGGTATCGTGAATCACGTCTTTTAGGTGTAGCAGTAACAATTTTAGTTTAAGACTTGTAATATCAACATTTATGGTATGAGCAGCACCATGAGAAAACCAACATTTGCGACCAGCATGTATCCAGACCAGCCAGGATCTAAACTGTTCTCTAACGGTTTCTCTTACGTACTAGTGAAAATGCTGTTCTAGGCGTCATCTACCTGCCCCCAGAAAACTCACGTTTCTTAAATGACTTTGATTTAAACACTTTTGAAAATGAAATAATCACATTTTGTAGCCAAAATAGACTCGTGTTCTTAACTGGCGACTTTAACGCCAGAGTATCTCAGTTAACAGATTTTATACCTTCAGATCCGTACCTTAATGAAGTTTTTCACATTGATGAAGATTTGCAGACTCATTTTGATAAATATACTGCCTTGGAAGAGTTAGGAATTCCCTTGTCACGTAAATCTCGAGATAAGAAAACAAATGCTCATGGACTTATGTTGATTGAAATGTGCCGAAATAATAACTTATTTATCGTTAATGGTAGATTTGGGAATGATTCGAACCAGGGTGCCTATACTTTTAGGGATAAGTCCATTATTGATTATGTGATTACAAGTGCGGAAGGGTTTAGTAGTCTGAACAAATTTGAAATAATTGAAACTGATTCACTCTTTTCGGATGGTCATAACGCATTGATTTGGTCGCTAAAAATACATATGAAAGAGCAAAGTGCTCGGATGAACAGTCCGTCTATTGGGTCGAAACCAAAGTGGAACACAAATAAATGTAACGAATTTATACAGAATATTGATATAAAGCAGGTAAACGATATTCTAGAAATGTTCCATGCACCGCAAACTGAACAGTCTATAGAAAATATTACTTACGAAATAAAGACACTTTTTGAACATTCAGCCAATATTACATTTAATTGCGCGGATAACAGGTATTTCAGAAATGATAAAAATAAACCTTGGTTTGGCCCAAAATGCCATAGAGCAAGAAATAATTACCATGATGCCAAGTCGACTTACAGAGATAACCCAACACAAGATAATAAATTAAGACTTAAAAACGCAAGTAAGGCATATAAAAGAACTATGAACTTTTATATTGGTAAATACAAATTTTCAAAAGCTCAAAAATTAAGATCTATTAGTTCGAAAAATCCTAAAAAATACTGGAGTTTCCTAAAAAGTTTAAAACCAAAACGAAAGGAAGACAAAACGCCATCCATTCAAGAGTTTTATGAATATTTCAAGAAAATAAATACCAATTTGCATGACGATCAAGGATATGATCCGTTAGATGAACAAATTTTTCTCGATAACTCGAATGAATTTCTTAATTCGCCGATTAACGACATCGAAATAATTGCGTGTATTAACAAGCTTAACAACGGAAAAGCATCGAGTCAATCGGACAATATCATTAATGAATACATAAAGAGCACGAAACGTATTTTAATGCCAGTATATGTCAGGTTATTTAATAGCGTGCTTGATACTGGATTTGTCCCTTCTTCTTGGCTTGAGGGAACCATTATACCTATTTTTAAAAATAAAGGAAACTCGGAGGAACCTAATAATTATAGGCCAATTACAATACTAAGCTGTTTAGGCAAACTTTTTACCGCAGTTCTAAATTATCGTCTCACAAAATATGTCGAAACGTTCAATTTGTTAGATGAAAATCAGGCTGGGTTTAGAAAAGGCTATTCTTGCTCAGATCACATTTTTACTCTTCATGCCCTTATTGAAATTCTAAAGAAAAAGAAGCAAAAACTTTTCTGTTCATATGTGGATTTTTCCCAGTGCTTTGACAAAATCTGGCGCTATGGGTTGTGGCATAAACTGTCAAAGAATCTAATACATGGGAAGTTTTTTAAAGTAATATTTAATATGTATCAGAATATCAAATCCTGTATTTCCCACAACAGTAATAAATCGTTAGTCTTCCAGTCTGAAATCGGCTTACGTCAGGGAGAAAATTTGAGTCCCATACTTTTTTCCCTGTATCTTAATGATTTACAATCTTTTCTAGAGGAAAATGGTGCTATGGGCATAGAGTTATATAGTCCCGATGATGAGATCTGGCTGAAACTTTTACTATTACTCTATGCTGATGACACTGTTATTGTTTCTTCTAATGCGTCTGATTTTCAGAACTCTTTAGATCAATTTAATACATACTGTAATAACTGGAAATTAAAAGTTAATTTACAAAAAACAAAAATAATTGTCTTTGGTGCAAGAAACACCAATAATTTTAACTTTACCCTCGGAACACAGCAAGTTGAAATTACGAATAAATATCATTATCTAGGTGTTACCTTTTCAAGTAATGGTTCGTTCCTGAACGCCAGGAAACATGTAGTCCAGCAGGCAAACAAAGCTATGTACCTTTTATTTTCAAGGGCAAATAATGCGGATCTCCCTGTCGATCTCATTTTAAAACTTTTCGACCATACAGTTTTACCAATACTGACATACGGATCGGAAATATTTGGTTTTGAAAATATTGATTTACTTGAAAGAGCTCATAATGATTTCCTTCGAAGGATAACAAATGCGCGCAAAAGTACTCCAATGTATATGCTCTATGGCGAATTGGGTAGATATCCAATATCTATAATAGTTAAAACAAAAATGATCTCTTATTGGGCTAAACTGTTACTAGGCAAAGATACAAAATTGTCTTCTATAATTTACAAATATATGGTATCTCAGGACCAGTTCGACTATAAATGGATAAGTAAAATCAAGGAAATTCTAAATTCTGTTGGAAGACCTGACCTATGGTTACACCAGAATACTTCTGTCACAAAACATTTGCATAAGCAAATTAAACAAACTCTCATTGACCAATTTCAACAAGAATGGCACACCCAGATGCAACAGTCTAATAAAGGAATGATATATAATAGTTTTAAAGATAACTTAGAGTATGAAAATTATTTCCGAATTCTTCAGAAGAATGATTACCTTACTTTTTTCAAATTCCGTACATGTAATCACAGACTGCCGGTTGAAACCGGGAGGTACGATGGCATATCTTTTCTGGATCGAACATGTTCAAAATGCAATAGCGGAGCTGTAGGCACTGAGCAGCACTATTTGCTCAAATGTAACTTCTTTGAGCAACAACGAAACCATTTCTTAGCGAATATCAATGTTACTGATTCTGAACGTTGCTTTCGAAATTTACTTAACTCAAATTCACCATGTATTTTGTCAGAAACGTGCAAAATGATTAGAGCAATAATAACTCAGTTCTAATTGAATTAACTGACCTACTTTTACCTTAGTTTATAATCCGCCCACACATGTTTACTCCATTATGAATGAATAATATGCTTGAGTAAATATTATAACCGCATTGCTATCATAGTAAAACTTAGTGCGCGTTAAAACATAGTGCGATGTAGCCGCTATTATTAGAATAAATCCCACGCGTAAGTGACTCACCTTTGACCACATTACCCAAACAGAATTTAAAGCGTCCGCATGATATTCATGACGACCTTTTTTTTGTAGATTCGTTCTTTAATAACTACATTACTTGCTAGGATTCCTTTTATTTATTATTTTTTTTACCTACAACTTAAATTAATGTTTGTAAACTATAAATACAACTTGTAGTCTCTATAATTTTTGAAATACTGATTTTTACTAGATGTATAAAATTTCTGATACATTCATGTTTTCCCCCAACAACAAAATAATATTTGCCTGTCGGAAGTTCATGTAAACATGTTATTACATACTGTCATTATGTTTAATCCCCATATTGTACAATGTATAATTACTTGGGTGTAATAAAGATCATGTTCTGTGTTCTAATTGCAATAGGCTTTGAATGCGAACAGTATGGATCCTGACCAGACTGCGCGGATGCGCAGGCTTGCTTGGAGCCATGCTGGTCGCAAATGCACTATGTTGGTTTTCACATGGCGCGGCTCATTAAACTAAAATACTACTACTGTTTTATCTATTCCTTCTTTTTAAAGATGCGACTCATCAATCCATTCTGCAATAAAACTCTTAAAATCCGAACACTGCATGATCTATTAATACCCTCACAGAAATCTTAAGGTAGATAAATGGAACGTTTTCATACATTTACAGGATGTAGTGTATCTGGTTAGCGTCAATTAGGAAGCATACCAGACATGAGATAAAATGTAATTAGATTTATTGGAGAGAAGCGCACGAGGATGTACCATCTAATAGTTTCTACAGCAATATTACATTAGTAACATTTGATGAAACGTTTTGTACTTCTTGGAACTATCTGACATTTTCAAGTAACTAAGCAACCGATGGTTCACTAAATGTAAAATAGGGAAGTTAAAAATCCTGAAAGGTCAAAACAAGTTAAAATGATCTCAAATTGCATCATGCACTTCCGTAAATGACACATTTAGTCAAGAAGGGCCTTTAAATGCCCTAAAAGATACACATAGCATTGAGTTTTCTTGTCTATATTGGGGAAAAATAAGGCTTTCCGTGTAGGAGATCACTTTTTCTTTTCCATAAGAAAGAAAGAAAGCTAGACGTGTTCATATTAACGCCATAATATGACGCCCTGGTGTATGGGCAATCTTTATTCTAAATATCTTTGAAAATATTGCAGTAATATAAACGGTGATCTAACATGTGTGTCTCTTTACGTCAACAAACATGAATGCGCCGACAAGTACAAAACGCGCTAAAATCCAAATGAATTAGAGCCGATTTTTAGTAAAAAGGAACGACAGAGGAGGTGTGCATTATTTTTTATTTTCGATTTTGATACAATGGTCCGTGGGCCAAGGCCAAAAAATTTGAAAGTCGTAACCCAGAAATTAGACAAAGGTTGAGCTATACCATGATGTTATACTATCATTCAGGAAACTTTTAAGGGTGGATGTCGGTCTGAGCGATATGTCAGTAAAATTTAATGACGATTTTAAAAACGTTGGTGTCTAATAAATACGATTTAGCATTGCATAGGGATATCGCCGATTTGGATGGTAAAAGAGATATTTATGCGACATTTCTTATAACAAATCTTATGTTTCAATGTCTGAAATAATCAATAATTTACTTTTGTTGTCAAAGAATGCTACGATATGTATCATATACTGAATAAAATGTAAAAAGTAGGGGTTGATGTACCCCACCCACCACATTAGTACATATATATTTATGCGGGAAATCTTTAGAACTTTTAATCCTTTATAAAGGAACAGAATCCTAATGTTTACAGTAATGAAAACGAAATGAATGAATAATTAACTAAAATTTCAGACACCTTTAAACTTTATTATCAGTTGGCTAAACCTATGGTTTATGTTTTATTGCTGGGCGAATTGCATACTGACAGACCTATTCTTTGCTAGTGCAATAAAAATGATGAAAGTATTGCAAAAACTAAAACGACCGCAAACGTTTTATGGAAGTTCCCTATGGAGAACATCAAAATGGAAGCAGATCCAGCAATATAAGTCTTTATTCAAGATGACAGCTATTTCAAATTAATCCAAAATTATTATACATATGAGTTAATGCAACAAAAGTTTTTATATTTTGATGACTTTAGTTCTCTTCTAGCTTAGGTCTTCTTAGTAGTCATTTTGTACGTAGTTATTAAATCACCCAAAATTTATGTTTGTTAAACTACCAACAAATTAGGTTATTTAGTTACGCAGACTATACAAATTTAGACGGCCACCACTTTCCAAATTTCCAAATAACTGCTTTAAATTTGATCACACATGCACATATGAAAGAGGCGTAGCTCTTTAAAAGTCAAAACTATAACACGAATCACTTGATATTGATTGAAACATGTTACAGAGGATTTTACCGCTCACAAAATGACCACCTGAAATCGGCTACATGTACAAATATTGATGAGCTACTACTGATATTCAGTATTATAAAACAAACCAAATAAATTTCCAAGGATTGAAGTTTGGTTATCCAGATCAATCTAATAAAGATACTGTCCTGTCATTTTCAAACTGGTCGCCAAAAGTAAGTTTGCAAACATACATATGGATAAGATTTAAGTAATCATTGCTGTAATAGAAGTTAAAATAATTTCAATTGAAAACTACGTTACCAATATGAACTACTTCTATTGTTTTAATCAAGATGGCGCCATTTTCAAAATGTGTACCATAAAAGACATAACAGTAATATGATTTAAATACTGCTTTTATTTCTTTTAAATCTAAACATGTTACTCTCAATTTTCATTCAAAGGGTTTTGAATGTAGTTAAAATGTAATATTAATTTGTATTAGAATGGCTGCCTGATAGATGTTACATATACAGTGTATCCTAGTGGAATAATGAGAAATGGAGAATGGAACATATCATGAAATTGTCACTTTCTTCTGAGGTAGTGAAAAAGATCATTGAACAAACACTAATGTCTTTTTAAACATTTTAAAGGATTTATAATGTTCAATTGAAAACTACGTTACCAATATGAACTACTTCTATTGTTTTAATCAGGATGGCGCCATTTTCAAAATGCGTACCATAAAAGACATAATAGTAATATGATTTAAATACTGCTTTTATTTCTTTAAAAACTAAACATGTTACTCTCAATTTTCATTCAAAGGATTTTGAATGTAGCTAAAATGTAATATTAATTTGTATCAGAATGGCTGCCTGATAGATGTTACATATACAGTGTATCCTAGAAATGAGCATATACAGTTCTAAACCTATCAAAGCAATTTAAGATGCATATATATTGATGTACCTTTAAGTTGTGCTTGAAAGTTTTATCTGTTTTGTTTGAAATAGAAATAGTCAGATATATCATACATCATTCAACAAAATCCTTTCAATGCGTATTCCTCTGAAATAGTGCCAAACTGTTATGAATATATCTGTAGTCATGCATTTGCTTGACATAATGAACAGGTAGTTCAGAGCTTCGCAGCTATAAATTGAGCAAGTCCTGGAATCAAAAAGTCGTGTATCGTATCTGTTTTTTTTATTTGGTTGTATGAGCAATAATTATTGGTATTGTTGTAATTAATATTTAAAGTAACGTATGTTTAAATCCCTTTTAGGATGTAGCTTAATGATTTTACTACGGAATAAAGCACTTAACTAAAAAGAGATTTTACAGATATGTCATGAAGATATCAAATTACCACTGGCGTTTTCCAAGCAAATAGTACAGACTCTGTAAGTATGTACATATGCATTTATACGTTTATGATGAACTTATTCTGATACTGATACCGAAAAGTGACTTCCACGCAACCTCTCATATCAAAATTTAGTGTATATTTCTGTCATATGGTGTACATAGGTGTTATAATGTGTCCTCTTGTGTAGTTCTGAAACATACGTTACCGAAATTAGATTAAGGTAGTTACTAGACTTAATGGTTGAAACACAGTTACATACCAAAGTCATCTAAATGTAACAGTTGAAATACACCAATTTTTAAACGAACTAGTTTCTTTGTATTTGTTAATAGTTTTGAAAATAGCATATTGAATTTTAGTAAGAACGCAGAACTGACAATAATGATACCACAATCAGGATATGAACAAGGAGTCTTATCTATGTTTCCGTTAAGGGAATGTAATATGAATTCGTAGTTCAGTAATTTTCGTCCCATATTTTAAGTGATATTTGAAAATCATCATGGTCAGAAACAGAACTATTTTAAAAAGCATGTTTTACAAAAAGTGTCATTTGTTTCACTACATGTACCCATGTTGTACTGTACAGTAGAATTCCGCTATTAAGACCACCCATGGTTCTTTGTAAAACTGGTCTTATTAGCGGTCTGGTCTGATTAGTGGACAAGGCTATACGGGGAAGGTCTGGCAGATAATAACACATTGGAATACAATCAAGACGCAATAATGGCAAACACAGTGTTAAATTTATATGTAGCTTTATTTTCTTTAATTTCTTTAGCCTTAAATACTCAAACTGTGTATTAATGAAGGACGCACTTAACTGATAATGATTTGAATTTTGTTCTATTAAAGACAATTACAACAATATCAAACAATTTCAAACTTCATTCTCCGCTGAAAACAAATGTATTTACATTAATAATAACAAACAAACACCGTTTAGATCTAATTAAATCCGTTTTAATCCAGTCAGTTCGATCAGCGGGCATTCGTCTAATTACAAACAAATTAATTATTTCAACAATTTCTTATGTTAAAATAGCGATGTAAAACACCAAACATCTTTAAATAACAATTTCAGACAATCAAACAGTTTGATACGTTGTTTTGATAACGTTTAAAAGACTTGTTAGCAATTAACGGATAAATACACAATGTACACGCTTAACGTGTTAACACGATGTCGCACGTGTTAATTCCCGTGGCGATTAGCGGTAACATACAGAAAAATTTGAGTGGTCGTAATTGCGGTGATTAATTAGTGTGAAAAAATCAAATAGTTCTGAAATTGGTGGTCGCATTAGTGGATTAGCGGTCTGGTCGCATTTTCGGACAAACGACCATTGGTTTTAAGAAGGAAATATTCTGTTCTTTGCAAAATCGGTCGTATTAGCGGTGCGGTCGTAATTTCGGCGTGGTCGTAAGTAGGAATTTTACTGTATATGTATGATGCTCCATAAGTTCAAAATGTGCCGTGTTTATTTACTTCAGGAATTATATCAGCAACTTTGAACACATAATGCATATAAACCGATAATTTCAGTGATGAATACAATCTTACCTTCTGTGAATATCAAAACAACGCATTAAAATATAAAATCCTCTGTCTTGAAACCGTCTAAGTCCATCGAAACCCCAAAACTATAATAGCTTTAATGTTACTTAATGTAGCTTTAATATTACTTAATGTTCTTAGTAATCTTGGTAACGTATGTTTCATAATATATTATTCATTTCATCTTTGTAATGCTGTAAAAACTGACTGAGTTGGCGTTTGCGATGCCAGTAAGCATGATTTATGTATTAGCCAAGAATAATTATATACGAAATATAAAATTGAATAGGTGACCTTTAAAACCTAGGTAGGAGAGGTGGTCTAGTGGATAAGGTGCCGGCCGCTCAATCCAGTGGTTCTGGTTTCGAGCCTCACTAGGATCACGACCATGACCTCTCATATGGCACCAGTATTGGTTTCTCCAGGAAGCGGACTCAAAGAGTGGTTTCAAAAGGCTTCAAGCTTTCATTACAATCGAGCTATAACAAATAACTATAAACTAAAACCTAGGTAACGTACATTTGATTCTTAGATACCCTCACGTTCTGTATTTATTTTGAATGAAAGACAAAAATATTCAGACTGCGTACAAACTGTAACCAAGTCTATTGTTAATTATCAATATGCTATCTTTTGAAGCAGAATCCATAAAATGCTATTAAATCTGTGCTATCTTTACAGTGATGCTGAAAGAGGCACCGTTGTTTTACTGTAGTTTGTCGACATCCTATAATTGAGAATAGTTACAGGGTTAAGTTCAACAAAATTATAACGGTCATGTGTGCATAGTTTATTTTAATTAAAAGCATACAAATGCAATTGCTGGAGTATTTTCAATGTTGCTAATTCTTCAAGGTGGAAAATTTGAGTGGCGGCTGTTACATATGTTACACTTTAAAGTATCTTTATCAAATAAAGGTTAAAATTATACATGTAAGCTTACTTTGACATCTAAAATAGAAGAAAATTATTGGTACCCAAAACCTTCCTGAATGAAACACAAATAGGCTTGATTTATTGAGAAACAGCATGTGATTTATATGTATTACATTTGCATGCACGTTGTCTATAACCTAAAGTGATTGCAATAATTCATATTTTCTCATGAAAATATATAAAATTGTGAATCTTAACACAATTATTTGATGATGTCTTATTAAAAAAATATAGTAATTTTGATAATTTTATGGGTAATCTAAAATGGCAAAAATGTAGCTCGGGTGGGTGGGTTATTTTGACCCCTAAATTTTGGTAGAAATCGTCAAAATCTGGAAAATTTTGTTACAGTGAAGCTTTAATTGATTTAGAACAGTTACATAAGCAAAACTCTAATATCTGAAAGTCAGTATTGAAACAATTTGTTAAGAATTCGTGTGTAGCCAACAATACTTTCAAAGAGAGAAAATTCCGCATTTTTCATACACAAGGTTTACTAAAATGTGTATAATTTTTATTTGACATACGGTAGAAAGCGACATCCGGTCTTAAACAATCCCGGAATGAATGTATTAATGGCTGAAGTGGATGAACCTTTGCCTAATTTCTGGGTTACGAAATCGAAAAACTAGAGGACTTTCAGAAACTGGCCCACAGACCACAATGCTACTTATAAAATAGGTCGGCTATCTCACAAAGCGTTGTTTAGCTCTGCTGTACAAGTGAAAAGAACTTTAACTTTCATAAGGCTACACTTTCTGCAATGTTTTATATATTACTTAAATTCATTTAAATGAGCGGTGGCTCATTGGCCTAGAGGTAAGATTTTCGCTTCAGCTTTTCTGATTAGAAACGTTACCGCGTCTCTTTTCATTTATTCTTGAAGCTACGGCGTGTGTAATGAATTAAAGCGGGTTGTCTAATCAGAAACGTCGATTGAAACGGTGTTAAAAATTGCAAGTAAAACTGTAACAAAGCAAGCTCAACCTAGGGCAACAGTTCGCCTGAAAAATATTGTAACCTAGTACTGGCATTCAAACTTGAGCAAGTCAAATTTTTACGTTGTTTCCAATATCATCATGACGTTATTACTGTAGATTTGATTTGTCCGTGCTTGTTCGTCCATCTATAGATGTGCATGCGTTTGCGTCTGTAATTAACTCGTCTAGATATTTAGAACTATACAGAAAGAAACATTGCCAAGGTTCTTGTTAGCCCAGGTTATTTTTTTTTAATTTAGGCCATGTTCACCGCCGTTTGAATACATCTGCGGATGTCTCTAAATTGCTTTTGTACTTTTAGCATGTGTAAATGTTGAGTTCTGCTCAACCCGGGGCTAGAGGGCGTGAACGGTAGCATGCATTTCCACTACTGTCCATGAACAGGCTCAATCAAACCGAGCCTGCAACATTTTCGTTTTTGTCGTGTTGAGTGACCTGTGAAGTTTCCACTTTTCTCTATTTCTGTGCAAAAGTAATCTTCACTAAAGTGATACTGAAGGTGGAGGGAGTTAGTGCATGTGCACAGCTTTGTCGTGTTTGTTTTACGACGATATTCCAAAGTGTTCTCCTAATGTCGACACTTTGCTTCAACGTTGAACAAAACTATATCAATTAATAGCCTTGAATAGTAGTGGCATGACCATACATGAAATCCTTTATTGTTGATTATTTTCAACAAAATGTACAATTGCACATTTTATGACACTAGAAGTGGACTAGTGCCTCAAATCTCAATGAAATTGAAGTGTTGACCTTTTGTATTGAATCAGCATTACGTGGAAGCTTTGAAGAATCACTGTCATTACTTTTGACCTTGGGCAATTCCCCAGGAGCCTAAACTGCAATCAAACAACATAACAGCTCATATATCGTGCTTGAATCACACAGTCGTGACGACAGCCGATGGTAAAGCAGCGGTTCTTCAACTAAGCTCGCTATGTGAACTGTCCAAGTATGTAGAAGACCTTGCTGGTTCACTCTCAACCGATGCCAACATACCATTTGTCAGTTTTAGAAAGGAATGCAGACACTTGTGTCAAAATCAGTTGCAAGAAATCTTTATTCATTAAAAAAGTATTTTGTTTCATTCCAAAGCCATTCATTTTATGTACCATGTCTGCAACTGCTTTGCTTGGTCTTGAAAATGACTATTTATTTCAGATTTGATGGCGCTGTCCTCCAAAGCATGTCCCCGTCAGTTCATACGTCGGATCCAGCGCCCGTTTATACACCAGTACCAACGTACGTTCCTACGTCAGATCCAGCGTCCATCTTTTATACTCTAGTGTCGACGAACCAGTACATCCGAGTTAGTGTCTTCCTTTATTATAGATAATGTCCGTTCCTACATCAGTGTCGACGTCCATACGTACATCAGATCAGCAATCAGTCCATACGTCAGAGCCGGTTACGTCTGGAGGGTTTTGCGACAACATTATAAAGTATTTGAGTGAAGCTGGACAACACAGCTCGCAGATCGCAGACAATGGATGTGCAGCTCGTTTTAATTTGTTATCGTAAAAGGCAAACTACCATAATTCTTCGAGCCATGATCTAAATCTTGCATTGTGCAAATGCTGCCAGGTTAAGAAATTTCATGTTATGCTAGATACACTAAAACAGCTAGGCCTTTTTCTTTCACCGGAACATAGCAGGCGACTAGAGAAAACAATTACTGGGGCCAATTCTAAGCGTCCTATATCAGACCAAATTTTGAAATCTAAATTCCATGTTTTTTGTGAAACTAGATTGGTCGAAAAGCATACTGCCATGCGTAATTTCCACGACATGTACGAATCATTATGCGAATGTTAAGAGGCGATTAGGCAGTTTAAAACGGGCTGAAATACCAAAGCGGTAACATACGCTTATGGGCTGTTAAAGCAAACTGCCGAATTATGTTGCATTATGTGCATATGACATGGTTAAGACCGTTAAACGCGCTGTACCTGCAGCAAGAAATTACGATTTCAAAAACGTCTATGATGAAGCCATTACCTAGGATGGACCGGGAACCTTGAAATGAATGCCTCAAAATGCCAAGAAGATGTGGTCGACAAACGCAAAGAATGCACGTGGCAGACAACAGATAGTAGTGCATGTGGAACGAGCTATTTTTAATCCGTTTGTGGATTTTCTAATTCAACAAATGAACATGTGGTTTAACACAATGACAAAGCAACATGGTCAAATTCAATACAGAACCGGTACAACCACTTACTCATCATTACAAGGACGACATGCCTCAGCCAGGCACATTGCACCAGGAGATACGTTTGTGGGAGAGCAAACCTAGGGTCATAAAGCCATCTAGTATCGCAAAAATATATGCATGAACATCCGGCATTTAGATCTTATCCCAAACATGTTTTGCTTTCAAATATGGTGATGTTAAATCCTTGAAAAATACAATTAATATTTCGCTAATAGATTTAGAATTAACCCGCAACGGAGTGCTCTGCATCAACAGTTATCTGGTACTGGTACATGGCGCCAACAGTGACGTAATAATGCTGTGACATCATCAATGAAGGAAACCAAATCGATAATATAGTGAGTGACTTTCTTCAGGTATAGCTAAGTGTTCATGACGTGACATTTTATAGCGTATTAAACAAAAACAAGCACAAGAATACATCTCTTAAGGACTGAAGTATCTTAAGGTATAAGCATACTAATAGTTCATATTTACAATCTACATAAACCCTATTTCTAGTATCTATACCCCAAAACGGTAAATTGAAATTCGGACTATTCTTCGGACTTTGACCCTTCAGTCAGGTTTAGCTTTATCCAATGAAATATGTTATACATGTGACATGTGAAAAGAATAGCGAA